>NC_143052.1:13810000-14435000 GCF_052426305.1 Pelodiscus sinensis | reverse complement strand
CCAAGCTATTGATGTGTTTGAACCTAACTACCTCAGTGAATCCATTTCCATAGACAGTGCTTGGTCCTGCTGTGAGGGCAGGGGACTGGACTCGATGACCTTTTGTGGTCCCTTCCAGTTCTAGGATTCTGATTCTGTGATCTGTGACACACAAACACTTTTGTCAAAGCCCAGGATACATCACCTACGAGTATAAAATAAGATGTGCATGGTCAAAAGACTTCAGTCGTGAAATGAGCTACTGAATGAAAGAGATGAGGCTCATTCAAAGTCTGATCATCTTCAAGACACATTGGAAGACTTTCCATTTAATGCCACCATAAACAGAATAGCAAGAATACACAAATTATACCCCAGAGTAAGGCCTCTAATAACCCTAGAAAGGAGAAGAACAAAAGACACCATGATGCCTTTACAATATCAACCCAGTTTACCTGGGAAGCCCACAGATACAATGATGAAAAGTTCTACAGATAATCTGCTGATAGCCAAGGTTACAACAATAAGATGTCATGGTTATTTTGGATGGTTCTGCACACATAATGGTTTCATAATTTGTTTTAAAATCTGTTTTATTGAAAAGAGTGAAAGGTTTGGTTTTAAAGACTCCACGACAGCACAAAAGTAAAGAGCACCGCATACTGAGAAATAGTTGCCTAATAGGGATGTGAATGGGTAGCTGGTTATCCTTTCTAGGGGATCCTACTGGATAATGGTTAACGGCATCCAGGAGCAGCCCCACAACTGCCGTGAGTGGAGGGCTGCTCCAGCTCCACTGAGCCCACTGCATTGCATGCTGGGGTGGCAGCTGGCAGCTTGTGGGGTGGAGACTACTCCAGTGGGGCTGGAGTGGTCCTCCACTCAGGATCCCGCTTAATAGGTTCACTGCTTAAACCTATGTATTGTTTAACTGTTTAACTGATTAAATGGGATTTTATATCCCTAGTGCATATAAGATTATACAGTCATATTATACATTTTGGCGTTTGTCTTGCATCTGGTAGAATGTTTTGAGTTGCTAACTTCCTGACTGAAGCAGCAGAACACCCTAGCACTGCCCCTGTGCTGAAGTCCCATGCCCCGCACACTCAGTTCTCTCCTTCCTCCATTGCTTGCTCTCCCCTACCCTCACTCTTTGTCACTGGGCTGGGGCTGGGAAGTTGAGGAGGCAGTGAGGCTCCAACTGGAGGTATGGGTTCTTAGATGGGGTTGGGGACAAGGAGTTTTAAGTCTAGGGAGGGAGGCTCCGCGCTGGAGCCAGGGTATAGGGAGGTGAGGGCTTCAATTAGGGCTCAGGCTCCAGGCTGAGGTTAAAGGTTTGAGGTGCAGGAGAGGGCTCTGCACTGGGATAGGGGGTTGGCATGCAAGCTCCAGGAGAGAGTTTGAGTGCAGGAGGGGGTTCTGAGTTAGGCTGTAGGAAGCAATTTGGGGTGTGGGATCTGGGTGGCACTGACCTCTCGAAGCTCCTAGGAAGTGGCAACATATCCCTGTGGCTCCTAGGCACAGGGGTTACCATGGGGGCTCTGTACACTATCCTCATGTGCAGGAACCACCCCTGTAGCTCCCATTAGCCATGGTTCCTGGCCCAAGAGAGCTGTGGAGCTGGTGCTTGGGATAGCACCTACAAGGCAGGGGAAGTGCATGGAGGTCTCCTAGCAGTTCCTCCGCCTAGGAGCCAGAGAAATATGCCAGCCACTTCTGGGAGCTGGCTGCTGTAGCCAATTGGACTTTGCTGTGCACAGCTGCCAGGGGTTCCTTTTCAAACAGGTGTTCTGATAGAAAACTGGATTCTTGGCATCCCTAAATACATTACTTTATTATAGAGAGACTTCAGCCAGATGTATTGGTTTTTTGAGTATAGCATGTTTTTAATTATTACAGCAGAGTTATATAAGAACTCAGTCCCTTGCAGGACTGTGTCTAAGTAAGGAAATAAGATGAAGTTCTGATGTATAGAGTTCTCAGTGCCCATGCTCAGTCAGGGTATGGAGAGAGCCCAAAACACTGTAAGATCTAGGACTGTGTCAGGAATGAGGGCTTGCAGCTGTGCCTAACCAGTCAGGGAAGCAATGTGTGCCACTGGGCCTCAGCAGAACCACTTGATCGGCTAAGGCAGTGATTCCCTACATTTTTACTTCTCACCTCCCCACCCCCATAGCTTTTCTGCACTCCTTTCCCTCTGGAAGTTGTGGTCAGGAGCTGGGCAATTGTTGGGGCTGAGAGCAAGGCTGTGGTTGGAGCCAAAGCCTAGGGCTGGAGTTGCATTGGGGCTGGGAACCAGGGTCCAAGGCCAGAAGTGAAGCTGCATTTGGGGTGGAGTCATGACTCAGGGCCAAGGCTTGGGGTGGGGGTGGGGCTGGGACCATGGCTGAGTGTAGAACAGTGGCTGGGCTGGGAGAGCCAAGGGCTGTGGCTATAGATGGGGATGGAACATATCTGGAGTCAGAGCAGGGTTGGGTGGCCATGCTCCCCAAAAGTTCCTCTATTCCCCCCAGGGAAGGCTTGCTCCAAAGTTTGGGGACCGCTGGACTGTAGACTCTCTGCCTCCCTGTCTTTGCCTCCTACCAAGCTCTGCACCCAGCCTTGCTCTTGCCTTGCAACTGCTCCCCCATACTCTGACTCCAGATAATTTGGTTCTTTGACCCTCAGCACTAATTCCTGGGTCTGACTTTGTCTCGACTCTTGGTTATTGCATTAAGACTCTGACTCTGACCTTTGGCTCCTATTCCTCACTTCTGACTGTGCCTTGACTTTGGGTCCTCAGACTTGGGCTCTAACCAGTAGCCCTACCTCCTTTTCTGACCATAAGGCCTTCCTATGACCCGACAGACTAATCTTTAAAAGCTAGGATCATAGGCCAGATAATCCGTTGATGTAAACCAGTACAGTTCCATTGTCTTCAGTAGAGACATCAGTTGAAGAGCTGACCCTTGTCTCTTTTTTGCCTCTGTAGTACCACATATTTGTTTTTGATGCTATATAAATAAGACTGATTGTTGGTCTGACTATCTAAGCACTGCAATAAAAAAGGAATGCTGGTGGAAACATTACCTGTGAATGGTAAGGTAATTGCTAACACAAGCATATCATCGTCAGCAACTCTGAAAACTGCACTTTTAAAACAATTTCACAACTCCGGTTGTGACATTACAACAGAAACCAATGATCATGTAGGAACCAGAAAATGATGACATGTAGTTTGAATGTGTTGTAGGTAGAGGGCAGATGGCTTAGGTGAAGGAGAGAGCTTTCTTTGGAAGACATTTATCTTAAGGAACTAGCCATTTAGGGACAGAAAATATCCCCAACTTAAAGAAAACGTAATGTGTTTATATATTCAAACAGCTTCTAAAATCTTGAAAAAGACATTTAAGACTTTAAATTAGAAGGAGTCAGAACAGGCCATTGTAAACCTCTCAGGATTTGTGAGGTGCTGACATGCCAGTCAATCATAACCAGGGCAATCTACTCGCCTGTGGCTAAACCGCGCAGTTGACGAGAGGGGCCGCTGCCACTTGTCAAGCCCTGATCATAACTATGTCCTGAAATATTTGAAAGCATAAATCACAGCCATGTTGTGATTTCCCCCCATCTGAACAGGATGATAATAGAGAAGACACATAAACACTAAGATCTGATTCTCCACTAGCCTTTGAGTCATTTTATTGCTGTACAAAATCAGCATAAAATGCTATTGGTCTTGAATCCTCACTTGCCAAACTCTAAAAAGCTGCGTGGCTGAGATGGGGGATCTACCATAGCTCTGCCAAAAGCAACCAAGGACAACCTGTTATTCTTTCTGTAAAATTAGGAGGCAGTTACTGAATCTTGTGATATTTGCTGGGTTTTTTTTTTCTTGAAATCCTAGCACCGAAAGAAAAGCGATGATGGGAAAATCTGTTTTCTCACCCCCTTTTCTTTTTAAAGTTCATTTCGAAGCTTTCTGGCTGTGCAGAAAAGCTCCATGTCCTCTTTGGACTTCAAATAGCAGTAAAGTATTTCAAAGATATTCTTTTTTGTGTTTTTTTTTTTAAAAAAAGGTCTGGTTCGGGGGCTTTCCGAAGACGGGGGCTTGTCCAACTCAAGTCACCACAACTAGGAGTCTGTGTGGTACAAAGAGAAAAGTGATGCCTCTGCTGAGCTCCCCCCTTTCCCGCGCGTATCCTTGCCCCACTCACACTCGCCCCCTCCTGCCAGGGCTTGCCAGGCCACCCGGTGTCTGCATCACACTGCAGGCCCCTGCTTAACACCTACGCGGGCCCGGCCCCTTCCCAGAGACCGACACCCGCCTGAAGGCAACATCCCCTGCCCCGCGCAGGGGCCGGCCTCGCCTTCGCACTGAGGGAGAGCGACCCGCTCCCTACCCCGAGCCGGGCAGCAGCGACCTCGCGCCCCTCCGCCTCGTCGCGAGCCCAAGATGGCAGCAGGCGGCAGCTCGCCCCGTGCGGCCGCGGGCCGTTCCCCCCCCCCTCCGCCTCGTTGTGAGCCCAAGATGGCGGCGACCGCGGGCTCGCCCTGTGGGGCGGTGCTCTGGCCGCAGGCCGGCTGGGCGGGGGGGTTTCCATAGCGGCGGCGAGTAGGTGTCACACACCGGGGCGCTTCCTGGTTGGAGGCCGCTGCGGCCGGCCGCGGCACTGCACTGGGAAGCGCGGCGGGGAGGGAGCCCCGGCAGGAGCAGGAGGCCGAGACAAGGTAGGGACGGGACGTCCGGCCTTCGCGCTCGCCCTGGGACCGGCCGCCGCCCAGCTCCGGCCTCGCGCCGGTGGGTCCTAGCCTAGGGAGGCGCGGCGGACTCTTCCCTTCTGGGTCGGATCCCTGCGCCCGTGGGGTGGGAGGGCGGAGCCCCCCATTGCGAGCGCCACAAGGGGAGAGCGCTGGGGCTCCCCTCGGAGGCGGGTCGGCCCCTGCCACTCAGCGAGTGGGTAGCACTCCCAGTTTCAGACCAGGGAAGGGGCGCAGGCCCCTCTCCTGAGCCTCTGTGTGGGTCTCCGCCCTGTTGGGGAGGGAGCTGGTTTTGTGTGTGTGTGCAGGTGAGCGCGGTGTGTCAGGGAATGGGGAGTTCGAGATAATTGGGGAGTGTCTGGGGAAGCATCACCTGGGGAAGTGGTGCCAGGGGGATGAAGGCATTTGGTTGCTATTGCCATTGTGGCAATGAGGATACTCGGATAATCTGGGGGCTCTTTGGTGTTGGAGAGTGGGGAGAGTTTGGGGTAATTGAGGTCTGGCTAGTTGGCGTAGTAATGTGAACTTTCTGTCTCGAATAATTCTGGATACCATCAAAACTCTGGGTTACTTTCCTGAAGATGCCAGGCAGCCAAGCCTTGTATAGCAACTTGACTAAACAAGGTTCTGACAGAGTCCTGCTCATAATCTTCAGTCCTTGGTCTCAACTGTGTCAAATGATTTGGTTTTTATAGAAACCTGTCGGAAGGGTACTGGATTGAAACAAAATTTATTTCACTGTTTGCTGGGGCTGGATTCAAATGTGGAGAAAATGCTTTGCCTCCTCTTACCATCTCATGAACCATTCAGTTGCTCATGAAAACTCAAGAACAGCTTTCTTTGAGTAGTTGTGGTTTGGAACAAGTAGCGGCATAGCAACTCAACTTCTAGGGACTAGCTGGACTTCAGTTTTAATGGTTTAATGGAATGAGACTATATCCCTTCTTTACAATGTATAATAGAGGATTAGTGTTGTACAGTATCTTTTAGGATAACTCTTGTACAATTACTTAGTGCATCACCAAACTTCTCTATTCTGTTAATTAATATGCAATAGCAGCTTTAGAAGAATCTCTAATTTTGTTTTGTACAGACACAGAATCCAGGAACCAATCAGCATTTCAGAGAGCTAGAAGCAATTTGCTGAACACTTTTTTACAGTGTAGGTACTCCAGCTGTGCCATATTTTTGTTAGTCACTGAGGTGCTTTAGGATTACTAGTCTGTAACTTCAAAAACAACTAACACAGCTATCCCTTGAGACTTTTCAAAGAGAGGGTGTGTTGTGCGCATTTGATTTGTGCTTCTACTTTATGCTTCCTTATTTGTGGTCGGTCAGTGATTCAGTCAGTGAGTTTAGATTATTAAACAGTAGTATACTGTGTTGTAACTGTTGGTCCCAAGATATTAGAGTAACAAGGTGTGAGAGAGGCAATATCTTTTATTGGAACAGGTCAGAAGAAGAACTCTGTGTAAACTCAAAAGCTTGTCTCTCCTACCAATAAAAGGTGACACTCAATAAAAAAGATTGCCTCACCCACCCTATCCCATTAAACTGTAGGACTTTTGTTAATATGAATTTTATGTTCTATTTCTCTTGACCATATGTAAGTGTACATCTTCACAGCAGGGCTGAAGTCAAATTAAGTTACACAACTTCAGCTACGTCAATTGCGTAGCTTAAGTCGAAACAGCTTAATTTGGCTTTTGGCGCTGTTTACACAGCAGGAAGTTGAAGGAAGAACATTCTAGCTTCGGATTCCCTTACTCTCCGTGAAATGAGGGTTACCGTGAGTAGGAGTAAGAAGTCCTCCAGCTCAATGTTATTTTGAAATAAAGGCTTGTAGTGTAGACGTGCACTGTTATTTCAGAATGTCAGTTATTCTGAAATAACACTGCTGTGTAGACGTACTCTGACAGATTCAAAATTAAGAACTTCTTTTAAGTTTCTCTTCAATGGTACCTCCCTGAGTTGACTGTGCTTGCCAGTTCTTAAACTTTAAAAAATATTTTATTTAATGCTACTGATTATAAATTGTTGCTTCAGATGCAAACTGTATGAAGTGTAAAATATTTTAGTTTACTGAAATTGCCTTTAAAATAGCAGTCTCTTTGCTCTTTCATTATGTGTCTTGTAAACTAATTATTTCAGATGTTGTATTTTGATCACTTGCTGCCTGTCAAAGTTTCAGATGTGCCCTTGTGAAAGCTCCGAATCTGTTGGCTTTTGTAGGGTAATAGCAGTTTAGGCTTCTGGTGTAATTTACTTTTCCCATAGTAATTTTTTTGTACTTAGCAGGCTCCATTTAGATCACTTTATCATGATTTTATGTATATAAACTCTGTGAGTACATGACATATAATTGGGAAATCCACAGAACAAAGATCCTGCAGACTCTCTGCTTCCTGATGAGTTGAAATGCACATTCTTTATTTAAAACTTCTGTGCATCTAAGTTAAAATGGTACTAAAATTGAGTATGCACAGAACAGCATTAGAGTGGAATTTCTAATTATAATTTTAAAGGAATCTCGTACTCTTGTGCTTTGTGAAATTCTTGTTTGGCATTGCATGGAAACAAACTGACTAGAATTAGAATGTCGTATCCTGTAATTTAGTTACAGCCCTGATTACGTTCATGATGGCTTAGGTAGAAATTACAGTTTACAAAAGGAATAATCAGTATAAATGCTGATACAGTTTTAGGTGGATATGATGTATTTGGATTTTTTAAAAAGTATACCTGAATTTAGTATTCTAAAGAGCTTCTTTCCCATACCAAGGTATCCAAATGTTCCTTTCAAAGCTAATTGCTACATGCTGGTAACTAAGTGACTGTATAGGTAATTTGTCAGTATTTAAAAGCTCAGCAATAACTTGGATACCACCAAAGGATATAAAAACCTGCTTTATTCATAGAGGCAGTATTGGCTACGATTAACTGTTTCGGGAAAGAGTACAAGTCAGTGGCTACGTCTACATTGGCCCCTTTTCCGGAAGGGGCATGTTAATTTCACGAGTCGTAATAGGGAAATGCGCGGGGGATTTAAATATCCCCCGCGGCATTTAAATAAAAATGTCCGCCGCTTTTTTCCGGCTTTTAGAAAAGCCGGAAAAGAGCATCTACACTGGCCCCGATCCTCCGGAAAAAAAGCCTTTTTCCGGAGGATCTTATTCCTACTTCAAAGTAGGAATAAGATCCTCCGGAAAAGGGCGCTTTTTCCGGAGGATCGGGGCCAGTGTAGACGCTCTTTTCCGGCTTTTCTAAAAGCCGGAAAAAAGCGGCGGACATTTTTATTTAAATGCCGCGGGGGATATTTAAATCCCCCGCGCATTTCCCTATTACGACTCGTGAAATTAACATGCCCCTTCCGGAAAAGGGGCCAATGTAGACGTAGCCAGTAGGTATTTACTTCCTACCTGGCTAGCTACTGGGAGGCATAAAGGATTGAATGTCTTACATGAAGACAGTGTTTTAAAGGGAAACATCTTCTCTACAAGAGAAACATTTATCACTTGTTTCCTGTATGACTGAAGTCCAGGTGTGTTCTAACACTTAATGTTGTTAGTATGTGTAAAAACAGAAGTTTATAACATTGCAAAAAATCCCTACATACCTTTGTTTTTTAAAAAAGGTGCAAAGGGACAATAATGTAGGTACTTACTGCATCATTTGAAACCTCCCAACCCCAGATTTTACCAGACAATAATAAATACAATACCAAACAATAATAAATACTCTTATGCATTTTACAGTTCATATTTGGTCACAACACATTGACCTCCACTGTTCCCTCCCCCAATATTATTATTTCACTAATAATCTCAAAATACAAACACAACACACAACTTAAAAATAATATAAGAGCAGTATCCACATACACACTTTATCATGAATTGAAAATGTCACAGTTTTTGTAAACTTTATTCTTGAGGAACAGAAAGTATATTCCATCATAAAAATATTAATGGATATGGATAATTTAACAGTGTGTCTTTTAAATAAATATTTAGATATTGAAATCATTTAACACCGTGCCCTCTTGCCCCAATGATTATTTCAGGTTACAATGTTGTGAAATATGCATTTTTTCATATTTAATAAGCAAACATTTTGTACTTGATTTTTGGACAGTGTAAAGTTTATGATGACCTTAAGTACTAATTTCCTTAGTTCTGAGTGGTTGGATTTTGTAAGTGATGTGGGGTATAACTATGTAGTTGTCACTTAACAACTCTGACTATTTTCCAAAGCTAAGGATTTATTTTCATTTGTAGAACTGTGTTTTCCTATTCCAATAAGCAATATAGTAATACAAATACCTCTACAGCAGAGCACTATGCTAGTATGTGTTTCCCCCCATTAGTATAGGTGAGACAATAGCCCACTGAAAATGCATTTAGATGGAGGTTGCTGATTCTCCAGCTGACTCTACACATTCAAAACTGGGGCCCAAATCTTTAGAGCTCCAGTCAATGCTTCTGGACCAGAGCTGAGTGTTATCAACTGAGCCATAATGTTACTAAACTAGCTACAGTAATAGAGATGTGGCCGTGTTAGTCTAGTCTAGCTGAAACAAAAAACAGGACTATGTAGTACTTTAAAGACTAACAAGATGGTTTATTAGGTGATGAGCTTTCGTGGGCCAGACCCACTTCCTCAGATCAAATCTGATGTGAGGAAATTTGATCTGAGAAAGTGGGTCTGGCCCACGAAAGCTCATCATCTAATAAACCATCTTGTTAGTCTTTAACATGCTACACAGTCCTGTTTTTTGTTTAAACTAACTACAGTTATTATCTTAGAGTAAGTGATTAAATGTAGTGAACATTACATTTGCTAATTTTGACATCCGTAATCAAAAGAAAACTGAAAAGACTGCAGTTCTAATTATATGTTTTAACAAGGCATTTTATTTTTGATTAAAATGTGTGTGCTTAGATGTTCAATTTAGCAATCATTCATCGCTAAATGAAGACCATTGACAGGACTTTAAATGTCAAATTTTGTCTTTTAGCAATTGTAGCATCTCACAGTGTTGTTCTTTGTTTTGTTTTTAAATATGATTCCATTTTCTTCTCCCTCGTAAGTCTTCCTTTCTCTCTTTCCCTCCAAAGCATACAGTTTGGTTGCAGTATTCATTGGTATTTGCAACAGCACTGCAGTCTTACAGTCTTCTTCCTAGCTGTCCCTTTTGACAGTTTTAGCAGTTGATCCAGCAGTGGGAACTGGTTCAGCAGTACATGAATATTTTCTTTTCTCTACTTTCAGCATTTGCGGCAAATCTGTAAATACTATGCTTAGTCATGCTTTTAAAGAAGTGTAATAATTGTCTCTCCTTGTGTGTATTCTCTTTAGTCTTATGAGATCAAGAGAATTGAGACTTGAAATCTGAGTCAGCAGAAGGAATTATCTGGTTTGACTAGCACAGGTGGTCAGGCTCTGCAAGTTATATTTGGTCCTTGAAAGAAGAAATAGATCACATTAAAGAATATTCATTAGTTCACAGAAAGTCTGCTTCTGTGCTGGAATTGAAAGAATACTCTCTTTATAGTCTAATATATAATGAACTTTGCTTTTTTCTTTCTAGGTTAATTATGACATACAATATCTCAATTTTAACTCTTTTCATATATCTATATAAGATTGCTCATTGCAGCAGGATGGAGGTTTAAATAAACATTCTAAAACATACTCACTGTGCTTTCACTATTACAAATTAGTGCTTTGGATAAAGCCAGGTATCACTAGCTAAAATCTTCTGTCCTACTTAGATGTCTTGTTTAGGTTTGGATTTTTATATTTGACAGGTGTGATGGCTTATACTCACACTAATTGGAGTTGTCACTTTTCAAGACTTGGTGTCTGGGGGGTGGATATTAGAAGTTAGTGCCAAAACCATATTTATTTACTAAATATTGTGTGCAGTCCTCTCATAGACTTTTTATTGCATCTTACTGCTAACTGAATTTACGTGGATCGTGCATGATGAACATTTATTACCCATAAGGGAGCAGTTACTGCTTATTAATTAGTCTTTGAAAACCTGCTAGATCATTGTTACAGGAAAGTGAGAATTTCAGAACATTACCATTCAGAAATGCTGTTTTATATCCTAAAACAATGAAGTCTAAGAATTAAGAGACATTTTTTGGTTTGAGATTTTTTTTTATAAAGGGAATGTCAGTCTAACAATTTATTTTGAAAACATAATTTTTAAATTCTTTGGCTATAAGTTCTAAGAATAATATTTTTTTCTTTTTTCCCCTCAGGACATGTATACCTCTGAGAAATCTTTTCCAAGAAGATACCTTGGTTCTATATCTGCCTTGAGCCATAGGCAAAGAAGTTTCCAGTCATGAGTGAGTAAATTCCTTTGACTATATCTTCTTACTCAGAACTCAAAGTAAGAATTTGTAAAACTTGTTTTACAAAAGAAACCAATGCCCCTATTAGGTTTTGAAAATTTCTCACAAAACCTATTCAGTAGAATTGACATCTGTAAAGGTTCCTATTTCATTTAAAAAAAAGTCAAGGATTGATCAGGTGGTTTTTTAAATCACAGAAAAAGTGATTGATTGATTTGAATATATATTATAAAAAATAAAAATGTCTGTTTTTATAGGATTTCTGTTTTTTTATAGGATCCTTGTTCTGACAGAATTTTGATATAATCTAGGGAGGAAAGTTCTGAAGCAAGTTGATTTTATTCATTTGGATTAACTATGCTATAGGCTTTTGAGCTTGAAAACTTCCCTGTGCTACTAAAGAACTCCAGAATATGCGGATGTCGTCCTCTACATTAGAATATTTGGTACAAGTCCAACATGCAATAATGAGATTTCAGTTAAAGGAACAGGGAAATATATTGACCAAGTTTCAGAAAAGAGGCATGAAAGCAAATGTCCTTTGGCTTGTATTTGGGAGGCCTGAGCTGGAGAATCCGATGATTAGTCTGGGGGAGAAACAGAAAAGGAAGGAAGCTGAAAACACCAGTATTTGTCGTAAGACCATTTCTGGTTGAGAAGATTTCTCTTTTGTTCCTTTTCTAGCAAATTTAGTTTTTTTTTTTTTTTTTAAAAGAGATAAATGTCAATTGCATATTAGGAAGTTTCACACAAGTAAGACCTAGTAAAATCCATGACAGCAATACTGTGTAGTTATATTCCATAGAAACAACAGCAAGACCTTGTAATACAGTCCTTTTACAAGTTTAATGTAATCAGAATGCAATATCAAGTTTAGATCAAGACTTAATATGCTTCTAAATTTGGAATCCTCTGGTTTGTTTTGTTTTAAACTTCACTTCCCAGAACCACAATGATATTCCTCTTTAAACCTGTGTGAGTGATAGCTTATTAATAAAACCATTCCCATTATAGTGAACTCTTGAACAACAACATGGGCATACACAGAACCCATGGCCTGGATCTTCCTCCTGTTGAAGGTATTGTCAAGAGTCCTATTCATTTCTAGCATGACCCCACTTATATATTTTTCTTTGAAGGAAAACTGCTGTTAATTTCAGATTCATTCAAAACAAGGGAAAATGTTTTTCTTCTCAGTTGGGAAAAGGCAAAACTGATTAGAGTAATTGTTAATTGATCTGCCCTCCAATTCCTCTGGGGGCGGGGAAAAAAAAGATTGCTGACATCTAAAATTTTTTGTCAGATTAATTTATTGAACTTGTCAAGTGTTTAGCTGCTACTGTGGTTGGATACTGTTTATAGGCTGGACGTTTGTGAGATTAGTGGAATGTTTTCTCCTGAACATGGCAGATTACAGGTGATCTTGTTCTGTTTAAAATATTTATTATAATAATAATAAACTTTACCAATGATTCTTATTAAATATACCAAGCATTCCATAAACTTTAATATACTGGTTTGTCAAACACTGCTATATTAGTCTTCCTTGGTCACTGCCTGCTGAATAATGTAGATATTTGTTTTGCCTGGAAATTTTTTTCCTCCCAGAACGGGTCAGTCTGGTTCCTAAAGTATTCTAGTGATTGTTGTTTATAGAATCATTGCGGATGTTGTAATTAATGTTGTCATTACTTGGGCATAGTCACATCAATTTCAGTGGGAGTTTTGGTTGAATATGAACTGGAAGATTTGGCCTGATATTGGGAAGCATATGAAGTCCATTCTACAAATCAGTTCAGATAAAAGTTAACACTAGGATTGCTAAAACCAACATTGTCAGCTGTGACCACAGATTTGAGATGCTAGTCTGAGGTACTTTGGACCTGACTTTTCAGAAGTGCTGAGCCTCTGCAGCTCCTTTCGAAGTCAGTGGGAGCTATAAATGCTGGACAAGAGAAATTAGTGCCTGTTTCTGAAAACTTGGTGGTGTTTTTTTGGGTATTATGTTAATCAGTATATAATCCTGTGAATTGAGGGGAACAGCAGATCTCTTGGTCAGGTGCAGATGCTCCATTTCATGCTGATAAAATGGTTTTCAAGGACAGAGTTGTAAAGTTGCCTTTTCCTCTAAATGACATTAGTGCAAATTGTGTTTTTACAGGTGTTAGCGGTGGGTAGTATTGCAACTCTACTGGTTGGGGGAGGCATTAAAGTTTGTTACCTTAAAAACATTGTGCAGTAAGAGTTGTTCCATGTAATATTAGACTTTGCTCTCTCAAATATTTTGTAGCCTCAGAGATATTACCTTTTCACTGACATGGGAATTTACTTGTATACGGTGAGAGATATACATTATGTCATTAATCACCCATGCATTGAGAAGAGCTAGAGCCTTATGTCTGCTGTCAGATACCTTAAAATAGTTTTAACTACTTGATTCTTATTTTTTCTAATGCTCATACCAGGAAGTGAAGTTTCAAATGCACATTTGCTGTGTAATATAAAATATTAACATTTCAGTCTCTGTAATGTGCTGTGATTTTAGATCACATTGTTTGTTTTATCATCTGAACAGCATGATTGAACATAAAAGCTAACATGTAAGATCTTGGTCCTGCAGATGCTTATAAATGACTTATGTTTAAGCATGTGAGTAGTTTTGATTGTTTACACTGCTATGACTACTGGTTTGAAAGATATAGGCCCAATCCTGCAAACACTTCCAGGCTTACGTGAAGAATATCTATGGAAAGATATAGTCCATTGTATGCACAGAGGTTAGATTATTTGACATGTTCAAATGTAAGCAATGTTTATTGAAACATTTATTTCACTGAGTTGATATCTAGTGTTTTTATAAATATCTGAGTTTACAAAGACAATTAAATGCAGTTGTCAAGTCATACATATGTATTGTTTGTATAGTGTTACGACTAGATGATACATGAAGGCATGGTAAAGATGCATATTGAAGTGTGACTATTCTGGATTAATTTCATATTTAGATACTTAAAGATAAGCTGCTTATTGTAAAAACTCTGGTTGCACCTAGTGTTGCTAAAATTCTGCATGCAGGCGTTTGTTCAGTCCATTTGTGAAATTTTCTTAGTGCCATTTAGCTGCAGGAAATGTACAGGTTCTCATTAAAATTTTCCTGTGATTACAGACTCTCTGCTTTCAGTATCTATTTTTCTTTTTCTTTTTTTGATTACTCCATTGAAGAAAGAGAAGGTCAACACAGTGAATTTTATTCTTTGAGCTGCTACATTAACTTGGAATTTAGAAACAATGAAATTCAAATGTTAGTACACACTGTTGTACTTGATACTATTATTCTTGCAACAAACTGCTGACTGCTTCATTTTTAAAAAAAATAATGGAATGTAATGCTAAGTCTCTTTCCTCACTCCCCCGACAATCTTCTAAATAACCATGACAGTAGAGTTTATTTGGACAAAATGATTCGTCCTTGACTATGTGTTTTATCCATCAATTTTCTGTACCCACAAAAATCTTACAGTGCCCAAGTTTAGGAAAACAACTTCAATAACATTTCTTACTTATATGAAGCCCAACATATCTATAAAGTGAGGCAAGAACTCTGCCATCTTTATTTGGTTAGTGGGTTCCACTGAAATCTAAATCTCAATAATAAATATTAGTGATGTAACTGTTTAACCATCTTGGGTGATGCTTACTGGTAACTGTTAAATGTGATGTTTAACCAGTTAATGAGATTTTAAATCCCCAATATAAATATTGCTGTCTTCGTCTAAAAACAGGCAAGGTGAGACCAGTGATGATGAGATCTGAAGCCTTTCATGTCTTGTAGGCTACATGATCAAATCAAGCCCAAATTGGTAACAAAAAAAAGTTGTTTGTTTGATTGGTGGTCTCATTTTTGTATTACAGCTGGCTGCATTGTTGACTATTAGCAGATAAGCATTGGATTGTCTGAGCATAGTAACTGAATGTTAAATCATTGTTAGGAAAGGTGTGTGTTACCAATGTTTGTGGTGTACATGTTCTGTACATGAAGTGGAATGAGCTGTCAATCTGACACTTTCATAGGAAAAAATCCCACATATAGACAAAAAAGAAAAGGCCAAAACAGAATATAGCTGATGGGTACTAAAGAGAAAAGCATTGTATGTACGCATTTGCACATAATTGGACCGCCTGTTAAACCTCAAATGCAAATCCATGTTTCCTTTTCGTTTTTGTGAGCCGGGTTGTGTTTGGAGTGAACTTGTAGGGCTAAGTTAAGGTGTTTTGTTACATACATGCTGGCAGACAAACAGTTCCCTGTACTTTCATGAAGTATGAGGCTATGATGTATTTTGGGTTTTCTCTATAAAGAATTTTGCAAATAACTGACTACATAGCTTTTTAAAAATACTTTGTTATGGCTGTGGCCAGTAAATTGTAATAGAACATCAAAAAGGAAAAGAGATGAATGGCTCCTATCCACAAAATAAATTGCATCCCTTGGAAAAAGAAAGTAAATATAAATGTACTTACAATGAAGGGTAATAAACAGCTGCCACAGTAGATTGTTGCTTTTAATATGTGATATATTGAGTTATGTGTACTATCATTGTTAACAACACGCAGCTTTATAAATTATATTTAAATGTGTGTGGTAGGGATGTCACTTTTTCCCACAAGTTATCCTGACTTCACAGAGTAGGATATGTTCTTCTTGTCAGCCTATTTCTAAATCACGGGTGGAGAACCACTTTTTAGGTCAGAGGTCAATGACCCACAGGAAAATCAGTCAGAGGCTGCACACAAATGAGAAGTAAAAAGAAAAAAAATCAAAAACAAAAAAACTCTCTCACTGATGTGACCCCTGACTGAGGAGGAGAAAGACACTCCCCGCATTCCCTGGATCCAGGCAAGCTGGGAGCTGCATCTGGCCCCTGAGCCTCAGGTCCCCCATCCTTGTTCTAAAGGATAGGAAGATGAGGAAAAACTTTTTGTTTCTGACTCTATCACTGAAATTTGACAACATTAGTCTGATATCAAAAGCTTGGTTATGGAACCCTGTAGGACACTATACTGGGAAGCAGCGACTCTGGAAAGGCTTGAGGGTTTCTGGTGGATAATCAGCTCATCCTGAGTTCCCCATGATATGCTATGGCCAAAAAGGTGAATGGAATGGCTAATGAAAAAAGCAAATATGATTCTAGGATGCATTGACAGATGTGTTGTGAGCAAGATACGATAAGTCATTCTTCCGCTCTACTCTGCGTTGATTAGGCCTCAGTTGGAGTATTGTGCCCAGTTCTGGGCACCACATTTCAAGAAAGATGTGGAGAAATTGGAGAAGGTCCAGAGAAGAGCAACAAGAATGATTAAAGGTTTAGATAACATGGCCTATGAAGGAAGACTGAAAGAATTGGGCTTGTTTAGTTTGGAAAAGAAAAGACTGAGAAGGGGACATGATAGCAGTTTTCAGGTATCTAAAAGGATGTCACAAGGAGGAGGGAGAAAAATTGTTCTCCTTGGCCTCTGAGGATAGAACAAGAAGCAATGGGCTCAAACTGCAGCAAGGGAGATTTAGGTTGGACATTAGGAAAAAATTCCTAACTGTCAGGGTGGTTAAACACTGGAATAAGTTGCCTAGGGAGGTTGTGGAATCTCCATCTCTGGCGTTATTTAAGAGTAGGTTAGATAAATGTCTATCAGGGATTGTCTAGACAGTACTGGGTCCTGCCATAAGGACATGGGACTGGACTCGATGATCTCTTGAGGTCACTTCCAGTCCTAGTATTCTATTATTCTAATCCTTTGATGTGTATATAGGAAACTCCTGAGGAAGAGTAGTAGAGAAGTTATTTTACCTCTCTACTTGGCACTGGTTTCTTGAATGTTGCAATGTTGAATGTTCTGGTGTTCACAATTCTAGAAGGTGTTGATAAATTGGAGAGGGTTGATAGAGCCCCAAAGAATGATTAAAGGATTAGAAAACATATCATATAGTGACACTCAAGTAGCTCAATTTATTAATTTAACAAAGAGAATGTTAAGGGATGACTTAATCATAGTCTCTGACCCTGGTCTCCAACATTTTTAAGCACAAGATCACTTGCCCCGCCTCTTACCTTACTGCTTCTCCAAGACCGCATTCTGCTCACTCCATCCTCTCTCCCTCCCTCCCCCATCCCCATTTTCACTGGATTGGGACGGGAGTGTGGGATGCAGATCCTCGTCTTGGGCCGAGGGGGCAGTGAGTGTGAGGCTCTCGGCTGAGCCTGGGGCAGGGGGTTCAGGTACAAGAGGGGGTTCAGGACGTAGGTTCAGGTAGGAAGTGTGGGTGCAGGAAGGGCTCAGGGCTGGAGCAGAGAGTTGGGGTGCAGGAAGGGGGTTCAGGGCTGGGATAAGGGATCAGGATGCAGGCTCTGTCTGGGCACTGCTTACTTCAGGTAGTTTCTGGGTAGTGGCACAATGGGACTAAGGCAGGCTCAGCCCTCCCTGACTGCACGTCTCCCAGAAGTGGCCAGCATATCCAGGAGTGGCTCCTGGGGGAGGAGCAAGTGGGTCTGCACAGCATTACCCCCGTCTGTAGGTACTGCCCCCATGTCTGCTATTGGCTATCTACAGACCTCTCCCAGGGGCTGCAGGAATGTGCCAGCCAATTCCAGGAGAGGTTCAGGGCCGAGCCAGGTGGGAGTCTGCTTTAGCTCCTCTGGACTGTTCATGGTCAGTGTCCAAATTTGGTTGCAGGAGCCTCTCGGAGATCAAGTCCATTCTATGAGTCTTCTGGCCAGTATTCTACACATAGTGGGAAAAAATAGAGAGAATGAATTTTATGTGCACCAGTATTGAGGTAATGTGCAAATGTGCACCACCAGTAAAAACCAAAAACCTAGATATATTTTTAAAAATTAGGATAGGGATAATTACTCCAGCTACAACAAGGTAGGCATTTTAGAACTCACTATTCAAAGAATTAAACTTTGAGCATAAGAAATAAATAAAAATTATGAAATGCACAGACCATTCAAAAACCTACCATAACATACTACAAAAGAAACAAAATTAGCAACAACAATGTAAGTATGTGTTGAGTATGGAGACAAGTGTGAAAAACAAAGTGTGTTTGTGAGAGTGACAGCGATCTGCATAGTCCCTTTATGTATGCTGAGCATGTTTGGACATAGGAGCAGCTGCCAGCAAGTTTCCTCCATCCTGACCCCTGTCATGTCTCCCATCTCTGTGTGGAGATGGGGTACAGAAGTTGGGGGAAGAGGACACACTGACACCAGTGCCTCCCTCCTCTGTTTCCTATCCCAGTACAGCAAGCAGGACGGTTCCAGGGAGCAGCTCCAAGGCAGAGAGCAGGAGAAGCATGGCATTGGGGTGGGTGGGTGGGAGTAGAGGAAGGAGAAAGAGACAGCAATAGCTAAAGTGCACACTTGATAGCTTACCAGCCAAATTAGTCAGGATCATCTGTCAGAGGCTTGAAGAGTTACACTTTCAATCACTTAAAATCTACCTTTATGTAGATAAACCTAAAACAAGTTTATTATCTTAACCACTGAGCTTTGAGGCTGTAGTATATGTTTCCCATCTGAAGGGGGAAGTGAAATCCAGATACAGGTTGAACCTCTCTAATCCATCACCCTCTGGACCTGACTGGTGCCGAACCGGAGAATTTCCTGAACCACGGAAGGTCCGTATTGCCTAGCAGCATTACCAATACTTCCACTGCTTACTGGGCTCTTAGAAGACATTTAGGGGTAAATTAGAGCTAAACAGGGCAGAATACTGAGTGCCAGGACTGGTGGCTGTAAACCAACTTTATGGGACCACGGGAAAGTTGGCCACACCCATAAGGGCACATTTGACTGACTAAAATCATACAGGATCATGGATGTTGCTGGACCAGTGTTGCGGACTAGAGAAGTTCAGCTTGTAAATGAGTAGTTTTGATAACTTCAGATACAAAAATGATGCATGCACACAAATAGGGTAATCGTATTTGGCGGATATTAACTTTTCCAATGACACCGCACATGATCATATTGTACAAAATTCATCATAATTATGCCACAATCCTATCTATCTATCTATCTTGCATATCCTATCATAATATAGTGAATATGGGGCACAGTGTCACACACATCTTACTTGAAAGACTTGTGAACTGCATCTTCCTAATGTTACACAGCAGAGGAATTGAATGGGTACTACTGATGTGGGATGGGTCTCAGGTCTCCAGGAGAAATATGGGTTAATCATGTTAAGTTCAGTGATGGGCATAATAAACAACATAAATAGTTAAAAACTTAAAAGGTCAATAAAAATACATATTTAAACTTAAATATTTTTTCTTTCAGGGATCAGTACTGTCCTCTTTTCTGTTTTGTTCTTGGTATAGTTTGACTTTTGGTCTATTCTTCTCTTTCTTCAGTTTGCAGCTTTTTACTTCTATTTCCGCTTTTTAGATTGGGATGGGCAATAATTTTTGAATGGGGTCCACTTCATCCATTTTGGAAGTGGTTGCTGGCTTCCCCGATGGGGTGGGGCCTCAGGTGGAAGGGGTGGAGCCTTTAAATAGCATGTGTTGAAAGGGCTTGCGCATCCTTGGTGGCTCCCAGGCAATGTGTTAAGGGGTGGAGTTGTGGTGGGCCAGATGAAAGAGCTAAGTGGGCCGGATCTGACCTGCTGACAGCCTCTTGCCCAGCTCTGTTTTAGATACTGTCTATACATGCTGGGTCAGCTGGTTGGCTTCTCTGCACTTCAGAGATAGCAACCAGCATTAGAAGAAACATAGTGGTTATAGCAGTAGCAGCATGTTAGAGGTAGGTGTCTAGTCTAAAATGAAGAAATTGGTGTTTAGGTCAGAATTACAAAGTTATGGAAACTTTCTCATCTTTGAGAAAAGGCCTTGACTGAGCTCTTGAAAGAGAAATTTCTGTCAGCTAAGAGATAGGAAAATGTATAGTATTGTCACTTTTACTCAATTTTTGACACATCATAAATTATAGGGTACTTTAATACTAGTGGATAATCTTCACTGAGGTCAGTACTAGACACCTCACAACTGGATTATATTGCATTTGTCTACTGTTGTATGATAACTTAATTTCAGTGCTGTGTTTGAAAGTGTGAAGTATTAAGTAATAAGTATCCTTACTAGTTTAAAGCAAACTTTCAGACAGCCAGTTAGAGGCTGCATTTTGTGTCTGCAAAACAGTGATAACAGTTTGTCACAATGATGAATTGCTAAAGGGAAACTGCCTCCACAGACAAGACCTTGTCCACTTAAGTAAAAAGAGCCCCAGAATATAGGATGTTACTGTGTGAATTCTGTTTGAGTGGATGAGGTGATTCCACATAGACTATATTTCAATTTATCGCTTTCTATTTGCACTGGGTTTTTTTCTTTAAATATTTGAGGAAATACTTTACTCTATTAGAACCATATAATCCTAGGGCTGGAAGAGACCTCAGGAGGTCATCGAGTCCAGCCCCCTGCCCAAAGCAGAACCAATCCCAATTAAATCATCCCAGCTAGGGTTTTGTCAAGCTGGAAATTAAAAAACCTCTAGGGATGGAGATTCCTGTTGTGCCTTGATTTTACCCTTCCAGATAATAAAATCTCTTTGCAGCTTGGCAACCAATAGAAAATGAGCATTTTGGTTCTGGATAGATGGCTAAACCCACTTATCAATCCATAGGACAATTTTGATTCCTGCCTCTGAGGAAGTGAGTCAAATGAAGGCTTTTTTGATCATAGTAGTCCGATATTTTTTTTCCAGCAAGAAAAAACCCAGGCGCACGAATGGCTCGGGCCGGCCCTGACACTACTGCTGAGTTCTGTCGACAGTAAGTCAACAGAACGCGGCAGTTTTGTTGATGGCGGTAAACCTCATTCTTTGAGGAATAACGTCTTTTTTCGATAGTTATGTCAAAAAAAGGCGCTATTGCATCCGCACTGTGCTTTTTCAAAAGAGAGTGTCTAGACTCTGTTGAAAAAGTGGCTTGCTTTGTCGACAGAACTGGCTGTAGTCTAGATGCTCTTTTTCGACAGAGGCTTTGTTGACAGTATCTGTCGAGAGAGCCTCAGTTGACAAAAGCCTGTAGTCTAGATATACCCTTAGTGATGTAAATTATTTTCAAATCCATTCATAAGAGAACAGTTCTGCCTATGCATGAAGAGTTGGGCAGCTTCAGATGCATTAAGCCAGTGGTTCTCAACTCATTTCAGTCCATGGACCACCAGGCCAATCAAAAAATTTTCATGGACCACATCCTTTTTGAGAGATGATACCAAAGAGCGGACAATGAACATTTTGGTTTGAAATTTATTTCTTACTAACAGATTTTTAGATTCTCTTCTTACTGACAAGCTTTTCAATGTTTGGAGTGATACTTGATAATGCACAATGAATATTGCTTTCCACTGTAATCGGATTCCTCTGTTTGGACTTAACGTGCAACAAACACGAAAATCCAGTCTTGACACATATAAGGTGATGCAAATGGCAAAAGAAATCTGACTGCGTGTGCTGACAGATTTGGGTAACTCCCGGTCACGCTGGTCCAAAATTTCTCTGTAGTAGACTGCTGGTACATGTCTTGAGCCACAAAATCATTTTTCAGATCCAAGAATTCCTCTTGCAAATCCTCTGGAACACTATTAATATCTGTTATAAATGGATTCCTGATGAAAGATAATCTATCCTTTGTCATGTCCACCTCTGGAAAGTATCGTTGGAATTCGTCTTGTAGCTTCCATAAATGATCGAGAATTTGCGTCCGAATGGCTTCCTTTTCCCTGAGCATGGCATCCACATATGGAAATTGAACCAAATTATTGCCTTTGACTCTTACGATCCAAAGTTCCAATTTGTAAAGAAAAGCCTTAATGATGCTTTGGTGAGAGAACAAACTTGCATCTTTCCCTTGCAGCTGAAGATTCAGTTTGTTCAAGATTCCAAAAATATCGACAAGATATGCAAGTTCTAAATTTGACTGTGTCATCGTAAGAACATAACGGCCGTACTGGGTCAGACCAAAGGTCCATCTAGCCCAGTAGCCTGTCTGCTGACAGTGGCCAGCACCAGGTGCCCCAGAGAGGGTGGACCGAAGACAATGATCAAGCGATTTGCTTCCTGCCATCCTTCTCCAGCCTCTGACAAACAGAGGCCAGGGACATCATTTCTATCCCCTGGTTAATAGCCTTTTATGGACCTAACCTCCATGAAGTTATCTAGCTTCTCTTTAAACTCTTATAGTCCTAGCCCTCACAGCCTCCTCTGGCAAGGAGTTCCACAGGTTGACTACACGCTGTGTGAAGAAGAACTTTCTTTTATTAGTTTTAAAAGTCCTACCCATTAATTTCATTTGGTGTCCTCTAGTTTTTATATTATGGGAACTAGTAAATAACTTTTCTTTATTCACCCTCTCCACACCACTCAAGATTTTATATACCTCTATCATATCCCCCCTCAGTCTCCTCTTTTCTAAACTGAAAAGTCCCAGTCGCTTTAACCTCTCTTCATATGGGACCTGTTCCAAACCCCTAATCATTTTAGTTGCTCTTCTGTGAACCCTTTCCAAGGCCAAAATATATTTTTTTGAGGTGAGGAGACCACATCTGTACACAGTATTCAAGATGTGGGCATACCATAGTTTTATACAGGGGCGGTAAGATATTCTGGGTCTTATTTTCTATCCCTTTCTTAATAATTCCTAACATCCTATTTGCCTTTTTGACCGCCGCTGCACACTGTGTGGAAGTTTTCAGAGAACTATGCACGATAACTCCAAGATCTCTTTCCTGATTTGTCATAGCCAAATTAGCCCCCATCATACTGTACGTATAGTTGGGGTTATTTTTCCCGATGTGCATTACTTTACACTTATCCACATTAAATTTCATTTGCCATTTTGTTGCCCAGTCACTCAGTTTGGTGAGATCTTTTTGGAGTCCCTCACAGTGTGCTTCTGTCTTGACTATCCTAAACAGTTTGGGATCATCTGCAAACTTTACCACCTCACTGCTTACCCCTTTCTCCAGATCATTTATTAATAAGTTGAAAAGGATTGGTCCCAGGACTGACCCTTGGAGGACACTGCTAGTTACCCCTCTCAATTCTGAAAATTTACCATTTATTCCTACCCTTTATGTCCTGTCTTTTAACCAGTTCTCAATCCAAGAAAGGACCTTCCCTCTTACCCCATGGCCATGTAATTTACACAAGAGCCTTTGGTGAGGGACCTTGTCAAAGGCTTTCTGAAAATCTAAGTATACTGTATCTACTGGATCCTCCTTGTCTGCATGTTTGTTAACCCCTTCAAAGAACTCTAATAGATTAGTAAGACAGTATTTCCCTTTACAGAAACCATGTTGACTTTTGTCCAACAAATTATGTTTTTCTACGTGCCTCACAATTTTATTCTTTACTATTGTTTCGACTAATGTGCCCGGTATTGAAGTTAGACTTACCGGTCTGTAATTGCCAGGATCACCTCTAGAGCTCTTTTTAAATATTGGTGTCACGTTGGCTACCTTCCAGTCATTAGGTATGGAAGCCGATTTAAAGGATAGTTTACAAACCACAGATAATAGTTCAACATTTTTCCATTTGAGTTCTTTTAGCACCCTTGGATGAATGCTATCTGGTCCTGGAGATTTGTTAACATTAAGTTATTCTATTTGATCCAAAACCTCCTCTAATGATACTTCAATCCGGGACAGTTCCTCAGATTCATCACCCACAAAGGACGGTACAGATTTGGGAATCTCCCTAACGTCCTCATCCATGAAGGCTGAAGCAAAGAAATCATTTAGTTTCTCTGCAATGGCTTTATCGTCCTTGATTGCTCCTTTTATATCTCGATTGTTTAGGGGACCCACAGGTTTTTTAGGAATCACTTTTTGGAATTCCTCTTTCCCTTGAGCCTGGAGAAATAAATCCAACTGCTCTCAATTGAAAAATGCTGTTGAGCACGTTCCCTGCTGACAACCAGCGTACAGAAGTGTAGAACAGCAACACATCAAAGTCGGAATCCATGTTCAGCAAAATCTTTTGAACAGCCTGGTGTTCAGAGCCGATGATTTGATGTGATTCATCACTTTCACCAACCCTTTGAAAACAGCGTTCAGTTGATCAGGCAATGTTTTTGACGCCAAAGCTTCCCTATGAATGAAACAATGAACTCTGGTTACATTGGAGCGTGCTATATCACCAGTGTTTGAAAGCCTGATCATGAGCCCAGCATGACACCATCAGTGGTGACACCCACAAGATTTACCCAATCCAGACCATGGTCTTCAAAGAAAGTGTTAACTATTTCCATCACATCCTGAGCCTTTGTGGTGGTATCAAGAGTCTTACAAAAAAGAAACTCGTCTTCGAAGTCTCCCTCAACCATGTATCGTGCGAACACCAATAGCTGAGAGCACAATGCAACGTCGGTCAATTCATCAAATTGTATGGCAAACGATGGAGACTTCTTTATTTCATCCACAACTTGTTCACTGATGTTCTGTGTTCTCATATTTATTCATCTCGATACTGTGTCGTTAGAGATCAATATATCATTGAGCTTCCTTGCTGCTTCTTCACCAAGAACAAACTGCACCATCTCTTTTTCTCAGGGGGAGCACAAGTTGCTCTACAGTGGTATGAGGCTTCTTGGTCTGCACAACTTAGTATGCAACGATGCAGGAAGCATGCACTGCATTGCTTATCTTCTTGTAGAATGCACTTGTTGAGGCGAGGCGCTGCCGTTTCAGACCTGATAACCGCTGCTCAAAATAATCTTCATCCTTTTCCAACAAGTTGGGGTGACACTTTTCGAAATGGAGTTTCAGCTTAGCCGGCTTCATTGTGTCATTCCCCAAGACTTTGAAACAAATAACACATTTTGGCAAATCCATGCCGCCTTTTTCTTGACAAGTGAAGCCGAATTTGATGTAGTCCTCCAAATACTTGCGCTTGACATTTCTTCCTGTCGTTGTCATTGTAAACAAACTACACCGCATCTGTAAAACAGCACATGTAGCACAGGACGAATGACACAGCAATGGCTCAGCACGATGGCGGCAGCTACACTGATGCTCCGAGCCAGAGACGGAATTTCTAGCAACACAACGTGGTTGCGTCCTAGGTGACGCTATAGATGACACGCCGCGTGCTTGTGAACATGGCATAAAACAGCCTAACGGCAGCGCCTGCTCATGCTGTACTTTGGACAATGTTCCTGTGGACCACTTAAAAAGTCACCATGGCCCACCAGTTGAGAACCACAGCGTTAAGCAAATAGAAAGCTTTCTAATATCTGTCATGATGTTCTTATCCTTTTGACTGTGCTGTTGATTAAGCAATATACAGCATTGTACTGGAAAGATGGAGCAGCCACCACCCACCAGTGGAATAGAGTTGTGAATAATACTAAACATGAAACAGCTTTTAAATGGTTGTTTCTTACTGCCTATATATTCTAATTCAGGCATATCAATTTACTAATTTTAAAGATTGATTTGTGGTTAATCAAAAAGCTGCTTTACTCTGTGGCACACCACAGTTCTTAACATGTTTTCTTATTGGATACAAACTCTTCGATTTGTAACACAGATAGAAGATACTGGGGATACTGCATTACACAGTAATGCAGATAATCTTAGCAGGATTGCACAACTGGTTCTGTTTCAGTTTAAAAACTTCTTTGTGAAACCATCCAGCTTGCTGACTCTTGGCCAGACTTAATAGGTGTTGTTTTTCAAGGATATTGGCATGCCTTTGCCCACTATGCTGGCCAAAATTTTTGAAGTGAGTAGATAGTAGCCTGGGAGATCCATATGTATATTTTACAAAGATGAATTTGTTTTCCTGGTATGTTGTATATAATTTTTTTTGCCTACGAAGGAAAGGGTACTACTATACTGTAGGATCCCCATTGCTGACTTGTTTGCCCATACAATTGCTAATCTCACAAATCACTAGTATAAAAAAGCATTTAAAAAATTCATTTGTGTTTTCTACAAGGAAGATAAAATGGGATTTAAAAACTGATTGCTTTTGTTTTTTAAAAACCATCAATAAAATATTACATTTCTCAATTAAAAATAATAGTTACAATTAAATCTCATCACAAACATGTTACACATACACTTACAGTCTCATAAAATGAATTAGTTGCTCTAGTCTGTCCACCCTAACTACTAGCTTTTACTTCTTGAAAGATCTGGGCTTTCAATTTCTGTTTCTCAGCAGACTAAAAAGTAACGTGCAAAAAGACAGGTTGGATAGGATTGTTTTTGTTCTGTGCTTATGTAGTGGTTGACTGTGGCCAAGTATGGAATAGGAGTTAGTTTAGACATTGTATGAAAGACAGAAACAATATATAGGAAAAGATGGAGGCAGCATAGAATGGAACAGTGGAGTGCACTGGAAAGAAAAAGGGAAGACTTTTTTAGAGCACGCGCTCACAAAAATGTGCATACAATAGGTTTGCCAGATGGTTTCAACAAAAATACCGGACACACTTGACATTACATCACAATCTACATTACATCTTATTTAGAAAATAACGGACATTTATATTTTCTCAAATTGTTTCCTGAACAGAAAGCTCAAATACTGGACTGTCGGGTTCAAAACCGGACACCTGGCAACCGTAGCACACAAACGTGCATGCGTGTGCGCGCGCGCACACACACAGAACTTCCTATATTCCCCACACTTTTGCCACAGAAAAAACTGTCATGGCTTCTGGATGTAAAAGAGACCCTATCTGGCAATATTTTAAAGAAATTTGTTCCGTGGGTAAAAAAGGGAAAGGTGTCAATATTATGGAGGGCCTAGTTGCAAGAATGAAACATCATAAGCAGTTTTCCTTATGGGGTGAGGAGGGGGGAATGACTTGGATTAAGGTATGGATACGGCTGAATGGATCATCTGGTTAGTAACTTAAATGATTCACTCAAGAATGCATCATTCTTGAAGACACTCTCATGCCTTTTAGTATAACTATGATTTGACGAGTAAATTCCCAAGCTGTTTGCTATGTGGGATGTTTCTAGAAAAAAAGTTTACTTTAGCTAATCCTTATGGCTAGTTTAGTTTAGGGATGTCAGTGGTTAACTGCTTCATTGGTAAGCATCACCCTTACCAGGTGATGCTTACTGGTTATCAGTTAACCAGTGGCTTTGCAGGGCTGAAGCAATCTCCTGAGTGATATGAGCAGAGGGCTGCTCCGGCCCCGGAACACCCCATCTGCACTGTGGTACAGCAGACTTGGCCTGGCTGGAGTAGCCTGCTGCGCTGCGGAGTGCTCCAGCCCAACTGGAGCAGGAGCAGCCCCTGCCTGTGTAAGAGGTTTACAGGTTAAACATAATGTTAAACAGGTTAACAGATGAAATGAGATTTTACATCCATAGTTTAGTTAGGTTTAGAATCTAGTGTACAATACAAAAAGCTGTAGTAAGATAAATCTAGTACTGTATCTAGAAATCTAGTTACAACTGCATGTCATTTCTTATTTTATATTACATAATACGTGTCTCTTATTTTGGAAGATGATGGCCACAGATCATAAAGGTGACACCATAAATCTACTCCCTATTTTACTTCAGCGCATTTCAGCTTTTCCAAGGGAACTGTGTTCCCTGTAAGCTGAGTGCTTGGGAAGTTACCCAGGAGATAAGCATAGCGCCCACAGCCATGGGCACCATTTTGGGAGGGAGAGGTGGGAACAGCAGCCGTGCACTCTAGGATGCAGCTAGCTTTTCATCCTGTTCCCCAAATGCTAAGGGAGTGAGGGGAAAGGGCTTGCATTCCATGCATGCCTCTCACCCTTGGTTGGTGAATACATAGCACCTTAAAGACTAACAAAAAATGTAGATAGTATCATGAGCTTTTGTGGGCACAACCCACTTCTTCAGATGAATGGAGCAAGCGGTCCAGAGGTACAAATACATAGCGGAAAAAGAGGGGATGGGAAGGGAAAGAGAAGGGGAAAAAAATCCTGTCAATTAGTGTCCATGCTAAATGAGGCTAATAAAGTGAGCTGTAAAAGTGTCTGGTATTTAGCTTTTGATGTCTTTTGGGTGTTGAATATAATGGCCCATCGAGTTAATGTTTTTACTCAAACCTTGATTAAAGTGTCAAATTTGCAAATGAAGGCAAGTTCTCTCTCCAGCTGATTTTTGAAATTGCTTTGTAAGAGCACAGTCCCTTTTAGATCTGTTATTGAGTGCCCAGGTAAGTTAAAATGTTCCCCAACAGCTTTCTGTGTGTTATTACGAATATCTGTTTTATAATAGTCTGCTCAATTTAGCAGACAAAGATAAGATCTAAGGGGTGGAAGTTAAGCTGGACAGCTTAACATTGTAAATAATGTGCAACATTTTAACAGTGAGGATAATGAACCCTTGGAATAATTTATCATGGGTTGTGGCAGATTCTTTATCACTGGCTATTGTTAAATCAATATTGGATGTTTAACCGATTTACCAATTAAATGGGATTTTACATCCCTCGTACAGATGTCGTTAAAGTGAGAATTATTGCATACAGAGGCCTTGTCTACTATTGCTTTGCTACCCTTTGTTTAGCAAGTTGAATTTCTGTAGAGGTAACTATGGCACACAGATGTTTTTACCAGGTCATTTTACAGATAAATTGTGTGTGAGAGAAGTGCAGTGACTTGTAGATGCAATATAATCCTAGAATTAACTATATCTAGCCAGCCTGTTTTAAAATGCTGCCTGTCCTAGTCTACTAGGCCAATGTAAATTGTATTTTGATACAAGTTAAAATGTTAGTAATATGTTTTAAAACAGTGCTTTGTCTGAGTAAAACTACTAGTACTACTGGTAAAAAAAAATACTCTAAGCAACAGGTACACTTCCTAAAAAGGAAGCTTAGAGCATTGTGGGTTTGTATGCTTGCTCTTAAAATCAGTTTTCCAAATGTAAATGTTGTAAAAGGTAAAATCTCTGTATTATCCTCCCTTTGCTATTTTAAATTAATAGAGTAAAAAAAGTTTCACTTGTGTAGGTGGTATTGATTAGATTACTATGAAAAGATAAAATTTCTTCAGTGTATAAATCAAAATCCAATAAAATGTATTTAAACATGAAGGCTTTTGCATGTATTTCCCTTTGTGTATATTGACCTTTTTAGCAAAAGAAAAATTCACACTTTAGTGAGCAGTATTTATTATTGCTGTTTATTCTGTGCAGCTAATGAATCCACGTACCTTGCAGTAGTTAAGTAAGGTATGATGTCTTCTCTGTAGTGGCAGTGGGCAGCTGCATCCTATTATTTCTTGAACTAAAAATATCAACAAAGGTATGTTTCATTCAGTGAAGAATTTGATCTTGCTAACAAATAGTGACAGATGGAATTGTGTAGTTAACTTAGTGGTGTGTAAGCAGGTAATGATCTTGTTAATATCTTTCTCAGCAGAAAATTGAAGAAAGACTATGTTTAGGGACAAAAATATATTACTTTTCTCCATTGTCTGTTTGAATTGATCTAGTCTTGTTAGTTGTTAATATGGTTCCTCTGACACACTATGCAGATTTTACAGAATTGCTTAAAACTGTGAGTATTAAAATGCTGTTGTGAATAACATTAAAGTTATGAAACAAGCCAGGAATTGCAAGATTGAGGAAACAACTTGCAGTACCTATGTTACCATGATATTGTATTAATAGCTTACATTTCTGCTTTGAATCTGCGTTGATTGGCTGTTTTATTGCAACTATAAATATTTCTATTTTAATCTTCTAATGTAAATTTTTCCTCTAACTCTGTCAATTGTTGTTATATATAATTTAAAAGTGTATTGAGGGTCTAACTCTAATTTATAGAGTATGAGAAATTGTGTGCCTTTATTTTTTGTCTACAAATGTACACTAAAATGAGATTTGATGCCTGGATTCCCATTAAGATTGCCATTCATCCACAAATGAATTTTAGGATATTATATTTTTAAAAATAGGATCAGTTAAAACAGTATTTACAGTTGCATGATGTATGTTTACATTTTTGCGCACACACAAAATCCAGACTTAGTGGGGAATGTGGATTGGAGTCTTTTGTGAAATATATTTTTTGAAAGAGTGAGGTGAGGAATCATTGAGTCTCTGTTCACTGTTTTCAACATTCAGGTATCTTAGCTTGACCTGGCAATACACTCATGACTTAAGAATAGCTATTGTACCTTTTCTATTTTCAGAGTTCAGCATTACAGCTGTTCTTTACCAAACAACACATTTGCGAACAGTAATGCAAACTACATTTCTCAGATTTCTGCATAGCCACTGTTGCACAATTAGCATGCAGTAGTTGGACTTGGGTGTTGCAAGGACTTGAACTATTTTGCTCACATGCTTAAATTTTGATGTAAATTTTTGCATGTGACTGGTCCACTTACTGTAAAACTGTGATTAAAAATTGTACAACTCGTGTATTTTGCTGGAAGAGACTATTCATATTAAGCAAATGCTGGCTTCTGAAATTAGACCAAATAGTCTGTGCTTTGCTATGCTTGGAGGTGAACTGTATTCTCCTGCATCAGTGGCTGGCATCTGTTATCAGCGGGTACAGGTTGTACCTCCAAAAACAAGTACTCTCTGGTTCAGCAACATCCATAATCTGGCAGGACCACGAATGCTCCTAGATCAGAGAGCTCAGGAGCCTAAGATCAGGAGGGCCAGCCACCCAGGGCACAGCAGGGTTGGCGGCCTAGCTGGGGGCAGCATGAGACCAAGGTCAGAGCCCCGCAGCAGCCTCCTGTAGGACCTTGTGCTCTTGCGATTGCTGAAGTCCCCTGGCAGCACAGATTGGCCTTGGGTTGGAGCCCGTGGCAGCCTCTGGGAGCTTGGGATTGAGGTTGGAGCCCCATGGTAGTGCGGGACCGAAGTCCTCCGGCAGCTTCTTGGAACGTGGGGTCAGGGACAGAGTCCCACACTAGTTCCCTTAGCATGGGGCTGGAGAATCATGACAACCCCAGGAGTGTGGGACTGGAGTCAAGCTCTGAAGCAGGAGTAGGAGCCTTTGCTGCCCAGGAAGCTGGCAGCAGCTGGGGAAGCAGCTCAGCCAGGTTTGGTGAGGGTGAGAAGGAAGGCAAGGCAGGGTGCTGGCTGGGGCAGTCTTGGGAGCCGGTGGCAGGAGACCTCCCCTGGTCCAGCAAATTCTCTCATTCGGGACCAGTCAAGTTCCAGTGGTGCTGGACCAAGGAGAAACAATGAGAAGTCCTGTGGCACCTTATAGACTGACAGATTTAATGCATCTGACGAAGTGGGTATTTGCCCACAAAAGCTTATGCTCCAATAAATCTGATAGTCTATTAGGTGCCACAGGACTTCTCATTGTTTTTGCAGATTCAGACTAATACAGCTACCCCTCTGATACTTGGGACCAAGGAGGTTCAACCTGGAGTAATTTAGGCCCTGATCTTGAAAGATGATCCATCTGGGAGAATCCCATTGTCTACCAGGGCACAGGAATTTGTCTAGGCTGGCTTGTAGAATAAGGGTTATAACTAATGTAGAAAAAGCCTATGAGGAAAGTGAGGAAGGAGGACATGAGTAATGGTAATAATATTACTTGATAGCTATGTGTACAATTCAATAGTTATTTCAAAATTTAAAACAAATTATTCATGACTGCTCGCTGCTTAACATAACCATCAGTACTAGCTGGTTTCTTGTATGTTCTGTCTCCTGACATTCTTAGCTTAATATCTTTTTAGTCTCAGTCTTTTTGCTTGACAAAGCTTGGATGACTGGTGTAGGTTGACAGAGTCTTTATCTGCCTTTTAATTGAAGGTGTGGAGGGTCCTGAGTCTCTACTAGAGAACTTTTCCCAAGTGTCAAATAGGTGTTACAAAAATATACAGGAAAGAGGTTTAACAGTTTTCATTTGCATGGTTTATCTCTTGTGTACTCATTAGTTCTCTAGCCAGCCATGAGCCTGAAAACAGGGGAAATTAAAACATAAAAGAATTCCCACCAATTCATGCTGGATGAGGCTCCCACATCTAGATTTAGGTTTTAACACTGTTTTAATTGTGTATTTCAAGGGGCTTAATGTTGATAAAAATTGGATGTTTGTGTATGTCAGTGGTCACCGACTGGTTGATTGCAGCGCCCCTACGAGTCTATCACCTTGGCCAGCTGGCAAGGTGGCTGCAGAGCTGGCTCAAGCCACTCCTACACCCTGGGTAGCAGGTGCACGGCGCATGCATGGCCCCGGCGCACTGCGTACCTTACAGCTGCAGTCAGGCACGCGGTGTCTGATTGCTGCTCTAAGGGATGCTGCATGGTCCCTGGCCCCGGGTGCATGGTGCCTGATGGCAGCTGCCCAGGTAGCCCCCCCCTGAATCCGGCCCTGGGTGCCTCTGTTTGTGCCATGCTCCAGCTGAGCTGGATCAATCTCGGTGGGCTGAACGCCGTAGCCAGATAGGCTAGAGAAAAGAGGGACAGCCGCCCGCCCAGTTGGACGCATTCCAGCTGGGTTCTTCACTAACTTGCTGGCTGGTGGGGGAGGGAAGAGGTGCGTGTGCATCCCTGGCTTTTGTCTCCTGCTCTGGGCAGGAGGGGGTAGGTCTGGGGCTTGGCCTTCTCGGCAGAGCAAGGGCTGGGTGGCCAGCACACATGGCATGATGGGGGCTACACCATGCTGTTCCCCGCAAGCTGTGTGTGGGGTCGGAGAGCCCCTTTCTCAGCGCCCCACTGCGCCTGGCTGGGCTGGAGTCAGCCCTGGGCAGCCCTCCGCAGCCCTGGTCTCTGCCTGCCTCAGCCAGAGTCCTGGAGCTGCTGCCTGCAAGCAAAGGGCTGGGCAGGGAAGAGACTTTGTCCCTCCCCCGCCTTTCCCCAGTACTATTCCTGGGAGGCTGCAAGTCCCAGTGCTTCTTCCCTGCTGGTGAGTGTGCTTTGGGGCACAGGGATGTGGGGACAGGAGTGGGACAGGAGTGGGGTCAAAGGAGGATGAGGGGGCAGCGGGAACATGAGGAACATGGGGTGATGCAGGGTATCAGGCTGGGGGGGATCATGGCGCTGAGGGCAGTGAGGCTGGAGCAGATGGAAGTTGAGGTGGAATACAATTTTACTTTGCAGAAACTGCTCTTTCCTTTACACACCACTTCTTTGCTTCCTTCCCCAACTAGCTATTAGGCTGCATTCTCACCCTCTCACCTTCTCTGTGTTATTTCCCCAGTCCTCTGCCGCTCCCAAACTCCCTCTCGTACCTTTTCCACACACACTCTCCTGCTGCCAAACTCTCTTCCAGACACTGCCCTCCTCACCCCATCCTGAACCCTACCTCCCACCCAGAGCCTGCATCCCTATACCACTAGATGGTAATCCTGTCCTGTACTTTGAGCCCCTCTTTTTTGTTCCCACCCCAGAGCCTAAAGGGGTCCATAAAATCCTCTAACTCTGGAACCCCAGAAAAGTAAATCTGTCCTATGGCAAGCCCTGAACCTCAGTCCTTCCTGTCCCTTCCCATCCCCCCTTGGGGATTGGAGTGCCAAGAGAGTGAGGTGTCTCAGTTGGGGGCCAAATCAGTGAGGGTTAGGGGTTTCAGGTAGATTTTTTTTTTTTTTTTTTTTTTGCTTCTCACTTTGGTCCCCAACTGATTTTTCTGTGGATCGATGGCCCCTGACACAAAAAAGATTCCCCATGCCTGCCATAAATAAAGGAAATATTGAGACCTTTTGTGTTGGACATAATATTTTACTTTATTTAAAATGAAGTTTGATAAACTAACATGAGAGTTAAAATGCTTAATCTGTTTCACAATTTAAATTAAACTGTTCTCCCCAGCTGCAGCACTAGCAAAATGGCTCAGGTGTAATTATGTAACTTATGGTGAGTTTTCATTAGCAACAGGTAGTCCTTGGAAAGGGTGGGGCCTCAAGAAAGGGGTGGGGTCTTGGGAAAGGGATGGGGTAGATCCTGGCTTGCCTTGACATTTAGGAAGTGATGTTGGGTATAAAAATGTTGGAGACTGGTGTACATTATGGGTGAATACTGGTTAAAATTCCCATGGACTTCAGTGTGGTCAGGATTTCACCTTATGGCTTCCATCAGTTCTGAAATGAAAACATGGCCAGAGTCTTTTAGTGCGGGGGTGGGGGAGATTAGAGAAGACTGGAAATTGTAATGTACAAAAACCAGTAGAGATTAGACTTTTTTTGTAAGAGATGTTTCATGCCTTTATGTAAATTCTAAAGTAGAAAAGGTGGTACACTCCTCCCCCACTTTGGTGGTCCCCTTTTAAAGTGAGTGCCATTCTTCAGAAAAAATACTTTTTATCCCAAGGACTCAAATACCGATTCATAGCCCCCTTTTTTGGTCTTCTGTTTTTTTTGTAACCTAATAAGCTTTATGAAATAAAATTTCTAACCTTCTTGAAAAACTCAAAAGCAAAAATGTTGTGTTTTTTAGAATCTCTTTTTTGAGTTTCTGACTTGAATCAGTGTGCATACTGAACTCCTCACTCTAGTCCCACAACAGAACGATGACTTAAATGGAAAAAACAAACAAAACTTATTTGAGTTAAGGACCCAAGCAACATCTGGTAGATCTTCTAGTATAAATGCAAGTCTTGGCATCAACTTTTGTAGAACTAACTAAACAGTACAAACTTTAAAGACATTCTTTGGTACCCCATTCATTTCACCCCAGTCGTACTTACCTGTCTCTTTACATGGTAGTGGAATAGGTTTGATCTGTACCGCTGAAATCAGCGGTACATTGGATTGGACCTCTAGATCAGTGGCTCTCAACCAGGGATGTAAATTCCTATTTAAAAAGTTAACTGGGTAAATGCTATGTTTAACTGGTTATCCTTAAGCAGCCCATGGTGGGCCTGGCTGGAGAAGTCATCTGAGGAAGTGGGCTGTGCCCAGAAAGCTCATGATACCATCTACATGTTTTGTTAGTCTATGAAGTGCTACCATACTATTTGTTGTTTAAGTTTACACTGGTTTACTGGTTAGACCTTTACATCCCTATTTTCAACCAGGTGTACATCTACCCCCGAGGGTATATAAAAGTCTTCCACTGGGTACAGCAACTCATCTAGATGTTTGCTTAAGTTTACAACAGGCTACATAAAAAGCATTAGTGAAGTCAGTACATACTAAAACTTCCTACAGAAAATGACTTGTTAATACTGCTCTATATAGTATACTTTGAACTAAGTAGAATATTTTTATTCCAGTTGGTTTTATTTTATAATTGTATGATAAAAAGAATAAAGAAAGCACTTTTTGGCAACAGTGTTTTGACACTTCTACATTTTTATTTTTATGGAAAAAATGTATGCAATGGAACCTCAATTTTCCCAGTTTAATCAGGATTGGGGCCAAATCGAATAACCAGGAGAATGGGTGAGACTCCTGCTGTTAGCTTGAATACTGTAATATAACATGTTCCACTGACACCCATGTATATTGTGGTCAGGGAAAATATTTTATCAGAGGCTTTAGTAGTTTTTAATCACTGAGAACTAAGATCTTGCTGATCAGTTTGCTGCCTGATAGTCAAAATCAGCCCAAGTCCTGGGAATGCTTGCTTTATTTAAAATTGGAAACAGAGTGGCTGTGATATAATACTGCATTTAGAAAATGTGTAAATTTATAGTTATTTGTTTGTATTCCTTTAAGCTTTTTTTCTTTAGTAGCATGTTCATCTTCCTCTCTTTAAATGAGGGCACAACCAACAGGTGTATTTTTTGGGTAGCTGTAATGCTGGATGATGATGATTGATGGGAAAAAAAAAAAACCTAGACAATATGCCATGAGCATTAAATTTTTCCAGGCTAAATGTTGGAAGGAAATATCAGGAGAAAACTTGTTGGGATTTCCTCACATTTAAGAAACTGACGTAAGTATTTCTGACAGATTTCTGTGGAGCCATAGGTTGAAAAAGGGTTTCTTGGCTCTCTTATGTGTTGCCTTCTGGCAGTACATTTCATAAAAGGCTGTTTTCAAAGAACAGCTAATTGTAATTACATCAATGGAAGCATTTTTGATGTTGAGTAATGACAGCTGCCTAAGCAAAATGGAGGTTATTCTTTCTGTTCCTTGAAAGTTGGTTAAGAGCTGATCATAGTGATCCATAAAATCCAATATTAGATAACTTTCTTCATATAACAACTGGTTTCAGAACATTACTACCCTGCACTTCTGTCTTTAAACTTTCTTCATTGTTACATGGAAGGTGATGTATTTTACTTTAATAGATGTGTATTCCATAATCATGTAGCGTTGACAGATATTAGTGCTAATTTCTTACCACCCCCATTGCATTCACTAATTTAAAGTTGAGAATGTTTCTTTGAGTAGCGTCTGTTGGATTTTTAAATATTTGCATATAGTAGAATTATGAAGGTGCACTTAAATTTTCTTTTGTGTCAGTAGTGAATAAGGATGTACAATCCCGCTTAGTCAGTTAACCAGTTAAATGTTATGCCTGCAGTGGGCCCACTCCAGGCTAGAGTAACCCTCTGTCTGCATCAGGCATGGGGCTGTTTTAACCATAACTGGTAAACAGCACTCCGTCAGAGTGGTGCCTACTGGTTAACTTCCACATCTCTAATAGTGAATCAGTCTTTAAAATTTTCAGAATTCCTGCAAGCTGTTCTTGACTAGCTGTAGGTAATCATTTTTATTTGTATTAAGATTAAATGTCCTGAAAAATCACATCTGTATCAAATGCAGGTTTTTAGAAAAACTATATCAGTGTCAGATGATTTAGAGATGAGAAAAAACACTTTAAACTATTACTCTGTAATCATTCAACAGTAAAAGGAGACTGATGACTGGATTGGCTTGTTAACTTGCTTTTCAGGGGAGAAATCAGTAGGACTGACATGAAGCCCCCGGTAATTTTGTCTTGTTTCTTTAGAAGCAAGTGTCAATGTGCAACACTATTTTTTGGTTGTTTGGTGAAGGGGGATAAATAGCAGCCAGTAAAACTGGTGTCTGGTTCTGCAATGGGTGTATAAGTTTTCCTAAACTATTCATTACATTGTTCATCATGAATAATGTCTGCATCTGACTCAGGCGAGTTTCTTCACTGTTTTATATTCTTGGCAAACAGGATGTTCAGATAAACTTGTTTAGATTGCCAAGGCCACTTTAATACTTCAAATTCTTGACTTTTTACACTATATCCTTGCTAACAAGAGGAAGGGGGGAAATAATGTGAGTTATTGATTGCCAAAGGAGATCAGTGCAAGTGACCAATGTTCCCTCTAATCTTTTCCATCAAAGGGCAGAATAATTTTTTTATGGGTACCAAAGCATGTGCGAATGTGCAACACCTAGCATCTAGCTTCAACAATGGTATCCATATACAGCAGCTATCATTGTTCTCACTCCATGGCATGGCTTCTTGCCACCTGGAACAGTGAAGCACAGGCTTACTGAAGAAAATGGGAATGACATAGCTATTCTAAGGTTGTTTTGTGTACTTTTTTACACTTGCATCGGTAGAGCCCCATATAGATACAATTGCATTTGCAAAAATAAAAAAAAATCTATAAAAAAAAAACTTTTAAAAAAGACAGTCTTTCTAAAAGCTCACCAAAAAGTCAAAAATAAAGTTTTAAGCTAGCAATTTGAGAGAGATTGGATGGCTAAGTATGATTCAAGCTAGTTGCTGTTAGTCATCTAATCTTTCTCCCAAATTGCTAGCTTAACTTTATTTTTGACTTTTTGGTGCACTTTTTTTATTATTTTCAGTCTTTTTTGGTGTGCTTTTAGAAAGATTTTTTTTTTTAAGTTTTTTTTATATATATATATATATTTTTTAATTTTTTGTCTTTGGTCTTAAATCTAGTGTTTCAAGTAATAAGAATGCCAAGGTTCATTTTGATGTACTTATATATTTTGAGAGAGATTTTTCTTGCACATGTTTTTTTTTTTTTTTGCACTAGGTATTTATATTTGTAATTAAAACCAGTTGTGTTTAAGGCAAGGCTCAAGTAATTAAGGTGATTGATCAAGTTCTCTTAATCGATGATCAGCGTACACCAACCACTCATATGGTATCATAGAAACTTTGTCAGTGATAACGAATCTCACATTATGCCATTGACGTTACATAAGTTGCAGGTAATCTGCAGACAAGGGTGTCATAGGGCATGTGGCGGTCTTTTTGAATGTGGAACTTGAGCATTGAGTGCAGTGTTTGGCCCTTGACCAATAGTGCAACTACTCCAGTGGGGGCTACTTTGACGAAGGTCCCAGCAGGCTCTGTTGGTTGGTAAAGATGACGAATCAGCTCAATCAGCAGCTTGAGTAGAAATGTCTTGCCAGCGCCTCCAGTGATGAATAACCAGAGAGGTGTTGGTGCTGGATTTTGATCTGTGGCTGATAGCTCACGCTGAATGTAGGATATAATGTAGTTGAACAGTTGTCTCTGTTTGAGATTCATTTGAGATCTGCTTTTGAAATCTTAGTCCGGCATGTTAAAGTTTGATTCTTCCACCTCAATCGGCTGGATTTCATCTGCTTTTCGATTGTTGAGCTTTGCCGTCCTCTATCTGCATGAAAGTGTTAATTTGATGGATGACCACGTAGATTTCTTGTTCAAATGGCTGGAATTCTTCAATGTTACTGTTCCTTGATTGCAAAAAGTCTTGATTGGCAATAAAGGCTTGCTCTCAGCAGTTCTATGTTCCTCCAAAAGCTCCGATTCCTTTCAAAAAAGTTTGTGAAGAAACAACAAGTTATAGAAGTATCCTTCTTTGTCTCTTGTATATGAAAAGTGAGGGATGCGTATGATGGCTGGTCTTGTCTGAATATTCAATTTTTATCCATCTTTCAAGGTAAGCAAACGTTGGCACGATCCCAATCAAATCGAACTTTCCAGAAGCCCTTCCAACCCTTGCAATACAAATACAATGCACATTCATATGTTTGTATATGTATATGCATCTGTGTGTGAAAGTTGAACATCCCATGACCGAGAGACGGACAAGAACAGAAGGCTGTTTAATAGAAAAATTGTCTAATGATCAGCAGATATCTGTGGATATGAAGCAGATATCTGCAAATTATCAGGGTTTTAGAAACAAAATTTGTATCCATATCTGATCCACAATCTGCAGATCATTTTTGCAGATATTTGCACCCACATCCTTGGAAGTGGATACCTGTGGATATAAAGCGGATATCGACAGATTTGCAGGGCTCTACGGATTGTGGCCCCAGCAAAACTGCCAGACCACAAAGAGTTTTGTGTCACTGCATTTCTCTCCCTAATTATCAACAGGGGGGAGAAACTGCTTCTGTTAGGAAGCGAAAACAAGATCATTCCTACATTTTAGTAGAGTGCTGTAGCTCTCTTATGGGTCTTATCCCAGAGCCATGGGAAGATTTGGGGACATTCTCTAGTTTTTTCCCCTTTTGGCACATAGGTGCAGTTTGTCAGTTGAAGTTATATTCTAACACAACACACATTGCTATTCTAAGCATGAAGTGCATCCTCTTCTTCACCTACTCTGTGTGTTGCTTTTAGCAGCGCCATCATGCTGTCCTTATTCAAGCACTCCCTTTTGTGGAAGTGAAAGAGTTCTCTTTATTTAAACATTCGTTTAACAGGATCCTCAAGATATGTTTGTGATTAACTGGGTTATAGTGTAATCTTACTTCATTCTACTTCATTCCTTCCCTGCTTTTTCTTTAGCCTTACTTGTTAGCTCACCTAAAACTTAGGTTTTAAGTTGTTTGGGAGAAAAGGCTTCTATCTTTTTTTATAGTTTTGATCTTAGCTTTTGGGCAATGTAAGAATAATTTATAGCATTGTGTTTAGGGATGTGAAGAACTAGTCGTTCCTCCTCCCCCCACCTCTGTCAGAGGCAGCAAGGGTGGGGGAGACGAGGGGATACTTGAAAGCGGCAGCACTGCGTGGAGTTTGGGGCCAGACCTCAGGCTCCACGTGGTGCTGCCTCTTTGAAATGCTGCGTGCATCTCGGGGCCAGCTTGTGACTCCCCCGCTGACCCTGGGCTCTGTGCGTCGCTGCCTCTTTGAGACGCTGTGTGGAGCCTGATGCTGGATTCCCTGCAGCGTTTCAGAGTGGCAGTGCCATATGGAGTCCAGGGTCAGTGGGGGAGTCCTCAACTGACCCTGGGCTCTATGCGGTGCTTTCGCTTTTGAAGTGTAGGGCTGATGATACACTTAAGAGGTGGGTGGAGGCATCCTATTCAATTAGTCAGTTACTCGCAGTTTAAGATCCCTAATTGTGTTCTGTGTCCAAGAAAATTGGAAATCAGCTTTTCAATGTGACTTTGCAATGTAATCAACTGGGAAACAATGAGGTTTTACTGCACCTTTGAGAATTTATCTACTTAAAGATAGTTTGTGAAATGGTGATATCATGACTTCATAAAACAGAGAATACATAACGGAATGGTGTGGTATAAAGGCATTACGAGCATGAGTTTGGGATGCCCATGTCGCTAACAAGTTATGCAGCAAATGAGTTGTGCAAGTCATTGTCTCCGCTGCTTAATGTGCCATGAGGTCCTTCTAAACAAGCACAAATAAAACCTGTGTACTATGCAGTCATGAATTCAATAGTTATTAATTTAAATTATCTTTCTTATTAATTTAAGTTAGAGTTGTATTTTTGTTCTCTATTGGAATTATCATTTTGATTTCCTGCCATACTATCCTAAGTCCAATTGTACAGGAATCCCTGGGGTAGAGAATGGGGATGTAAAATTCAATTTAATTGGTCAACTGGTCAAACATCATGTTTAAAGTTAAAGTGGGGGGCTGGAGCAGTGTGTGGCTAACTACTCTAGCCCCTACTGGTTAACTGGAAGTGGTAAGCATCACTCATTAACCTTTCACATCCCTACTAGGGAAGTTACAACAAAGTTTTACAATCCTTTAAATAGAACTAAAATGGCTTTTCTCTAATGTTGAAGTCATTATTCTGAAGCATGAAATCTGAGGTGATGTATCACGGTTGGAAAGGGGGTATTCCTAGTCTTCTAGTGGCATAAAGCACTTTCTTTTAACTAGGAGTAAATTGCACAGTAATGGTTTCTAAGCTTCCTATTAATTCAGGACTTGATTGTGTGTGTGTGTGTGTGTGTGTGCGTGCGTGCACGCGTGTGGGGAAAATATTTCTTTGACAACTCGTCTGACTGAAGTTCTTATTTTTGTTTTCTTTAAACCAGATATGATGCTGTTACTTCTGGGGGGAGGGATTAATAGGCAGATGCAGATGACTTTAACATGATAAATGCGGTTTCTCATGCATTTTGTGTGAGAACGAGAGGGGGAAAGAGAAGCATGCACAGGAATGTGTCAGCATAGTTAGAATCATAAATGTTTTCACTCTGCAGATAGAAAATAGAGCTACTTACCTCTCCTTCCAAAACTTGTTCCATTTATTGTGTTTAGGAATAGAAGATCTAAGAGACAGAGTACCGGTCTTGCTATTCTTTGGTTGTGATCTGTGCTTTATTTTAATGTTATGGTTTTCCTGGAATACGTAGTTGGCTTTCTAAACTGTTCTTTTTGTGTAGTCCAGACCACATGATTCCTCATAGGATTTGGTTTTCAAAAATGTGCATTTAAAAGAGCTGCCTATCTAGCATTTTAATGGACCTCTTATAAAAATGATTTCCCCCTTCATCTTTTTATGTGGATTACTTTTACAGAGAAGATTTCTGAATGGTCAGTGTACACTTTGCAAAATGGTATTAAAAATTACTTGAGCATTTGTTGCAATTCAGTTGTTAAAATTACCTGACAGAAGCAATGATGATACTTCAGTTGAAATTCTGTGTTCTCTGTGCCTCGTTGGTTTAAAAAAAATGTTACAAATACACCTAGGATTTCTAGTGTGCAGTGTAATGTATAAGAATTATACATCTGGCGATACTGTAGTGATATTGTTTAATAATGTTAGAAGGGTGTGTGTGAAGAGGCTGGGAGGGCTGGGAAGAAATGGAAAGGGGGTCTTTTTAGCAGGTGCTTGAGATTGTGCTAGATTGTTTTGGCATTACTGAGGACTCAGAATTTAGTAAGCTAGATTTTTAGTTTCATTGGTCGACCTGACAATTTTTTCTTCATTACTATGTTTTCAGATTTCTTTGAATCAACAGATTCCTTAAAATGTTTCATAGAAAAATATTTCAAAGCATGATTTTTTTATGGTGTGCCTAAGGGATTATGTTGCATCTGTCAACTTTGATTTAAAGGAATTTTAGTTGTTTTTTTTCCCCCCTTTTTTGGAGGTGAAACATTTTTCTTTAAACTTTATTAATTGAAAAGGTCCACGCTGACTTATACATAACTAATTTAGAACGCTTTGTGCTAATACAATCTGCAGTCCTTGAGGGACTGCCTTTGTCTCCATGTGTAGAAATCACTTTAAATCCCTCTCCTCAGACTGTATAGTTGTCATGTAGAATTTTTTTCTGAAAGGTAACAGAGATGCATGGGTTTTGTTTGAGCTTACTGAAGACAGACATGTAATGATCTGTAGTGATGAAACCTGTTGGAAATCTGGAGAAGCAGCTGGTGTCTTTGATCTTGCTAACTAGCAATGATTCAGGTGTTACAGATTGTGAAGGAGCTAGTGTCGCCAGCAAGACGTAGAACAGATGCTGTGAAGAAAGGTAGGAGCAGCTTTGAAATTTAATTCTTAACCCTTTAAGCAATGTGTTTATAAGCTAGGTTTATCTCCTGGTTTGGTTCTAGTATAATTGTTTGAAATGTGTACTCAACCCTTAGTATATGGTTGCATACTGTCGCAACAATATTCATTTACTGTAGTTGGCTTTGAACTACATTAAACCCATTATCACTGTTTGCAACTGCTGCTGTTCTAAAAAGAATCCTCATCAGATTTATTGTGCTGTCGATGGAGTTTTTCCAGTATTTGTAACAATTACTTTGTCATAAGGACCATAACCTTTTTCTTCTGTACTAAAATATTTGCCTTGTGCACATAGGTGAGGCTGTGAAAAGGCTGTCACAGGAATATGATTTTTGAATTTAAGTATTTCATATTAGAGTATAATAAAAGACTTAACATTTATTGAAATGAGACCAAAAGTCCAATAATAACCCATTTTAACCATCCTAAACAGCAGTACCATTATGGAATATTTCTAACCTTAAAATCCTATAAATGGTTATTGAAACATTACTTGAAACATTTTGTCATAGTTTAAAATTGATTGCTGTTGTTGTGTTAATCTGCTCAGTGTGTCAAATATTTGCTGCTATTGATTAAAGTGAAAGAATTCTTTGCAGAAAGTGGTACTCTTCACCTGATTAGAAACTTGGTAAAATGCTGGATTTTTTTTAATTGCCCATTTTGAGTTTTTCAATTTATTTAAATATTTTTAGAAATTTTTTTAACAAATGCATTGTTTGTAAGGATCCAATAATGAAAACTGTTTTATAAAACCTTTTATAGAAATTCACTTCCTGACAGTATTGCAGGATTTTTTTCTACTGTGTGTAACTTGCCTTAAGGCATTCACCATGTAAACATCTGTGTTTGATTTGTCTGCTTTTTTTGTGTGCATCCTTCTTAAGTAAGCTCTGAGAGGCCAATGACCTGATTCTAAATCCCTCATACCACAAGTATTAATTAAAAATATCTCCAGAGAAGTCATTGGAACCTACTATTTTGTAAAAGCAATATGACCACAAACTGGGCCCTATTTGCCAAAGCAGGTACTGAATTAAAGCTGAATTTCCGAAATTATTTGCTTACCTTATTTGTTTCTGTGGTAATTTGGATAATTCATTCTGATCAGTGAAATGATGTAATAAATTCTTGGATGGACTTTTCAGTCAGTTCGATTTTATCTTTTTATGAATGTCTAATGTATAATTAAAAATGATGAGGAGAGACCCTCGTCTCCTTTTTGATCTCTGTGCTTAGCTTTCATTGATAACAGTATAATTTATACAAATGCATCGATGGGAAAATAGGTTGGATTTTTTGATATAAGTATAGCTAGATGATGAAGCAATTTATGGTGTAGTGTTTGATTTTACAGAAGTAGTGAAATAACTGGGTTTAATCCCCTCCCCCCCCGCACTCTCACACCCCAACACACCAGAATCCCTGACTATGTACATTTTCACTTTGCATTGAAATCAGTATTTGTTTTGGACTATGTCTGGAAAAAGCCAAATTAATTTTCTTAGTTTAGTTTTTCTTGTTCCCTATTGTTAAATGGCTGTGAATCTGTTCTTCCTACTTTTTGGTCATCTTAAATTTAAGGGTTGCATGCTGCTAGTAATTGACCAGGATATAGTGTTTATTTTAACTGTATCACCTATATGTATAAACTGTTTAAGTTATTACATTTTTAACATTAGTGAAGGAATTGATAATACTCTGAAGAAATAATCAAAAATGGGAAAATGTTAATAGTTGGAAACAGAGTAGTGTGAATAAATGTTCAGTTTTATATCACTTGAAACCTGTAATTGAATTAATCCTGTATAATTTGTTCATGTAAAGAACTATAGTCAGTGGTTTTCAGTAAACGGGGACTTTTTTTTGTAAAGGAAGGTTGCAAGGAAGCCCAGTACATTAGAATGTGAGGTGAATTTAGTGAGGTATGATAGATATGTGAATTGTGTGTTTCCAAATCACTGTTATATGGCAGAGGTCAATATGGTTTTCAGGTACTCTTCTCTATAAATAAAAAATGCTAGCTTGTTATAAGCAAAAGTATTTATTGTAAGATTTTATTTTTGTAAATTTAACTTTTGGATCAAATTTCTTAATCTGGATTAAATCTTTTTACAACTTTGCTAGTGCTATCTCTGTTGAGTCACTGACACAGAGAATTTATGTTGAAAATGACAGAGTGGTCATTACTAGGTGGGGGTACTGCACGTCAGGTGAAAATATGTATAATTTAAATATGCTTTAATTTAGGCACAATAAGGGTGGCGATGTTACACAATTTTATAATACATATATTAACAGCTATATATATTTCTCTTGAAAACTTCATTAGTTTTCCATTGAAATGTACACGATAATGACCTACGAATTAATATTTTAACTCCTCCCTCCCCTGAGATTATTTCTAGTCTGAGATCATCAATGGCAAGTGTCAGGCAGGAGCACATTTTTACAGTCATAGCTTTCAAGGCTTGAAAACAAGAATTGATAATAAAGCAAATAAAATGCAGATTGGCTATTTCCTGGAAGACTTAAATGTTTTCTTTTAACCAACTTTCTTATTTTCCATTCTTCAAACTTGCATTATGTATTTAACAGACTATCTGAACAGTTTACCAAAGCAGTCTATTCTAACTGCACATCATAAAGAGCCTTGAGTTTATTTTCAGCCTAAAGTGACCCAGGCAACTAATCATATTGGATTTCGTTTAGTATAGTGTTTCTTAAACTTTTTAAGACTGAAGAACATGAACAATAACTTTTTTTCGAGGAACCCCAAGGATTTTTTTCTTGAGCGCGCAAAAAAAAAAAAAAAAAAAAAAAAAGTGGGGTGGGGTTGGGGGGAAAGTTATAGAGCAAAAAAAAAAGATTGCCTGTCCCTTTAAGGGCATCCATTTTGAACTCTGTTCTTCTCTGTGGCACACCTCTGACTGCCTTGAAGCACACCAGTGTACCCTGGAACACAGTTTATGAAACACTGGTTTAGTATCTCTCATCATAATGTGACTGAAGAATATGACTAACAAATATAGCTCTGAATCTTGCAAACACATGACTAAAAATATTTGTATGAATAATTCTTTGCAGGGCAGAAACCATAGCTGCTTTGTTATACTTAATATTAGCTATTGCTGAATACTAGAGTTATTTGTTGTCCACTTAGCTATTCATCAAAACAGTGGATTATCAAAAACAGTGCTGATAAAATGATCTATTATGGCTAATAATTTTCATTTGTTTTAAATTTAAAAATAATTTTAGATGTGAATTTTGCTTGAAAGGACTGCTGTCAAATTAAATCCAATCCAAGATAAGTTTTATAAAAATAAAATACACGTAATATAATACAAGTGTTTGCATGACCCTCAAATTGCAGTGGAAAAGTTATTTAACTATTCCTTTATATTACTGCTATCCCCAAACCATTGTTTTAATGGAAGACCAATTAATAGTGTATTGATGAGACGTTAAATGGGAAAGACTGGTTAACGTTCACTGTTCAAATTCAGAGAAATATGAAATATTTGTAAAAATTGTCAGTTTTCAAAATCGTAGGGCTTTTCTTTATTATGTTACAGAAATCTTAAAAATGTACTTCTTAAAGGGCTGATCTGAAGCCATTAAAGTTAATATGCGTCCATTGATTTTAATGACTTTTGAGTCAGTGCCTTTAAGATAAGATACCCTAGACAAAAATCTCTCAAGAATTATTCTAATTCAAAGCTAGACATTCCTCAAAAAATATATCCTCATTCTAAAGGTGTGTTAATTTTATTTTAGGGCTGTGAACATTATACCATTTATTTTACATATTTTTGGACGTCGTTTTTACATTTTCAAATATATTGATTTCAATAACAGAATACAAAGTGTACAGAGAACTGGTTTGGTTACAAATATTTTCTCTGTAAAATGTATTTTTCAGTCCACTGAATGCAAATTCTATAGTGCAGTCTGTTTATAATGAAAATCCAACTTACAAATTTAGAATCATGTACAAAAATAACTGCATTAAAAAAGAAAACAATGTAAAAAATAGCGCTTTGAACTCCACTCAGTCCTCCTCCTTGTTCAGCCAATCACTCTAGCAAACAAATTTGGTTACATTTGCAAGAGAGAGTTCTGCCTGCTTCTTGTTTACAATGTAACTTGAAAGTATGTACAGGCATTTTAATTAACTGCTGTAGCTGGTGTTTAAAATATTTACATGCTAGATGCAGTAAAGAGTCCTATGTCTCTCATGCTTCAAATTCCAATCTAGAGGACATGAGTCCCTAATGCTGATAGGTTCCACTTGTTAACGATCCAAAGCAATGCAGGTTGATGCATGATAACTTTAGTCATCTGAGTCAAATGCCACCAGCAGAAGGCTAGCTTTCCTTTTTGGTGGTTCATGTTCTGTAGTTTCCACATCGACTGTTGCTCTTTTAGGACTTTTGAAAGCATGCTACACACTTTGTATCTCTCAGATTTTGAAAGGCACTTAAAATCTTTAAACTTTGGGTACAGTGCTGTAGCTATTTTTAGAAATATGACTTTGGTACATTATTTGAGTTTTATCATATTTGCTGTGAAAGCATTTTTATATCAAACGTGTTGGGTTATTGTACGAGACTGCTATAACACAAAATATGTGGGTAAAAGAATGTGGGTAAAACAGCAGGAAATATACAGTTCTTCCTCATGCGGTTCAGACACAAATTTAATTAATCATCGAGAGGTAATCAAGTCCAATCCCCTACTCTCGTGGCAGGATCAAGCACCCATCTGGATTATGTCTGTCTAACCTGCTCTTCAATCATTCCAGTGATGGAGATTCCACAACCTCCCTAGGCAATTTATTCCAGTGTTTAACCACCCTGATAGTTAGGATATTTTTCCTAGTGTCCAACCTAAACCTCGCTTGCTGCAATTTAAGCCCATTGCTTCTTATCATCGGAGGTCAAGGAGAACAATTTTTCTCCCTCCTCCTTCTGATACCCTTTCAGGTACTTGAAAACTTCTATCATGTCCCCTTTCAGTCTTCTCTTTTCTAAACTAAACAAACCCAGTTCTATTAGTCTTCCCTCATAGGTCATGTTCTCTAAACCTTTAGTCATTCCTGTTGCTCTGTGAGCTGAGAGACTTGAGTATATGGTAAACTTCTTCCCCCATGGCCCGGACCTGAAGCAAGGCCGGGCACGCGAACTATTGCCTCTCACCCCGACCTGAAGCAAGGCCAGGTATTGACTCACTGACTTGCACCTGAGGTGGAGGAACCCCCTCCCGAAGGCCTACCAATCAACAACCTGCACCCGGAACGGGGGAGCTTAGAAGCTGTTGTAGGCACTGCTGGAGGGCTGAGTCCTGAAAAGGATCCCCGCCACCTGCCGTCAGAGCTAATTCCCAGGACCGACGGCTGGTGACGCAGTGGCGGTGAGTGTACTCCGTTACAGGGCTTATTTAGACTACGCGGAACAGTTGAAAGTTTAACATACCAAAGTAATGGATGCCTTAATATCCAAGAAAAGATTCTTTCTGTCTTTAACAGAGTGGGAAACAATATATTTGGTCACTGTCCATTTAACAGTATTGAATTGTAAGTTTAGGACAGCGTTTCTCAAAGTGGTCCATGAAACCACTTTGAGAAACTTGTTAACTGGCCACTCCAGTGTGTTTACCTACCGGCATTGCAGCCATGGAGCTTCGTGGCTCTGGTTCTCTGTTTACAGCCAAAGGGAACCGTGGGCCGCAAACAGTGAAACAGAGCCAATGGGAGTTGCAAGGCTCCGTGGCTGCTGCTCCGGTAAACATACCTGCGTGGCCAGTTAACAGCTTTCTCAAAGTGTTTTTGTGGACCACTTTAAGAAACACTGCTTTAGGATAATGCGGTTTAGATAAAAATCTGCTGTATATCAGTAGGTAGGTGACAGTGGCAATGAATTCATGGTTGTGTATGGGTAAGCCCATGAATATTTTACATTTTAGGGTTAGGGGATTGCTGTAAGCTTGCACGTAGAACAGGATATCTGTTGGGAAGTGTTACCTGTTTTGATTTGTTAGTAATATCTTACTATATATTTTAGAAATGTACATCTGTCCATCTGTGAGTAAATTTGTTCAAGAATTCTTCCTAAATGGTAAGAGCTAGTACCACCAAATTGAATATGCAGTTTCCTCCTGTAGCGTAAAGGTTAGGGTTTGATTGTGCCAAGATAATGGGATGTGCATGGAATTTGACTTTCTCATGAAATGGAATGGGAGGGATCTGGTTGGAGGGGCAGTTATATTGCAGAATGACCAAAGGGGGCAGCAAGGGGCCAGAAATGGGGACCAGGACAGCTATAACTCCATTGGGCCAGCAGGGAGCTGGGGTGGAGAAAGGTACAGCTATGTACTATATATTTGAGTGTTTGTCTATCTCTGTTTGTCTTGTGTATGTTTGTCCTGCCCCAATGGGGAATATGCACCCTTCTGTCAATTGTGTCCACTGTGACTTTGGCGGCCATGGATAGACGCTTTTCATCTAGACCCAAGCTTCTGTGCTGAGAGATGGCTGGGGTTGTCCTCTCTCCCTGAGGCAGCCTACATAATGAACCTGTCATCCTCAGCCCCATCCCAGAACAATAATTTAAATGAAGAAAAACTCAACTTATTTGATTATGTACCCAAGCAATGCCTGGTAAAGCTTCTAGTAGGTGATAAAATTCTGGAAGTAGTTTCAAAAGTTATGCACAAATACTATAGGGCAAGGCCTTCATTTTTGGTATTAGGGTTGGTGATCAGTGAGGCAAGAAACTGACAACATTTTTTGGTTTATCTTGTTTTGGAGGAAATAGTCATTTTTTTCACATGTCTGTAAAATGCTATTATATTTGCTGCAGGAGTTCTTGATACATTTCTATACCAAAGTAACATGATACATACACCTTCATGGGAACTAGTCTTTACAAGGTTTCGATCTTATGTTCAACCTACCCTCTTTGATGAAAAAGTTGCTAAGGGTTTTGCCTTTGATAGGGGTTTCAGAGTTAACTGTTCCCCTTCACAGAAGAAAATCCATTTAAAATTAAAGTAGAGGAAACTATTGAGAGCTTTTACAGAAATAAATAATTTAAAAATACCTTGATATTACTTTAGCTTTTTTAACTGCTGCTTTGGTTGAGAAAATATCATTTTTCTCCTTTCCCTCCCACTTCTCGGGGGGGAAAAGCCCCTTTTCCTGCTGTCTTAAATTTCTGTGCTATCTTACATTTGGATGAGATCTTAAAACCTAGGTTCAGTCTGTTCTGCATTGATATTAAAGACACTATTTTAAGATTTTCTCTGTTGCTTTAAACAAAATGATTTCCTTCTTCCCAAGAAACTTCATACAAGAAGAGGCTGCCTGTGTATACTAGAGATTGAATCCTGTTATAATTGGGCCCCCTGACATGGTTGTGCTTGTACTGTAGATATACCCTTAGACTAATGTGTGTGTTTAGGATGTTATGGGATGTTTCACCCCAGACTGATGTGATCACACACGGATAATTAAACAATATGCTATTAGAAAATAATTGACTTATAGTAATGGTCTCAAACCTTTTTAACCAAGATCACTTTTTCAATCCAGGTGCAATGTAAGATCTACTTCACATCCAAATATCCTTGCTCCACTTCCTTCCTGCTGCTCCTTTGAGGCCCTGCCCCTTCTTCACTCCTTCTCCAAGGCCTGACCCTGCTCACTCCATCCCCCTTCCTTCCTGAACCTCAGTCACTTTCACTAGGCTGGGATAGGAGTTTGGGGTGCACGCTCTGGTCTTGGGAGAAAGGGTTCAGAGTATGGGAGGGGCTCTGGGCTTACCCCAGGGCAGAGGATTGGGGTCCAGGTAGGGTTTCAAGATGCAAGCTCTGGGAATGAATTTTGGTGCAGGGGAACTCATGTTTGGGTCAGGAGGTTGGGTGCAGGAGGGGGTTCAGGGCTGGGATAGGGGTTCAGGAAGCAGGCTCTGGGTGGGCACCGCTTAATTAGGATGAGTTTTGGGTGGTGGAGCAGTGGAGTTAAGGCAGACTTATTCTGGCCCTGGCCCTGTACCACTCCTGAAAGCAGCTGGCATGTACAGCAATGGCTCCATTGTGCCATGTACTGCCCTTCATCTACAGGCACTGAGCTCTCAGCTTCTACTGACCACAGTTCCCAGTTACTGATCAGTGGAAGCTGCAGGAGTGGTATCTGCAGACAAGGATAGCATGTGGGAACCCCCTGCTCTGCCTTTCTCAGGGGCTGCAGGGACATGCCAGCCGCTTCCAGGAGCAACAGTTACCACAGGGGTAATTACTTCAGCCACAACAGGTTAAGCATTTTAGAACACCCTACTCAAATAATGAAATTTAAGCATAAGCGAGAAAGAGAAACTGTGAAATGCACAGACCAGTCAAAAACCAAATATAACACACTTGGCAAGCAGTACTAGTAGTAACAATAATGCATGTGTTAGGTTGGGAGTTGAGAGTGAAGGACAATGTGTGTTTGTGAGAATGACAGGCACGCACACACTGTATGAGAGTGACACAGATTTGCATTGCTAAGCTCCCTCCATCCCTTTCTCTGTGTGGAGATAGGGTACAGAAGTGGGGGGAGGAGGGATACCCTGACAACATTGTCCCCCTCTTCTCCCTCCCACAGCCTGCACAGCAAGCAGAATGCTTCCAGAGGGGCAGCACCAAGGCAGAGGGAAGGAGCAGCATGACAATGGGTGGAGGGGCAACTGAAGTGCCAGCACTTGAAAGCTTTCTGGCCAAACCAGTCAGGATCACCTGTCAAGCTTCAAGATCTACTGGCAGATCCCAATCTACTGGTTGGTGACCACTGACTTATAGTGAACATTCTGACTTATCAAATGGACTTTGATCTAAAATGTTTTACTCCAGTTAATATTAGTTTCTTCTGCCATTCAGTATCTCTGGCTTTCAATACTGATGTCTTGTGCACAATGGTAAATGTATTATTCCAAATGCAATCCTTACCCAGATAATGTATTGCCCTTTAAAAATGGATGATGTCTACATCTTTTTTTCTCACTAATCAGACATCACATGAGGTGGTTAGGAAAGGCTGAGCTACGTGTAGTTATTAATGAGTATTACTTCTTGCACATGTTTGATATTTTATTATTAGTTATACCAATGCTATCAACAAAATGCTTGGATGTTGTACCAAGGGATTTATCTGGGGCTTACCAAAATTAGTTCCTTATATTTTTTAGTTTGATTCTGTTTTAATGGAACTTTAGAAAAATGAGGTAATGAGGATCTGTATGTAGTAATGTTGCTCAACTACAGTTTACTCCTGGGGGAAATTCTGTTCCAAAAAATTCTCTGCAAAACATTTTAAAATTCTGAAAAATTCTTATTTTGTCAAAACAGCACAATAAATACAATCCTACTAGCTTAAATTAGTTTGGTAATTTATTTCAAAATACCTGTTGATAAGTATGTGTGTAAGAATACAAACAACAAAAATGATTGAGGAAAAGCTTTTTGACACACAGATTCTGTGTTAGGCATATTAATACAGAACTTTGAGTAATAATTTAAACTAAAGTACAGAAGCAGAGAAAAGGCTTGGTGTTTCAGGGAAAATGGAGGAGGTGTGAGAGGGGGAAGTAATTGCTAGGAAGAGGGAAGTAATTGCTAGGAAGACCAGGATTTCAACAGGGTTCAGAAAAGAGCTAGATGAACTCATTGAGGTTAGTTCCATCAATACTTATTAGCCAAAATGGGTAGGAATGGTGTGCCTGGTCTCTGTTTTGTCAGGGGCTGGAAATGGATGACAGGAGAGGAATCACTTGATGATTATCTGGTTCTGTTCACTCCCTCTGGGGCATCTGGCATTGGCCACTATTGGAGGACAGGATACTGGGCTACAAGGATCTTTTGCCTGACCCAGTCTGGCCGTTCCTATGTTCTTATGGAAGGAGCCTGAGAGTGAACCTGGTAGCTTTTGTGTGTCTGTGTGGGAGAGATTGTTTGGGAGTTGGGAAACCTCCCCATGCAGACCCTGGATGACCCTAGCCTTTGCCATTCAGTCAGGCACCTCTGCCTCTACCCCCATGTGTCCCTGCAACTCCATTCCAATTCAGTATCTGGCTTCATGCTGTAAACCCTCTAGCTCCTGTGCCTCTGCCCTAGTCTGTCCCCCCACGGGCTGTTCTGAGCCCCAATCTGTGACCCACCAGCCGGCCCTTATTTCCTGCTTTATTCCTCTTGATACCATGTGCCTCATCACCTGGCTTATGAGCAGTGTTCTGAGAGAAACACAGCCACTGCTCCCTACAAGGCCCATGAGACGGCTGCCCTCTTTTCTGGTGCCACAGCAGCCGTTGGTAGGTGAACAATGTAATTGTATTGGTTTTCTGACAGTCTTTCTGCAGAGAGAGAGGGAAATCTGTAAGGACATGAATTCTGCACATGTGCAATGGCACAGAATTCCCACAGCAGTAACAGATATTGTCCGAGAAAGAAGGTCATTTGCTTTTGTGGTGTTTGCCTCCTGGGTGTTGTCATCTTACTTCATTGCATTAAAATGTACGTCTAGCTAATGAAAGTGCTCCCCCCCCCCAAAAAAAAAAGTTCAGAGAAAAAGAAATAACTGTTGTGCTTGCATTTGAGGTTAATGAAATAAAGCAACTGATGCCACTGGCTTGAGAGGGGCATAACACATGAAGCTGCTCTCCAGACTTCTTATCACAGCTTGGCACTCAACTATTTAAAAATTGTAAAGTGTCTAAATACACTTGAAAATTTATTTTAAATCCCTACTGCTGCAATTTTTCTCACTATGAAACAGATAATCTTGTTCTCTTTTTTCCTATTTACCAGAGCTCTTTTATTCTTCACTGTAATTGCTCTAATTTTTGGTGGAGAGAGGTATAACTTAGGCACCAGTCAGCCTTTTTGAGATTAGTGTAAGAGTATATGGTCAAACTTGAGTAGGGATGTAAAATCAAAGTTTAACCAGTTAACTGATTAAGTGGTTCCTCACTTGGCTTAGCTGGAGCAGACCTCATCCCTGATCCACGGCATGGTGGGCCTGGCCGGGTTGGAATAGCCTCCCACCTGTGGTCCACTGTGGGTCAGGGGGCTGCTCCCAGGGGTTGGTTAACCTATTATCTATTCACATCTCTGCACTGGAGAATGTGATTTTGGTTGAGCTATTGGAGAAGAATTTTCATGATGACTAAGTGACTTGAACAGATTTTGCAGGAGCAGACTTAACCAAACTGGCATTTTGTGTAGCATGGGCTTCCATTGTGTGATACATTGGCCATTTGTGGGTTACTGCTGTGTGTCAGCAACTCGTGTCAGGCATCACATATCAACTTCACTTCATATACTTATCATGGTATTTATTTAAAAGTTGACATATATTGTTTGACAACTAATATCTCACTGTATATTCTTGAGCGTGTGTATTAAGTTTTATATATAAAAATCATTAATATCACTGTGGAATGTACATAACTCTGTAGGTGAATTGATGAATGCTGTCTGATTCTAAGTCCTGGAGACTGTGAACAGGCAAAAGACAAAATAGGCATTTCCTTTATAAAAGGGAAAGAAAATATAATGGCAGATACCCTGTCCAGGAAAGTGGTCTCTGACCTGCTGTCTGAGTCAGATAGTGGCTAACCCTCCTGCAGTGAAAGAGGGTGTCAGTGTTCTCCTAAGATAGGGGCGGGGAAGCTTTTTTGGGTTGGGAGCCACTGACCCACAGAAAAATCAGTCAAGTGCTTCCCAATGAATTGGGGAGGGGCCCTGAGCCTTCAGGGCCAGATGCAGGCAAGCTGGGCCTGAGGTTCCCCATCCCTGCCCTAAGAGCATCTAAATGCCAGAAGGCAAGGGACACACTGTTGTCTAATGAGTTTCAGCTGACCTGGCCAATTCAGTGCACCCCAACTGACTAAAAGGTGTCCTTTAAATATGTCATTGCAAAACCACTAATTATTAATATCTTGCATGATATATGTACCGGGTATGTATTGTGTTATGGGCGTATGCTGGAACTAGGACTCAAGTGTGTTTAAACAAGGCATGTTGTGGGAGTTGGTAGACAGGTCTAACTTAGACAAAGGAATGTGTTTTGTTTCTCTGACCAGCCTCAGGGTTAGGGAGAGACAGTAAAGGTTTGTTTACAAAGCTATAAGAGGGAGAGGAGACAGTATGATGAAAGGAGAAGAAAGAAGGTTGGACTGGATTTTATTTTTCAAAGAATACATTGCAAGGTTTGTTGGCTTGCAAAGACTGGAAGTTGAATCTCAAATGGTAAACAGTTTAATCACAGATGATATTACTATATTATAAAGGTATACTTAATGAAAGCTTATAATATAGTGGTGATATGATCAAGTGTGGCACGTATCAGAGGCAGAGGAAAACAATGCCTTCCGAAACTGCCAGGTGTGGCCCTGCTCACATTCCACCCCTAACTCCACCTTCTGTGCATCTTCCTTCAGTCTCCCAGGGCTGCCCAGTCTTCAGCTGTGGCCACCCTCCCTTCCTGTGCTCTGGGATCAGGAAGGCTGAGGCCTCATGTTGCCCGCCTGGGAATGGGTGGGCTGGGGTCCTGTTCCTACAGTCGGGGGTCATGGCTGCCACGAGTGGATGGAAGGGATAGAGCTGACTTGCCCCCCTCAATCCTAAGTTCATTCACCACCCCTGGATATCATCCTGAAATGTGTGTCATAATGCTGTATGAGGAATTATTAGTACTCACAGATACTATGCTTTTCAGTCTGAGATCAAGCAAAGGGAGAAACAGGCGTTTTCCCAGACAAGAATAGCAGCAGCTAGCTAGCTGTCTCCAATTAACTTAAGCAAGCTGTGACCAAAACCAGTGAAAGTTTGTTTTACATCAAATCAGCAAAGCAATGGGAAGACCAGAGGAAGGAAAAAACATGAGGCTCTAGAATCATAGAGCTGGAAGAGACCTCAGGGGGTCATCAAGTCCAGCCCCCTGTCCAAGGCAGGACCAGTCCCAACTAAATCAACCCAGCCAGGCCTTTGTCAAGCCGAGACTTAAAAACCTCTAGGGATGGAGATTCTACCACCTTCCTAGGTAACCCATTCCAGTACTTCACCACCCTCCTAGTGAAATCATTTATCCTAATATCCAACCTAGAGCTCCCCCACTGTAACTTGAGACCATTGCTCCTTGTTCTGCCATCCATCACTAATGTGAACAGCTTTTCTCCATCCTCTTTGGAACCTCCCTTCAGGAAGCTGAAGGCTGCTATCAAATCCCCCCTCACTCTTCTCTTCTGCAGACTAAACAAACCCAAATCCCTCAGTCTCTCCTCATAAGTCATGTGCTCCAGCCCCCTAATCATTTTGGTTGCCCTATGCTGGACCCTCTCCAATGCGTCCATATCCTTTCTATAGTGGGGAGCCTGGAACTGGACACAATACTCCAGATGTGGCCTCACCAGAGCTGAATAAAGGAGAATAATCACTTCTCTGGATCTGCTGGCAATGCTCCTCCTAATGCAGCCTAATATTTTTGGCTACAAGGGCACACTGACTCATATCCAGCTTCTCATCCACTGGGATCCCCAGGTCCTTTTCTACGAACTGCTACTTAGCCAGCAGATCCTCAGCCTGTAACGGTGCTCGGGATTCTTCCGTCCCAAGTGCAGGACTCTACTCTTGTCCTTGTTGAACCTCATCAGATTTCTTTTGGCCCAACCCTCTAATCTGTCTAGGTCACTGTGGACCCTGTTCCTGCTCTCCAGCATATCTACCTCTTCCCCCTAGCTTAGTGTCATCTGCAGACTTGCTGAGGGTGCAATCCATCCCCATATCCAGACTATTACCGTATTTTAGTGAATATAACCTGTGGGTTATATCCATTTTTACAACCTCCCCACCCCAGCGGGGTATACTCGGGTGCAGGGTATACACATATTTTTTTTTTAACATACCAGCTCACTACCCAGTTCCTCTGCAGCTGTAGGAAAGTGCAGTGGGAACGCTCATCCGGCTGTGCAGGAACCGGGCACTGAGCGCTCCCCTGCCCGGTTCCTGTGCAGCCTCCAGCATCCAGGCGGGAGAGCTCTCATCGCCTGATTCCTCCGCAGCTGTAGGCAGGAGCAGGGGGAGTGCTCATCAGGCTGCGCAGGAACTGGGTGATGAGTGCTCCCCCGCCTGGAGGCTGGCAGCTGTGCAGGAACCGGGCGGTGAGTGGCTGCCTAAACCCCCTCCCTTCCCCCCTGCACCATAAATATTCCCCCGACATAGCTTTGTATACCTCATGGGTTATACTCGTGCGTGGGGTATACAAGAATTTTTTTAACTCAAAAAGCAAAAACCGTGGGGTATATTCTTGTGCGGGGTATATTTGGGTGCGGGGTGTATTTGCTAAAAGACGGTAATAAAGATGTTGAACAGAACCAGTCCTAGAACCGATCCTTGGGGCACTCCGCTAGAAACTGACCGCTAACCTGACATTGAGCCGTTGATCACTACCCGTTGGGCCCGACATTCTAGCCAGCTTTCTATCCATCTTACAGTCCATTTATCCATTCAATACTCCCTTAACTTGCTGGCAAGAATATTGTGGGAAACTGTATCAAAACATTTGCTGAAGTCAAGGTATATCACATCCACTGACTTTCCCATATCCACAGAGCCGGTTACCTCATCATAGAAGTTAATCAGATTGGTCAGGCACGACTTGCCCTTTGTGAATCCATGTTGACTATTCCTGATCACTTTCCCCTTTTCCTAGTGCTTTAAAATGGATTTCTTGAGGATCCGCCTCCATGATTTTTCCGGGGACTGAGGTAAGATTAACTGGTCTGTAGTTCCCTGGATTGTCCTACTTCCCTTTTTAAAAGATGGGCACTACATTTGCCTTTTTCCAGTCATCTGGGATCTCTCCTGATCTCCACAAGTTTTCAAAGATAATGGCCAAAGGCTCTGCAATGACATTTGCTAATTCCCTCAGTACCCTCAGATGCATTAAATCTGGACCCATGGATTTGTGTGTGTTTAGCTTTTCTAAATAGTTCCTAACCTGTTCTTTCCCCACCAAGGGCTGTCCACCCCCTTCCCATACTGCGTTGCCTTCCCATCCTCCCTCTTGAAATAAGATTATACAACCTTGAAAGATATAAGCAAAGACAAGTAATTTTTAGTATCCACTGGTAGATACACAAAGAAACGGGCTCTTGCCAACTGAGAGAGATGGGTCTTCCCAACCGGGGGGGGGGGGGGGTGTTGAAGTCTCTAGAAATTGATAGATGAAAAACCTCTTAGGCAAAGATCTTTCACCTAGGAAGACAAGGGAAACCAGCTGCATGTTCTCTGTAGAAGATCCTGGTTAAAAGTGAACTGTGGCTGGAAAGAAGACTGACTGATTGGAAATCTACCTTGAACAAAAGCTGCAAGTCTCAGTCACTAAAGTATATTTTGGTTTGTTTTTACTTAGTTGAAATCACTTCATTTAGTTTGTTTATTTTTACTATAAACCAGATCAGTACAGTGTTTGAAAGGAGGGATATATTTATCACAGCAAAGTTAATAAAGCTGTACTGTGCTTCTGTCTCTTTAAAATTGCAACCAATCTTTTTTCTCTGAGTGGTCCAGGTGAGGGCTGGACACTTCAGAGCACATGCTTTGGGGAAAATCTGAAACAGGAATATTTTGGTGGGTTACCTTGCTGGTTGAAAACAAGGATGCTGGAAGCCAGACTGGAGTCAGAGTTGTTGAACCAGGGCTGTCTACTACACAGAGGCTCAGGATCTGACCTGTAGGCTGGTTATGATACTCCAAGGTGCGCAGTTACAGCAGCAAAAAGCATTTGAAGCACACAGGGCTACAGGTCGCGTGACAAGACGACATCACTGTGGTCCTGGCTTGCACCCTAGCTGCCATGGCTGCCATCTGTTCATGGGCATTTTAAATGCAGAGTGTGCTGAATTCCAGCCTGATAATAGATATGTATGTTGTATATCTTTCTGTCTCTCACTATTTAAGATTGTAAACTGTTTAGATCAGGGTATATGTTTTTGGATGTGTCTTATGTTTGTATGGCTCCTAGCACATTGTGGAATGAAGAGAAATACATGGATGCCAGCAGAATCTCATCTGCCTCCCTGTCTACATGCACGTGTACATTTACCTCTGGCACTAGAACTGGAGTAAGAGTCACAATATTTCCTACCTTTCCATATTTGATTTGTTAAAGAAACAGAAGTGAGCCTACTATGGTGGTGCTGACATTAGTCCATTAATACTGCAATACTTTCACCATCTCATTTGGCTGGCTAGATCCCTGATAAAGGCAGACTTTATTCTTTTTATGTAGGCTTCTTTTCTTTATCTTTTTGTTTAAAAAGGCATTTTCAATTTTGATAACTATTTTCTAAGTTTTACTATATTAGTTATCGAACTCATTGGTTCTTTCTGGTAAAAATACTAACACAGTGAAGCTGGAGAAGTGCTGGCCTCCAAATAAGAACTTGTTTGACCAAGATAGGTATCTCTTAAACAAGCTTTCCTTTATAATTGGCCATAGCAGAGGGAACTTGGCAGGCTGTTACAAAGACCAAACAAAACCAAGATAGTTTTTGTAAGTAGTCTGATTTTTAAGGAGATTCTTGAGAGAGAGAAGAGGATGAAAGATAGTTTGTGCATGAGGAATTAATGGCTTTTCCAATCCTTACTCAAACTTGTCAATTTTTTTTGAGCTTTAGGCTGCGAGTTGACTCATATAGTTTCTGGTCTTTAGAGAGTACATATTTATGAACTTTGCAACAAGGGTACGTCTCTAGTTTTGATATAAATAAATGTCTATCTGTACATTTGATTGCATGTTATTGAACATAAGTTCAGTATTTTAGAATTTGTAGCAAAGCAGATAATGTCACTAACTTAACATAGTTGTACTTTCAGATGAACATTTCATTGATACCTATATTTTGGGGTATGCAATGAGGATTCTGCAGTTTTTTTATGATAGCAGAGATAAGTTTTGCACGCACACAAGGTTTTTCTTTTGGATCCTCAGTGGTACATGTACAATAAATTATACAATAATTTCTTTCTTTTATTAGACAATTAAAAGACCCTCTTTTCCCTAAAGATAAACTTGCAATGTTAATATGATGCTTATGCTTAAAGCAGTTAGAGCTGACCTAATTTGAAAAACTGTTGCTTTTATTGTAAGCCTTGAGCAATTTTATACACTCATGCATATCAAGTTTGGAATTAATATGTTAAATATGAATATTAGCCTCTAGGTTTAGCAGTTGTGAAATATACACAGAATTTTTTATCCACTTACTGCTGTGGCCGATTATGCTTTGTGCTTGTGTTTAAAATACTGTGTAAGAATAAAGAAAAAAAGCAGAAAATAACTGGTGCGTGGAAAATAATTGTGATGCAAAAACACATGCCGTTAAGTGAGTTATTTGGTGAATCAGAAGTAGGGATGTTAAATTTAGTTTAATCAGCTAATCGACTAGTTGATGGATTTTCCGTTGACTAGTCGATAAGCAGGGGAGCTAACCCGGGAGCTAATCCTGCCGCAGCTCTGCCTTTAAGAGCCTATTGGCTCTTAATACATTAAAAAAGCTAAAGCACAGCAGAGGGGACCCAGCGTGAGCCAGGCATCTGCTGTCCTAGCGTGTGCCGGGTCCCCCCAAGAGCTGGCAGGTTCTTAATACATTTAAAAAGCACCATCCTAGCCACCATGGATGTAGAGGCTCTCTACACTAACATCCCACATGCAGATGGAGTACAAGCTGTCAGGAACAGTATTCCTGATGATGCCACAGCACAACTGGTGGCTGAACTCTGTGAATTTATCCTCACACACAACTATTTCAGATTTGGTGACAACATATACCTCCAGACCAGTGGCACTGCTATGGGCACCCGCATGGCCCCACAATACGCCAACATTTTTATGGCTGACCTGGAACAACGCTTCCTCAGCTCTCGTCCACTTACACCCCTTCTCTACCTACGCTACATCGATGACATCTTCATCATCTGGACCCATGGGAAGGAGACTCTGGAAGAATTTCACCATGATTTCAACAGCTTCCACCCCACCATCAACCTCAGCATGGACCAATCTACACGGGAGGTCCATTTCCTGGACACCACGATACAAATAAGTGACGGTCATATCAATACCACCCTATACAGAAAACCTACCGACCGCTATACTTACCTGCATGCCTCCAGTTTCCATCCCGGACACACCACACGATCCATTGTTTACAGCCAAGCACTGAGGTACAACCGCATATGCTCCAACCCCTCAGACAGAGACCTACACCTACAAGACCTTCAACAAGCATTCTGTAAACTGCGATACCCACACGAGGAAGTGAGGAGACAGATTGACAGAGCCAGACGTGTACCCAGAAGCCTCCTGCTACGGGACAAGCCCAAGAAAGAAACCAACAGAACACCACTGGCCATCACCTATAGTCCCCAGCTAAAACCTCTCCAACGCATCATTAGTGATCTTCAGCCCATCCTGGACAATGATCCCTCGCTCTCACAGGCCTTGGGAGGTAGGCCGGTCCTTGCCCACAGACAACCCGCCAACCTGAAGCATATTCTCACCAGCAACTACACACCGCACCATAATAACTCGAACTCAGGAACCAATCCTTGCAACAAACCTCGGTGCCAACTCTGCCCACATATATACACCAGCAACACCATCACAGGACCTAACCAGATCAGCCATACTGTCACTGGTACATTCTCCTGCACATCCACCAACGTAATATATGCGATCATGTGCCAACAATGCCCCACTGCTATATACATCGGCCAAACAGGACAGTCCCTACGTAAAAGAATCAATGGACACAAATCTGATATTAGGAATGGCAACATACAAAAACCTGTAGGGGAACACTTCAATCTTCCTGGACACACAATTGCAGATCTAAAAGTAGCCATCCTGCAGCAAAAAAACTTCAGGACCAGACTTCAAAGAGAAACTGCTGAGCTACAGTTCATCTTTAAGTTTGACACAATCAACTCTGGATTAAACAAAGACTGTGAATGGCTTGCTAACTACAAAAGCAGCTTCTATTCTCTTGGAATTCACACCTCCAGATCAGCTGCTAGAAGTGGGCCTCATCCTCCTTGATTGGATCCACCTGGTCATCTCCAGCCTGATCCTGGCCTGCATATTTATTCCTGCCTCTGGAAATTTCCACTACATGCATCTGACAAAGTGGGTCTTTGCCCACGAAAGCTTATGCTCCTACACTTCAGTTAGTCTATAAGGTGCCACAGGACTCCTCGTCGCTTTTGCAGATTCAGACTAACACGGCTACCCCTCTGATATTTAAAAAGCAGATGCACAGCATCTGGGACTGGGCACAAGCCAGGAACCAGCTGATTCCTGGCTTGCGCCCAGTCCCTGCTACCCCTCTGCCCCCTGTGGAGGCGGTGCTGGAGGGAACCGGCTTTTAAGTTGGCTCCCCTCTGCACTGGCTCCTGCTCCCCCTCTTCTGCCTTGGATAGAGGCAATGTGGGAGGGAATCGACTAGTTGGGGGACTAGTTGATTATCCAATAAACTTTTGCTTATCAGTTAGTTGACTAGTTGCTTACATCCCTAAACAGATCAAAGTGAGGTGGTCTCACCCAAACAGCTGTGATATAAGGATGTTAAATTGCAGTTACCTAGCTAATCAAATAGTTGATAAAATTTATTAACTACATGATTAGTTGATAGGACTGCTCTGCAGAGCTGCAGTGGGGATAGCTCCAGGAGCCCAGCTGGGGCAGAGGATTGGAGTGCAGGAGTGTGAGGGCTCTTGGGTGGGTCTGGAGGGGAGGGGTCCAGGGCCAGGACTGAAGGATAGGTGGGGGGGGGGGGGTCCTCCAGGTAGAGCTGAGGCTGAGGGATTTGGTGGTTCAGATTGACTCCAGGCTTCAGCAAGGAGAGAGGACTCTCCCAAGTCCTCACCACTCTGCAGCAGCTGACCAATTCCTTGGGGTACTATCTGGTACTGAAGTAACATTAAGCTCCCTGACCCACCAGCTTGGATGCTGTAGTACTGTAAACATCCTGCCATGTCCTCTCCCATGTTCCAGCAAACATATAGGTAGTTTCAGTTACAGGGCATCCTGGCTATAAGTTGCCCTGCTATATATTAATTCCACACTAAAGTTGTCAATGCTTGTAGGAACTGATGAATTATAAGTCCTTAAGTCCCCCTGTTCCACACTCTTAAGTTGCACCAAAAAAACCCCAATTTGCACAAATGGAAGTCTGCTGCGGGAGTCCCACTTTAAGTCCAAGTTTTTTGGGTTGTATCTTGGACTTTTTGGCTGCATCTAGACTACAAGCCTCTTTTGAAAGAGAGTGTCTAGACTACAAGCAGATTTTTCGAAAAAGCAAAAAAGTTTGCATTCAATAGTGCCTTTTTTCAAAAGAGTACTTTTAATAAAAGGCATTATTCCTTGTAAAATGAGGTTTACTGCGATCGAAAAAACTGCTGCTTTCTTTCGATTTACTTTTGAAAGAACGCGGCTGCAGTCTAGACGCAGGTGAAGTTTTTTCGAAAAAAGGCTACTTTTTTCGAAAAAACCTTGTTATAGACACACCCATAATAAGGACGGCCTGTGTATACGCAGGTTTTTTTTTTTAACCAGCTCCTGGATGGGAAGGCACATCTGAGGCACCTCCCAGTTCCTAAGGCACAGATGCCCCCTCTGGAGTGTAAACCCAGAATTATATAATCTTTTGCTGCAAAGAGAACTGTACAACATAAGCTCATGAAATTTGCTCGGTTCCTAGGTGTTCCTTTCACAGACAAAAAAAATCCCTCTAGCCTGGTTCCAACACTTCCCCCCTCCTCACCCCAGTTTACTCCTTGTTCCTTGGGTGTTTCCAGGAATCAGTTTGGATGGGGAGTAAGTGAAGAACCTTGATGATGTCACTACTTTAATCTCATCATGCTAAAATTCCTTTGATACTGTTAGTCACTACTCACCCGACAAAGCTGGATGAGCAACCATCTCAGAACAGCTTACACAAACATGGTTCTCTTGCTGGTCTGTGGAAAAACACTGGTATTCCAATATAGCTTCTGACACTAGGTGACCAGGTCACAAGTTTGTGCAGTGTTACACAGTCATTACTCAAAGGCTGTTCACAGCATACTTAGGGAGGATCTCCAGGCTAACAATAAGCTTCTTCTAAATCCATTGTTCTTGTGGGCTCTTATCTTGAATGCAGAGCCATCCCATCCATAGGACTATTTTGGGCGGCCACCTCAGACCCTGCACTTTGGGGGCCTCCATGACACCAGGGTGGCTGGCTTTAGTGCTAGCAGCAGTGGTCAGGCCTGCCCCTGCACTCACCAATGGCAGCGGCAGCTGCAGGAAATGTAGCTACTTGGCCCCTGCCCGCTATGCTTTTTGGAGTGATGTGGCTGGGAGTTGGGTTCTGGGGAGTGGAGCGGGCTGAGGTTGGGTTGCTCTGTTTCCTTTTGCTGCAGCAAGTGCAGGGGGGCAACCCTTGCTGCCTGTGTCAGGCCTTCCAGTAATCCCCCAGATTGTGTCGCTTATGGCAGGGGGCTTAGAGGAAGGGGTGTAATGTAGTGGGGCAGAGGTGGGGCTTCCAGGAAGGAGTGGAGTAGAGTGGGATGGGAAGAGGTGGGGCAGGGTCTGTGGCAGGGTGAGGAGGTTGTTCCATAGGTTGGCCCCCTGAAGGGACAACCCTTAAGTCCTGGACTTTAGCACAAGAGCTTATACCTGTTTGGTGCATCATTTAAACTAGGATTCTGTCTGTGAGCCCAGATTAGTTTTAGCTATATGGAATTTGTCTGTCTAGTTATCTGCACTGTCTGGAATATAGCACGATAATGAAGTTGGAAGAGACAACTACAGTAAGCTAATCATCACAGAATAACACTTCATGTACTTGGTGAAAGTATTGTGATAGAGGGGTAGGATGCATCTGTTGAATAAATTATAGCAGCTTGTGTGTATGGTAGCTATCTGTTTCTTCTTAAGATAACAAAGTCCTGCAAATTAGTTCTAATAAACACATCTAGAATGGTCTCCCTTCCAATCCATCACTTTCTAATTCCTTCATGGCCTTTAGTAATGGCTGTGATTTTTCATTTTTTAAACCTCTCCATGATAGCTATAAGTTCTTCTTGTAGCTTTCCTTCTCCCACAACAACCTTCTTTAATAAGAAAAGAGGTGCCGAGGCTTTAGCAGAGCGAACCACGTGGGGAACAAGGTTTTGCATGCCCCTATAAGCATGACCTTACTGTCTTAGTGCATGTAAGATGCCATAACACAGTGGGTCACCAACCAGGAGATTGGGATCCTCTGACAAGCCATCCTGACTGATCTGGCCGGGAGGCTATCAAGTGCTGGCAATTCAGCCCCTCTCCCCACTGCCATGCTACTCCATACTCTATCTTGGAGCTGCCTCTTGGCAGCCTGCTACTTGCTGTGTGAGGTAGAGGAGGCAGAGAAGTGGGGTGCTGATGTTAGGGTGTTCTTCCTTCCCTGTTCCTGTACTCCATCTCCCAGAGTAAGGAGGGTGGGGCAGGGGCAGAGCCGCTGGGAAGGAGGAGAGGCAAAGGTATTTGGGTCTGACGTAAATCCTGGATTGACTTCAATTCAAAACATGATCTTGGTGTTAAAAGGGTTGGAGATTGCTGCCATAACAGAAGACTATGAAAAGAGATGCTGGGGTGGAGCTGCTGCAAGCCCCAGGAAAAATTATGCTCTGGTTCCATAGCCCCTTCTGGTGATGCACTTTCGGAGCTGCAGACACATCTCTTCCCAGTGTGTCTGGACTTAGAGGAAGGAAGTTGATCTAAGGCAGTGTTTCCCAAATGGTGCTCCGCGGAACCCTGGGGTTCCGCGAAGTGAATGTAAGGGTTCCGTGAGAACCCGAACGCTCCCCTCCCCCCGCCCATAAAGAGACCGAGAGGAGCCCGGCGCGCAAAGACGCTGGCTCCTTCCCCACTGCCCTTTCAGACATCTCCCATCCCCTGCTGCCGCTCTGCTTTTACCCCGGGACCTAGCAGCAGCAACAGCTGCTTGTCCCGCATTTGACCTGGTAGGTCCCAGGGTAAAAGCAGAGCGGCAGCGGGGGACGCGGGAGAGGGATCTTTGGTTAATGGGGCAGAAGCGGGACAAGCGGCTGTTGCTGCTGCTAGGTCCCTTGGTAAAGTCAGCATGTGTGTGCGGGGGGGAATACTATCAGTGAGTGGAACACCAGAACTCCTACTCACTGTGAGGATCGGAACAAATCCCCATACACGCTGTGAGGACATGTGGCTCCTGTGTGTGACTTTAAGTTTAAGAATTCAATCTAATATCAAAATTTCCTATGGATCGTTGGTTAAAAGAAGGAACTTTAAAGAGAAAAGTGAGTACTTCAAACTCCAATATTTTTACTGAAACCAGCAAGGAAAATACTGAGGCAGCTCAAGTTAATTTTGAAAAATTTCAGCTGACTAATAAGAAACGCAGTATTGTGAGGACTATTTGGCATTTGGATTCACAAGCAATGGAAATGAAGATGCTCCAGGTGCCCAGTGTGTAGTGTGAAACAAAATATTATCTAATAGTTGTTTAGTACCTGCTAAATTGCGAAGACATTTTGAAACAAATCATCCAGAATACAAAGATAAAGACATTAGTTTTTTTAAGCAAAAGCTTGAATCACTTGAAAAAAGTAAACTCTTCATGTCAAAAATTGCCAAATCTGATAATGAAAATGCAACAGAGGTGTCTTACAAAGTAAGCTATCGTATATCGCTCGCCGGAGAAGCACACACTATTGGGGAATCACTCATAAAACCATGTGCAAAAGATATTGTAATGTGTATGTTGGATCAGGAGTCTAGTAAAAAAGTTGAGGCTGTGCCACTATCCAACAATGCTGTTACAAGTCGTATTCACGATCTTGCTGCTGACATCGAGAAGGAGCTTATTTTTTGGCTGCATTTATGTGATGCATATGCATTACAATTAGACGAGTCCACTGACATTGCAGGTCTTGCAGTTCTGCTTGTATTTGTCCGTTATGATTTTAACAGTTCTATTGAAGAAGACTTACTTTTATGTAAATTTTTGCAAACCAATACAACTGGTGAGAATATATTCAATTGTCTCAATAACTTTATGAAAACACATCAAATAAGCTGGGAAAAATGTGTTGATGTGTGCAGTGATGGTGCCAAAGAAATGGTAGGAACAGTGGCTGGCGCTGTAACACGAATAAAAAATGTAGCACCAAACTGCACCAGCAGTCACTGCATTCTCCACAGACACGCTCTGGTAGTTAAGAATATTTCTCTCTCTCTTAAAAATGTGTTGGACGAAGCAGTACAGATTATTAATTATATAAAAACTCGACCATTACAATCAAGACTGTTCAAAATTATGTGTGAAGATATGGGTAGTCAGCACACAGCCCTGCTTCTACATACAGAAGTCAGGTGGCTATCACGAGGAAAAGTGCTGGTTAGATTATTTGAGTTGCGTCATGAGCTCTCCGCATATCTGATGGATCACAAATTCCAACTGTCTGATCGTTTAACAGACTTTTTGTGGTTATGGAGAGTTGCGTATCTTGCAGACATCTTTACAAAACTAAATGAAGTAAATCTGTCGCTGCAAGGAAAGAATGTAAATATTTTTAATGCGAAAGACAAAATTTTGTCATTGTCACGGAAGCTACAGTTTTGGATCTCGTCTGTAGGACGAAATGATTTGGATTGTTTACCAACTCTGAATGATTTCCTTGAAGAAAATGGATACAAACTTGATGAAGATATTCACAGCCACATTGCAGATCATATCCACGATTTATACACGAACATCATTAAGTATTTTCCAAACATCAATGACAACAATAACTGGATTCAAAATCCATTAAGTTTAACAGAAAAGCCAGTAAGTTTTTCTACACAAGATTATGAAAACCTAATTGAAATCACTTCAGATGGCCAATTAATACAAAAATTTAAAGAAGTTTCTCTGATTACATTTTGGAGTGATTTATGTCAAAGTCAAGAATATTCATCTTTATCAAGACGCGCAATTCGTCAGTTGTTACCCTTTGCCAGTACATACTTGTACGAAACTGGGTTCTCGAACTATGCAGCAACGAAAACGAAATACAGAAATCGACTGAATGCTGCGCCAGATATGTGAATCCAACTTTCTAGTATTAAACTAAATATAAAAATAATTTGCCAAGAAAAGAAGAAAAACCACTCTTCGCATTGAAAACTATGAATATAATTAATATTATTTGATAGTTTTATTTATTGTACATTTCATGATTTTTGCTGAATATAAATGAATGGTGTTATATTCAATATGTTGAATTTAAAAGAATGGTATTTAGCATCTTATTACTATCAGTTGTGGTGTACTGGCAGTCTGTGTGTGTTTGGGCGTTTTTTTTTGCTCGACAAATTTAAGTCCTGGCTAGGGAGTTCTTTGAAATTTTTCTGAGTTTGAAAGGGTTCCGTGGTCAAAAAACATTGGGAAACACTGCTCTAAGGTTTTATTTTTCATTCTGTTGCTTTGCACTTGTGCAATTGGGGTATAAAAAACTACTATTCTAACTGTTGGCTGTAAATGACTCAGTGGTTGCAAGGCAATGGGGGATCAGGCCCAATATTTCTGATATAATTAATTCTAAGAGAAGATAGTAAAATATCACAACAATTCAATAATCCACTGGCCAAAACCTCTTAAATTGGTGCCTGCTTATCATCCACTTTATATATTTGTAAATTATGTGTTGAATTGTTCTGGGACCCTATTATCTTGTCATAGAACTAATATACTCTTTCTCTGCCCCACATTACTTCATGTTTTAAGTTGAAAACTTAGTGTGTCAAGCTGTTTTGGTACCTTGACCTCTCAGCTTTTATTTCTATTATTTTTAACACTGCTTCTCTGTTTCTCATTTCCCATGTATCTTCTCTGTCATATCCTTCATTGTGACATTTTTTGGGCCATTTGGAACTTCTAAATTATCAGTCTTCTGCTTTTCTGAGCTTAGACTGTGCTGTCATATTAGGACAAAGTAATTACATAGGTCATTGATTCTGAAAAATTTTATGTATCTGGTTCATTTTGTAGAGTTGGAGCTGAGCTATAGCTTAGGGGTCTGCACGGTGAATAACTCTGAAATGCAGTTTTGACTTGTATGGCTTCATTTATCTTGTGTGTGTTCATAGCTAGCTCATGACAGCAGATCTGGATAATTTATGATAGTGATAGTCTTATTTTACACAGTCTTTATATCCTGGTAAGAACTGGAATTTACATCCCTAATAAACAAGTTAACTGGTGATCTAACATTTAACTGGTTAACTGACTAAGCAGGATCTAGGTGGGGGCACCACTTCAGCTTGACTGGAGCAGTCCCCAGCCTGCAGGGCTCCTGCTCCCAGTCCTGCACTGGGGTTAGGTGTCAGGGATGGGGCTGCTGGCTCCCAGCCTTCCTGGAGCAGCTCTTGTCCACAGTGGGCTGGGCTCCCTACGGATGGAGGCTACTCCAGACACCAGAGCAACTTCAGAAGCTGTTTAGTTTAATTGTAGATCCATGTAGTTTGTGTTCATTCTTTTATTATTTTTACCTGAATAGATAAACCAAAATGAATACACATTTTTTATTTAAAAACTTTTATCTGCTTTACAAAACCAGTGGCTCAGTACAACACCTCACTTGATGCTTGGAGATAAAACACCCCACCTGTAATTCTAATGAAGGCAGCATAACAGCATTGCCCAAAAATTTAATAATATTTTCATAGAAACTTCTTAGCATTCAATGCTGAGTGGGATTCAATGATAAACAGCCTATTCAATGGTTTCTATTGTTAATGCCAGTGGTTTTTGCACACTTCACCACAGTATCTGAACTTTCGACAATGGCTCTATTTTCTATCCTAAATGCAGTCACTGTGGCTATGTAAATCTGCCATTTCTCTGCAGCTTCTAGTGGTAGCACTCTTTACACAACTGTTTTCTTGAACTGAACTTTTGTCACTGACTTTTGTACTTAAGGTCCTACCAAATTCATGGTCCATTTTGTTAAATTTCATGGTCATAAGATTTTAAAAATCTTAAATGTCATGGTTTCATATATTTATATCAGAAGCGTCACAGTACTTTAACTATGGAAGTTCTGACCCAAAAGGGAGTTGTGTGAGCTGTCACAAGGTTATTGTAATGGGGTTGTGGTACTGCTGCCCTTACTTCTGCACTACTCCTGGCAGAGCTGGATGGTTGGAGAGAGGCAGCTGCTGGTTGGGAGCCCAGCTCTGAGAGCAGCACTGATGCAGAAGTGAGTATGGCATGGTATACTATTGCCCCTCTTCTGTATGCTACATAGGTGGGTCTGACCCAGCATCTGGAGTAGCTAATGAAGTAGCAGAGCAAGTCCCATCCCTCTGCAGCTTGACTGGGATTAGCAGCTAGAGCCCAGCATATAGCTGGAGGCCCCCTCCCTTGCAGCTGGGGCACCCCTAATCCCCTTCCTCAGTATTTGAGAACTAAAGTGGGGAGGCCAGATTTCATGGTCTGTGACATGTTTTTCATGGCTGTGAATTTTGTAGGGTCCAATTTATAGTGCATATTTATTTTCTAGCTAGTATGTTCTAAAATTCTTGTGTAGAACAGGCAAATTGTAGCTTTGAGATGAAACTACAACTTGCCCCTTATTACACCAGGATTTTAAAAAGTATTAGCTGGGAAATAACGTAAAAGGACATAACAAACATGAATTATAATAACGAATGATGCAGATTGCCTTGTTTTTTCTAGGATGGACAAAGCAGTTGATAGGTTCTTGCAAAAACATAAATAAGTTGCTGGCCAGGTCTTCATTGCTAAACTAGCGTGTTTTTGACATGCAAGATAACTCAAGTGAAAACAAAGCTGTATTTTTACTCTTGTTAGCAGGTCATGTACCCAGGTTTTTTTAAAGTTTTTGTCCTGATTGTTTGTTTAAAATAGAAAATAATTTTGACCAGTAAACATTGATGAAAAATAATTTGTTAGCTCTTCACTGAATTTGAACTCTTTCAGCATCCCATAAGTATGGAAACATTGTAGTGTGTTCATCCTTATCTTCTCTTCCAAGGGCCATATATGTTGAATGTCTTTATGAAGTTGTTGAGAAAAGCATTCTTACTGTTTTATAGTTAACTTCTTCACACAGAGCGAGAGATCATGGTTATGTTATAGACAGGATTTCAGGTCAAAAGGAGGCCAGCTAAGCTTGGATTTTAACATATATTAAAGGTGTATTCAGTGACAGGAGTCAAAATGAACTCTTTTCAAAATGAAATTTTGTAATCCTCCCTCCCCCCCCAATTATGTAGTAGTTTTTGTTTCTGCTAAGGAAGACTGTTGAATGAGTTCTGTTCTTCAATTTTTTTTCCTCTGAATCTTCAATGGGAAAGCAATAAACATTAGAAAGAGTGTTATGGTTCAGAATGGAAGAAGCTGGGGATTTCCACATTGTGGGCAAGTCACCAGAAGGCAGATATCTAGTGTAAAAGGTGGCTTCTTCACCCATCCTGCCACCTACAGTTCCCAGAATAGAAAGGAAGAGTCCTAGTTCAAGCACGTTGTGTTTCAGTTATCACTGGCTGATGGATATTCCCCTTGTAAGCCATAACCATTTGGTGTGTTTCAGGGCAGCCTTCTGAGGCCCTCAGAGAACCAGCCCTGCAATCAAAGAGCTGCAACTAGATTCCTTGTGACCAGACCTCCCCATGTGTGGCTCCAAATCTAGATCTGTTTCTCTAACCTACATCTGAGTTTAAAAGTCTCATTGTTTAAAATAGTACTATCTCCACCAAATCAACGAGTAAACTAGTTTTAAATTACCTCCTGCAATTTTGGCAATGGTTTGCTTCAGTTTAAGCAGCTTTCTTCTTCTGCAGCTCTGCTTTTGAAAGCTAACCAACTTACAACTAATAAGTACATCTATACTTGTTTGATGTACAAAAGCGAAGCCTCAGGGCAAGATGCATGAAAAGTCTGAGTGGTGCCAGGAAGCTCCCCCAGTGACAGCTAGGTCATTGCTTCAAGTTGTATTTGAAAAAAATCTGCTGAAATACTAAAGCAGTTTTAGATACCAGCCCTCCACCAGGAGACTCTAGTCCTGGAATATCCATGGTGTTGCTGGACCACAGCTGTTGCCAGACCATAGAGTACTGATTTAGAGTAGTTCAGCCTTTACTTGATTTAAGCAGTTCTAAAGCCCCATGTCCTAGAAGACTGGCTCTTAAATTCAGTGCTAAGAAACGTCTTAATTTTACATTTTGAAGTTTTTTTTCCCCTGACAATTCTTGCAATTGCAGCTTCCTCTTTTTAAAAAAATTCAATAATACTGATTATTTGGAGGAACTTGTTTGCTACTTGAAGGGTTGGAAACAATTTGCACATTTTTAGTTTTCCTAGACAAGTCTGCCCAATACATTTGGAATCAAAATAGCACAGAGTATAAAATACATTTAAAATAAACTTCAGCAATCGTTCAGCAATTGTTTAATAGTTCAGGATAGGATAAATATTACCATTTTTTGTATTGTATTTTGTGCTGAATTAGGGAAGCAATTATCTGAGGACAGTTCAGAGCAAATTTGTCAAAATACATTGATTGTTTGAAGCAGGGTCTGTTATGGCTCTTTAACCCTTTGTTGAGTTGCTTTCATTCATATTAAATGTTACAAGTTTATTTTTCAGGACTGAGGTAGACCATAAACTAATCAAAACTTGTGAAGTGTGTGGGGTTGCTTTCTTAGTATAATTAAAAACTAAGTTTAAGATAATTTACCAATTTTTGTATCTAGCTGTCAACAGTAGGGCATACATTAAGTGTCCAGAGTTTTTTGGGCAGTTATAGAAAGGGTGTTGGCAATCTCCCAGGGAGAAATCCTGGTCCTTTTAAGTCCATGGGAGTTTTGCTGTCAAAAGTACCAAAACTTCCTCCCATGTCCTCTTGTCTGAGTGATTATCAGTGCTGAGTTCATATAAAAATGGGTCAAATACAATAAATGTTTCATATTTCCAAATTATATCTAATTTGGACTCAGAAAGTTGTAAAATTAAAGGGGATATCCTTACATGGAAACCATGCAAATGGAAAAACAAACAAACCCCAATCCTTCCCCCAAAACCTGAAATAAAGTAAGTTTGGGTACTATCCCTGTCTCTGTGTCCCTTGCCTATTCTTGTGGCTTTATAGTCCTATTTTTCTGAATCTTGATGTGGAAGAATAGCACAAATAAAGGAAATGGACTGACTCACTATTTGTGAGAGAAAAGCTGCTCACTGTGCTGTCAAAAGAACATAAAACTGAAAACCAGTGAGATTTTTCTCTAGTCTTTCAATTTATGGTAACCATAGGTGTTTTATTGTAACAATAACGAGAGGGAAAATCAGATAAATGTTTTTTTTAAAATTGGTTATATATCTTTTTAATGAGACCATGTACCATCTGAAATACAAGCTAAGATAACGATGTACAGGAAAGGTAATTTCCTTCTGGAAAAAGCTTAAAGTAATATATTTCTCATGAAAATGTCAGGCATCTGAGGACCCAGCAAATATGTGCTGTGAGCTATTGATTCCTTTCAGGTTGTTAAATAACAATTAAATATAATTTAATGACTTGTCAAACCTTTATAAAGCTACTAAACACTAGCAGTACAGTTACCAAATGGTATACAAGTTAAATATTTGTAATAAAATGTCCTGTCTTTTTAACTAGGTTGCCTTTTTAGTCACAGTAGTACAGGAGAATATAGTTTGAAATCTAACTCCCTTTTTATATAAAAACTTTAAAGTGAAATATCCCACCCTTTTAACTGCTTTGATGTCTGACACTTCCTCCTTGTGTCTTTGGAACCAAACTTAAAAATTCTGTTTTGTAAACACACATTTTCCATTATATTCATCTACTTGAACTCCAGAAATAAGTTAAGTACCTAAGGTACTTGGCATGTTGCAAAGTGTCCTCCTGAGTGAAGGTTACTTATTATTGGTTTTAGAGTACTTGAGTGTGGAGTAGCAGAAGCCAAAATCTTTCATACCTCAGTAGAGATCTCCTCAAACTGAGGAAAGTTACATATGGATTATGAAGAGTGATAGAAATGTAGCCGTGTTAGTCTGGGGTAGCTGAAGCAAAATGCAGGACAATGTAGCACTTTAAAGACTAACAAGATGGTTTATTAGATGATGAACTTTCGTGGGCCAGACCCACTTCCTCAGATCAAATAGTGGAAGAAAGTAGTCACAACCATATATACCAAAGGATACAATTAAAAAAATGAACAAATATGAAAAGGACAAATCACATTGCAGAACAGGAGGGGGATGCGGGGGGGGGGGGGGAAGGAAGGAAGGTAAGTGTCTGTGAATTGATGATATTAGAGGTAGGGAGAGTGGGATGTTTGTGAGTTAATGGTATTAGAGGTGATAATTGAGGAAACTATCTTGGTAATGGGTGAGATAGTTCAAGTGTTTGTTGAGTCCTTTTTGGAAAGTGTCGAATTTTAACATGAATGACAGTTCAGAGGATTCCCTTTCAAGTGCAGATGTAAAAGGTCTTTGTAGCAGAATGCAGGTGGTTAAGTCATTGAGAGAGTGTCCTTTCTGGTTAAAATGGCAAGAAACTGTTTTTTCTTTGTGATCTTGTCTGATATCTGTTTTGTGGGCATTAATCCTTTGTCAAAGTGTCTGAGATGTTTGTCCAATGTACATAGCAGACGGACACTTTCGGCACATGATAGCATAGATTATATTTCTGGATGCGCAGGAATATGTGTTCTTGATCTTATAACTCACTTGGTTAGGTCCAATAATGGTATCAGCAGAATAAATATGTGGACAAAGCTGGCAGCGGGGTTTGTTGCAAGAGAAGGTACCAGGGTTGGTATTAGTGTGGTATGTCCTGTGGTGGTTGGTAAGAATCATCTTGAGGTTAGGTGGTTGTCTATAGGAGACTATGGGTCTGTCTCCCAGAGCCTCTTGGAGTATGGTATCCTGTTCCAGTATAGGCTGTAGTTTATTGATAATGTGTTGGACAGGTTTAAGTTGGGGGTTGTAGGTGATGACAAGTGGTGTTCTATTGTTGGTTTTCTTGGGTCTGTCTTGAAGTAGATGGTTTCTAGGTATTCGTCTGGCTCTTTCAATTTGCTTTTTTATTTCTCTGGGTGGGTAGTTGAGGTTTATAAATGCTTGGTAGAGATCCTGAAGCTTCTGGTCTCTGTCAGTGGGATTAGAGCAGATGCAGTTGTATCGAAGGGCTTGGCTATAGACGATGGATCGTGTGGTGTGTTCTGGATGGGAGCTGGAAGCATGTAGGTAACTGTATGAGTGGGTGGGTTTTCTGTAGAGAGTGGTGTCTAATTTTCCATTGTTGATTTGTACTGTGGTGTCCAGGAAGTGGATCTCTCGTGTAGACTGGTCCAGGCTGAGGTTGATGGTGGGGTGTAGGTTGTTGAAATCTCTGTGGAATATCTCCAGTATGGATTATGCAATCTCTCTGTTTTATCACTCTTGGGAGAAGCAATCAAGCAGGCCAGAAAGCCCATGTCTACACAGGGATTAAAATACCCACAATTGACCTGGGTAAGCTGACTCAGGTTCTCAGGGCTCAGGCTCTGGGTCTGAAAAATCACTACGTATATATTCGGGCATGAGCTGGCACATGAGCTGTGGGATCCTGTGAGGGGAGGGTACCAGGATTTGCCTCCAGCCCAAGTGTCTACACAGTGTCTATATAATTTTTTTAAAAAGAACCACACAAGCTAAACACCCATGTTAAGTGACCTGAGCCAACCGCAGCTCTGCTGTGGGTCTTTTATCCCAAAGTAGACATATATTATGTAACTATCTTACCAACCTCCCTCTCTGTACAACATGTGATTTTGGAGGAAACTCCTTATGCTCTGGAGGAAAATAGGGATTTCTGAATTCTCTTCCAGCCTTTTCTGTTCCACTGGGTAATTTTTTTAGAAATGGATACATGATAGACATGCATCAGTCACGTGGTAGTCCTTCTGAAGAGGCTGTCTATAGAAGATGAAGAGGTCCTGGTGAGGTATGAGGACCAGACAACTTTGCCTTCCTCTGTATGGCTCAGAATCAGGGAGGAAGTGCAGAGAGAAATAATTCTTGCTTTCGTTGAGAATTGAAGTGAATTGAGCTAAGCCAAAAAAGGCCACTTGCATTTTGAATATGTCTCTATATGGGGGGTTTGTTTAAAGAAGTTTTAACTAATCCACTTTTATTTCACACCTTTAGTTAACTAGATTAATTTTCCTGAGTGTCCTATTTAGACTACGGATGTGATGTTTACTTGTTACGGTTGACCGATGGGACCTGGAGCAGCCTCCTGCTATGGGCAGGGGGTGCTTCAGTCTCTTGGGGCCCACTGTGGACTGGGGTGCTCTAGCCTGGCCAGAGCAGTCCCTGCCCGTTGGAGGGGAAGGAGGCTGCTTCAGGCTGGTCATGGAGGGTAGGGTGGCTGCTCCAGTTGGGCTGGCGCAGCTCCCTGCCTGCCCCTATTTAATTGTTAAACTGGTTAAACATAACATTTAAACGATTAACTAATGTAATGGGATTTTACATCCCTAATATAGACAAGCCCTGAATTAGTCCTTGCCAACCCATACTCGTGTGTTTATCAAAAGGAGAGCATCAGGGTATTGGGCTGCACCTTTCTCCACTGTCTTCTCCAGGAGACTGGAGATGCTCAAGTATATTAATTTTCTATGATCTGTGGCTTGCTGATCCCACAGTTGTCTAAGTAATAGCATTCTACAGACACAATCTTATTTCCCTCATCCCCTCCTCTGGAGACAAAATTCCCATGGAGACACTCATTGGACCACAAGGTGGATGGGTTGTCAGAATATTTTTGCGGAAGGCAATTACTGTAACTTGTCAAAAAATAGTGAAACATTCAGTGTGGATATATTCTTGACAATGGAGTTCTATCATTAACCAATATATAATTCAAAGGGTGCGTGGGTTGGGGAGTCAAATGTTTTTCTTTGAAAGCTGGGAAAATCTGTAGAATGGAATGAATGCATGATCAAACTTGTACAGCTGAGACCATCATGTGTGTGGGAGGAGGTCAGATACAAGTTCATTTAAAAAAAAACACACACATACACACAAACTGCCTCACTAAAGAGTCCCCAACCAACTGTGCTCTTCTGAGGTTTTCTTGGATAAAGTCCTAAGCTAGGAATAGAAAGTGCATGGGAAACAATGAATTTTAGAATCATAGAACTGGAAGGGACCTCGAGAGGTCATAGAGTCCAGCCCCCCGCCCTCAAGGCAGGACCAAGCTCTACCTACACCATCCCTGACAGATGTCTATCTAACCTGTTCTTAAATATCTCCAGAGAGGGAGATTTCACCACCTCCCTTGGCAATTTATTCCAATATTTGACCACCCTGACAGTTAGGAATTTTTTCCTAATGTCCAATCTAAACCTCCCCTGCTGCACTTTAAGCCCATTACTCCTTGTCCTGTCCTCAGTAACCAAGAGGAACAAATTTTCTCCTTCCTCCTTGTGACACCCTTTTAGATATTTGAAAACCGCTATCATGTCCCCCCTTAATCTTCTTTTTTCCAAACTAAACAAGCCCAGTTCATGAAGCCTGGCTTCATAGGTCATGTTCTCTAAACCTTTAATCATTCTTGTCGCTCTTCTCTGTACCCTTTCTAATTTCTCCACATCTTTCTTGAAATGTGGCGCCCAGAACTGGACACAGTACTCCAGCTAAGGCCTAACTAGTGCAGAGTAGAGCGGCAGAATGACTTCACGAGTTTTGCTTACAACACACCTGTTGATACAACCTAGAATCATATTTGCTTTTTTTGCAACAGCATCACACTGTTGACTCATATTCAACTTGTGGTCCACTATGATCCCTAGATCCCTTTCCGCCATGCTCCTTCCTAGACAGTCGCTTCCCATCTTGTATGTATGGAACTGATTGTTCCTTTGTAAGTGGAGCACTTTGCATTTCTCTTTATTAAACCTCATCCTGTTTACCTCTGACCATTTCTCTAACTTGCTAAGGTCATTTTGAATTATGTCCCTATCCTCCAAAGAAGTTGCAACCCCACCCAGTTTGGTATCATCTGCAAACGTAATAAGCGTACTCTCTATCCCAATATCTACATCATTGATGAAGATATTGAACAGTACGGGTCCCAAAACAGACCCTTGCGGAACTCCACTTGTTATCCCTTTCCAGCAGGATTTAGAACCGTTAACAACAACTCTCTGACTACGGTTATCCAGCCAATTATGCACCCACCTTATCGTGGCCCTATCTAAGTTATATTTGCCTAGTTTATCAATAAAAATATCATGCGAGACCGTATCAAATGCCTTACTAAAGTCTAGGTACATGACATCCACCGCTTCTCCCTTATCCACAAGGCTCGTTATCCTATCAAAGAAAGCTATCAGATTAGTTTGGCATGACTTGTTCTTCACAAACCCATGCTGGCTATTCCCTATCACTTTATTACCTTCCAAGTGTTTGCATATGATTTCCTTAATTACCTGCTCCATTATCTTCGCTGGGACAGACGTTAAACTGACCGGTCTGTAGTTTCTTGGGTTGTTCTTATTCCCCTTTTTATAGATGGCCACAATATTTGCCCTTTTCCAGTCTTCTGGTATCTCCCCTGTCTGTCATGATTTTTCAAAGATCATAGCTAAAGGCTCAGATACTCAAGGAGCTGATAGAGGAGGTATCCTGGGATGCATTTCATCAGGACCTGGTGACTTGCTGACACTTTCCTAAGTGATTTTTAACTTGTTCTTTGTGTATCCTATCTTCTAAACTTACCCTCTCTCTGCTTGTATTTACTACGTTAGGCACACCTCCAAACTTCTCAGTGAAGACCGAAACAAAGAAGTCATTGAGCATTTTAAAAAGCTTTAACTTTTGTATAATAAATTTTGGCTAATATTGAGGGGGAAATGATTGATAAGACTCAAAATGATGAGTGCATTGTGGTGACTTATGTCTAAGTCTACTGCTGTGAAATATATAACTCTTGTGTATAAAACATTCAGAATTCTGTTTTTTGTCTAAATTTGGAACCATGTTATGGTTAGTTATACATAATAATGCTGCAAATCTTAGTGCTAGTAAAACATTCACGTCTTCTTACTGATAAAGTACAATACAGTAACTTGCAAATGATAGCTATTCAAATAAAAGTAAATGTATTAAAAATGTTCCCATTGTTAAAACCTTTAATTTGAAAACCTTAAAAGCATATTTGTAATCTGCCACAAACTAAATGGACGTTTAGAAGTTTTTTAAAACTATATAATGCCATTAAATGTTTAATATAAACCAGATTTAAAACTATATAATGCCATTAAATGTTTAATATAAACCAGTGTTTTAGACAGCAACACACCATGTTGGATATTTTTGGTGGAAGAGTTTTATGCACTATTTTTAATGTGTGAAAGTCTGTGAGAAAAGCTTATATAGATAGAGGTAGACAATTTTATATGTATCTACAAAAGCTTCTCTCTCAGACATCTACACATGCACCATTCATTTCCTAGTGAATCCTTGCTCCTTCATTGTTACCAAAGAAGGTCACAGATAGACTCCCTACCTTTGCTTTCTGTGGCTATGTCTACACTACAATGAATTTGTGTAACTTTTTCCGATAGTGTTTTTGGAAGAGGCATCTCTGAAATTTGGCCTGAAGACAGTGGGCCAAATTTTGAAAAAGTCTCCTCTTTCAGAAGAGCCCTTCTTCCTTGTGGGAGGAGGAAGACAGGGCTTCTGAAAGAGCATGTCTGCTCTTCTGTGCAAAAAAAAAAAAAAAAAAAAAGCAAAAGAGCAGAGTGGTGGAGTTTTTCTGGGATAACTCCATAGTGTAGACATAGCCTGAAAATTGAAAGGAAAAAAATATGCCCTTGATGTATGTTCTGGTTAATAGAGAATGCAAAGCAGACCAGATGCCAGAAATCAACACAGTGACACTGCTAATCACACATAGCTAGAGTCCTACCACATTCACAGTTCTTCACTTTGGTCAATTTCACAGTTATAGAATTTTAAAAATAGTAAATTTCAGGGTTTCAGATATTGTAACTGTGAGGGTCCTGACTCAAAAGGGAGTCATGGGGGAGAAGGGGGAGGGGAAGGTCACAATGTTGCCACCCTTATTTCAGTGCTACTGCTGACAATGGCATTGCCTTCAGAGCTAGGCTCCCACCCCTACAGCTGTGGCACTACCTGCAACTAGGGAAGATATGTATGATCCATCCCTGGGAGCTACTCCTGCATGGGAGTATGAGGACCTAGCCCTTCTCTGCCCAGCTGGGACTAGCATATGTAGACCAACACAAAGAAAGAGCCCCCCCCCCCCCCACTGTCATCTCCCCCTATGCTAGCCAGATTTTATAGTGGAGACCAGATTTCATGGGAGAGATGAGATTTCACAGTCTGACACACATTTTTCATGACCATGAGTTTGGTAGGGTTCTACACATAGCCAGAGGAATATAAACAATAACAGGAAAAACAAAATGCTAACAGTTGTTAACACACACCATTTTTATAAGGGGAAATTATGTCAAATTTAAAGTCACAATGGTCAAGACTTTGCAGATATAAAGCAAAGTGAAGCTGTACGCAAGAGGCAGGCCCCTGCTCACAGGAGTTGGCAAGAACAGAGCTGATATTACAGAAACACTCATACCTAAGAGGTACTAAGCACAGGCCAGGAGCACATTCCAGAGTGGTCATAAAAACACCTTGTTAAGAAACATCTTGGTACAATCACTCACCCCACAAATAGCATACATATTGACCCAGGTTCAGGACAGGGTCTCAATGACAGCATGTTTGATAGTGATAGAACCCCCGTGTATAAGGAATTGGATGGATCTCGGTAACATCAGAGGGTGGCCACCTCAGGAGTGACGTGTAACTTGTTTGTACCCGAGTATAAAAGGGTGGTGTTTGTCCAACCAAGGGGGCAGTCTCTCATCCCTGGCACTGTCTGAGTTGTGTTCATTGTCAGAGGGTACATGTGTAGTGCTTCAGTAATGTTTACTGACCACTACTCTTGTACTTTGACAATAAACCTGGCCTTCGATCCTGATCTGAATTTGTGGTCTTTAGGGCACGGAGGGTGGGGACTATGTAGGGGGGCCCTGGGACTGGATTACCTTACCTGGCCCGGGGCTGGGTTGCTGCACCTAGGCAACAGTGGCTAGATGAGGGGCTGTGCCAGGATTGCTGCAGCTGGATCATGGCCTCTCCTCCTACCCATGCCACAGTGGAAAGGTGGGGGAGGACGCCGCCAGCTCTTCTGTGGCCAGATGGGGGCTGGACCATGGTGTCTGTCCCAGGATTGGGGCCAGTGACAGGACACTACGGCTAGATGGGGCCTGGGCCCCGATTTGGGCCTTGTTGGCCAGGCTGCAGTGGTCAGAGTAACTGTTGCAGCAATTGCAGGGCCTCCAGAGCTGGGCTGCAGGGTCTACCCCAGGAGCACAGTGGCTGGGGACAGACTCTGGCAGTCAGAGGCTGGAGCCAGGCTGCTGAGGCCTGATGGAGACATCTGCTGCCGCTAGTCCCTCTCACTATTCCAGCTGGAAGTGTGCCCTCTGCCAGCCCTTTAAACAAGCAGAGTGCCCCAGACAGCTTTTGCCACTACACAACCTGCTCTTACTGGGATGTACTGCCTTACTTTCACCTCTGGTTAAAGGTGAAATGGACCAAAAAAAAGACCATCTTGACATGAGTAATTATGTGTGTTTAAAATTTTGAATTAATTTTTCATTTTTCATTTAAAAAGTTGCATGTATTTTGGGAATGACAAAATAGCCATATTTGGTTGTGTACTGAGCCATATTTGGTTTGAGAACCATAGGTTGCTGATCCCTATATTAGGTGATGCCTTACTACCAGACACGTTCTCCTTTTTTGCCCAGGAAATTAATGTTTTTAGAGTGTTTCCAAATCAGGTCTCTCTTATGCCCGGAAAGCATGACAGTTTTTCTGTGGGAGAACATAGAAAGCTTGTATATGTACTGAATGTCTTCTCTTTTTATCTTCAGTCTACTCCACTGTTCCTTACTATGCTGCCTCCATCCTTTCCTATATATTGTTTCTCTGTCTTAACTGACTCATCTGGACAAAAACAATCTTATGCAGCTTGTGTCTTTCTTTGCACAAGTTACTTTTTAGTCTGCTGAGAAACAGAAATTGAAAGTCCAGAACTTTCAAGAAGCAAGACCTGCTAGATAAGCTAGACAAAATAGAGCTGTTCATTCATTTTATGAAACTAAGTGTAGGTGTAACATGTTTGTGATGAGATTTAACTGTAAGTGTTGTTTTTAAATAAAATGTAACATTTTATTGATTTAAGAAATAAAAAATTCAATTTTAAATAAAAAAAATCATGGTTTTTTTTTAATCTTTTTTTCTCCACCCTGTGTGCAAGTGAAGACATATTCTTGCTGTATACAGAGCTTTTAGACACTGCAGGCATCCCACGGTACCTAGGTGGCCACTCTGGCCTGCACCTCTGCTGCTCTGACTCGAGGCAAACAAATGTCTGCCCTCTGTCCCCTTGTAAATTCCTGGGAATATTGAAACTGTTCTTCCTATTTTCTTGGCAAGCACACACTTTTATCTGCCCAGGTGACGATGTCTGCTCTATGGAGCAAATGATTTACCCACTTGCAGGAATGCTGAGCTGCCAGAGCGTGTCAGTGTTTGGAGAGGGGGCTGGGCAGGGACTCAGGATGCCCTGTGATCACCTCCCATGCTTCCCACAAGACTTATAATCAAAACAGAGCTGCACTCTGGCTGCTGCTCTCATCTGTGATGGAAGTTCTGCAAATGTAAAGGCTCTCTGATGCCTGTGGAAGCGAGAGAATACACAAATCAGTGCTTTTCTTTTATGGGTTCTCTATCACCAGTGAAACTGACAGCACAAAAACCCTGCAACTGTAGACATAATCTTATACAAATGTGGGATGCCAAAAGCACATTACACCTATGTGAATTAGAGCCCGAGAAGTAGTTTTATGATTTTTTTGTCTTTTTTTTTTTAACAGAAGGTTGTAAAATGAAGATTAGAAAATGTACTATGTTTTATAGAGACTACTCTACAGCTTCATTGCTTCTGGTTATAGTATTTATGGAAATAGTGATACTATAGCATGCTTTGATCACCATTTTAACAGGTGGCTGCAGGGTTGTCATTAATCTAACCAGAATAGTGGTTAATTTCTACATCTAGGAAGATTTATGTGAGTGAGTGATGTTTGATCATCTCATAAGTGCTATTTATTCATACCAGTGAGAGACAGGAAGTAAGGACTGATACTGACTACACCCATTGGAGGAAGGAGAGCAAAAGATGACCTAATCTGAAAGCATAGGAAATTAGCTAGTTGTAGCACAAACAGAACTGGTCCATAGATACTATACTGCCAAGCCCAAAATTGTGCCAGCCCACTTCTGTTTTTCTGGTAGTTGGGACAATGATCTATAAGCTCTGATATCTCTGGACTTTGGCAGAGATTCACTTTGTCAGCCTTCAGTAAATTAACACCTACTCCTCATCCACAAGTGCTTGTCCACTTACACATAGGGCACAGCTATAAAATAGTTACTAATTTCCAGTGTACTGATGATCCCTGTACTCCATAATTCACGTGATAGAAAGTGTACTGAGCAAAGATTTAATATAGGATGCTGTAGTGAGATTTCAGATGACAGCTTCCCCATTAGGTAAAAATATGGGAGGGTGCAGTGTAAAGGCTAAATAGTAAGATCTTCTTTTTTTGTATCATTTATATAAATTGCTATTAGTAATTAAAACGAAACAGCATGTGTCCAATTACCAAACTACATTTTGTGATGTGATTTTTTTTTTTGTGTGCTCACTCACTAGTTGGCAAAATTGTCACTTTCAGTGTTCTCACAATAAGAAATACACAATTATTAAACTCTACTATAAAAATTCTTACCTACATAATAATGATGATGAAGATTGATTTTAATGTTTGTAAAGCTTCTTTGGATGCTCAGATGAGTTGTTGACGTGAGAGAGTTGATTTTTAAATTCTTTGTGTGTGACAGGCTACTGAGTTCTAATCTTGTCTCTGACACATACTCACACTGTGATAAATTGCTTAACATATCTGCCTCAGTATCCTCATTTTTAAATCGTGAATAATACTTACTTTATTGGAGTCCTTTGAGGATTGTTTGGAGAAGTACTTTGAAGCTGACAAATTGACAGTTGCTGCAGTATTATGATTTATAATTTATCATGGAGCCTGGTGTCCAAAGAATCCTTATTGTATTAGTGTAATATACAGAATCTCACAGGAAATCTTACAGAGCTGTCAGTCTTCTGCTGTAATGAAATTGGATCCTTCATAAAGGTGAGTGTTGAATCAAGTTCCCTACAGGGAAGTTAAATTTTTGTTTTCCTATGTAATATACATTACTTTCTCTACTCCTATCCCCTCCCTCCCATACCTATAAGTAAGGCCTCACCAAATTGACGGTCATGAAAAATGTGTCACGGACCATGAAATCTGGACATTTGTGTGCTTTTACTTACAGTATACAGATTTCAGAGGAGAGGCCAGTGTTTTTCAAATTCGGTGTCCTTGTGCAAAAGGGAAATGTAGGTGGTTGCCATGTTATTTTAGATGGGTTGTGGTATTGCCCCTCCTTTACTTCTCCATTGCCATCAGAGGTGGGCAGCTGGATAACACCAGCTGTTGATTGGACACCAATCTCTGAAGGCAGTGCTCTGCAAGCAGCAGTGCAGAAGTAATGATGGCAATGCCATACCATGCCACCCTTATTTCTGTCCTGCTGCTTTCAGAGCTGAGTGGCCAGTCATTGATGGCTGCTGTCTGAGGGCTCAGCTCTGCAGGCAGTATTTCTGCTTTCAGAGCTGGAATATCAAGCCAGCAGGTGTGACTCTTCAGCTCTGAAGGCAGTGCTGCTGCCAGCAGCAGCACAGAAGTAAGGGTAACAGTTCAATAACTTTGCAACACCCTCCCCTCCATTTTGTATCAGGATCCTTACGATTACAACACTGACACTTCAGATTAAAATAGCTCATATCATAATCGTGAAAATAACCAAAACTGATTGTGAATTTGGTAGAGCCCTACCTGTAACTACAGCAAATTCTATGGAAGAAATGTTAACAGAGCTCATCTTATTTTTGGCATATGTTTGAATTCACTTGGAATGTGTTTTCAGTGCAGATAATAATCCTATAGAGAAACTTGAAAATTATTTTCAAGTCTCTTTATTTCCTCCAGTCTGACTACACATATGTAAAAATAACTTTAATTTTCAAGCCAAAAAACTAGCCTGAAACCTTGTGTGAGGTTTTTTTTTCCATTTTATTGGGGATATTTTGTATGTCTTGTGAGTTTGATTTTTTTTTTAAATAACCAGTTAAAACAAAACAAAAAAGGTAGGAGAATACAGCTGTTTACAGTCACTAACCTCTAATAGCTTGTATAAGAATTTCAGGAACATTAAAGTTAAAATTCATATAATTCAGAGGTATCTGTTCAAACAAACTGAGACACAGTACAATGAGCAAATAGTCAATTTGTGCAAGTTCCTTTCATGCTCTTTCTCTTTGCAAAGTTATACATTGAAAAGTAAGGTAATAGCTTGGAAGATAAGGAAAAATAAATTAATGAGTTTTACCAGGCTATTAGTCATTTGTCATAAGAAAAGCTGGTAAAATACTTAAAAAATTATATAGGAGGACAATTGCCCACAAGGGACCATCACTACCTGAAGCAAATATGTAGAAAAGTAGTGAGAGCATACCAAATAGGCCTGCATTCAATTATAAATTAACTCATTAGTGGTGTTAGATCATAATTATAAAGGCATTTGGTATTGATACTTTTTAACAGCATGCTACCTTGTGAAGATACATTATATGATACAGGCTAGCAGTTAGCATTGAATGTACTAGAACTAAAGATAATTGCTAAAATCTGTACCACAGTGAATAGTGTAAAGTGGAGGGTTAAAACCACTGAAACATTCATTTAATTCAGTGTGAGGCACTGAATAGGAAAAACAATGAAGTGAAACTGATTACATCTGTAATAATGCCTTGCACTTTCAGAGCCCTAATCAAGGCCCACTGAAATCAATGGGAATTTTTTCATTGACTTATTGGAGATGGATTAGACCCTCATATGTCTTGCAGATAGAATTTTCAAAGTTCAGGTTATGCAGTGAATCACAGGGTCTGCAACAGGCACTTGTTGTTTCTCAGTCCTCAGATGTAACTCTGCTTAAGAAAATATGTTTAAAGGCAAAATATGCTTACCGGTTAGATGTATTGATCTGTATGTATTAATAGGTACAATTTGAGATTGCTTTCCAGTTTTTGATGGTGCTCACAGTTACAAATTTTCATTTGTCACACTTCTTGTCATGCCCAACCTGGGTCCAAGAAGTTCATGATCCAACCAGTAGACCAAATTTGTTGATGAATTGTTGTCATGTGTTACCAGAGTCATGTTGAGCATGTGCTGAGCTGGAGGAAAAAGATGGATCGTGTTACTTCTGAATAGTGAGTTGGTTTGTCTAGAGAAGGATTATCAACTCTTGGCATTGTATTGCATTTTTTCTAGGCATTTCAGATACTAAAATGTTTAGTTACCTAGACCTAAAGAAAAACTTAGGTATCTGTCCATGGGCAACTGGGGAAGGGAGGCATGGGAGGAGGGGCGGGGGTCCACAGGCCATGCGACCCTCCCCCCCCCCCCCCCCGGCCTGGCCTTTCCCTGCCACTACTCCGCCCTCTCCCCTAGCCCTCAGTAATACAACCTGGGGGAGGGGGAATAGGAATAGCAGGACTAGAGGTCTGGCACCAGCAATGTAGGTCTAGCTCCCCTGCACTAACTGGCAGTGGCGGAGGGAAGTGGAGTAATATGGTCCCAGCTCGCTCTGTTCCCCAAGCCGTGTAGCTCCACTTCCTGATGGTGAGTATAGAGGCAGTCCCGGCCCCTCTTCTGAGCGATGCACTAGGAGCGTGGTTGCATTGCTTTGCTTGCCCTGATGTTGCCAGTGAGTGCTAGGGGGAGGAGTGACCCTCACCGTGGGCACCAGTGCCTCCACCCACTGCTCACCATGGATGCCCAGGGACTCTGGCTCCACTGACTGTTGGCCAGCCCCTTGCTACTCCTGCCCTGCTGTTTGGTGGGGCAAATTCCCCCTTATCCCCCCACCAAGTACACTCCTGGTTCTATCAGTAACTTAGAATAAGGAAATCCTGCCAGGCATTTTTAAGGAATGCTGAACAGGGACTTTCAGATGGGTTTTGGCTCAGGCAGATACTGGAAAACTGAACTATATTTCTACAGATTTGCTTTCTTTCCTAGTTTCAGAATTAAACTTGTTTTCTAAATGAACAAAGTTTAAAATGGGGGCACCTGGAACTGTAACTCTTCAAAAGTTTGAATAAAATCTCTTTAGTGGTAAACACCAAAAAGACTGCTTAGCCAAGAGCACTGCTATGAGGAGGACGTGTTTCAGGAACTTATTGTGAAGCTGCTTGTTCAACTCACTTGTTTATTAGGTGGAATGCTAGGCTGTAGGCTGCAACAGATAATACTTGTGTGTAGCCTGAAAGACGCTTCTTTTGAACAACTAAAATCTTTGTTTGGATGATTGTAGCCCACATAGCTATAGTGGGATTGCTGTTTAAATTAGAAAAGGGGAAAACACAAAGTGACTTGGTTATCTGAAGCATTTGTTCCAAGTAGAGCAGGGATGGGGATCTCAGGCTTGGAGGCCAGATGCAACCCTGACTTGCCTGGATCTGGCCCCTGAGCTCAGAGCCTCCCCCCCCCCCCATCTTCCCCAGCATTGGGGAGCCTATGCTAGTGCTCCAGCCTGTCTGCTGTCTCACCACGGGCCTGGAGCACACACAAATCTACTAGGCTGGGCAAGGGGGAGTGTCGTGCTCCTCAGTTGGGGGAACCAAAAAAGGTTCCCCACTCCTGCAGTAGAGGAAAGATGTTTAGTATGTTTTCGCCACTTACTATATACTCGATATGGTAATTTAGAATATGATCTAAAAGTAAATAAAGTCGCTCCATGAAGACTCAGACTATGTGTAATTACCAGGACAGGACTGGAAATAAAAATCTAAAGAATGGTGTAGTTTTTGTTTGTTTGTTTTTTAATTCAAGTCTTTCAACAATCTGTAATTGATTGATATATAGCTTCCTTAAGAATTAAAAGATGCTGCTCACTATCCTAGCATATATAATTTCGTTTTACGTTGCTGCTGACTTTCAATATGGATATTTTATAATGCTAAAATCATTCACTCTGCCTTTATATTTCTTCAAATTTTATTAATTGCATTTAAATATAATTTCTTTTCTAGCATCTGTTGTTATTTGTGGTATTTCAACTTTTTTCCTCAACCCTAAATATTTAACTTAATTTCACAGTTCAGAAAATCTGCCTTTGAAGTGTGTGTGAAATAAATACAAGAAAGGGTGTATAATATTCCAAGGCTTGTTTAGATTAACTTTTCTATGTGTGCATGAGAGTGGATGTCGATATCTGCTTATTATTTTTCAAGTGGAGAGACAAGATGGGCGAGGCAATATCTTTTATTGGACCAGATTCTGTTGGTGAGAGTGACAAGCTTTCAAGTTGTTCTTCAGGTCTGGAATAGTACAGGTTGGACCAGTGGTCCCCAACGTGGTGCCCGTGGGTGCCATGGTGCCCGTGGGTGCCATGGCGCCCGCCGGGGCATTTGTGTGCGCCCGCTGACAACCTGGGCCGGCCCCGCCCGCGGCGCACAGGAGGCACGGACCCCAGGCACGCGACATGCACTGGCACCGTGTGCGCGGCGCTTGGGCGGCCCCAGCCCTGGGGCACATGCGGGCACTCGGGCGCGCGGCACTTGAGCGGCGCCAGTGCTGGCCCCAGGCACGCGGCTCGGGCGGCAGCGCCGGACCCGGGCCCACGGCACAAGGCGCCCGGGCCCTAGGGCACATGCTGGCGCCTGGTGCAAGGGCATCCCAGTCCCCTGGCGTGCTCCCAGACGCGCAGCCCCGCCCCCCGGGCGCCCGGTGCGTGAGTGGCCCCGCCCCCTGGGCGCCCGACGCGTGAGTGGCCCAGGCGCCCGGGAGCCTCTAAAGGTTGGGGACCACTGGGTTGGACCTTTTTGTCTGGCACTGGCACCCTTGGGATCTGACTGATCCTAAACAAGGGGATTTGCCAGACCAAGGGAGTTCCTGCCCCTTATGCCTTGTGCTGCCCTGCTGCCCCCAGGGTTAGGGCTCTAGGTTGGCCCTGCTGTTGCCCCAACCCCCTGGGGGCTTTATAGCTGACCTAGCTCTGCTGCTGGGTCCAGAGCTCTGCAGCCCTCCAGCTCTGTTGCTGGGGCTGTTCTGGCCCCAACAGCCAGGGAGCGCTGGCCCTGGCCCTCCAACTCTGGTGCCAGCTCCAGAGTCCTGGCAGGTGGGGGGAGGGGGGAGTAGGCTGTCCATTCCTGTCTCCTGAGGGGGCAGCCTCAGAGATTACTGGGGGGACTGGAGTGGCACAGCAGCAGTGGTTGGGTCCCCCCACGCTCTCCGTGGCAGTGGGAGTTGTGGGTAAGTGGAGCACATTTGTCAAGTGCATTCACTCAGCTTCCCTGCATCTCCCATCACTGTGGGAAGTGCAGGGGGAGGTCTAGTTGCTGCTGCTGCTGCCACATCGCACCAGGCTCCTCCTGCCCGGTAATCTCTGTGGCTGCTCCCTTGGGGGATGAGGTTTCATGGAGGGGAGAGGGCAGGTCGGTGTCAGGAAGGGATGAGGTTTGGTGAATGTAAATGGACAGGCTCCCCCTCCGCTAGGGATGTTAAAATGCATTTCATTAAGTAACTCTGTAACTGCTGAAACAAAATACAGGACTATGTAGCACTTTAAAGACTAACAAGATGGTTTAATAGGTGATGAGCTTTCGTGGGCCAGACCCACTTCCTCAGATCAAATAGTGGAAGAAAATAGTCACAACCATATATACCAAAGGATACAATCTGTAACTGCTGAAATTGTATCAGTTACTTGGTTGCATGTGGTGGGGCAAGTGGCTCCTTGGGAGCTGGTATGCGCATGGTGCCTGGATGTAAATGAAGGTCAACTGATGAGCTGTTACACTTTCATGTCCCTACCTGCCACCCATCCTGGCCGGCTGGGACTCCCAGGATGGATTCATTATGCAACTGCTTCTGCAGAAGATGGCCTGCTGGCTGGAGTTTGAGACCTTTCGTTTAGCATAAGTAGTTAACACATATTCTAGGGACTATTCAAGGTAAAGTGGCCTGCCTGATGATACACTGTGATAAGACAAAAGGGGGGGTTAGCAGGCTGTTTTAATGAGTCATAAATCCACTAATACCAACCCTGGTACCTTCCCTTGCAACAAACCCCGTTGCCAGCTTTGTCCACATATTCATTCTGCTGATACCATTATTGGACCTAACCAAGTGAGTTATAAGATCAAGAACACATATTCCTGCGCATCCAGAAATATAATTTATGCTATCATGTGCCGAAAGTGTCCGTCTGCTATGTACATTGGACAAACATCTCAGACACTTTGCCAAAGGATTAATGCCCACAAAACAGATATCAGACAAGATCACAAAGAAAAAACAGTTTCTTGCCATTTTAACCAGAAAGGACACTCTCTCAATGACTTAACCACCTGCATTCTGCTACAAAGACCTTTTACATCTGCACTTGAAAGGGAATCCTCTGAACTGTCATTCATGTTAAAATTCGACACTCTTCAAGAAGGAATGAACAAACACTCAAACTATCTTACCCATTACCAAGATAGCTTCCCCAATTATCACCTCTAATACCATTAGCTCACAAACATCCCACTCTCCCCACCTCTGTCATCATCAATTCACAGACACTTACCTTCCTTCCTTTCTCCCCCCCGCATCCCCTCCTGTTCTGCAATGTGATTTGTCCTTTTCATATGTGTTCATTTTTTTAATTGTATCCTTTGGTATATATGGCTGTGACTATTTTCTTCCACTATTTGATCTGAGGAAGTGGGTCTGGCCCACGAAAGCTCATCATCTAATAAACCATCTTGTTAGTCTTTAAAGTGCTACATTATCCTGCATTTTGCTTCAGCTACCCCAGACTAACACGGCTACATTTCTATCATAAATCCAGTCTCTCTAATTAGTCTATGATTTTAGTGTCTAAGAAAGTTTTGAATTTAAGCTTTCAGCTTAGACTCTTGAAAATGTTGTGAAGGTTTCCTTTGATGATGACGACTGGCAGGTTATACATTGAGTGATCACTTTGTGAAAAGCATTCACCCACACGTGATGTGGTATTTTTGTCTTTATCATTTTCTGATTGTCTGATTTTCCCGACATAGTTGCTTTTAGAGAATTTAATTCACAGGATGAGGTACACCTTGTTATAGGCATTTGTAGGATGCATGGTTTTTGAAGGGGGAGATGTTGGTCATTATAGTGGTGATACATTTTGATACTCTGTGTGTGTTGTTCTGGTGGGGTCAGGTGTCAGTTTGAGTTGGTGTCCTATTCTGTGGGGAGCTTGCCTCTGATACCGAGACTGAGAATTGGGTGGGTTATTTGAAGACCAGAAGAGGGGGTTCAGGAAAGATTTTTCAGGATAGAATCCCTGTTGAGTGGGAGCTGTTGTAATTATTTTATGGTACTCCTCTATATGGGTTCCAGTGAGGGATGGTCAGTGACAACAAGATTTGTGTGGTTGAAGAGGGTGTTCTTTCTTTACTGAAGCAAATTCTCTCTGGGTATTTAGGTGGCTCCTGTGGTGTAGTATCTATGCTTGGTGAAGGCTTTTGAGTGCATTCAGGTGTATACGTTGGACTTTCTCCTTGAAGCATATTTTGGAATATCTGCGTTCCTGATTGTCTGCAACAGATTTCTTGGTGTGTGTGAAGTAGTTACTAGATCTAGGAAGGCAAGTGTGGTGGTGATGGGTTTTTTGTATATAGTTGTCTGTCTGTAGGTTTCTATTTTGAAGCTGATCATGGTGTCCAGGAAGTTAACTGGTATGGGAGTTTGTTTCTTCAGAGGATGCAAATATAACCAATGGATCTCAGGTGGAGATTGGTTTTGTTGTATTTATCCAAATTTTTTTCTTCAAGGTGTCCCCTAAGGAGGTTGGCATATTGGGGAAGTATGCTGGTGTCAGTGGCTGTTGACACAAAATCTTCTTGTCTGGGCCTCCCTAGAATCTGGTCTCAAGGAGAATGTGAGGAGTGTGTCTTTCTTCTTCACAGTCTGGGGCCACATCAGTGAGGGTCTGTTTGGGTTATTTTGCTTCATATGTGTGCAGCCCCTGACTAATTTTTTTCCCCCTGTGGATCAGTGACCCATGACCCCAAGCAAGTTTCCCACCCCTGGTCTAAATGCTGCAGAGTTTGTGGAGGAAGTCAGTTGTGTCCTGGAGGAAGAAGGCCCTTTGTGTGGGGTGTGATTTGAGGATGGCTTCTAGGAATTCCAATATTCCTTTAGCGTGGTGGGCCCAGATATGTCAGTTACAGTAAAGTACTGTGTCTTAAAATAGGAAGGGAGAATGAATATTATTATTAAAAGAACGCTGATCTGGTCACACAGTTTAACTCCCCCCACCCTCCAAATGTCACTCTAAAGTAAGAGGAGTTTTGAATGTGATACTGCAGATGCAGAACAGCTGTTGACAATGCCTGCAGTTATAATTTATATTAATGCTGCTGGCTTTTTGACCTGTGGAATGTACAAACAAGCAAGAATTTGAGTAAAGTAACGGGAAATAGCTTTGCATCTTCTGTGACTCGGTTTCCTTTTTACCCCTCCTTCTGCAAGTGAATCATGTTGGGGAAAATTACCAGATAGTGGGGTGCGCGCTCGCTCGCTCTCTCTCTCTCTCTCTCTCTCTCTCTCTCTCTCTCTCTCAAATAATGATCTGTTTTTACGTTTATTGCATATTTCATCTGAGCACCTTGAAGAAACTGACAGAACTAAATTAGCTTAATCTTTCAGCAGTTTATTATAACTAACAGGCGGAAATGTGGCACAGAAAATTACCGTATATACTCGAGTATAAGCCGACCCGAATATAAGCCGAGGCACCTAATTTTACCACAAAGAACTGGGAAAAAATATTGACTCGAGTATAAGCCTAGGGTAGGAAATGAGGCAGCTACTGGTAAATGTAAAAAATGAAGATAGATACCAATAAAATTACATGAATATTTATTTCAAAGAAAAACAATAACCTAGCTCTGTAAGTGGAAAAGGGGGTCAACAAAAACAATATGGTATCAAAAATACCGTAACTTTAAAAGTACAACAACCTTAGCTCAATCAGCAACCAAGCTCAATCAGCTCCCCATAGCTCTTTTCCTCAGGTGTCCCGGCTTCCTAGCTGTTTTCGTGTTTTTAGCTGAGGGAAACTTGCAGATGGCAACTCCCTCTCCACATATACCATTCCCCCGACACAGAGGATAAAATATTTCCACAATCCCTGGGCAGATCCTGCTTTCCATAAGGATTTTATCCTTTCCATTCAGGCCCCTTACCTTATCTCTTCTCTTCAGCCTGCGCCGAGCCGCGCTTCTGCCTCCGGACCCGCCCTCTGCCCACAGCACAGTGACAAGCCAATCACTGGCAGTCACTGTGCAGCCAACAAGCCTATGTATGTGCGCTGTTCATCGCACATACATAGAGCTTTCAGACCTCAGAAATTGACACGAGATACTTTGATGATGAATTTACAGCGCAGTCCATAACAATAACACCTCCTGACAGATACGACAACTTGGATGCCTTAGAACCTGACCAGCGTACTCACTTTCCTCAGTTCTCGAGACGCTGACTCGAGTATAAGCCAAGGGGGGCATTTTTCAGCACAAAAAATGTGCTGAAAAACTCGGCTTATACTCGAGTATATACGGTAGGTAATAGTGAATCACTGACAGAACTGAGATTATAACCTAGTTCTCTTAAATCCCAGCCATAGTTCCCTCTAATTTATGTCCGTATGTGTAATGACTTTTGTTATGTCCACCAATATGGAAGTGGTGTGTGTGGCAAGGGCAGGTGTGAGGAGGTGGAGCGTGGGCAGGGTCTTAGGGCTGGGGCAGATGGTTGAAGTGTGGGGTGAGAGTTCTGGCTGGAAGTGCAGGCTCTGAGATGGGGCTGAGGATGAAGGTTTTGGGGTGCAAGCTGTTCTGGGGAGAGAGAACTCTCCCTGCAGCGTGTTTGCACCACAGCAGCTCAGGGCCAGGTGAAAGATGCGTCTCTACTGCCCCAGCAGCTCGAGTGGGCATGGCTGGGAAAGGGGTGCCTTGTTCCCTTGTTGGAACAGTTATGTGTGAGGACCAGTGGACAGAGGAGCCTCTGGCTGGGCTGTGGCAGCTACAGGTTGAGGCTGGCGGGCAGAAGTGCCTCTCCTCAGGCTGTGCAGTGCAGGTTCAGGGTTTGGGGAAAGGCATTTCTCATTGTTGCAGCTGAGGCAGCTTTGCGGGCCTTAGAGAGAACTTAGGTCCCAGTCCAGTGCTCTCTGATCATCTTTTGTTTGCAGGGTGATAGGGCAGTTGGTTGAACTTGAATTGCAATCTCTTCTTGACAAAACCCTTAGTTTGGAGTGGCTTAGTTGGTGTTGGTCCTATTTCAGCTATGGCTTGGACTAGATGTCTTCCTGATGTCTTTTCCAGCCCTAATCTTCTGTGATACTACTTATTTGGATTAGTGCTATGTTTAGGTCAATTTCACAGTTTAGAATTTTAAAAAAGGTAAACTTCATGAATACAGCTATTTAAATGTGAAATTTCATGGTGGTGTAATTATAGGATTCCTGACTCAAAAAGGTTGTTTCAGGGGGGAGAAGGTTGTTATACTTACTCCTGTTACTTTTCTGCTGCTGATGGTGGCAGCATTGCCTTTAGAGCTGAACAGCTGGAGAGTAGCAGCTGCTGCTGGCCAGGAGCCTGGCTCTGAAGGCAAAGTTATAGCCCATAAGGAATTAAAAGGGTTAAACAGAATGTGAAAAGCACGTCAATAAAAGGTCTGCCCTTGCGATATGTTGCTCTTCCATAAAATCCCTTACAGTTTACCATTTTTCATGGCATATGTTTTTGGAGTGTTCCCTTTCTTGTAGTGTATTATTTCTCTAGGATACCCACTGCGAGGACTAAATGGTGAATGACAATAGTTTTGAAATGCATGCATTCTTTAAATTCTAAATCTTTTTCAACAGATATTTTTTCAAAATGTTTTGCTATTAAATGATCATTTTTCATTGGTTGAAAATGGTCTCCCTCATTAGTTCTGATGACATAACTATTTTTAGATTAATTACATAATCATTGTCAAATGTTGGTTGGTAAGATATTTTAACTTCTTTTCATCTTACGTCTCCTATTAAGGGTTGAGTGTTATGTTGGGTTTAGAGCCAAATAAACTAATCTGATTTTTCACACTCTTATTTTGTTGTCCACTCCCTTCTTCGTCAACAAGATATTTTTTCTATCACTTTGACCTCAGTGCTGCACAAAAATCTAGCTTGCTAATCAGTCCACTGCAAGGCCCCGCACTACCTTTCCATCCATCTTTTCTAATGTGTCAGACCTACCATCTTGATATGTCGTGCTCGTTCCACTGCACTAACTCTTTCTTGCTCCAGCTTCAGTTCCTGATATGGACCCATCTCTTCATTTGTTGCTTCCTTAGGAATAGCCAGGATCCCAAGAGTTAATTCAAGTGCTACTTCATTAATAGTTTTGGTATATTCTAATCCTGCCACTTCATGAATTTTGGAACTTTACATACTGTACAGAGTTAATTTGTTAATTTTTTTTTAAAGTGGCAATAACCTGTTGCAACATTACCTTCAGTATCTGAGTTCTTCAGGATCTGGAAGTTTTTGTACCCTCAGGCCTTTTAGTTCTTTTCAAGATTTAAATATTCATCTTCTGGTAAGGCTAGAGAAAATACTGTAGCATTGGCATGCCAACAGTTTGCCATATAAGATTGCGTTATAATATTTGATGATATGATGGCTGTTCTTTTAAAAAAAAAAAGAAAGAAAATCAATGAATGAAACACTATGGCTAGTAAAAATTGTGAAAAAAATCACAAATTCTGTAGTTGTATCTCAGAAGTCCTTAATAATGCATCATATCACAAGAAGCTTTAGATCTTTGATTTCTCATAATATTATAGAAATGAAATATGTTGTTGGATTATAGGTTTGAGAGTTGAAGTTGCATCTTTTCAGCAGTAGGGATAGGGCAATTTTTTTTAACAGTGTTCAGATTGTTACTTTTCAGGTTATACTGCTATATTTCATTTTGCTATATTGGTTTTGGTACTCTTGAGACCTAATCTCTCTGACATCAAGATTTATTCTCTAATTATTTAGCAACAGTTTTCTATTAGAGAGAGCCAGACCTCAGTTACTTTTTATTTTAATCCTGAACAGATTCAGATGCTGAGCAGGATGCTGCTATCAAACTTGCCCAGGAACGAGCCGAAATAGTTGCCAAGTATGACAAAGTAAGTGTCCCTCATAATAGTGTAATTTTAGCATTGACTGTTTGAAATTGAAGTGTGATCTTCCTCTCTCAAGTTCAGAAATAAATAGCTGTCTCCTAAAATATTCTGTGTGATGTTCTGTATGATGCTTAGTACAAATTAGTAAAAAATGTAAACAATGAATGGTCCCACGCACCGTAGAAACTAAGAAAAAATGTAGCTAGATTAACAAAGCCTTTTTTTCCTCCTTACTGTTTTCGGTGATGGTTTGTTGAACTTCAGATTCAGATGTATGCATGCTGCTTCAGAGCTGTTTTAAGACTTTCGTCATTTTCTCTTACTAATATTGAGGTGCCAGTTGAGTTTTATTTATTCTGATTTTCCTGCTTAGTGAAAACCTGTGTATCATTCTACAGACATTACTTTTTGAGGCCATACATACTTTAACTCTTTATTGATGTGCAATAATAGAAATAAATACTAAATCAGAAATAGCAATTGAAAAAAATATAGCCAAATTGATTTGCCATTGTCACCTATTTTATGTAAACAAAAACATTTCATCCTGAGCTGTTTTTGAACCATATGCCAAGTAAGACTGTCATATAATGCAACTGTGATATGAATGCCTGCATGTTACTCACCTATTCTCCTCACAGAATCATTGGTAGCCTTACTAACCTTATTGCTCAGTCCTCCAGTGATTCAGGAGCCAAATTATTGATTAACATTACTGAAAAGCGCCACAACAGTAGCTGGCTATAGTACTGTATTTTCATATTTACATAGTATGACGGGAAGTGTGCTCTACATATACATGCATACATACTTTCACACAAAAAATACATATTCTGCCAGCAAATAGGTTAATAACTTAGTTGATAACTTGATTGGCTAATAATAAAAGCATCCTTATTGATTAATATGGTCAAGTAAATCTCATAGTGTTTTAATTTCATGTACAGGCAGTCCCCGGGTTACGTACAAGATAGGTAACCAAACTGTAGGTTTGTTCTTAAGTTGAATTTGTATGTAAGTTGGAACTGGTACATATTGTAGGGGAAACTCTAGCCAAACATTTCTCCAGAGCTCAGTTTTATTCTCCCACATCTCACTTCCCTCAGTCCTTTATTCTCAAGCTGAGGTGTCTGCTGAGAAAAGCCGCTCCGCGTCTCCCTGGTCTGCTGGGGGGGGGGGGGGGGGGGCTAGCTTCGCGTCTCCCTGGTCTGCTGGGGGGAAGCAGCTAGTGCGGGGTTGCCTCACCCCATTTGTAAGTAGGGATCCGATGTAAGTCGGATCCATGTAACCCGGGGACTGCCTGTATTTCAAAGAGTTACAGGAAAGCCACTTGCAACTCATGAGCTCACTCAGTCTAGAATATGTATGATTTTAAGAGAGTCATAGGGATTTTCTTTTCACTGACATTTGTTGTCTAGCAATAACTTTAGTACAAAGTGAGTAGTAGTAATGACTGAGAGACTTTTTTTAATAAGTGGTGCATCTGTTTAAAAGTTGACCTGGGTAAGCAATCCTAACTAGACATACTTTTCCAGATTTGTCTGAAAGTTGGTGTGTTTCTGGAGTGTATAGGCTAGGGTTAATGACTTAAGTTTAGAGTCATTTGAGCCTGGGGTTCCAGATATGAAAGTTCAGGAAAAAAAAGCGGGTAGTTGGCATCTGTCATCTTTACTTTATTTTTTATCTTATTTGTTACTTCGATTTTTTTTATTTTTACAGAGCTAGAGATCAAACTAGTGATATGACACAGGAGAAAATGGTTTCAAACTGTCATGTTTGCCCCTAGGTGGTGCACTAAATTTTTGGGTCCCCATGCTGAAAACAATATTTAAGAAAACTAGAGGGCTGAGCCTCCTGCTCACTACGCTCACCAATCCCCCTCCAGCTTGCCGTTTTCACAGCCAGAGAGCCTGTTAATCTTGCACTGAACCCAGCTGTGCTCTCCATGACCCCAAGTCACTTGCATCCTTCTCCACTCCTGCCCACCAGAGCCCTGGACGGCCCCCTGTATCCAAATATTCTTAGCCCATCCTATGCATTTGTGCCCTTCAGTTGTCAGCCAGTCCCCCCTGCTTGCACCCTTCCCACTCCAGCCCCACCTGCCATAAAATAGTCCATGGCCCACACGCCCCATCTCTGTCCTCAACTCCTACGCCCCCATTCTCCTGCCTCCACTCCTACACCCACCATCCTTCCTAACCCTTCCCCCACCTTCATTCCTACATCCACCCATCCTCTGTAATCTTTCCCCCACACTGCCTGTCCCTCCTTCCTTCATATTCCTATACCCCTATCCATTTCCTAACCCCTCCCCCTTTGCACCCCAACACTGCCCATCCCGCTGCCTCCATTCCTATATCCACTTCACTCCCACCATCCCCCCCTTAGTGCATCACCCATCCCCACATACACCCTTATCCCCTTTCTTCCCTCCCATGAACAGGTACCCTAACCAGCAAAGAAACAGCACCAGGCCCATATGCAGGAATTTGGAGGGCAGGGGGAGAAGGGCATGCTCTGGGTGCTGTGACAGCAGGATCTGGGCAGCTGCTTGGAGAGAAAGGGCAGCATAGGTGGTACTGCTGGGGTGAAACAGAAAAGGGGGGGGGTCTATGGGCAGAGGAAATGGAAAGGAGGCAGAGAAAAAGGCTGGAGGGAGGCCAGAGAGTGGGGGTTCCTTTGGGATGCCAGATTGAGAAGGTGGGAGTGCAGTCTGAGGTGCAGGGGAGGTGCCGAGGACACACCTGGTGGTTAGAAAGAGGGCTGGGGAGGGGGGCATGCAGTGAGGGAGAGTCGCCTGGTGCCACCATGCAGAGGCAGGCCACTCCCCCCTCTCCCGCTCCCACTTGGCTGGGTTGGCAGCTGCTCCGAACACTGCTGGGCCTCCCCTTTTTGATGCCTCGGGGATTGCCGGACTGCAGCAGCAGATTCCAGCAGGGCGGCTTGGTGCTGGTGCAGACACTCAGGGCGTGGCAGAGGATGGGGTCGCAGGCAACTGGGGATGCAAGGTGCGGAGCCTCACTCTGTTCCCGGTGTGAGTGGGCCCTGCCCAGGCCTTGCACCAGATGAAGCAGCTATCGGGGCCGGTGGGACTGAGAGCCCCTGCCTGGGAGGAGAATGGCCCCTGTTCCCACACAACAAGCCAAAGCTCAGCCTGCCCCACACATGTGGTCGTGCACCACAGGCAACTTCCAGAAATGGACATGGTGCAGCAGTTGCTTTCTGTGACGTAGTGGGGGTACCTGGCTGGTTTCTATGCTGCTGGCTCTGGGGTAACCCCCACTGGCTGCCGTGGGTACCATGACCCAGCAAAACAGGATGAGTCACTATGCAAACGAGTATGGCCAGCCACCCCCATGGAGAGGAACAAAGGAAGGTGGAATGCTGCCCTGGCTGGGGGGCAGGGCTGGAAGAGGGTTAGGTAGTTCCTGGCTGGAAGGCAGGGAAGAAGGAGCTGGGGAGGGGGGCTGGGACTCCCCTATCTCAAGGGGGGCACTGAGGCCTCTTAGCCCCAGTTCCTGTAACCAGATTACATCTGTGCTGCACTGTGCTGGAGGAACAATAAACAACCTCCATTCTACTGGCTGGTGAAGTCTGTTCATGCCAATTCGGGGGTGCAGGAGATGGGAAAATCCCGACGCGCCGTCACACTTTCCCTGAGCAGAGAGCTGTCAGGGCTGGCCCAGCACATAGCCAGCACTTTCATTCGGCCTCCAGGCCCCGTGCCACTTCCCCCTGTGGACCTGCTCCTGTGTGGCGCCTCAGGCCCTTTGGCCTGGTAAGGCCCCCAGCATCCCCAGGTCCAGACACCTCGGAGTTTCTACCTGGGGTCTACCCTGCGAGCAATGGCGGTGGCACAGACCCTTTCCCTGCAACAGGCTGATCTGGAGCAGTGTCCAGGCCCTGGATGGAATTGCTCCCTGCTTCGGAGACTGTTCGGGGACAGGTGGGGCTGCTAGGCAGCTTTGATAGGGCAGACTCCACCTCCCAAGGGTCCTTCCTGCTCAGCTCTGGACGCAGCCTTTCAGGAGGCGGAATCTGCCCAGGCTGCCAGGTGGCTTTGCCTGTCCCCGAACAGTGTCTGGGGCGGGAAGTCCATATGAGGGCGGAGCCTGTGGGGGACAGAGTGATGTGATGACATCACCCTGTCATTCCACAGGAAATTTATGTATGATTTTTTTAGTACTACAGGCAGTCCTCGACTTACGCGGATCCGACTTATGTCGGATCCGCACTTACGAACGGGGCTTTCTCGCCCCGGAGGTCGAGGTGGCGGATTGCTACCTGCGAGCTCCGGGGCGAGAAAGCCCCGTTCGTAAGCTGCTCCCGGTGCCCCTGGTCTGCTGGGGGGGGGGGGGGGGGCAGCTAGTGTGCCCCCCCCTCCCCCAGCAGACCAGGATTTTGTTGTGGACCCTGGGGCAGAGCAGCTGGGGCGCTGCCGATTGGTCCTGCAGCGCTGCTCTGGGCACTACTGGACCAACCCGGCAGCACCCCAGCTGCTCTGCCCCAGGTCCTGATTCAGCCGCTGCTGGTCAGTTTCAGCAGTGGCTGAATCAGGACGCCTGGGGCAGAGCAGCTGGGGTGCTGCTGGGTTGGTCCAGTAGCGCCGAGGAGAGGTGCTACTGGAGCAACCCAGCAGCACCCCAGCTGCTCTGCCCCAGGCGTCCCCAACTGGGAGTTGCTCTGTCCCAGGCTTCCTGGAATCAGCCGCTGATCAGTTTCAGCAGCAGCTGACTTGGGGACGCTTGGGGTTCTTAAGTTGAATCTGTATGTAAGTCAGAACTGGCGTCCAGATTCAGCCGCTGTTGAAACTGATCAGTTTCAGCAGCGGCTGAATCTGGACGCCAGTTCCGACTTACATACAGATTCAACTTAAGAACAAACCTACAGTCCCTATCTTGTACGTAACCCGGGGACTGCCTGTATTCATGCAGTAATACAGCTGAAAGATTTCCATTCTTGCCATTTTTTGTACTTTAAAGCTTGACCCTTGTAAGTACTCAGTCTGACTAGTTCCTTGTATTACATTAAAAGTTTTTTCCCCACATGAGGAGTGGGAATTTGGGGTCATTTAGCCAAGGAATTCCTACATCAAAGACACCTTCAAAAATGGTTGTCTAGTGCTGCCTCATACAGAGACATGCTAATGATGAGGTGAATCGTGATGGTTGCGAACTTACCCTTCAGATAACATAACTAAGGATAAATTAATCACAAGCCCCCACCTAAGACAAAAGAAGTTTTATAAACTGAGCAGCTGGCAGTTGTTATAACTTGTGAATCATGGGGTGGGAGCATTATTTTCGGAGTAATGTAATTCAGGTTTTTTTGGGGTGGGACATTGGACATGTAATGCATTCTGGGAGGGGCATTAGAGTATGGAGGTGTGAGGGAATAGGGATTTGGTCCTCCAGCAAGGGGAGGGGTGTTATCAGGAATGATATAAATGAGGATAGCGGAGGAGGCAAGAGTGGGGGCACACTCCCCAGTTCTGCCAGTGTTCCCCAAACTTCCTGCACACTAATCCTCCTGCACCCCACAGCTGTCAGTGTACCCCAACCTTCGTGCATCTCAGCCTTGCCAGTACACTGTAGCCCCTTGCATTTAAACCTCCATTCACTCTGCAAGTTTCTGAGTGCATCACAACGCCCCCCTCCTCCCTCCCGCACCTCCAGCTCTCCCAGAGCACCCCATCTCCCCTGAAATCCCAAAATCATTTTGGGGAAAAGTAGACACGTGAATGCTTCCTGGGAGGGGTAATTATTCCCCAACTCCTCTGACCCCTAGAGGGAAAGGGGTTTGTAGTGACTGCAAAGGTAGGTGGCTTTGGGGAGGGGTAAATGGGGATGGATAGATGGTAGGATAGGGGATGGAAGTTTAGGGGCTCAGGTGAGGGAGGTTTAGGTGAAGTGGAGGGGTGGGACAGTGAGAAGGGAAAAGGGGGAGTGAGTGGCAGAAGGATTTGGGGATAATAGGATCAGGAGCACCTGTAAGCCTCTCATTCTGCCCACTTTTGTGTGTGCCCAGATTTGGATGTGTGGGGAATCTTTGCCCCTTTTGCTACTCCTGTGTATGTGCCAGGATCTGGAGAGGGAGAGAGGCTGTTCCCATCTATCAGGGCATGTTGGGACATTGCTGAAAGAGGGCAGAGTTAAGTTAGTATAGGCAATCTCAACTGCATTTTGTGGTTTCTAACAGTTCGCCAACTCAGTGTTGTGCCAGTGCATGACACAAAACCTGACCACCATAAAACCGTAACACTTCATTCAATAACTTAGTTTTTTGACAGTGAATTGAAATTATTTTTGTGCTGGTGATCAATAAACATTGATCTTTACTCCATTGCTTTGTTTTGGGAGTTGGCTAAAACAAAAGACTTCTGATGGATATGAAATTTTCCATTTGTGATATCTGGTTCACATCCAGCCCATGTTGGTAGTACCAAAGTTTTTATCTTGACTTTTTGAGGGCTTCTGTAAAATGGTTTTGGTGATCCATTCAATATCCTGACCAGACAGGAATTCGTATAAAATAGCCATCACAGTTGGCACTAATGGAGACCTATTCTAGCATTCTTCTTATGGGGTCAGTGAATGTATCAAAGATGGAACTTTGCACTGATCTGCCCCAGGCCGCCTCCCTGGATGAGGCATACTGGCTGTCAGAATGGCACCTGCCATGAACAACAAGGATGTGTGTGCATAAATGAACATCAGCTTTGTTTTTTACTAGAAATGGTCATCTTCTGTATAACTCAGGCCTGCGTGTAATCTGGATGAAATCTTCAAATTCTTCCTCCTTCCTCTTGGTCTCCAGAGGGTATATAAATGTGGCTGCTCTTCATCCATATATGCCTAAGATTCATAGTTTTCTTTCTGCCCATACAGCTAAAATTCTGCATGGTCTCATAGCTTCACTATTTCAGCCGTCTCCACCACCACCTCAGACCTTTGTGACAAACATTACTCTTAGCCGTTCTACAAAATGCAGCTGCTAAAATAATCTTTCCTTGTTGATCTGATCATATCACCCCTCCCTTTCTAATCTCTCCACGAGCTTCCCCTTTCTCATCACAAGTTAGACACTTGTCCTGTCATTCAAAGCCTTTTAAAACATTTTCCCTCTCAATTCATCTGTTCGTTTACCACATTGTACCCTGGCTCTTCTAGTGACAAGAATGATTGTACAAAACCCTCATGAACCTACAATAGAAATGTATTTTAAATGACTAAAGTTAGTCAGATGGTTGTGGCGCTTTCTCATCCTCTGTGGGTCAGATTGGGCACTCTGTGATGCTGTCCTACAGGACAGATATAAAATATGCCTCCCGCTGTAGAATTTGTGTACTGTCCTCTTAAATTTTAGTCTATCTTGCTGTTTGGTGCCATAAGACTTCATTGTTGCCTTTCTTTGTCTCTTTAGGGACGAGACGGTGCCCAGATTGAACCTTGGGAAGATGCAGACTACCTTCTTTACAAAGTCACAGACAGATTTGGCTTTCTACAGTAAGTTGCTAGTTTCACAAGGAAATAAGATTTTAAAATCTTATCAAAACTTATTAGTATTTTTTGATGTATGCCTAATTGGTGAAAGTGTTGCTTGCTTTTAATAGAACTGCTGTGAGAACAGAATTCCAGTTAGTGTATGCATTTTTAAATGGTCTTGCACTGTGGTTTTTCAGTTATTATATTCTCCGCTTATTTTATTTCTATGATTGAAATTGATTTGCAATTGGGAATTGAAAGGTTTGACTATTTTACTTGGGTGTGAGAGTTATAGCTAGTTACAGTGAATACTTACAATCATGCTTCTGAATTAAGATTACATATATTATTTGTATTTTCAAATTTACAAAATAAAAATTTCAGAATAATTGTAGCATTGGTCCAAGGATATTAGAGATCTGAAGGAGAGAAGCTCTGTGTAACCATAAAAGTTTGGCTCTCACCAGTTGAAATTGGTCCCATAAAAGATATCTCACTTACTTTGTATCTCTAAAATGAAAATTGTAACATCCATATAAAATATTGAAAAAGTGCAGATCAGAAGTTTTGAAGTCCTAGAGAGGGAAGCTTCCTTTTTATGTTTTTACTGAATTTTCCATCTTTTTCATTTTCAAATGTGTAGGAAATTGCATACAGAGTTCTACAGTGATTTAAAAAAAAAAAAAAAAATTCCTGATCCTGTAAAGATGGATGACTGCGGTTCACATTATGCACTGACTAGTCCCATTAAAGTTATTGGGCCTATTCATATTGTACAAAGCTAAGCTCTTACATATGTCTTTCCAGGTTTGGGGCCTAAAATTTTATAATTAAGCACTCAAAATCAGGAAATTCCAGAACTCAGATTGTGTGCACCTCTGTTGCATCGCAGCATAGATTTGATCACCTATTATTTATTTAAAAAGCATCCGGATTAAATTCTAATATGTAAGTGAAGACCAGCATAACAAATATTGCAAAGGAAGTAGACTGAAGATTGATTTTTCTTCACTTTTCTGTACTCCGTTATACAGTCATGACATTCTGTTAACATTGAGGTATCTTTCCATTGTCTGCATAGACAATTGATCAGGCCATAAAATAAGCTTCTAGACCTGGAAATATCTTTAGCAAAGCTACTAGCCTTTCATTAGTGTCTATAGATGGGAGTAAAAGTATATTCTGAGAAGAACAATTTGCAGGTATTGAACACTTACAATGATTTGCTAACTTTTCCACTAACAAATCAGGATTCTTCAGCATTTTTAAGTTATGTATACACTACAAACTGTGGTGCATACAAGTTGTATTGGCACAAACACTGAAGTTTTTATATTGCTTGGGCTTGTGCAGACTTGGCTGCTTGTGTTGGTACTGGTGCACTCACCACGGATACTGGTCGGTGCAAACTGTGGTACATCATGGGTACATAAATGGCAGTGTGTGTATGCCACCATCTAGTGTAGTGCCTTTTGAGAAATGTTTGCAATGTATTGAGAGAGAGACTCATAGACTTTAAGGTCAGAAGGGACCGTTTTGATCATCAAGTCTGACCCCCTGCACAGTACAGGCCACAGAATCTCACCCACCCCTCCTAGAATAATCCTCTCACCTATATCTCAGATATTGAAGCCTTCAAATACTTTGAAAACCCCAAGATGCAGAGATCCTCCAGCTGTGATCTGTACCCTATGCTACAGAGGAAGGCGAAAAACCTCCAGGGTCTCTGCCAATCTACCCTGGAGGAAAATTCCTTCCTGACCCCAAATATGGTGATCAGCTACATCCTGAGCATGTGGGCAAGACTCACCAGCCAGACACCCAGAAAGTTCTCTCTAATAACTCCTATCATCCCTCCATTGACCTATTTCCCACTGATAATGAATGGTCAATTAGTTACCAAGATCATGTTCTCATCAAACCATCCCCTTCATAAACCCATCTAGTTTAATCTTGAAATCAGATAGATCTTTTGCTCCCACTACTTCCCTTGGAAGGCCGTTCCAGAACTTCACTCTTCTAATGGTTAGAAACCTTCGTCTAATCTCGAGTCTAAACTTCCTACTAGTCAGCTTATATCCATTTGTTCTTGTTTCCACATTGGTATTAAGCTTAAATAATTCCTCTCCCTCCCTGGTATTTAGCCCTCTAATATATTTAAAGAGTGCAATCATGTGCCCCCTCAGCCTTCTTTTGGTTAAGGTAAACAAGCCAAGCTCCTTGAGTCTCCTTTCATAAGACAGGTTTTCCATTCCTCGGATCATCCTAGTGGCCCTTCTTTGTACCTGTTCCAGTTTGAATTCATCCTTCTTAAACATGGGAGACCAGAACTGCACACAGTATTCCGAATGGGGTCTCACCAATGCCTTATATAATGGCACTAACACCTCCTTATCTCTACTGGAAATACCTCGCCTAATACATCCCAAGACCATATTAGCCTTTTTCACGGCCATGTCACAATGGCAGCTCATAGTCATCCTATAATCAACCAGGACTCCAAGGTCCTTCTCCTCCTCCGTTACTTCCAACTGATGTGTCCCCAGCTTATAACTAAAATTCTTGTTGTTAATCCCTAAATGCATAACCTTACACTTCTCACTATTAAATTTCATCCTATTGCTATCACTCCAATTTGCAAGATCATCCAGATCTTCCTGTATGATATCCTGATCTTTTTCTGAATTGGCAGTAGCTCCCAACTTTGTGTCATCCGCAAATATTATCAGGACACTTCCACTTTTGGTGCCAAGGTCAGCGATAAAAAAATTAAATAAAATTGGCCCCAAAACTGATCCCTGAGGAACTCCACTAGTAACCTTCCTCCAACCTGACAGTTCACCTTTCAATATAACCCGCTGTAGTCTCCCCTTTAACCAGTTGCTTATCCACCTCTCAACTTTCATATTAATCCCTATCTTTTCCAATTTAACCAATAATTCCTCATGTGGTACTGTATCAAATGCCTGACTAAAGTCGAGGTAGATTAGATCCACTGCATTTCCTTTATCTAAAAAAATCTGTTACTTTCTCAAAAAAGGAGATCAGGTTGGTTTGGCGCGATATACCTTTTGTAAAACCATGTTATAATTTGTCCCAATTGCCATTAGCCTCAATGTCTCTAACTACTTTCTCCTTCAAAATTTTTTCCAAGATCTTGCATACTACAGATGTCAAACTAACAAGCCTATAGTTACCCGGGTCGCTTTTTTTCCCTTTCTTAAAAATAGGGACTGCATTAGTAATTCTCCTGTCAAATGGTACAACTCCTGAGTTTAGAGATTTATTAAAAATTTTTGCTAATGGACTTGCAAGTTCATGTGCCAGTTCCTTTAATATTCTTGGATGAAGATTATCTGGGCCGCCCGATTTACTCCCATTATGCTGTTCAAGTTTGGCTTTTACCTCGGATATGGTAATATCTACCTCCACATCCTTAGTTTCATTTGTTATGTTACCATTATCCCTAAGCTCTTCATTAGCCTCATTAAAGACTGAAGCAAAGTATTTGTTTAGATATTGGGCCATTCCTAGATTATCCTTAACCTTCACTCCATCCTTAGTAATTAGTGGTCCTACTTCTTTTTTTGTTTTTTTCCTATTTATATGACTATAAAACCTTTTACTATTGGTTTTAATTCCCTTTGCAAGGTCCAACTCTACCTGACTTTTAGCCTTTCTCACTTTGTCGCTACATGCTCTAACCTCAATAAGGTAGCTTTCTTTACTGATCCCTCCCATTTTCTTCTACTTATATGCTTTCTACTTTTTCTTAATCACTTCTCTGAGATGCTTGCTCATCCAGCTTGGTCTAACACACCTGCCTATACCTTTTTTCCCTTTTCTTGGGATACAGGCTTCTGACAGCTTCTGCAACTTTAACTTAAAATAATTCCAGGCCTCCTCCACCTCAAGATCCTTAATTTCTTTAGTCCAATCAACTTCCCTAACTAATTTCATTAATTTAATAAAGTTAGACCTTTTGAAATCAAAAACCCTAGTCTCAGATTTATTTTTGTTTATCCTTCCATTTAATTTGAACTGTATTAGCTCATGATCACTCGAGTGAAGGTGGTCCCCTACAACCATTTCATCTGTGAGGTCCTCGCTACTCACCAAAACCAAATCTAAAATAGCATCCCCCCTTGTTGGTTCAGCAACTACTTGATGAAGGAATTCATCAGCTATCACATCTAGGAAAATCTGAGCCCTATTATTACTAGCACTTGTTCTCCAGTCTATATCTGGAAAGTTGAAATCTCCCATGATTACGCAGTTTCCATGAGTATTTACTTCATTAAAAACATTAAAGAGGTCTCTATCCATATCCAAATTGGATCCTAGTGGTCTGTAACACACCCCAAGCACTATCCCAGGGGAGGATCTGATAGCTTTCTTTCCCAATGTGATTTTTGCCCAAACAGACTCTGTCTTCTCCATTCCATCACTTTTTATTTCTTTACAATCTACCTCATCTTTGATATACAATGCGACTCCACCACCTTTACCCTTATTTCTGTCTTTCCTAAACAGCACATACCCTTCAATACCTGTACTCCAGTCATGCCTAGTATTTCACCATGTTTCTGTTATTCCAATAATATCTGGTTTCACTTCCTGGGCCAATAGCTCTAGTTCCTCGTTTTTGTTACTAGGCTCCTCGCATTGGTGTACAAACATCTTAATTTTTGCTGTTTGGCCTCATTCATATTCTTTACCCAATTTGGCCCGGACATTGTACCTCCAATATGACCTATTAGACTAGTATCCACCCTACCCTTCCTCATGTACATTCTCCTACCCCCAGCTATATCCTTTCTTACTTCGTTTTCCTCCCTCTCAGTGTTAAAATCTGGCGTAGAGATTACCTGGGCATCTCCCAACCGTCTCCCCCAAATTCCTAGTTTAAAGCTCTCTTAATAAGTTGAGCCAGCCTCCATCCTAGAAGTCTATTTCCCTCCCTACTTAGGAGAAGTCCATCCAGAGAGAACAGTCCTCTGTCCATAAATGCCTCCCAGTGACCATACATCCCAAAGCCCTCCTTATAGCACCACTGCCTAAGCCATCTATTGATCATCATAATCCTGTCACATCTTAATGGCCCTTCTCTAGGAACAGGCAGAATCCCACTAAAGATAACCTGAGCCTCAATTTCTTTGAGCATCCTCCCCAGCCTAGCATAGTCTCCCTTAATTCGTTCCAGCGGGAATCTAGCCGTATCATTTGTTCCTATATGAAGGATGATCAATGGATTCTTTCCTGCTCCCTTAATAATCCTCTTCAACCTCAGTTCCACATCCCGTATCTTAGCACCTGGCAGACAGCACACCCTTCTATTCTCTGGATCAGCTCTGGTTACTGGCCTATCTATTCTTTTCAATAAGGAGTCCCCAATCACATAGACCTGCCTTTTCCTAGTGACAGTGCAATTCTCTGGTCTATCTCTTGGTTCCTCTGGCTGCAAGTCCTTGTTATTCCTATTTTCCCTTGTAATCCTCTTTAACCCATCCTGTATCCTCCTAATGCTCATTATTGGTGTTGTCTCCATTAACTCTTCCCCTTTATCTATGGGACTAGCCACTCTTCTCTTCTTCCTTACCCTTCTATCTTCATTATCTACCTGCTGTACCCCTTCTTTATTCTCCAGCTCCACATACCTGTTCTTGAGCTCTATTTTTCCTTCACTGACCCATCTTTTCCTCTGCCTGGTTCTCTGAGTCACATGCTTCCACTGTCCATTTTCTTCTCCCAGCAGTCCCCCCTCTGAGGCCCTTGGTCCTGCTTCCATCTGCATATTTAAGCTTTCCCCTTCAGCCACGTCATGCCTTTGCTCCATCATCTGCTCAAACCCCCTTCTAAACTCGACCAGTGTTTCCACCTGCATCTCCAGTCCTTGAATCTTTTCTTCCATCAGCTCTATCAGGCGGCACTTCATGCAAACAAAGCTCCTTTCAGGTACTCCCTCCAGACTCATGTACATACCGCAGCTACCACATCCAATCATCCTCCTTGTGTTCTCTACTACTTGGGCCATGGCCACTACTGCCTCTGTGTTTTATCTACTTTCTCACCAAAATCCTATTAGTCTGGTGAACACAAAAACAGACCAAAACACCCTCTCCTCAGCAAAAACAAACCCCAATCAGGTTTCAATATCCAAACTCCCTTTACAAACTCCCACTCAAACTCCCCTGTTTACAGCTCTGTTTGCTGCTCCTGTGCCGCTGCAGTTATCTAATGACTTGCTCAGGAAGATAGAAATGACTTGCTCAGGAATTTCTGGGAGCTAGTGCTCAAGTTCCAAGCATGCAGCTTTATTTGTATCAAAATGCCATTCATATTCCATAATTGTTATGCCTTTTAAAAAAAATACCCCCACAAATCCATAGGGCACTTTTCTCTCTGCAATCTGACAGAAGCATGGAGCCCACAGAGCTTTGCAGAGTTCTCATAAATGCTGCAAATACAGGATTCACGATTCTCCTGTATTTGCACATCCGCAGGATGTACTGCAACAATGAAGAATGTGAGGATTTTTTTTTTTTTGAACTGTTTGCTGAAGGACATAGCAACAAACAATTCAACGCTGTCGGTGGTGTTCCTGGAGCAGCTGCAGACAAACCCATAAGTGGTGCTTCATTGAGAAACAAGCACTGACTGGTTCTCCATGCTGTCAGTTGTATTGGCCCACTAAGCCCTTTGGTCACCATCTGATGCAGAATTGGTTTATGGTATCTCACTGAACGGGTTCTCCTTAATCCGCTTCTTTCTCATCTCTTTCTCCTCAGTGTTTTTCAAAGTTCGACAATAGCTGTGTGCTGTTCAGGATGTGCTTTCATTGTCACAGGGTGTTTGTCAGCTGGAGACAAATTTGAGCATAGACATACACAAATAGGTTTATACGAGGTGTTTGTCAACCTGACTTTAGTGCAGACTAGGCCTTAGTGTTTCATGGAATAGTTGTCCAACAGTGTTTTCAATTTCTGAACTATTTTTTTAGTCTAGAGTGGTGACTGGCTGCTGAAGATGCTATTTATAAGGCTTAATAAATATATTCTTCCTTGCTTCCTGCTTGTGCTATTCTGTGATGTTGCTTGCAAGCTGTTAATTAGCAGTCAAATTTTGCCTTGGAGGAGGTTTTGCTTCATTAGTGGATGAATTGATTCTTGCATATATGGTTTGTAAAGTGTTTTTGAGTCAAGTGGGATGAAAGATGCTATACTTTGTAAACTGCTATTATGTTGCATGCGTTTTGGATAAAAAATAAATATATTTGTGGATGGTGGAGAAGAAAAAATATTTCTTGTTGCTTTCCTAGGGCCTAGTGCAAAGGTCACTGCAGTCATGGGAAAGTCTCCCATTGAGGAGCTTGAATCAAAATGTACTAGAAATCTACTAACAGATTCTGCATTTAGACATCTCTTATGAAATAGGCATTTAAATTGATGTTTTTAATTCTTGCTACCTGAATAACTTTATCTTCCTTGAGTAATTTTCAAATATTACCCAACCCCTCACTTCTGCTATAATTCTTTTTCTCTTCAGCTAGTCAGTGTTCTGGAAACTCAGAACTCATGAACTCTAATTCTGTGTCTGAATCATGGAATCACATTTCCTCTACAGTGCTGACATTATTCATTGGTACACAGTTCTGTACAAAATCCATCCCTGTGTATTGGAATGGAAACTGAAAGATTCATTGTACATGAAGACTGCATAAATTAGCAAAAATCATAGATCTGTGGAAGAGACGTATCTCTCTGTTTATGCATTAATCCTTGAGAATCGGAGTTCACTTGAGTGCCATGAATGCAGCTTCATGATTCCTGAACCTAGAACTCATTCTAGATGACCTCTATATTATTCTGAGATGTACCGTACCATACCACCCAAAGAGGAATTTACTCGAAACAGGAATGTCAAACTCCCATTTTGGGAAAGCCAGTTTACACTGGGTTCACTTTTTAATCATCTACAGTCCCATGTATTTTGCCTTGGCAAAGAATTGTGCTTCAGGTTGCAAGCTTTTATAGAAAGGGGAAAAAGATTCTAGCTTCATGTCTGTAATAATAACTTTCAAAATAGTGTAATCATAATGCAGTTTGCAGAAAGGCTGTAACAATGGCCCCAAGAGATGTTAACTGCCCAGTTCCTTTCAATTTGCTGTTTATTCTGAAATCTAAAGGTAACAAAACATCTGCATTAACGATTTCACTGGTTGATGTTTTTATGGGAACAAACTTGTCTGACATTTTTTCTTCCCCAACTGTTCCTTACTCAGTTGTCAAGACCAAGTTTCCTTGACAGCATTTATATTGGCCTTGAATGAATATTGGAAATATGGAGACAATGTAAATTCAATGAGACATCAAAATAGAAAATAAGGAAATCTGTAGTGATTTTTGCGATGTTAGACCCCATGCTCTTCAAAGAAAGATTCTTGTGATAAGAATATGGCACAACTAAGGTCTGTTTTGTGCAAGATGAGTCATATCATTGGAAAGGTAATGGTTTACTGAATATAATTATCCAGTTTGTATATATTTATCATTTCTGTATGTAAAGTTAGGAGTATGGATTATGTAACAATTACACGTGAGTGTGTGTTTGGGAAACACCCACCAGACAACAGGCTACCAGTCTTGATGGGCCTTTCGGAAGAAATTATACGACTGAAGGTGCTCATCTCTCTCCTTCTTGAGAGGTGTCCTGGGATGTAACTGTGACATTACTAATGAGGTGGTCCTGTTACCTGGTACTAAACACTATTTTGAATTTCCAGTAATTTTCCACTAAAAGGAGGAGGGAGGTCAAGACAGGGAAATAAAGATTCCTACCTTATATAAATCTTATTTACAGCTGGGACATACATTAATTTGGGTTCACTCTCACTCACAAAATCCTCACTCAGGATGACTGCTGAAAACACTTAAGGACCAAGGACAAAGGAAAATGGGGAAGAGTACTGACCTCAGTCTGGAAAAAGGATCTGGTCTGTGAATAAGATACCTGAAGATTTAAGCTGTAAGCAAGGTAGCTCACCTTCAAAAATTTCTGCCAGCTTCCCAAAATCAACATTAGGGTGAGGAATCAGTTTCTTTAAAATCTTAAGCTTAGTATGCTTATTTTGTTTTATTTGCTCAGTAATCTCTTTTGTTCTGTTTGCTTTATAATAATTTAACATTCATCTTTTGTAGTGGTTAAACTTATTTCTTGTTTATAACATAACCCAGTTTGTACAATTCATATCTGGGGGAATGAAGGGGCAAAAAGTTGTGCATGCTTTCTTCTACATTGAGGGAGTTGGTGATTTTTTAGGCGCTTGTGTTGTGCAGATACCTCTGTAAAGTGCAAGACCATATTCACTGGGGGCTTACTCCTCCACAGAGGATGTACATGTGAGTGCTGGCAGAATCCTCTCACAGATCTGACTACAGTCTGTCTCTGCAGCTGGATGTGGTCTTGTCTGCTTGTGTGCTGGAAAGGGTCTTAAGAGTCAGGCACAGCAGTTTAAACTTCTGTAGAATTTCCTGCCTGATGCAGTGGAATGTGCAGAATGTAGGAAACTTATCATAGAATTAGGTCTCACTAATTAGACTGCAGTGGGCCTTTGATTGTCATAATTTGTATTTTTCATTCCTCCTAATTATTAGAAGGCTACATCCTGTTTGTACCATCCTTTGATGGCTCTATGGACATACTCCTTTGAGCTGACTGCTGATACGGTTTAATGTAAAGTTTAATGTGGTAGGTTACTTCATTTGTCTGGAGTCATGCACACATACACTTCTGTGACTATTTGCATTATTAACTATGAAATAAGCAGTAAGAAGAAGTTGAGAGGTTTTAAAGGAGCAGTTGTAGTGGCATGTATGCATAGGGGTGGATTCAGGGTTATGCCACCTTCCTCATGTCCCCAGCATTTGTCTTTCACTCCAGGAAGTACTAGCTTTTCTTTTTAAAAATATTGCCTATTACAGCTTGGCTACTATGCCCCTTGGGGAGAGCGAAATGCTGCCAGTCTTTTCCCTGCTTTCTCTGGTACTGGTAATAATTAGTACAAGAGTTAGTTTTTTCTGAGGCTATGTGGAATAGGAGGGAGTGGGTATCGTTGCATATAATCTGGAAATGTGACACATTGGCAGCAAAAGTGAGATTCCATTTCAAGGTAGATTCCTGACCCTGATGCTAACTATAATTTAAAACCACAGTGAAATATCAATTGTAAAACTTCGGTCGGTTCCAATTATTATTATACCAGTAATTTATTTACAGTGACTTAATATTGCTTGCAACAAACACGTACTATTCCAATTTTAATAACTATTGCCTAAGGAAAGCTGTTCAAATTATTCGCATTAATGTTTTCCATTTTATAATTCTTTTGATGAATTTTGGATGTACTGTTGATGCTGAGTACTGAAAAGAAATTGGCATGGCCTTGTTATTAAAATGCAATTTAAAGATGAGTTGTCAGAATAAATTGCTGGTAAATTAAGGCGACAGAGGCCATAAATGGAGCAGTGTTCATAGAAAAGTACAATACAGTACTGTAATAAGGATTAACAGTGTGAAATTTAATAAAGGGGGAAAATTTGAAGCTTAATATCAGGAAAAGCCTTCTGACAGATATATTAGGTTGCAGCGTAGACTCCTGGGGAAGTGGTAAAAGAAACCGTCACAAGATTGAAATGCCTTCAAGCTGCAGATACTGTTTCAAAACACCATAATAAAGGTTCTTCTTTGAGCGATGTCCCTGTAGGTTCTCCACTGTTGGTGATGTGTTGCCTGGAGCTGGAGATCGGAGCCATGCAAAGCAGTTTCCCATGTTGTGCCACACATGTGCGAGAAGGCGCCTTGTGGTGTTAGCTGCTAAGTGCCTTGCATACACAGCCCAGCCCCCTCCTTCAGTTCCTCGTTAACCATCCTCAGTTGTGGACAGAGCTTCAACCTCTCTCTCGCACTTAGTTTGTACGTAGTTTTAATAATTAGTTATAGATAGTTATCGTAAATAGTTTTTCTTGCTTAGATTTAGTTCATTATTTAAAAAAAAAATGTTTCTTCCCTCAGCAGAGCTGGACACGACTTTAGTTGCTCAAAAGGCTATGAGACCTCATTTCCTCCCAATTCTCCCCTCCTTGTTACTTCGTTTAAAAAAAAAAAACATAAAAAAAGAAGAAGAAAGCCGTGAACCTAACAATATATCAGGCTCTCTGGGCTTCCAGAAATTCAACGAATGTCGCGACACCATGCCAGCCTCGTATGGACATTCACTCTGTATCCACTGCCTGAGGAAAGCTCATATCCCACAAAAGTGAGAGCATTGTTGCAATTGTGAGAGCTAGGAAAGACAGAGCGCTGCCTCAAAATGATCTTTTTTGAAAAAGCAGTCACAAGAGGCCTCAGCCAAGAAAAGAGCCATCCCCTCGCTGTCTAGGAAGGCTTCTAAAATGATAGTGATAGAGATGCAGCTGTGTTAGTCTGGTCTAGCTGAAACAAGACAGAACTATGTAGCACTTTAAAGACTAACAAGATGAAACCATATAATAAACCATCTTGTTAGTCTTTAAAGTGCTACATAGTTCTGTTTAAAATGATAGTTTCCCTAGTATGGTCTCTCCCTCCTTCCTCTTCCCCTAGAGTTAACGAGGGGATAGACTGGATACATCTGGTACCATGACAATGAGGAACTCGGGTGTGGTTCCCACACTGCCGGAACTGTCCCTGGCACCACTCTGTGCCTCTTTGGTGCTGTCAATAGCCCAAAGACAATCATCGGCTCCAGCACCACACCGCGACTCAGTGCCAACCACTAAATCAGCACTGCCGAAGTCAACTCAACAGACACCGATGAGCTCAGCACACTGAGTCCCATGGCACCGCCTTCAGCTCCTACGGCACCAGGAACAGAACCACCCCAGCACCCGCTATGGGCAGCACCTGAACAAACACCGTTGGCACCAGGAAACCATGGCAGGCAGTACCATTTGCATCCTGCCTCTATGAATCCATCCCCAACCCCATCTTCAACCCACAGCTCTCCAGGTCTCATTAGATCTACAGTACTCTCTCAGCAGACCGTCCTGGGCGATGATGACCATAGGAGTATGTTTTCATCGCCACACTTCTCACCCATGGGATTGCAGTCATATTATTACTGAAACAAACCGTATCATCCTTCTGGTACCCGTATTGGGACAAATCAAATTTCAGAACAGAAGGGGGGGGGGGGGGGTTGTTGCAAGGGAAGGTACCAGGGTTGGTATTAGTGTGGTACCAACCCTGGTATCTTCCCTTGCAACAAACCCCGTTGCCAGCTTTGTCCACATATTCACTCTGCTGATACCATTATTGGACCTAACCAAGTGAGTTATAAGATCAAAAACACACATTCCTGCGCATCTAGAAATATAATTTATGCTATCATGTGCCGAAAGTGTCCGTCTGCTTTGTACATTGGACAAACGTCTCAGACACTTTGCCACAGGATCAATGCCCACAAAACAGATATTAGACAGGATCACAAAGAAAAAACAGTTTCTTGCCATTTCAACCAGAAAGGACACTGTCTCAACGACTTAATTACCTGCATTCTGCTTCAGAAGCCTTTTAAATCTGTACTTGAAAGGGAATCCTCTGAACTGTCATTCATGCTAAAATTCGACACTCTATGCAGGGGTCTCAACAAAGACTCTAGCTGTCTTACCCATTACAAAGATAGCTTCCCCAATTATCACCTCTAATACCATTAGCTCACAGACATTTACCTTCTCTCTCCCCCCCCCCCCCCCGCCGCATCCCCCTTCTGTTCTGAAATTTGATTTGTCCTTTTCATACGTGTTCATTTTTTAAATTGTATCCTTTGGTATATATGGTTGTGACTATTTTCTTCCACTATTTGATCTGAGGAAGTGGGTCTGGCCCACGAAAGCTCATCATCTAATAAACCATCTTGTTAGTCTTTAAAGTGCTACATAGTCCTGTATATGGTTAGGTCCAGTGATGGTGTCTCCAGAGTAAATATGTGGACAAAGCTGGCAACAGGGTTTGTTGCAAGGGAAAGCTCCAGGGTTAGTTTTAATGTGGTATGCTCTGTGGTGGTTAGTGAGAATCTTCTTGAGGTTAGGTGGTTGTCTATAGGAGAGTACAGGTCTGTCACCCAGAGCCTCTCAGAGTAATTGAGGTAATTGAGTTTTACGAATGCTTGGTAGAGATCTTGAAGTTTTTGGTCTCTGTCAGTGGGATTAGAGCAGATGTGGTTGTATCTAAGGGCTTGACTATAGATGGTGGATCATATGGTGTATCCTGGATGGAAGCTGGAGGCATGTAAGTAAGTGTAGCAGTCAGTGGGCGTCTTGTAGAGAGTGGTATTGATTTCACCATCAGTAATTTGTACTGTGGTGTCCAGGAAATGGATCTCTTGTGTCGAATGGTGTAGGCTGAGATTGATGGAGGGGTGTAGGTTGCTAAAATCTCTGTGGAATTTGTCCAGTGTTTCTTGACCATGGGTCCAAATGATAAAGATGTTATTGATGTAGTGTAAGTAAAGGAGGGATAATAGGGGACGGGAGCTGAGGAAACGTTCTAAGTCAGCTATAAAGATGTTAGCGTACTGTGGGGTCATGCAGGTACTCATTGCTGTGCTGCTGATCTGGAGGTATAAGTTGTCTCCAAATTGTAAATTATTGTGGGTAAGAACAAAGTTACATAGATCTGCCACCAGATTTGCAATGGTAATCTCTGGGATAGTGTTTCTAATTGCTTGTAGTCCATCGTCATGTGGAATATTGGTGTAGAGAGCTTCTACATCATGGTGGCAAGGATGGTGTTATCAGGCAGGTTATCGATGTTTTGTAATTTCCTCAAGAAGTCAGTGGTATTTTGGAGATAGCTAGGAGTGTTGATAACATAGGGTTTGAGGAGGGAGTCTACATAGCTGGATAATCTGGTAGTGAGTGCCAATACTTGAAATGATGGGACATCTGAGGTTTCCAGGTTTATGGATTGTGAGAAGCAAATAGAATAATTCTGTCTGGGGTTCAGAAGGCATGTCTGTGTGAATTCGGTCCCGAGTAGAGGCAGGGAGTTCCTTAAGCAGATGGTATAGTTTCTTTAGGGATTCTAAAGTGGGATCAGAGGAGAGAGGTCTATAATATGTGGTGGTGGAGAGTTGTCTAGCTGCCTCCTGTTCACAGTCTGACTTATTCATAATGACCACAGCACCCCTTTTGTCGGCTGTCTTAATTATAATGTTACAGTTGTTCTTGAGACTCTGGATAGCATAGTGTTCAGCATGGCTGCGATTATATGTCACCTGTTGTTTGCGCATAATGTCAGTCTGTGCACGGTTGTGGACGCATTGAATATAGAAATCCAGACTGTAACTATGACCGTTGGGGGGAGTCCACATAGAGTTTTTTGGTGTTGGTAGGGGGAATCTAGCCGGTCAGCTTGATGTTCATTGGTGACTTGGAAGTATTCCTGTAGACGGAGATGGTGAAATAAAGCTTCAAGGTCACCACAAAGCTGAACCCAGTTCGTGGGGGAGGTGAGACAGAAAGACCGACCCTGGGATAAGACAGACTGTTCTGTTGGGCTGAGTCTGTAGTTGGAAAGGTTAACAATATTATCCAGTGGGCTGAGGTTGTCGCTGTTGTAGTATCCTGTGGCATGGAGTAGCTTAGATAGTTTCTTGTCTTTTCTTTTTTGTAGGGAGTAGCACTGTGTATTATAGATTTATTGTCTAGTAGAATTAAAGTCACGCAATGTGGCAACCAGTGTGGATGTGGTTTTTTGTTGTTGTTTTAATTAAAATTCGGCAGCCTCAGTAGCTTCCTAGGGTTGAAGGGGCGTAGTCTGTAGATAGGACAACAAAAAAAGCTCCCTTGTTTATTTTTCCAATCAAGCATTCCTCTGGTAACATGCAGCCAGTGACATCTCATTTCTCCATATGGAAATCACCAAGTTATTGACTGGAGGAAGAGCTCTGTGTAAGCTTCAAAGCTCCTCTCTCATCCACAGAAATTGGTCCAATAAAAGATATTAGCTCACCTACTAAATCACTGAAAAACATTTCCTTGCAAGTTTAAGTAGCATTAGACATCTGAAATATGTTTGGATACTTCATTTGGAATCAGTCAGAACAATTTCCTTTAAATGCTCATCTAGTATACAGTGATTAAGCAATAGATTTCACATTATGCACCTGTATTTCCTTTGTTAGCTACTGTGATCTATATTATCCACAATCATATTTACTAGGCAGAATTTCTTACATCTGTCTCCTCTCTATCTTAATTTTTCTATTATCTACAAATATATTTTTGTATATTTTTAACAAGAAAGCTACCAAGGCCAGCAACTACTTTCCTCTGGGATAGATATTGGTCAAGACATGACACACTCAAAATCTGTTGGTCAGAAATATACTGTAACAATATGGAGATCTCTGCAGTTTTTAAAAAAGAAAACTATTGAAACGTAATAAAATCAATAATCTTACGTGCAGTAAATCTACTTTAACTTCTCCCCCTACCCTTATCCCATCTCCTACTCTTTGTTACTGTCACCCATTTTTCTGTCTGAAATTGGAGTACAGGCAATCCCCGACTTACGCGGATCCGACTTATGTTGGATCCGCAGTTACGAACGGGGCTTTTCTCGCCCCGGAGGATACGGCGGCGGGACCGCTCAGACGTGCCGTGGTCCCGCTGCCTGCATCCTCTGGGGCGAGAAAAGCTGCTCCGCGTCTCCCTGGTCTGCTGGGGGAGGGGGCCCAGCAGACCAGGGAGACACGGAGCAAAGCTGGGGAGGATGCGGGCGGGACCATGGCATATGTCGGCAATCCTCCCGCCCGCATCCTCCGGGGCTTTGCTCCGCATCTCCCTGGTCTGCTGGGGGGGGGCGGGCCCAGTCTGCTGGGGGGGGGGGGGGCAGCAGACCAGGGAGATGCGGAGCAAAGCCACGGAGGATGCGGACAACTGGACCACACGCGTCTCGGCGGTCCCGCCGCCCGCGTCGCCCTGGTCTGCTGGGGGGGGGGCGCGCTGCTAGTGCGCGCCTCCTCCCCCCCCCCCCCCCCAGCAGACCAGGCTTTTTTCGCCAATGCCTGGGGTAGAGCAGCTGGGGCACTGCCGGGTTGGTCCCGCAGCGCCGGTCCTCGGCGGTCCGGGACCAACCCGGCAGCACCCCAGCTGCTCTGCCCCAGGCGTCCTGATTCAGCCGCTGCTGGTCAGTTTCAGGAGCGGCGCTACTGGACCAACCCGGCAGCACCCCAGGTGCTCTGCCCCAGGTGCTCTGCCCCAGGCGTCCCCAAGTCAGCCGCTGCTGAAACTGATCAGCGGCTGACTACAGGAAGCCCAAGGCAGACTTGCTCTGCCCCGGGCTTCCTGGAATCAGCCGCTGATCAGTTTCAGCAGTGGCTGACTTGGGGACACCTGGGGTAGAGCTTCTGGGGTGCTGCCGGGTTGGTCCCCACAGCACTGAGGTGCGGCGCTGCGGGGACCTACCCGGCAGCGCCCCAGCTGCTCTGTCCCAGGCGTCCAGAGTTAGCCGCTGTTGAAACTGATCAGCGGCTGATTCCAGGAAGCCCAGGGCCGAGCAACTCTGCCTTGGGCTTCTTGTAGTCAGCCGCTGGTCAGTTTCAGCAGCGGCTGAATCTGGATGCCAGTTCCGACTTGCATACAAATTCAACTTAAGAACAAACCTACAGTCCCTATCTTGTACGTAACCTGGGGACTGTCTGTATAACATACAGGGCAGAGACCACTATATTTGTTCTGCAAGTAACATCAAGGTGTGGGAGCTGAGCATTGTTTGGGGCTGATTCTGGAAAGTACACGTTGGTATAGATTTTTTTAAAATTAGAAGTCTATCAGTGAATATTGAAATGTAGGTCCTTAAAGTGGTGGTGGACCAGATTCTCAGTTTTTGTAAATTGAGACAGCTCTGTTTAGTCCAAGTATTGATTTTAGTGGAGTTGCACCAATTTACAACAGCTAAGCTTTTAGCTTATAGTTTTGTTCTCTTTATCCTAAGAGTCTGCTAAAATCTTGAACATGTTTCAGAATAGTTTGCTAATGCTGGAGGTTGCTTTGCCTGGGGCATACATCAGTCAGCAAAGATGAGTACTTTTTCTGTCTCTCAAAGACCCATTCTTTTTCTATCAAACTGTATTCTTTAAGTGTTTTGAATTTTTATTAGTTGCCTAATGCATTTTTGCAGCAAGCAGTAAAAATGAAAATAATGAAGGCAAAACAATGAATTTCAATCCAGGGCTGTTGGATACTCCATTAAATGTTTCCAAATGAAAACACTGATTTTTTTTTTTAATCTAAGTTTTGATAAGCATATTTTTCTTTTAATTTCAGTGTATTTATGCATCGTCCTTGTTGGAATATTGTCTTTAGTCCCCAAACCGTTATTTTCTTTTAAGACTATCATTACATCATTTATACATTCCCAAGATCACTTCTACATAGTTCAGAAAACACCATGGCTTTCAAGAGCAAATCCTTATTCATGCAACTGGTCTTGCTGACTTGAATTTGGATGTCAAACAAAGTTTGTGTTATAGTGAGGCGCATAAAAGTAGTAGAGATGTACTACCAGGCTGCTGCAGCTTTACATCAAGCTGTAGTAACTTTAATTGATCTTGGTAGTAGAAATAAATAGAAAATCCAGCACTTCAAGGTTATATTAATTTGGTTTATTAGCAAAGCTGTATTAACATTATCACATTGTTGGAAAATGTGATAAAGCCATAGTTTATGGTGAGGCATAACCAATATCCTTCAATTCCTCAGCCTAGGCAGGTATTAACAAACTCTTTAAGTGGCACCCAACTGTGCCCGTGTACTAGAAAAATCAGTGAAATGTTTGTTCTTTACGGACATTAATTATGAATTCATATCTTGTTACGTTATTCTACTTTCTCACATCCAGGCTTGCTGTCAGGGTTTTCCCCATTCTCATCTGCATGTGAAGACAAGACAGCCCTGTCAGTCAAGGTAGTGATTTTACTCCCACTTCTCTGGAGAGATCCTAGTAGTCTCTGCCATAGGCAGACCCTCAGACAAATTCAAAAATCAAAATTTAGTTTTTTTAATTTATGTTTGTAAATTCTCTTTGGAATTGAGCTCTTGTGTCTGGGAGTTTGACTGAAAGAGATTTTATTTTCTTACGAAGTATTTTTGCTCCTGACAACAGGGATTTATCAAAGATATAACACAACCTTCCAATGATATGCCACAAATTTTGCCTTACAATATGTGATGAATTTCCCTAGACTGATTCTACTCTGTGAGATTATGTATTGCTAATTAGCTTGGGTGGAATTGTTGAGGAAGTACTGTTAAATAGCAAATTCGGCTCCAATTACCCTTTCGACCTTTATGATCTATTGTGCAGTCAAGCTTTCTTTCTTTCTTTCACACACTTTTTTTAAATGAGCATACTGGAATTTTTCCTTGAGTTAGTAATGGAAAGTCAAAATTAATTTCATGATCCACTTTACTAGCACAAGAAAAGATCTGGTGATTTCAAAGACATTAAGCAGTTTTAAAAACATATATTTTAATTGCACATTTTAGAAGGATTTCAAAATATAATTAGCAATATAATGCAGAAATACTCTAGAAATATACAAACTTGAGGTCAAGAAACCATCTGTCAGGTTTTCTTAATTATCATCATTCCTGTTTAAAAATTTAGCAGCATATCTAACTGAATTCTGAACTCTGAAGCATTCCAAATAATGACACTAAGAACCTTTACTAATTTGCGCAGACAATTTTTTGTGTCGTGTGATGATGTTAAGGATGGAGAGCTTTGTACTTTAAACAGAACACGGCACTGGTTCAGCTAGCCTCATGTGTTCTCTCTTGTAGTCCAGAACCCTGTTTTCCAATATAGAGAATCGGCATTAATTGGCACACCCATATTCTTCTACAATAATGGAAGTTGCATCACACATTTCTTTTCTTTTAAAAACAATTTTTTAAGCATCTGTGTGTTAAGATTCTGAATGCATATGCCACATGTCTTTTCTTCGGAGTAATATTGCACCCAGGTCTGAAATCGGCATTTTGTTGAACAGGAGACCCTCATGATTTGTAGAATTGCTATTCGTAGTTCCGCCTATTCATGAGGGTTTCCTGTCCTGGCTTAGAGGATGGGGGGGATCTGGCAGGGGCTGGGAGCTGCGAGGAACTCACCATAGCTCCCAGCACTTGGTCACCCACAGTTACCCGAACCAATGGTGAGTTCCCCGTGGCTCCTGGCCTGTTTGGTATGTTCAGGAGCCACATGGAGCTCCAGCTCCCGGTATTCATGAATTTTGCCAACTGAGGTCACTTCATTAGGGTGAACTGCAAAGAAAGCTTATTTGCTTGTGCGTGCAGTTACCGTGCTTAGGCCTCACTTCTGCTGCTCCTAATTGGCTTGATTCTGGTGAGTTGGCACAGCAGGGAAGGCTTCCAGCGAGTCCCTGTGCTGCACTCCCCAGCCGGGGGAAGGGAAACAGCAGTGCGCATGCTTCCCGGCAAGCCAGATCTGGCAGGGAGCATTGAGGCTTTCTCCTCCTACCCCCTTCAGGAAGCCAGTGCTGGTGCTCTAATCTTGCAGAGGGCTGGGAGGCTGGAGCACCAGTATGGGTTCCTTGCTGTGGAGGGGAGCAAAAGGGGGCTTAGCAAAAAAGCCACATCTGGAACAGCAAAAAAGCCACATCTGGCTCCCTAGTGAGCCATAGGTTGCCAGCCGCTTATATAGACAAATTATTTCACCTAAGATTAATCTTAAATGTTAATATTCTATTTTGATCTTTGAATCAACAGCTATAATAGTAGACAAGAACTTTCTGTTTATGACTGAGGTGTAGCCGTATTAGTCTGTAACTTAAAAAAATGTGTTCTGAAGGACCTCCTTTTTTAATTAGTCTTGTTCTCCTAGTCTACTCTATGGAGTTATTTCAAAATAACCTCTCCACCAAGCCCATTATTTTGAAATATGGGGCTGCTTATTTTGATATGTGTAATCCTACTTTTCTTGAGGAGTAACACTTATTTTGAAATAGTGTGGATGCTCCTCTGCTGCTATTTCAAAATAACTACTCCCCAGAATAATTTGAAGTAATTAGTTCCGAGTGCTTTCTGGGGCTCTAAGTCGAGGTAGCATGTCTGCATTTATGGAGCCTGCACAGGCCATGTGTAAAGGATCCCACCTGCGGCCGCCTGTTGAGTAAACCCAAACTGCCCCGCAGGCCGCATGTGGACCATGGGCCACGAGTTGAGTAGAGCTGGTCTAGATAGTACTGGCTCCTGCCATGAGGGCAGGGGATTGGACTGGATGACCTCCCGAGGTCGCTTCAAGTTCTAGTGTTCTATGAATTAGTATCACCTTTAATTCTCCAACAATACAGGTTTGCATTTCAAAGTTCTAGCCAGTCTAACATGGAATGGCCATAATTATCTTTTACATACTTTTCTAACGTATTTCTGTAGTTTGACTCTGGTTCATTTATCCTTCAAGCTACTTAACCTTTATTAGCCATGCATCACATTTTGTATAAGAGTTGTTGCATTTATATTCCTGTGATAACAATGATTTGTACAGTTACACTTGAAACAGAAAACAACACAAGTGGTCATAGCACATCAGTAGGTTACCTATTGTGGATTTTTCTGTAGGCATCATGGAAACAGAGTTTTCAGCAGGGTCCTGAAGGTGGGTAATGATGTAGCTCTGTGGCTGTTTGGAGAGACTGCTTCTGAAGCATGAAGGGGTAACATGGGCATGCTGTACATACTGTCACCATTCAATGCATAATTAAACAATGTAGTTAATAGTATCACTTCTGATATATTTCTGGCAGTACAATACTGTTTCTTGTAGTATATTTTCTTATAGTAATAGTATGACAGCACACACAGTTCATAGAATAATAGGACTGGAAGGGACCTCGAGAGGTCATCGAGTCCAGCCCCCCGCCCTCAAGGCAGGACCAAGCTCCGTCTACACCATCCCTGACAGATGTCTATCTAACCTGTTCTTAAATATCTCCAGAGAGGGAGATTCCACCACCTCCCTTGGCAATTTATTCCAATATTTGACCACCCTGACAGTTAGGAATTTTTTCCTAATGTCCAATCTAAACCTCCCCTGCTGCACTTTAAGCCCATTACTCCTTGTCCTGTCCTCAGAAACCAAGAGGAACAAATTTTCTCCTTCCTCCTTGTGACACCCTTTTAGATATTTGAAAACCGCTATCATGTCCCCCCTTAATCTTCTTTTTTCCAAACTAAACAAGCCCAGTTCATGAAGCCTGGCTTCATAGGTCATGTTCTCTAGACCTTTAATCATTCTTGTCGCTCTTCTCTGTACCCTTTCCAATTTCTCCACATCTTTCTTGAAATGTGGCACCCAGAACTGGACACAGTACTCCAGCTGAGGCCTAACTAGTGCAGAGTAGAGCGGCAGAATGACTTCACGAGTTTTGCTTACAACACACCTGTTGATACAACCTAGAATCATATTTGCTTTTTTTGCAACAGCATCACACTGTTGACTCATATTCAACTTGTGGTCCACTATGACCCCTAGATCCCTTTCCGCCATGCTCCTTCCTAGACAGTCGCTTCCCATCTTGTATGTATGGAACTGATTGTTCCTTCCTAAGTGGAGCACTTTGCATTTCTCTTTATTAAACCTCATCCTGTTTACCTCTGACCATTTCTCTAACTTGCTAAGGTCATTTTGAATTATGTCCCTATCCTCCAAAGAAGTTGCAACCCCACCCAGTTTGGTATCATTTGCAAACTTAATAAGCGTACTCTCTATCCCAATATCTACATCATTGATGAAGATATTGAACAGTATGGGTCCCAAAACAGACCCTTGCGGAACTCCACTTGTTATCCCTTTCCAGCAGGATTTAGAACCGTTAACAACAACTCTCTGACTACGGTTATCCAGCCAATTATGCACCCACCTTATTGTGGCCCTATCTAAGTTATATTTGCCTAGTTTATCAATAAGAATATCATGCGAGACCGTATCAAATGCCTTACTAAAGTCTAGGTATATGACATCCACCGCTTCTCCCTTATCCACAAGGCTCGTTATCCTATCAAAGAAAGCTATCAGATTAGTTTGGCATGACTTGTTCTTCACAAACCCATGCTGGCTATTCCCTATCACTTTATTACCTTCCAAGTGTTTGCATATGATTTCCTTAATTACCTGCTCCATTATCTTCCCTGGGACAGACGTTAAACTGACCGGTCTGTAGTTTCCTGGGTTGTTCTTATTCCCCTTTTTATAGATGGGCACAATATTTGCCCTTTTCCAGTCTTCTGGAATCTCCCCTGTCTGCCATGATTTTTCAAAGATCATAGCTAAAGGCTCAGATACCTCCTCTATCAGCTCCTTGAGTATCCTGGGATGCATTTCATCAGGACCTGGTGACTTGATGACATCTAACTTTCCTAAGTGATTTTTAACTTGTTCTTTGTGTATCCTATCTTCTAAACTTACCCTCTCTCTGCTTGTATTCACTACGTTAGGCACACCTCCAGACTTCTCGGTGAAGACCGAAACAAAGAAGTCATTGAGCATCTCCGCCATTTCCAAGTTCCCTGTTACTGCTTCTCCCTCCTCGCTAAGCAGTGGGCCTACCCTGTCCTTGGTCTTCCTCTTGCTTTTAATGTATTTATAAAAGGTCTTCTTGTTTCCCTTTATGCCTGTAGCTAGTTTGATCTCATTTTGTGCCTTTGCCTTTCTAATCTTGCCCCTGCATTCCCGTGTTGCTTGCCTATATTCATCCTTTGTTAGTTGTCCTAGTTTCCATTTTTTATATGACTCCTTTTTTTATTTTGAGATCATGCAAGATCTCCTTGTTAAGCCAAGCTGGTCTTTTGCCATATTTTCTATCTTTCCTACACAGCGGAATTGTTTGCTTTTGGGCCCTTAACAACGTCCCTTTGAAATACTTCCAACTCTCCTCAGTTGTTTTTCCCTTCAGTCTTGCTTCCCATGGGACCTTACCTACAAGTTCTCTGAGCTTATCAAAATCTGCCTTCCTGAAATCCATTACCTCAATTGTGCTGGTCTCCCTTCTACCTTTCCTTAAGATCATGAACTCTATTATTTCGTGGTCACTGTCCCCTATACTGTCTTCCACTTTCAAGTTCTCAACTAGTTCCTCCCTATTTGTTAAAACCAAATCCAGAACAGCTTCTCCTCTGGTAGCTTTTTCAACCTTCTGAAACAGAAAGTTGTCTCCAATGCAGTCCAGAAACTTATTGGATAGCCTGTGCCTCGCTGTGTTAGTTTCCCAACATATGTCTGGATAGTTGAAGTCCCCCATCACCACCAAATCTTGGGCTTTGGATAGTTTTGTTAATTGTTTAAAAAAGGCCTCATCCACCTCTTCCACCTGGCTAGGTGGCCTGTAGTAGACTCCTAGCATGATATCACCCTCGTTTTTTACCCCTTTTAGCTTAACCCAGAGACTCTCTACACAGCTATCTCCTACGTTCATCTCCACTTCAGTCCAAGTGTGTACATTTTTAATATACAAGGCAACCCTTCCTCCCTTTTTTCCCTGTCTGTCCTTCCTGAGCAAGCCGTACCCTTCCATACCAATATTCCAATCATGCGTCCCATCCCACCAGGTTTCTGTAATACCAATGATATCATAGTTGTATTTATTGGTTAGCAATTCCAGTTCTTCCTGCTTATTTCCCATATTTCTCGCATTTATATATAGGCATCTAAGATACTGATTTGATCTTGCCTCCCTGTTGTGCCCTGACCCTCCTTTCTCCTTGCCATTATAGGCCGTAGTCCCCCCCATTTCCAACCCATCTCCCAGTCCCGCACATTCAGTGCCAGATCACTGTTAATTGTAGTTCATTCATGAATTTTGTCTCCTACAGCCAATGCAGTCAGTCCATCTTTTAGAGTTAAGGGGCTAATGGTTCAATTCTAATTCTCTCTGAAGCTAGTAGCAAAGCTCCCGCTGGCATTGAGGTTATATAGGTATAAGATCAAACTTCAAATTAACTACTTAAAAATAGGGGAAGGAAGATGAGCGAGAGAAGTTAATTTTATTTGGTCACTGTGGGGGGTGGGGGTGTGTGTGTGTGTGTGTGTGTGTGTGTGTGTGTGTGTGTAAACCTCACTTGCTTACTTTATAAACTTTTCCTCCTTCCTTGTTTCTCTCAGCACAAGGATTTGCAAAACTATGAAAAGTGCTGCAGCTTTCAGTAGAATTTCTTTTGAAGAAGCCACTATTTCTGGTAATTTCCATTTAAAACTTAATGCAAGTGCAATTGCACAGAACCAGAATAGGACTCCAAATTCTATTATATAAAAAGATATTTTGTGTTTTGTTCTGAGCTTAAGTGTAGACATTAAAAAAGTGAGAGTGGAGTGAGGGGTAAAGGGCTCAAACATAATTATAATTCGGATGTGCTCTATATAGGGTAGAACACTTTAAAGGTGGGTCTGAACAAATGTAAAATTAATGATTGTTTGATTCCTATTTGTAAAAGTAATTGGTATCTTCTGGGTCATTTTAGAAGTCTGTTCGTTTTATGACACGTTCTGTTTTTACATTAATTTAACGCAGTGATAAATAAACTTCATCCCAAAGTTTGATATGATAAACTATATGATTTGCAATATTAATTTAGGCTATCTTCTATATGACAATGTCAGTTAATTCTTTCATGGAAGTCAGCTGCTCCTAGACATTTGTTGTTGCCTCATTTCACGTTATGGAGCATCTGTTTGAAAGCTGTTGGGAAAGGGTGAAATGTTTGCATACACAAAGCTAGAATATATCTTGCTAACTATCATAGTATTTTTTTAATTGTTATTCTTTTGACAAATTTTGTGAGTCACAGAATCAGAAGGTAAAAGAGGAAAAGACTTGTTAGATCATTTAGTCCATGTCTGACAATGCAGAACATTTCCCCTAGGGCAGTGGTCTCCAGCCTTTTTAACCACAAGATCACTTTTTCATTTAAAGTGCAATGTACGATCTACCACAAACCAAAGTTCTCTCTCCCCCCACTTCCTTCCTACCCCTTCTTTGAGGCGTCACCCTGCTCACTCCATCCCCTATCCTCACTCACTTTCATCAGGCTGGGTAGAGTGTTAGGATGCAGGCTGGTGTCTGGGGTTTCAGGGTGTAAGCTGTGGGAAGAACTTTGGGTTCAGGGGGACTCTTATCTGGGGCTGGAGGTTGATTGCAGGAGGGGGTTCGGGACTGGGTTGGAGGGGAGCAACCTCTGGCTGGGCACCATTTAACTGAGATGGCTTCCGGGTGTTGGAGCAGTGGAGTTAAGGCAGGCTTACCCTGCACTGGCCTTGCACCACTCCTATAAGCAGCTGGCATATACAGCAGTGGCTCCATGGTGCCATGTGCTGCTCCTCATCCACAGGCACTGAGCCCACAGCTTCTACTAGCCACGAATCCCCATTATTGATCAATGGGAGCTGCAGGTGTGGTGTCTGCAGGCAAGGACAGCATGTGGAGACCCCCTGCTCTGCATTTCTCAGAGGCTGCAGGGACATGCCAGCCACTTCCAGGAGCAGCAGTTACCATTGGGATAATCACTCCCCTCACGACCAGTTAAGCATTTTAGAACTCACTACTCAAAGTGTAAGAGAGAAATGAATATTATGAAATTCACAGGACCAGTAAAAAATAAGTCTGCAAGCAGTAAAACAAGTAACAACCACCCCCCTATGTGCGTGTTGGGTGGGGCGATGAGAGGGAAGGACAGTTTGTGTGTGTGAGAATGACAGACACACACACTGGGTATGTCTAGATTACATGCCTCTGCTGACAGAGGCATGTAAAATAGGCTACCCGACATAGTCAATGAAGCGGGGATTTAAATATCCCCGGCTTCATTAAAATAAAAATGGCTGCCGCAGTGTGCCGGCTCAGCTGATCGTCGGCACAGTGCGCGAATCAAGACGCGCATTGGTTGACAGGGAATGCCTTTGTTGACCGCTCCTGTAAACCTTGTTGCACAGGCATAAGGGAGCGGTTGACAAAGGCGTTCCCTGTTGACTGAGCCACGTCTTGACTCGCGCGCTGTGCCGACGATCAGCTGAGCCGGCACCACACAGTGGCCATTTTTATTTTAATGAAGCCAGGGATATTTAAATCCCTGTTTCATTGACTCTGTCGGGTAGCCTATTTTACATGCCTCTGTCGGCAGAGGCATGTAATCTAGACGTATCCACTGTGTAAAAGTGACAGTTTTAAATTGTCAAGCTCCCTCCATCCCCTTCTTCCTGTGTGGAGATAATGTACAGGAGTGGGGGGAGGAGGGATACCTTGACATCAGTGCCCCTCCCTCCTTCTCCCTCCCACACACTGCACAGCATGCAGGAGACTCCCAGGGGGGCAGCTCCAAGGCAGAGGGCAGGAGCAGCATGACAGTGGGTGGAGGGGCAACTGAAGTGCCAGCGCTTGGTAACTTCCCGGCCAAACCAGTCAGGATCAGCTGTCAGAGGCTCCAAGATCTACTGGTAGATCCCGATCTACTGGTTGGTGACCAGTGCCCTAAGATATAATTACAGATTGAATCATTCTAGTCTGGCACCCTGGTCTAAAAACTGGGGTCTGACATGATTTTAATTAGCAGGATGTTTGCTCATCATGGGTGTGGCCAAGTTGCTTATGGTCCCATAAAGTTTGTTTACAGCCACCAATCCTGGCTTTCGGTGTTCTGTGCTGTTGTTTAGCTCTAAATTACCCCTAAAGGACCAGTAAGTAGTAGAAGTGCCGGTAATGCTTCTGAGCATAAGCGTGATTTTTATGCTTTACTTATTTCCTCCTACCAATACACAGCTTTGGCTGTGCTCGCTCGGTGATGTGAGCTATGTCATAACATTTGTAAATGGTGTATCACTGTTATATATATTGAGGGATGCCAGTTGGTTATCAGTACATATGTTTGTGATCCGTTGTGTCATTATTCCAGCATCCAGAGCAGATGCAAACTTTGGGGAGCAGGTCCTGTAATCCTTGTTTTGATAAACATCTGAGCCCTTTTGCCTGGGGTATTGTTTGTGACTCATAAGTGGAATGCACGGCTCCTATCTACTCAAAGAAGAAATGGTTACTTTACTGTCACTGTGGCTCTTGGAGATATGATGCAGACATGTTTTCTGCAACCCACCTTTCATTCCATCTGCATTGCAGCCACGTCTGACATTTGGTGTGAAGGAACTGAGTGGGATTGGGTCTGAGCCATCTTGTGTAGCCAGGACAGGGTCGATGGCATGAGTGCTGCCCCAGTACAGCTACTGCTAGGCAAAATTTTGCAACGCCACACACCCTTAAGTGGAGTGAACACACCCTTAAGTGGAGCACACATCTGGAAGAACCACAGTTCTGGTAAGTAACCATTTCTTACACACTTGCACCAGGTTTACTTGTGCGTGCACCGTGACCTAGTCAATGCTAAAGGAATTTGCTTTAAAAATGTAACAAGCATTAACATTTTGAATGCTTCAATTTAGGAATTAAATTATAGCAAAAATTGGATTTATACACCTTTCATTCTGAAGGATCCCAAAGCTCTTTATAAACTTCACTGACGTATAGGATACTGAAAAGCAGTCATGTCAAGGAGAGAGGGCTACAGCAGGCCAAATGGTGCACGATGTGGGGGTGGATAAATGCGTGGCAGAAACACTAGATCACATCTTTACTCTTACCTACATTAAATAAGGGACTATAGCGTCGATGCTAAATCAACAAGATCTTTGTGTTTTTTAGACTGTTTCTGAAAAACCTTCTGTGTATAGTATACAGTCTATCTGTTTTAAAAGTATGAAGGATTGAATTTATTCTTTTGGGATTCAACTGGATGGTTCCAAGGAGTATAGGCATTTTAAAGCTGATGTTTAGACCACTAACCGTCCCTCCAGATTGAGATAGGGAATGCTTGAAAATCAAAGTTCTTAACTACAGAAAAGGAAGACCTATCTATTTCCAAAACAGGTAACTTGAGAGCCATACTGTGTACTGACCTGTGCCAGTGGTAAATTTGGTCCATTGAAGTTAAACACAGTTAAATTTGGAAGATCAAACAAACCTGATGACTGGATAGCATGAAGTCTTTGATATATATTATTAATAAATATCTAACAGTATACTATTTAAACTGTGCTTTCAACACAGTTTAAGCTGGCTCCCCCCAGCACTGGCTCCTGTTCCCCCAGCTTGTTGTCCCTCTCTGATAGAGGCAGCAAGGGGTGGGGTGGGGAAGTGACTAGTTGAGTCACTAGTCGACTGTCTGATAAGCATATGCTTATTGGATAGTCGACTAGTCACTTACATCCCTAATCCCTATCCTCTAGCACAGCCATGGCCAACCTGTGGCTTGCAAGCCACATGCAGCTCTTTCCCCCTACTGAGGCTTGCAAAGCTGCTCCTGCACCCCTGAGAGTTGCTCCCGGCTCTCCTGTTCTAATTGGGGCAGGGGAGCCGTCAGGCACTTCCAATATGGTGGTTGCTGATGGGAGCCTGCTGAGGTCAAAAAGCATAGAAACGTGCTTCTTGCACTTCTTAAAGGGGCAGGCTTTTTTCCTAGAACTTTTGGTGGCTTCCTCTTTTTTTTTTTTTTTTTTTGGTGCGCTCTACAACTTTGCCCCAGCTCTTCGCGCTGAATCCCCTAATATCTTGGCTCTTCATCCTGAACGGATTGGCCACCCCTGCTCTAGTGCAAAGGAGGAGAATATTTTTTGGGTCAGGGGCTGCTGACCCACAGAAAATCAGTCAGGCAGGGGACAATGGAGGCTGGAGTGCCAGTGATGGTGGAGTGGAGCTCTGAGCCCTGGGAGTCGGATCTAGGTAAGCCAGGGACTGCATCTGGCCCCCTGGGCCGTAGGTTCCCCACTCTTGCTCAAGTGTATCAGTCTCCCCTCCCACCTTAGTGTCATCTGAGAACTTCCTGAGGGTGCAATCTATCCTATCATCCAGATAAGTAATGAAGATGTTGAACAAAACTGGCCCCTGGGGCACTCCACTTGATACTAGACATCGGTCTGTTGATCAGTACCCCTCGACCCTGATGTCCTAGCCAGCTTTCTATCCACCTTATCGTCCATTCATTCAGTCCATCTGTCTTTAGCTTGCTGGCAATAGTATTATGGGAGTCCATATCAGAATTTTTGCTGAAGTCAAGGAATATCCCTGTCCATTGCTTTCCCCATATCCACAGAGCCATTTATCTCATCATAGAAGACACTCAAGCATGTCTTGCCCTTGGTGAATCCATGTTAACTGTTTCTGATCACCTTCCTCTCCTCCAAGTATTTCAAAATGGATTCCTTAAGAACCTGTTCCATGACTGTTTCTGGGGACTGAGGTGACGATTGCTCTGTAGTTCTCTAGATTCTTCTCCTTCCCGTTGAAAAAAAAATGGACACTATATTTACCTTTTTCCAATTGTCCAGGACCTTCATTGATCACCATACATTTTCAAAGATAATGGCCAATGACTCTTCAGTCACATCAGCCAACTCCCTTAGCACCCTCAGATACATTGTATCCAGCCCCACGGAGTTGTGATGTCCATTTTTCATAAATTGTCCGTAATCTGTTCTTTCAGCACTGAGGGTTGCTCACTTCTTCCCCATAATGTGATGCCCAATGACCTTGTCTGTGAAGACCAAGGCAAAAAAAAGCATTGAGCACTTTCTATTTCTTTCACATCTGTCACTAATTTGCCTTCCCCATTCTGTAAAGGTCCCACACTTTCCCTGACCCCTACCTTTTTGCTAACATACCTATAGAAACACTTATTGCTATCCTTCATATCCCTGTAACTCAAATTGCATTTTGGCTTTTCTGATTACACTGTTGCATGCTCAAGCAGTATTTTTTATTCTCCTCCCTAGTCATCTGTCCAAGTTTCCACTTGGAAGATTCCACCAAAGATTTCTCTCAAGCCAAGCTCGTCACCTACTGTATTTGCTATTCTTTTTGCACATTGGGATGGTTGTCCCTGCACTCTGAATAAGCCTTCTTTAAAATGTAGCCAGCTCTTCTGGACTCCTTTTCCCTCATATCAGCCTCCCAGAGATCCTGCCCATCGGTTCCCTGGGAGGGTCAGTCTGCTTTTCTGAAGTCCAAGGTTTGTAATGTATTGCTTTCCTTTCTTTCTTTCCTGAAGATTCTCAACTCGACCATCTCCTGGTCACCGCCGCTCATGTTGGCCCCCACTTTTTCCCCCTACCAGTTCTTCCCTTTTGTGAGCAGCAGGTTGAGAGGAGCGTGGCCTCTAGTTGGTTCTGCCAGCACACGCACTAGGAAAATGTCCCCAACGTTCTCCAAAAATGTCCTGGATTGTCTGTGTGCTGTTGTATTGTTTTCCCAACAGATGTCAGGGTGATTGAAGTCCACCATTAGAAAGTAGGGCCTGTGATTTGGGAGCTTGAACTTGAACCTCTGTGTGTAGACATGTATATGTGAGAGTTGGTCTAGCTATGAACTCCTGAGTTCCAATCCACTGAGTCACTTTGCAGCCTTTGGCAAGTCACTCAACTTCTCTACTTCCGTTTCTTATCTGTCAAATGGGAATAATACCTCAGAGAGGTGTCATCAGGATTTTTTAGTAGGTACCAGGTATATTCTTGCCCAGCATTGAAGGATTAATTGAACTTTTGAAGCTCATATTTTCTTCCCCCATCAGAGTTGGAAGCTGGAGTGTGCTCATGGCCCTGGGGTGGGTGAGAAATACAAACAAGGCTATGGGGTCAAGGTTGGGGGCTGCAGTGGGGCTGGCAGCTGTGCCCATGGCTATGTGTGTCTCCACTAGGGATGTTAAGGACTAGTGGACTATCCAATAAGCATTTCCTTATCGGATAGTCTGCTGACTAGTCAATCTCCCGCTTGCTGCCTTACTTCAAAGCGGCAGCGCTGCACAGCTGAGCCGGCTGCCCCTTTGAAATGCTGCCTCCACATTTCAAAGGGGGCAGCTGTGGAGCCCGGGGGCAGCTGGGGACTGACCCCGGGTTCCGGGAAAATACTGTGTGGAATCCGGGGACAGCTGGGGAGTCCCTAGCTGATCCTGGGTTCTGCTGATATGCCGTGCAGAAACGGGGTCAGTTGGGGAGTCCCCCATTAAACTCGGGCTCCATGACTTTGAAATGCACAAAAGCCCCTGCTGGGGACTGTTGTACATTTCAGAGCAGGCACCCGCTTCAGCCTGGGGTCAGCGGGACTTCCCAGCAGGGGCTTTTGTACATTTCAAAGGAGGAATGCAGAAGTGCATATTGACTAGTCAAATAGTCAGTGGGAATTCCATTGACTACTCGACTAGTCAATTAACTGCATTTTAACATCCCAAGGCTTCACCCCCAGCCTCATCCCACTGCTGGGTACAGAGCAGCAGCCAAGGCAGGGAGCTGGCATGGAGCCAGTAGTGGAGCTGTGCTGAGGCTGAGGAAGGGGCCATATGCAGGGCCAGGAGTTGGGCACATGACTAAGGGTGGGGACTGGAGCAAGGCTGAGGTGAGGAGGGGTTTGGGTGGCACTCTAACCCCTCTTTGGATGGCCTGGGCCTGCTGCTTCCCTTCCTCTACTCACTAGGGGTGTGCCCCTAGTTTGGGGGTCTCTGATTTAAACTAATCTGTCATGGAGAAAAGAAAATCACCTTACAGGATAAAGGAGCGGCCTGATGTGTTCTCAGGAGACCCAGATGACTTCCTTTATATAAAGTTTACATATCGCCACAGCTTAGTGAATCAGTTGCTGTATTTTGGTGGGTGGAACCAAAATCAGTTACTTGGTGTGCTAGACTAAAGTAGGACAGTGTAGTACATATTCAGTACATAGTTGACTAACTCCCACAGCAAACCACAAAATTAAAAGGTAAGCTGCCAAACTAGACTAGCTTGGTGGTATAATTGCTGTGTGTCTTATGTGAGCTACATAGAAGTATGGAGACTTCAGAATGCTGTCCTGTATGCTGCTAATGATGATATGCCTTGGCATTGAGAAAAGGCGTCTCTTGTGTTTGGGACTAGCACTTGCGTAATCCGTAAATTCATGCAGAATGAAGCTACTGTATATTCATATAGCAACACAAATGATGTCAGATCTCCTAGTGTGTGCAGATGGTGCCTGCAGCTGAACAAGCCACTTAGGAGTTGTCACTGGGGGGAAATGAAAGGGGTAATTGAAGAACTGAAAATTCTATTTTAGAGTGAAATTCTATTTATTTGTTACAATTTTTATTCAAGATGGCTTAATTTTAGGTGATACTGAGTATAAGTGAAGGGCTACTTTCAGTATGGGTTAGTTTGAGTATAAAGCAAAACAAGTTTGATGGTGCACATAAAGTAAGAAGTCTCATAGGGTTACTCTGTTACTCTGGATCTTTAAAAACAACAGTTAGTCATGTGGCACCTTAGAGACTAACAAATACATTAGATCATGAGGTTTCGTGGATAAAACCCACTTTATCAGAATCTAGCCTTTCAGCAGATTTCCTTGTTATCTTGCTCTTTCTTTTCAGAAAGGTATTCAAATATCTATAAAATGTTGTCAAGTTAACCAATCCTTCTGTTGTGCTGTAGGTATGTTTAAAAGATTGACTCTCTGGATTTTCATGTTACTGTTCAGTATGTGTGCTGGAAACCATGTTACTTAAACGTGCAAATTTTATACAGTAGGTTTCTTTAAAAAAAATCATCCTTATTCAGCTTATATGTACACCCCAATTTTTAAATGTCAGATTTTTTTTTTAAATGAAGTGAATGTGACCAAAAGTCAATCTCACTTGTGCTGGATTTTATGTTCCTTCAGTTTTGTGCTGACTACCACAGGTAAAAGGAGGCTTTAAACTACCTTTGTAAACTCCTTCTGGCTCTGACGAGTCCTTTTAGCCCAGTGGTTCTGAAAGCTTTTATACTGGTGATCCCTTTCACATAGGAAGCCTATGAGTGAGCCCCTGCCCCTTATAAATTAAAAATAGGAAACTTTCATAGGGGCTTGGGGCTGACAGCATCTGCACCTGGTTGGGCTTGTGAGACCCCTCAGTTTGAGAACTCCTGTTTTAGCCCTTGTGCCACTGTGAGGAGCTCTAAATTATGCTGGTATGTAATGGCCCTTTAGAACACTAGGTTGGCAAAAAAATAGGATGTTTTTGATGTATTTAGCTTAAACGTTACCACCTTTTCAACTTTGTCCTTTTTCTACATTCAGTATAAGAGGTATCTAACAAAAGAATCATATAAAGACCCCTTTTTTAGTCTGTTGCTCTGCAAGCATTGAGGGTTTTGACATAACAGCTGAGCTCTTACCCTTCGTGTTCAAAGGTTAGTGTTCCTTGAGAGCTGCACATCAGCGACCTTATTTTTGGTCCTATGTTTTTTGAGTATTTTATATACATTGACATTTCTCCTGCGAAGGCGTTGGCCAGCTTTAAGCAATTACTTTCCTTGATATTTATCTCCTTATTGTTTACCCGTGCTCTACAACAAGGAAGGGGAACCCAGTTAATATTACTGATTAGCTGCTAGAGTTCCACAGAGGCTGAAGATGATACACACACCAGAAAGAAATACCATTTGGCAGCAAGTTACATTAACCTTGCTTGATGGTAGCAAGGAAAAGGGTAAATTTTGAGTCTTACAGTGCAAGTAGCTAACACAGCCTGAAGGAGTCCTTGAATGGTAAATTTACAGTTAGAGCTGATATCATTTCATGCTAGGGATGTTAAATTTCGACTAATCAGCTACCGAGTAGTTGATGCGGCTGCCCCTCTGCCTTTTAAATGTGGCTCTGTGGGGCCCTGACTACATTTAAAGGCAGAAGTGCAGCTTGGGGTCATGACTGCTGCGCCTCTACATTTAAAAGGCAGAGAGGCACAGCAGTCAGCCCCGGCGTAAGCGGGGATTGCTTGAATCTCCGCTTGCACCGGATTCCCCACTGCACCTCTGCTTCCCCTAGCCCTCCACGGAGCTGGTGCTGGTGGGAATCGGCTTTTAAGATGGCAGCAAGATGAGAGAATGACTAGTCGAGTAGTGACTCAGCTACATGATAAGCCTAGGCTTATCAGGTAGTTGACTAGTCAGCTAGTCTCTTACATCTGTATTTCATGCTGCCTTTTAGATTTAGGGTGAGAAATGAAAGAACTCTCTTCAGAATTTAGACACTTACTAAAAGCACTACATGTTCTTCTCCCATTAATCTGAGTTTACTAGTAATTGAAAGACTGAAGTTTCTCCCTCTAGCTCAGGCTGTTTGAGTCCAATCCATGTCCCACAACTGAGTAAAATGCAAACAAAAAGCAAAGAAAACCCCTGTCTTTAGCTGCAAGTGAGACTGGTACAATTTACTAAGCAAGATTGGCATTGATTGAAAACCATATGCAATGGACTAAGGATTGCCAGAGCCGTATTTTGAAACTAGCTAATCTTTAAAAGAAAAATAGAGCTATTCAGGGAAACATTTGGGTGAAAAAGATTTCATTAGAAAAGCCCAACTTATTTGAAACAGTACAGTATACATTTAGAATTCCAATATGATAATGATTTGAAATTTATTTCACTGGGTTTTTTCAATTGCAGAAAATAATTTATGTATTCTAATAAGCATTTGACTATATTTCTGTGCCATTGTGATTGCTTTCAGGAAATGTTGTAATTTTTTTAAAAGTTCATTTTCAGTATTAATTTTGATAACTAAATACTTGTAAGAACCTATGAAAAAATCAATTTGTGCCAATTAAACACGACTAATAATCTCATTTTGTTTGTTTGTTAGTTCGGAGGAGCTTCCTTTTCATGATGCAGTAATAGAAAGGGTAAGTCCTCTGTCTTCTCTTAAAACTGTAAGCAAATATCAACACTTGACAATGTATCCTTTATAAGTTTTATAATTGGGGTATACAATGTCATACTGTAGATTTTTCACGGTCTCAAATATTAGACAACTTATAACTATTTGTATTGTGATATACTACACTTCAAGTTCTGATTCACTTAACTAAGCATGAGATATATTATGGTGTGAAAATGAGTGTCTATTTCTCATGTCCCATGTTTTAATAATACTTTTCCAGACAGGGTGTCTGCATAGGAACTATATTATATACCTTTCAATGTTAAGTTGCAAATGTAGCTTCTTTTTATAGCTACACTGTATTCTAGTTATACTTTTTGGTGATATCCTGACCTCTGGTGGCCTGAGGCTGAGGTTTGCATTACTCCAGTCAGTGATGCTTCAGTTCACTGCAATTTCCATGTTACCATAGTAGTTGATGTGCCAATTAACATATAATTTAATTGTGGGCTAATAATAAAGAAAAAAGTAGATTTTAAAAATTAATTTATTTGACAGTGGAGGGTCTACCCTTTTTCTGTATCATTTCTGATCTTCTGTGATGTCCAAAAGCAAATGTAGGTAGTATTTTGGCCAGTGTGTGGCCTGCATAGAGATTTCTTTCTTGTTAAATTTGAAATACTTTCACTTTGATCACATCCTGTCCTTCCTACATGTTCCACTGTACAGCATAAAATACTTTTCTTTGTGTAACACATAAAAATGCTTTAGGATGGGGTTAGTGTGACTGAACAACTAACTACTTTCTACACTTCATTACAGAGGCCAGTTGAATGTTTAAATGCTGGAAACTGTTGTACTATGTTATAAACCAACCGATCTTCACATTTATGCAGTGTTTTAAAATGTAAGAGAAGCACCATGGTCCAGTGTACAGAGTATGTAACCGAATCATAGAACACTAGAACTGGAAGAGACCTTGAGAGGACATCGAGTCCAGTCCCCTGACCTCACAACTGGACCAAGCACTGTCTAGATCAGGGCTACTCAACATGCGGGCCGCTTTCAACCTGTTAGCTTGAGGCCCATGGTGTGGTTTGGGTTTATGCGGGGCTCAGCACCCGGCCCAAAGGTGGGATTCTTTGAACATGGCTACCCATGGGAACACGCTCCACAACAGCGAGGCATATCCCAGGTGGGGTGTGCATTGAAAGACTCAAGTGGCTGGGCTGGGTGGAACAGTCGGGTACAGAGTGTTGGCATTTCTTGCCCCTAGGGAGGACATGCCGGTAGCACCGGGGCATTGTGGGAAGCACTAGCTGCTCAGCCTTGTAGGCAGAGCCTGAGAGGTGCTGAGTGGCTCTAACTGGCCACATTTAGGTCCGGCGCCACAGCTTAAGACTTAAGAACATAAGAACGGCCGTACTGGGTCAGACCAAAGGTCCATCTAGCCCAGTATCCTGTCTACCGACAGTGGCCAACACCAGGTGCCCCAGAGAGGGTGGACCGAAGACAATGATCAAGCGATTTGTCTCCTGCCATCCCTCTCCAGCCTCTGACAAACAGAGGCCAAGGACACCATTTTATCCCCTGGCTAATAGCCTTTTATGGACCTAACCTCCATGAAATTATCCAGCTTCTCTTTAAATTCTATTATAGTCCTAGCCTTCACAGCCTCCTCTGGCAAGGAGTTCCACAGGTTGACTACACGCTGTGTGAAGAAGAACTTCCTTTTATTAGTTTTAAACCTGCTACCCATTAATTTCATTTGGTGTCCTCTAGTTCTTCTATTATGGGAACTAATAAATAACTTTTCTTTATCAGCCCTCTCCACACCACTCATGATTTTATAGACCTCTATCATATCCCCCCTCAATCTCCTCTTTTCTAAACTGAAAAGTCCCAGTCGCTTTAACCTCTCCTCATATGGGACCCGTTCCAAACCCGTAATCATTTTAGTTGCCCTTTTCTGAACCCTTTCCAAGGCCAAAATATCTTTTTTGAGGTGAGGAGACCACATCTGTACACTGTATTCAAGATGTGGGCGTACCATAATTTTATACAGGGGCAGTAAGATATTCTGGGTCTTATTTTCTATCCCTTTCCTAATAATTCCTAGCATCCTATTTGCCTTTTTGACCGCCGCTGCACTCTGTGTGGAAGTTTTCAGAGAACTGTCCACGATAACTCCAAGATCTCTTTTCTGATTTGTCATAGCCAAATTAGTCCCCATCATACTGTACGTATAGTTGGGGTTATTTTTCCCGATGTGCATTACTTTACACTTATCCACATTAAATTTCATTTGCCATTTTGTTGCCCAATCACTCAGTTTGGTGAGATCTTCTTGGAGTCCCTCGCAGTCTGCTTCTGTCTTGACTATCCTAAACAGTTTTGTATCATCTGCAAACTTTACTACCTCACTGCTTACCCCTTTCTCCAGATCATTTATGAATAAGTTGAAAAGGATTGGTCCCAGGACTGACCCTTGGGGTACACCACTAGTTACCCCTCTCCAATCTGAAAATTGACCATTTATTCCTACCCTTTGTTTCCTGTCTTTTAACCAGTTCTCAATCCAAGAAAGGACCTTCCCTCTTATCCCATGGCCATGTAATTTACACAAGAGCCTTTGGTGAGGGACCTTGTCAAAGGCTTTCTGAAAATCCAAGTATACTATGTCTACTGGATCCCCCTTGTCCGCATGTTTGTTAACCCCTTCAAAGAACTTTAACAGATTAGTGAGACAGGATTTCCCTTTACAGAAACCATGTTGACTTTTGTCCAACAAATTATGTTCTTCTACATGCTTCACAATTTTATCTTTGTATTCATGCCCGTCATAAGAACGGCCGTACTGGGTCAGACCAAAGGTCCATCTAGCCCAGTATCCTGTCTACCATTTCTTTAGGTTGTCCAGATCATTTTGAATTATGACCCTATCCTCCAAAGCATTTGCAATCCCTCCCAGATTGGTATCACCTGCAAACTTAATAAGCATGCTCTCTATGCTATCATCTAAATCGTTGATGAAGATATTGAACAGAACCGGTCCCAAAACAAAACCCAGTGGAACCTCATTTGTTATGACCTTCCAGAATGACTATGAACCATTAATAATTACTCTCTGAGAACCTTTATCCAGCAGTTATGCACCCACCTGGTAGTAGCCTCATGTAAGTTGTATTTCACTAGTTGATAGATTAAAAAGGCTATGAAAGACCGTATCAAATGCTTTACTAAAGTCTTGGTATATGTCGTCTAATGTTTCTCCCCTATTCACACAACTTGTTATCCTATCAAAGAAAGCTATCAGATGGATTTGACATGATTTGTTCTTTAAAATCCACACTAGGTGTTACATGTCATTTCATTATCTTCCAGATGTTTGCAGATTAATTCCTTAATTACTTCCTCCATTATCTTCCCTGGCACAGAAGTAAAACTGGCTGGTCTATAGTTTCTTGGGTTGTTCTTATTTCCCTTTTTACAGATGGGCACTATATTTGCCCTTTTTCAATCTTCTGGAATCTCTCTCGTCTTCCATGACAGCTAATGGCTCAGATACTTCCTCTATCAGCTCCTTAAGTATTCTAGGATGCGTTTCATCAGGCCCTGGTGACTTGAAGACATCTAACTTTTCTAAGTAATTATTAAGTTGAGCTTTTTGTATTTTAACTTCTAAACCTACCCCATTTTCACTAGCATTCACTGTTAGACATCCTGTTATCATCAGTCATCTTAGTGAAAACCAAAATAAAGAAGTCATTATCACCTCTGCCATTTCCAAGTTTCCTGCTATTGTTTTTCCCCTCTTCACTAAGCAATGGGCCTGTCCTTGGTCTTCCCCTTGCGTCTAATATATTTGTAGAATGTTGTTTTGTTACCTGTTATGTCTCTAGCTAGATTGAGCTCGTTTTGTGCCTTTGCCGTTCTAATCTTGCCCCTGCATACTGGCATTGTTTTCTTATATTCATCCTTAGTAATTTGAGCTAATTTCCACTTCTTATGTGAGTCCTTTTCGGGTTTTAGATTATGTAAGATCCCCTATGCAGTGGAATAGTTTGCTTTTTCAGTCTTAATAATGTCCCTTAGAAAAACTGCCAACTATCTTCAGATGTTTTTCCTCTTAGTCTTCCTTCCCATGGAACCTTACCTACCAGATCTCTGAGTTTACTAAAATCTGCCTTCCTGAAATCTATTGTCTCTATTTTGCTGTTCTCCCTTTACCATTTCTTGGAATCATAGAGTTCACGATTCTATGATCACTTTCACCCAGACTGCCTTCCACTTTCAAATTTTCAACTAGTTCCTCTCTATTCGTTAAATTGAAATCTAGAACAGCTTCTCCCTGGTAGCTTTCTCAGCCTTCTGAAATAAAAAATTGTCTCCAATGCATTCCAGGAACTTATTGGATAACCTGTGCTCTGCTGCTGTGCTCTGGATAGTTGACATATGCTGGGAAATCCTGTGCCTTTGATGATTTTGTTAGTTTTAAAGAAAAGCCTCATCCACCTCCTCTGCTTTGGTAGGTGGTCTGTAGTAGACCCCCTAGTATGACATCACCTTTGCTTTTTACCCCTTTTAGCCTAACCCAGAGACTCTCAACACATCTGTCTCCTATGTCAATCTCCACCTCAGTCCAGGTGTATAATTTTTAAAATATAAAGGCAACACCTCCTCCCTTTTTTCCCCTGCCTAGCCTTCCTGAACAATCTGTACCCTTCCATACCAACATTCCAATCATGTGTATTATCCCACCACGTCTCTGTGATACCAAATGTGTCATAGCTGTGTTTATTAACACTTCATGTTCTTCCTGCATATTTCCCATGTTTCTTACATTTGTATACAAGCATCCCAGTTCTGCCTTGCCCCTCTATCTCTGCTATTCTAGCCCAGCTTCCTCTTATTTCTGACCCATCTTCCAGGACTCCATTTTGTCACTTACGTGTGGGCTTTGGTCATATGCCCCCCCGTCGCACCTAGTTTAAAGCCCTCCTCACTAGGTTAACCAGCCTGTATCTTAATACTCACTTCCCTTTCCTTGAAAAGTGAATCCTACCCCTGCTTAGCAGTCGTCCTGTGAACAGCATCCCCTGGTCAAGGAAGCCAAAATCCTCCCGGCAACACCATCTTTGCAGCCAGGCACTCACCTCTAGGATGCATCTCTCTCTCTCTGGGCCTCTGCCTTTGATAGGAAGGATGGAAGAGAGTACCACCTCCAAAATCTTTCACTCATATTCCCAGAGCCCTTTAGTCACTCTTGATCTGCTCAAGATCATAACTATCAGTATCATTAGTGCTCACATGGATGAGTAGCATGGGGTAGTAATCGGAGGGCTGGATAATATTCAACAGTGCCCTTGTAACGTGTTGGATATGGGCCCTTGGCAGGCAGCATACCTCCCAAAGTGTCATGTGAGGGTGACAGATGGTTGCTTCTCTCTCCCTCAGAAGAGAGTCTTCAACCACCACTACTCTATGCTTCCTCCTCGCAGTGGTGGCTGCAGATGTCCCAGCCTTGAGGGGTCAAGGCTTCTCCTCTTCTGCCTTATGGGGTGATTCCTTATCTCCTGTATCCAGAACAACATAACAGTGCTTCAGAACCACAAGGAGAGGGTTGGGAGCAGGGGTGGAGCACTGCCAGAAATGACCAACTGCCAGTGTCCCACCTAAGCCATTTCCTCCTCCACCAGTGGTGTGTCGACAGTCTTTTGTAATGGGATAGCTTCCTTAGCCTCAGGTATCTCCACATGAATACTCTCAAGGAATTCCTCATGAACCAGGATGCTCCTCAGCCTAGCCACCTCTTCCTGTAGCTCTCCCACCTGCTTCTTGAGAGATTTCACCAGCAGGCACCTTTCGCATTGGATGGTCTCCTCGGCCTAGATTTCTGTACGTGGGAATTGCAAACCATAGTCCCTGCAAAACCACACCAGGACTGGGTAGAGGCATTCATGGTCAAGTGGTTCATCTGGCTGCAGGCACAGGCAAAGGAGACAGGCTCAGTGCTCTTTCAAACTTCCTGTCTGTAGCTCCCTGTCCGCTTCACTCCCCTGGTCACTTTCCCTCTGGCTTTTAAAGCCTGCTCACCTCGGTCAAGCCTACCCCCTGGTTAGCCACACTGGGAAGCTGATCACAAGCCTGAGTGAAGCTGATCAAATGGAATCAAGGGAACACACACTCCCGGACACCCATTCCCAACTGCGATGCTAACTGAAATAATCTGCAACAGAAACAAAATGCAAACAGTCGAACAAACTCACTCTCACTAAAGCTAGTACACTCTCCTGGTGGCCTGTTCAGTGGCAGGATCTCTTGTGCTCCCTCGCAGACTTGCCTGCCCACAGCCCCCTGTCTGCATTGCTGGGTTCTATAACTAGTTCTGCCTCTCTTGTCCAAATCACTTCATGTGTCTGTCTCTAACCCTACCACTGTGTCTGTTTCTCCTCACTGTGGCTTATTTGTTTGGACTGTAAACTCTTCAGGTTTTAGTAGTTTGTATCATGTATTTGCACACCACCTTGCCCCCACCTTGGTTGGGGCTCTACGAAGGCACCACTCTTGGCCCTTTCTGTAGGTGCTGTTGCAGTACAGTAACAGCTGTTATCTGGATCTGTACCAACTAGAAAGCTCCATTTCTGATCTTCATTGCAAGTCTCGTTTACAGTCAGGTTGGTGTGGAACTGACAGGCTCTGTGAAAGTAGTGACATTATGGCTTACAAAATTTTTAAAATAGAGAGATGAGGTAAAAATGTTTTAAATAAATAAATTAATGTCCCTGCTTCTCCTAGATGGAGGAACAGCCATAGGGGATCCGTGAGCTGCTCCCATCCCACCCTGAGCACTTGCTCTGCAGCTCCAAGTGGGTAGGAATCGTGGGCAAAGGCAGTTCACAGAGCTACCCAGCTGCATCTCTGCCTGGGAGCAGCAAGTATATGTGTCCACTTGCGTGGAACTGTCCCAGGTGAATGTCGCCTGGATCTAGCACCCTGCAGCCACTCCCATGCTCTGAACCCAAATTCCTCATCCTTGTTCTCCCTCCCCCCAAGAGCCAGCACTTTTGCTGGAGAAACTCTGTAGGTCTGGAGTGTGAAAAAAACATAGCTTTGACCAACATAAGTTACACTGTCAGAAGCACTGGTGTAGACAGTGCTGTGTTGATTGGAGAGGTGTTGTTGCTGACAAGTTGTCACCACTCTTTGGAGATAAGAGAGCAGCTACACCAGAGACCTTATTTAGAGGAGTGCAGCTACAGCAATACATTTGTGCTTCTGTAAGGTTTCTTCTGTAAACATAGCCTTTAAAACTCACTATAGAATACAGAACAATAGGTTTCTTCTGAAACAGTTTCATGGACTCTAGATTTCCTGATAAAGCAGTAGTATCCATCTTCTACACAATGTGATTCTTGAGATATAGCCGTGTTATCCAAGCAAGTCCTGTTTAATGTGAAAGTGAGCATTGCTCGGGTTAAAAAACAAGCCACAATTGTCCAAAAAACAACCTTGGAAGGGCTTAAAAACCAGCAAAGACTAGTTTTTAAGCCCTTGTCTGGGAGACAAGAAATCCTGAATTAACCTAAAGCAGCCAGAAACTCATTTCAGAAAAGGCAGATCTTGAAAGTCAATTGCAGAGTTCAATATTAGAGGCTCAGGGTGCAGATGGGATTTTATTTTTCTGACCACCTGAATAATTTGTCCGGAACAGAAACCTGGCTTGCCTTATTGTAAACTTTGTATGTATATTTCTATCCCCAGACTGAACTACACCCAGTGATATGATTTGGAAAAATTTTGCTAGTGGGATATTTATAAGGAATACAGTCTCACTGTGAAAACAATATAAGTGCAGCGATGCTAGACCTAAGAAAGTGAGAGGCATTTCTGTAAATCCCTCTTTAAGCTAAACATTTCATGATAAAATAATATTTTAAAAAGTTGAAGATGCCCCTATTTATCTGCAAACCTCATAAAAATGCATCAATAGCATGCAACTATACAAGAACCTCAATACAATGAAGTACAATGCGTAAAGTAAGATGAGTTAGACCGGCTGAGTAGAAATATCTGACTCAACCCTGTTCATTGGAGCTGGTGTTTAAACCACTCAAGAAAATGGACATAACATTGTTTTTTCATTGTGTGTCATCCATGTATTTACTTTGGTCATATTTTTCATTTCCATTTTAGTATGGAAGAAGCTTTTTGGACACCTTTAACTTTCTAATACTTCCTTTCAGCTTTTCAGACCTCTAGCTATATCCGGCTGCTTTATTTCTGCATACATTTTGCTGAATATAACTGAACTATTATCTTAAAGTGTATATCCATATGGAGTCAATTCATATGATGTCATTTATGAAATTACTGATCAGCATATTTAAAAATGAAGTTTTTATTGTACATTCACATTCAGATATTTCTAATGCTATCTCTTGAATGTTTCCTTCTTTTTTTTTTTTTAATACCAAACTTCATGGACTAACAATAGTTTCCCATAGTATTTATAAGTGAGAGTTGGAGAAAATTGCTATCATGCACATCATGTTTCTGTTTTTTCTAATGGCCTGTAATGCTATAAAAACAGTGTTAGGTTTCTGACTGGCAGAAAGTTATCTCTGTTGGTCTATTTAACATAGCAATACAGTGCTATCATTAGCCTACACATGGTATTTGGCTGTTTTGTGCATTCTCCGTGGCAATTATCAATATGGTATAATTTTTTTCTATCAAAATCTGTTATGTTAGAGTGCAGAAGTTGTGTGTGTATGAGAATTAAGGTTTTGTACAATTATGTATTCCACTTTTAAAAGAATTTCTGAAATAACCTTTACCTGATTTCACCAAACAGTAGTAGTATACATGGTTAATTATAATAATATATCTGATACATAAAGTGGATTATCTCTGCCTCCAGACTTAGGCCAGATGGATGAAGATAAGAATAAATATGTTCAAAACATGTTATTTTACACGGTACTTCATGACTTTTATCATGGAATTTAATTTAAAGTTGAAAAATAACTGTAAGCTTACTTAGGCCTTGTCTTCACACACAGCACTACAAAGGCACAGCTAAGCCAATGGGAAGCTTCTTCTGTCAGCATAGTTAATCCGCCTCCCTGAGAAGCTGTAGCTTTATCGTCAGAGAGGCTCTCCCATTGACATAGTATTGTCTGCATCCACATACTATGTTGCTGAGGGGTCTGGAGTTTTCACAGCTGTAAATGATGTAATTATACCAATATGTAGGTTTGTAGTTTAGGCCTGGCCTGAGCCCTATTGCTCCTAGTTCAGGCTCAGACCAGCTGTTTTTTGGAGAGAGAGAGAGAGAGAGAGAGAGAGAGACAAGCTTTTGAGCTACACAGAGCCCTTCTTCAGATTTGGGAAACGAATACAGGGTATATCTACACTAGTGATTTTGTTGGTAAAGCTTATGTTGCATAGGGTTGTGAAATAACACGCTTGAGTAACAAAAGTTACATGAACAGAAGCGCCATTGTGGACTGCTGATATAGCTACTGCTATTTGTTGGGTGTGGGTTGTTTGATGGGAGAGCGCTCTCCTGTCAGTAGAGAAGTAGCTACATAGGATATCTTATAGACATACAGCTGTGGGTGCTGTAAGTTGTGTCTGCTGGCAAAATAAATCCACCTCTACTGTGAGGTGTTAGCTTTGGTGTTGGGAGAGCGTCTCATGCTGACAAATCATTCTATTCCCCAGAGCCTTTTGTCAGTAAAACTTTTGTCAGTCAGGTATTTTTATTTTATTTAGACATTTAATGTACTTGGTGCTGCCAAAAATGTTCCAGAAAGAAATATAAACCCTCTCTACTGTGTGTGTGTGTAAGAATTTTTAATTTTTTTATATGGAATTCTCCTAAAAATAAAATACAATGTACAATATTTTAAAATTCTGCATACTTTATTTGTCAAAATAATGCAATATAACAACACCCATCTCAATTATGTTGGTAACTTATTTCAAAATAACGGTTATCTCTGTAATACAGACAAAATTCAGGATTTTTTTATAAGTAGATTCTTACTAGAGAAATTAACAGACAACTTTGAGTAATTAATTTAAACTACAATACGCAAACATATTTCCCATACCTGTCAGAAGCAGTGCAAAGGCTTTAGGGAATCAGAAGCAATAGAGGAGGTGAGGAAAAGAGAGGGAGCCTGGGAATGATATTGGAGAGTTTGTCTGTTTTGTGTGTGGGAACAGTATGGAACAAGGTTTGGGTTTTTGGGGGATGGGGTGAGGATGGATTAGGGAGTTAGAGAGCCTTGCCTATGTGGACCCTGGCTAACCTTGAGCCTGTCCTATTGAGTAGGCACATCTGCTCCATAAGCCTGTGTCCCAGCAATCCTTGTTCTTGTGTGTCCCTGCAGTCCCCTTCTGCCTGCTCTGGTGCCACAGTGCTTCTGGTGGGTGAAAGGTGGAACTGCAGCACTCCTGAAGAATATTGTTTCTGTGCAAAAAAAAAAAAAAAAGGATTATATGGTGGATGTGTGTTCTGCGCATGTGCAGTGGCACAGAATTCTCACAGAAGTAAAATATATAAATGAGGCTTTCAAAGGATTTAAAAATTGATCTCAGTTAATCATGAGACTTTAAAAATCATGATTAATCCCAGTTTTAATAGCACAGTTAATATTATTTATTTAAATATGTTTGGATGTTTTCTTGGTTTTCCAATATATTGATTTCAATTATAACACAGAACACAAAGCATATATATTGTTTATATTATTTTATTACAAATATTTGCAGTGTAAAAAAGTTAAAAGAAATAGTATTTTTCGATTCACCTCATAAGTATTGTAGTTTGATCTCTTCATTGTGAAAGTGCAGCCTTGTTTTATTTTTAAGTGCACTTAGGTTTTAAAAAGTGGAACTTTCAAACCACTAATTCATTCAGTCCTCGTTCTTGTTCAGCCAAATACTAAGACAAACAAGTCTGTTTACATTTACGAGAGATTATGCTGTCCATTTCTTATTTACAAAGACACCTGAATATGAAATCAGACATTTACGTGATACTGTTGTGCCAGCTATGTTAAACATTTTTGTCTCTTCAGGCTTGTACCACCATTCCAGAGGACGTGCTGCCATGCTGATAATGGGTTCTGCTCAATAATAATCCAGAGCAGTGTGGGCTGATGCATATTCATTTGAGTCAGATGCTAGTAACAGAAGGTTGATTTTCTTTTTTGGTAGTTCAGTTTCTGTAGTTTCTGCATTGCAGTGTTGCTCTTCTAAGATTTTAGTTATTGTATTCCACACCTTGTGTTCTCTGATTTTGGAACGCCCTTCAGATTCTTAAACCTTGGGTCAAGTGCTGTAGCTATCTTTTGAAATCTCACGTTGGTCCCCTCTTTGTGTTTTGTAAAATCTTCAATGAGTGTTGTTAAATCAGACAACATGTGCTGAGTCGTCATCCAAAACTACCATAAGACAAAATATATGGCAGAATGTGGATAAACTGTAGGAAGCATGAAATATACACTTTTTTCCAAGGAGTTCAGTTAGCGCGTTTTTTAACAATCATTATCATTGAGGAAGTATATCTTTTTGAATGGTAGTTGAAGGCATGAAGGTCCGTGTGAATGGTTAGCATACCTGGCACACACATACTTTGTAACGTCAGCTAGAAAAGTACCATGCAAATTCTTCTCACTTTCAGGAGACATTTTAAATAAGAAGTATGCATCATTATCACCTATAAATGTAAATAAACTTGTTTGTCTTAGCTTCAGGGTGTAGCTGAGTAAGTCTGTACAGGATAAACTTAAACAACAAATGGTCTGGTGGAATTCTATAAAGTGTTTGTCTTAGAAATTTGGCTGACTCAGTGGACTTGTAGCCCTAAAATTTTGTTTTGTTTTTTGAGTGCAGTTATGCAAAGAACATTTATATTTGTAAATTGCACTTCACAATAGATTGCAGTAGAGTACTTGTATGATGTGAATTGAAAAATACTTTATATTTTTATTGCAAATATTTGCACTGTAAAAAATAGTGAGTAGTGTACGTAAAGTGAGTAGTGTGGTATAGTGAGAACTACCATTTCCTAGAAATTTCTGTTATAATTGAAATCAATATATTTGAAATTGTAGAAAAACATCCAAAATACATATCCCATTTCAGTTGGTATTCTATTGTGCAATAGTACAATTAAAATGACAGTTTATTCAATTTTAAAATAGTTAGTTTGTTTTGAGTTAATTGGCTGAGAACTTGTAGGCAAACCCCCCTGCTTTTTCCAAGCAAGACTAATTTAGCAAAGGTGGTGCCAGTATAAATCTTCATTTTAAATGTCCCTGTTGTGGAAAATATCTTGATTAAACTTGTTTCTAATACTTCTAGAAGACTTGAACGTAGATATTTTCGAAAAAATTAGGTTTGAAATTATTCTGAATTGTAATTTTATTTCAGCAAAAGCATCTTGAAATTGAAAGAACTACAAAATGGCTAAAAATGCTGAAAAGCTGGGAAAAATACAAGAACAGTGAAAAGGTAAGTTATGCATGTTTTTGGTCAGTTCCCTCTATTGAATGTAGCAGTCTTAAATTAAGTATAGTGACAATTAATCCCTATTTATAGTCAAAAAAATACATTTAAAAACAAAATTAAAATCCGTTATGATTTGCATGGTGCAACAATATAACAAAGAAACTGGTGTTGAAATACAGAAGGAGTGTTGGGGGGCAGCGTTGCATAGTGGGAACTACCATTTCCTAGAAATGTCTGTATTGCATTGTATTTGTGGGGTGGGATTGACACAAGCAGGCTCAGAGAGCAGTCAGTGTTAGTGTGCATGTTATATAACATCTGTGGTAGAATGGCTCTGTATGTCACAAGACGAGTAGGTAAGTAGGGAGTGAGCTACTAGTCTTCAGGTGCAACATAATTATATTTTAATATATTGTTTAAAATATTTTCAGATGAAATTAAATTTTTTTTCTTTGGGTGATGTCCCCATGCGTGCTCTACTGTTGGTGATGGGACGTCCTGGAGCCACAGAGTGGATCTTTTTTGAGCAGTTATCAGTGGGCTGCACATGTGCGAAGAGCACCTAGTGCCATCCTCGCTTTAGTGCCTTGCGTGCATGGCCTGCTGCCTCCCTCCCCCCTCAGTTCCTCTTTTACCGATTTTGGTTGCAGATGGAGCTTTTCGTTCCTCTCAGTGTTTCGTTCTCCTCACAGAGAAAATTAGTTAGCCTTATCCTTTTTTTTTTTTTTCAGATTTATGACTGTTTGTTGTTTCTCTCTCCGTTCCTTAAAAAAAAAAAAAAATTCCTGTCAGCTCCTAACAGAGTCGCAGGCAGCCTGACATTGGCTTCCTCAAGCAACAGAATACTGCCTCCCTCCCCTCCTTTTAAAAAAAAAAGGAAAAGAAAGGATGAAGAGAAAACAACAAAATGAGAGGAAACAGGGAGAAAAAAAGTGAGAGAAACCGCAGGGTGTCAGTTAACACCTCCATGACACTCTGACGGCACAATGCTGGGTTCACCCAGCTTTAAGAAATGTGAGACATGCCAAGGGCCGATGCCAGTCTCAGACAAACATTCAGTGTGCATTTGCTGCTTAGGAGACGCTCATGTGCCCCAAAAATATGGTCATTGCCACAGTCTCACGATCAGGGACAGAAAAGATAGGGAGCTCCTGCTCCGAATGATTTTATTCGAGAAAGCTATTCAACCAGCTGTGAACTCGCAATCTTTTTTACCTCAGAGGCAGGCTCCTAGGAAAAGAGCTGCCTTGCCACTACCCCACAAACACCTGGAAAAGAGACTGTCCCCCTCAAAATCATTGCCTCCCTCTCTGTCTCTCAGGGTGGCCAAAGGGGTCATGCTGGGCATTTCCTGCATCATAGAGCCTAGGTCTCAATCCAGCACCGCTACTGATGCACTGTGCCCAGCCTCAGTACTGAAAAGAGCAGCATCGGCACCACAGAGCTGTTACTGGTGTGCATCCATGCTGGTGCCAGCAATACTTAGAGATGTTTCAAGGACAAAAGCGGCACCATCAAACAAACAGCCCACACGTAAGGGGCTCACATCAAACCCAGGCTCCTCAGCACTCAAGTCAATGTTGCCCACCCCACAGAGGTCCTGGCACCAGCACATTCTGCTTACCATGACGGGAGCCAGGCACAACGTGCTTTGCTGGCACCCGAGATAAGTGGCAGGCAGGGTACTCCCGCCCTCCCTCCAGGCATGCTTCTGTGCAGTATGGTCTCCTGCATTTTCTCATCACAGCGCTCATTACCCCACTACTTTTCATCATCTCTACTACTACCATAGTAAACGGCGGCACCCGCCCTGGTGTTCGGAATTGCCATAACCTCCACCCCTGCTGGTCACCATGGGACCACTGGGATCCCCGCAGAAGAAAGTCCACAGTTCCATCTGCTCTTCCTCCACCTTCACCATCTCATACCACTCCCAACTACTGTGGACTCTAAGGGGGCGGGGAGAGGCAAAACCCTGATAAACACACACAAATCCAAGTCTATGGAGATTTTCTGATAGATAATTCTTCATTCTTCATCTTCCCCCATGAAGCGGTAATAGCAGAAGATACTCACTCGATAGATGATTTGAAGCAATTCCAAGAGCTTTTCAAAAGAGTAGCTGCAAGTCAAGATGTCCAGCTGCAGGAAGTCAAGGAGAAACAACACCGTCTCTTAAAGAGCATCTGTCCCTCCTCACAGGGAAGGATCACACTGCCCATTGATGAGGCCATCCTGAAAGACTCAGATGAGATTTGGCAAACTCCCACTTCCACCCAACCAACATGTAAGAAGGCTGACAGGAAATACTTTGTCCCTTCAAAGGAGAACTTAGATTTCCTTTTTTCACATCTACAACCAAATTTACTGGTTATGGATGCTGCCAATCACAGTACAAAAGCCCCTCAATCCAGACCAATATCTAATGACAAGGAACACACAGAGTTAGACTTGTTCGAAAGAAAGCTATTTTCTTTGGTCACGCTACAGCTAATAATTGCTAATTACTCTGCACTGCTAGCGAAGCATGATTTTGATAATTACTCCAAAGTTGCTGAGCTGATGGAACATCTCCCAGACTCCAAAAGACCCATACTCAAATCAGTTATTTCTGAACTGCATACCATTACTCGTGCAGCCATTCTGTCCTCAATAGATGTAGCTGATTCAGCAGCCAGGGCAACAGCCACAACAGTGGTAATGAGAAGGGCCTCAAGGCTTCTATCAGTCAGAGTGTCTAAGGAACTCCAGTTGAAATTGGAAGACCTTCTATTTGATAAACATAAGCTCTTTGTGGCCAGTATGGATGAGGTCCTACATAACAGCAAGGCCTCCCACACTATACTTCAAACACTCAGCAGGTACGCGCCTCGGATCCGCCGGAAGCGTTATGCCCTATATAACAGAAAAGAGAGAGCTGTTACAACCACGCACAACAAAAGCTGTATGACTATAACCATTCCAGACAACGAATCCAAAGGAAGTGCCCATCTTCCACTTCCATCTTCCCAATCTTCCAGTTTCCAGGTAACTAAGCAACAAATTTGAACATTTGGTCAAGGGTCTGCCCGACCTCCCCATCCTGCCTCTGCCAACAAACCAGTACCACCTGTTCACCAATAGACTTAATTCCTTTTACTACCAATGGGACTCTATAACATCAGACCAGTGGGTGCTAGAAATCATCCACACAGGATACGTCGTCCTCTTCACGTCCATTTCCCCTACCCTTCCCTATCCCTCTTCAGGGATCCCTTTCACGAGGCTCTTCTCAAACAAGAAATTGATCATCTCCTCTATTTAGAAGCGATAGAGAGGGTCCCGGACGCTTTCCTGGGAAGAGGATTCTACTCCAAATACTTCCTGACTCAGAAATGCACAGGGGGCTGGAGACCTTTATTAGATCTCCGGAAGCTAAACAAATTCCCGCAGAAACAATGATTCAAGATGGCAACACTGACTTCAATTATACCAACAGTGGATCAAGGGGTTTGCAGCCCTCTACCTACAAAATGCATATTTTCACTTCACCATACACCATCACACAGACAGTACCTCTGATTCACTGCAGGCAATGACCACTTTCAGTGCAGAGTCCTACCTTTTGGACTGTCTTCTATCCCCCCTGGGTCTTTTCAAAGGTCCTTGCTGCAGTCACAGCTTACTTTCGGCAGCAGTGAGTCGTGATCTTTCCATACTAAGATGACTGCCTTATAAAAGGCTGGTCCCATGCAGAAACTACCAACATGGTCTCAAGAACCAGATGTGTGCAGTCGTCTGGGCCTCCTGATAAATTAACAGAAGTCAACTATGGAGCCCACACAGAGCATAGAGTTTATTGGAGCCCATCTTAACTCATTGCCAGAGCCCACATCACCACTTCACTGTGCTAGGTGATCTTGTGACTATATTAACCACAAGCCCTTCCACTATGGTACTTACCTGCCCCCCCAATTGAGGAGCCATGTGGCTTACGTCGTCCAATATGCACTCCTCCATTTCCGAGCCCTCCGACACTGGCTAGCATGAGTCTACAAGCCTGTTCGTCATCTTCTGCACAAGCAGGTCTTCGTTCCCAAGAAGGTGCTGGACTCACTCTGATGGTGGACACTACCCAGCAACCACCTAGCAGGAGTACCCTTTCACCAACCCGAACCATCGATACAGATTATCACCAATGCCTCCCTCATGGGGTTAGGGTGCACACCTGCACCAAAACGTCATTCAGGGCAGATGGTTGTCTCATGAATTTACGCTCCAAATCAGTCTCCTCCAACTCAAGGCTGTGATGAATGCATGCAACCACTTTGTCACCATCGTTGCTAACCATGTTGTCCATATACTTACTGACAACATGACCACAACGTTTTATATAAATGGACAGGGTGGGGCGCACTCCCCATCACTCTGCGTGGAAACAATTCATCTTTGGAATTAGTGCATCCGCCACGGGATCACCCTCAAAGCGTCATGCTTACCTGCGGTGAACAGCGTCTGGGTGCTCTGAGCTGCAACTTTTCTATCGACCATGAGTGGGAACTACACCCAGCAGTGTTTACCTCTGTCTTTTGCCATTGGGGAGATCCTTCCATAGATCTCTTTGCGACCCCCAGCAGCGCCAAGTGCTCCCGTTTCTGTTCACATGCAAGACTGGGCAAGAGATCCCAGGGCGATGTGTTCCTGATCCGCTGGGATGAGCCCCAACAGTTTACCTTCCTACCCATCCCACTCATTCCCAGAATCCTACACGAGATCTGCATGGCTAAAGCTCTAGCCATATTGATAATTCCATCTTGGGCCAGGTAAACCTGGTTTCCATACTTAAACTTGTTGCCCATAGCAAGGCCTTATCTCCCATCCCGTCATGATGTCCTCTTCCAGGACTGAGGCAAACTGCTTCACCTCCAACCCCATGCTCTTCACCTGCATGCGTGGCTCCTGTCTGGTTCCATGGAGCAGAATCCCTAAGTTCAGAATGAATGAGATCTGTCCTCCTACAGAGTAGAAGACTGTCAACCAGAGCCACTTACCTGAAGAAATGGAAGCTGTTCTCCTCTTGGTGTCAGCAGGCCCACACTGATCCTCACAATGCACACTCCATCACATTCTTGACTATATATACCACCTTAAAACTGGAGGCTTATCAATCTTCTCTGTCAAAATACACCTTGCAGCAGGCCTTCAATGAATAGATAGATGGATCATCTGTTTTCGCACTCCCCATAACAAGGTGGTTCCTGAGGGGTCTCAAGAACACATACCCTCTGCATAGAATTCCAGCCCCTTCCTGGGACTTGAACCTAGTTTTGAACTGTCTCATGAGACCTCCATTCGAACCCATAGCAACTTGCCCACTCCTGTACCTACTAATGGAGGTGTTGTTCTTGACAGCCATCACCTCTGCAAGGAGGGTTAGTGAGATAGGAACCCTCATGGTTGGTCCACTATATACAGCCTTTACTAAGGACAAAGCGTGCTTACGACCAGACCCAACATTTTTACCCAATGTCAGCATGGCTTTCCATGTCAACGAGCCCATAGTACTACCAACATTTTTTCCCAAGCTTCATGCACCCCCCCCCCCCCCACACACACATTTACAGAGTTGCCACTTGGTCATCAGACCACATTTTTGCCAACACTAAGCCGTAGTGCCTCAATTGGCAGCAGATATGGTGGTGGCTACTGTGGTCCTATCTTCAGATGCCAAGCAGTGACCATCTATGTCGAGTACTGCTTTGTAGTCACCAACAGTGGCGCACCCATGGGGACATCACGTGAAGAAGAAAAGGAAGTTACTCACCCTGTGCAGTAATGACTGTTCTTTAAAGTGTGTGTCCCGTGGGTACTCCATGACCCTCCCTTTTTCCCCTCTACTCCGAGTCTTAGTCACTTGGGAGGAGATGGGGAGCTGAAAGGGGGGGGGTGTGGCTGTCCCATGTGTTCAAGGCGCCAAAGCAAGAGTGGCATTGAGGCGCTCTTCGTGTGTGCAGCCCACTGACAACTGCTGAAAAAAGCTCCGCTCTGTGGCTCCGGGATGTCCTGTCACCAACAATGGAGCACCCATGGGGAGACACACCTCAAAGAACAGTTGTTACTGTACAGGGTGAGTAACTTCCTTCTTTATAAAGTTATGCAGGAAGAGGCCCAATCCAAAAGTCCAGACTAGAACATAAGAACTCTAGGAAAATTTTGTTTTGAGTCTCAAATTTATGTCTGGATTTTGTGCCTGTTTTTATGCTAAATATTATTGCGGTGGTCAGTGTTGAAATTTGTAATCAAACTGTTGAGATACGGGTGGTGTATACTCACACTGGAATCTTCTGGCTTTTCATTTAGAATCCTTTTTTAATGCTTTATATGATGTCAAGCAAGCAGCTATGTAGACAAACAGCCTCCTTTTGTAGCCACGGGTTTGGTGGATGGGCTAAGAGAGCCTCTGCTACTTATACAATGAAAATTGTACTGGATTCCTGCTCAAGGAACCTGACTAGTTGTAAAATGTGATATCTAATTACATGTTCAACAAATCAATCCTGAACACTGTGAAGATGCTTTAAAGATCCTGCTGTGAATTGGTCCTTCTATGTATAACAAATAATGAAAATCTACATCCACGTACAGCTTATTTAAATTTTCCTTGTGTTTGGTTTCATGTTACTATGCATCCTTCCTTATGATACCAATGATAGCTATTTTAGGAGGGTGACCCTTACATGTTGGTACACTGCTTTTACTCAATTTGACAAAGGTCATCCCTGAAATACTGCCAGTAGCTATTTAAAAGTGCATAGTAATGCCACACAACAGATCAGGACAGAAAGTAAAGAAAATCATTGCTCAACTGAAATTTCAGTAGGTATAAATAGCCATTTGATATTTAACTCAGGATTCAGCCAGAGGTTAACTTCATTGTCTTGAAGATGGCAGTGGGATTTTTAATGACCACAAGTGGGCTTTCACAACGAAAGAAAATATATACATAAATGTAGTCTGGTATCTATATTTCTGTGTTTAATAGTGATAGAAATGTAGCCGTGTTAGTCTGGGGTAGTTGAAGCAAAATGCAGGACAATGTAGCACTTTAAAGACTAACAAGATGGTTTGTTAGATGATGAGCTTTCGTGGGCCAGACCCACTTCCTCAGATCAAATAGTGGAAGAAAGTAGTCACAACCATATATACCAAAGGATATAATTAAAAAAATGAACAAATATGAAAAGGACAAATCACATTGCAGAACAGAAGGGGGATGCGGGGGGGGGGGGGGAGGAAGGAAGGAAGGAAGGAAGGTAAGTGTCTGTGAATTGATGATATTAAAGGTAGGGAGAGTGGGATGTTTGTGAGTTAATGGTATTACAGGTGATAATTGGGGAAACTGTCTTGGTAATGGGTGAGAGAGTTCAAATTCTTGTTAAGTCCTTGTTGGCAAGTGTCAAATTTTAACATGAATGACAGTTCAGAGGATTCCCTTTCAAGTGCAGATGTAAAAGGTCTTTGTAGCAGAATGCAGGTGGCTAAGTCATTTAGAGAGTGTCCTTTCTGGTTAAAGTGGCAAGAAACTGTTTTCTCTTTGTGATCTTGTCTGATATCTGTTTTGTGGGCATTAATCCTTTGGCGAAGTGTCTGAGATGTTTGTCCAATGTACATAGCAGACGGACACTTTCGGCACATGATAGCATAGATTATATTTCTGGATGCGCAGGAATATGTGTTCTTGATCTTATAACTCACTTGGTTAGGTCCAATAATGGTATCAGCAGAATGAATATGTGGACAAAGCTGGCAACGGGGTTTGTTGCAAGGGAAGGTACCAGGGTTGGTATTAGTGTGGTATGTCCTGTGGTGGTTGGTAAGAATCATCTTGAGGTTAGGTGGTTGTCTATAGGAGACTATGGGTCTGTCTCCCAGAGCCTCTTTGAGTATGGTATCCTGTTCCAATATAGGCTGTAGTTTATTGATAATGTGTTGGACAGGTTTAAGTTGGGGGTTGTAGGGGATGACAAGTGGTGTTCTATTGTTGGTTTTCTTGGGTCTGTCTTGAAGTAGATGGTTTCTAGGTATTCGTCTGGCTCTTTCAATTTGCTTTTTTATTTCTCTGGGTGGGTAGTTGAGATTTATAAATGCTTGGTAGAGATCCTGAAGCTTCTGGTCTCTGTCAGTGGGATTAGAGCAGATGCGGTTGTATCTAAGGGCTTGGCTATAGACGATGGATCGTGTGGTGTGTTCTGGATGGGAGCTGGATGCATGTAGGTAACTGTATGAGTCGGTGGGTTTTCTGTAGAGAGTGGTGTCTAATTTTCCATTGTTGATTTGTACGGTGGTGTCCAGGAAGTGGATCTCTCGTGTAGAATGGTCCAGGCTGAGGTTGATGGTGGGGTGTAGGTTGTTGAAATCTCTGTGGAATATCTCCAGTGTTTCTTGGCCATGCGTCCAGATCATAAAGATGTCATCGATGTACCGTAGGTAGAGGAGGGGTGAAAGGGGACGGGAGTTGAGGAAACGTGTTTAATGGCTTTCTAGTGTGGACAGACAGTTGTGTAATAATAGGGTGCTGGACTGAGGGTCAGGAAACCTGGACTTTTTTTCTAGCTCTATCTTGGGTAGTTCACTTAGGGTTAGATATTGCTCAGAAGTTATACAGCCACATAGGGGAGATAGAACCTGCACCCCCAGGAGGCTGTGTCAGACCTGCTTGGTTCTTCATTCTGTCTCTCCTGAAACGCACAGACCTTGCAGTCTCACTGCTTCCTCCTCCTCCTTTACTATAAGTGAAGTGAGCAGGGGCTGGAAAAAGGCCAGAAGTTTAAGTATGGCTGTGCCCCTCCATGCAATAGCAAACTGAATTAGGCTGGGGTTTAAAGTAAGGATGTCAGAGTTTGATTGGTTAACCAATAAGCATCAGCGTATCAGTTTCCATTACAGATAAACTCCCGCAGTGCAGCTGGCTCCCGAGGAGTGAAGCTGGAAGCGGGAGCTGGCTGCTGCCCCACGCTGCAAAACCTGCAGTATAAAAGCCCGCAGTGCCGGGCAGCAGCTGGCTGCCAGCCCGGTTCCTAGGGAGTCACCTTATACTGCAGTGACCACAGTGCGGGGCAGCATCCGGCTCCCTGGGAGCCATAGGGGCGCCTCTCACCATCTTTCTCGCTGTAGATCTCAAAACAGTTAACCGTATAACTGCTAGGATTTTTAATGGTTACATTCCTAGTTTCGAGGGAGAAGAAACCTACACATTTTCCTGGCTATAGCAAGTTACAACCCACTGGAGAAAGCAGGAAGGAAACAGTTATTATTCTCTGAATCACTGTTTCTTCTCAAAGCTGCTGGTGGAATAGCGAATGTACACAGCCCTTCACAAGGGCTACAATATATCCAGGTTTTCCCGGACATTGCCTCCTTTCTGAGCTTCCTTTCTCTGTCCAGGCAAATTTTTCAAATAACAGATAGCATCTGAGTTTTTGCAAAGCAGACAAGCTGCGGCCCAGCGAGAGCCCCGGTTGGTCCTTTTCTCTTCATCTGTGCCTAATTAATTCCTTCCACGGCAGGTTGCAGCTGTTGGATATCACCCACTCAGATCAGGGGAGGGAGGTCTCACAAGGGGGCACTAACAGCTGTCCTGCAACCTGGGCTTATGCTACTCTCCCTGTCTTTGACAGGGAGCAACACCACCCATGCCTCCAGTGAGTTCCCCTGCTGCAGGTACCAACTCCAACACGTACAACTCTTCCCCTTCCCATCCCCCTTCCTCAGCTTCACCCTTCCCCCCCAGCTTCTAGCAGTGTCCTCTTTTTGGGGAAATAAAAAATGATAGCTCTACTGAGAGTTCACTTCCAAGGTATATTTACACAGCAGTTGTCCGAGTACTTTGCAGTGTGTATGGACTTTTTCTACCTGTGCTTGCACTGGTGTGTTAAAATTGCAGCGTGGCTGCAGCAGCATGGGTAGTCAGGCTAGCCACTTGTGTGTGTACTCAGGTGGTTGGGTGCAAGTTTGTATGCATATGGCCAGCCTGAGCTGCTGCTTATGCTGCTGTGGCTACTTTTAGCATCCTTACTCAAGCAGAGTTAGCAAGTGTCTGTCTACCTACTCAGACACGCACCCTCCCAACTGCTGCATGGATATACCCTTAGTCTGTCACTTCCCTTTTCTTAGCACCACTTTGCAGCTGTAGATGGGGATAATGATGTTTACACAATTAAATGCTAAGTCACGTGTGCTTGCTGCTCCTTCATCCTCTCTGGAAGGAGACAGAAGGGATACTGAGTACCTACAATTGTTTCCTGCCCTCGCTCCCTTCCTATAACATTATTTTTAAAAAATCCATAAATATTTCTGTAAAGAGCAGCACACAAATTGCCCATTATGGCAGGTTTTACTAAACTGTTTTCTTTGAGACATAGTTTAAAAGTATTGCTTGGTAACTATAGCAACAGTAGCTTTAAGTGGTATTGGTGCCAGTTGTGTGTGTGAGATGGTGTCTTTGGTAAGAAGCACCTTTGTCAGTTCAGACTGGAAATCTTAGTATTTTGATGATACTCTTAGAAAATGTTGCTCTGTTAATTCCTTTGAATTCTTGACTTGTTTTAATCCCTTTAACATCTCTTGAAGAAGAAGGGGGGAACCTAGTGGGAAATAGTTAATATCTTTTAGGCTTCACATTAATATGAGAGAGAGAGAGAGAGAGATACAAAACCTAATGAATGACCTCTTGCGATATTTCTGACTTTTTTGTTCTGAAGGATTTAAACTATTTTTGTAGTATTGTGGCCCTCAGCATATTGGCATTGTACTAATGAGGGATAACTGAAAATGAAATAGAAAAAGGCAGCACGCTGTAAACAAGCCTTAACTCTTCAGATATAAGAGTAAATTCGATTAAAGTGACAATCAGCTCCTTTCTGTCTGCTGTTCATTTTACTTACTGTTCCAATATAAGCAGTACCTTAAATTGGATAAGAGTATTTCTCACTGTTTTTCAGTTTTACTTTGGGCTTCTCGTCACTGCAGCAGTTTGGGTTAGTATGCTCAAATTACTGCACCCCAACTGGACACTGTAGTTACACAGAGTGAGTTTATTATCCTCATAGAGTGATGGATTAACTGCTACTGATTTGGCGTGACTCAAGATACTGCATCTGTGCTGCATTAGTAGTTGGAGACTGAGTCTCTTGTGCTTCAAACCACCATACCTCATTGGTCAACTAGCTTCACTTGAGCAAGGGATTTTGGTGTGTGGTCACTTGAGTTTACTGGACTGTGAAGATGCACCCTTTGGGCATTTGACAGATCTTCATGCAGTTTCACTGTTTTGCTATAGTCTTCTCCTCTGTCTTGCACACGTCTTTTTTAAAAATAGGAAAAAGTGGTTGTAAAACCACAGTTGGGCTCTGTTGCAGCTGAAAGCATTTTCAACTCTTGTGCTAGGTTGTTTAAAAACTGACGATGTTTCAGACTGATGGTGTTTTTAAAAGTCCACAGGGTCACTTTTCTCTCCCGATTTTCATTTGAGGGAGATGGGTGCATGTGGGTTACAGGTTCCTGGGATGCGTAAATAGCACTCCTGCTCAGATGAGTGGCGTGTGTGTGTGGTTTTATGTGAATTATTTTAATGTATTTATTTTATATGTATCTAAAATAATACATAACACCTCACTAATAACTTTATTTCAAATAGAATTTAACCTAAAGTGTTACTAGTAAGAAAAATGGGTGAGGAATTTTTTCAAGTATGAGTTCCTTTAAGTTTTGAATAAAAGTAAATTATTTTGGAGATTAAATGCAGGAGTTTGGCTGATTGTTTTTGTCTGTGGCCCCCTCTTTTTTTTAATCATCAGCATAAATGTAACTAGATCAGAATTAGTACTAATTGTGGATAATAAAGCTTGAGCAGCACTTTTGTGGGCAGAAATTTGCTTTTTAAAAATAACACCCGCTTTCTAATTCCCAATAAAACAGTGAAAATGGTATTAGTATTGAGAAGATTCGTACCTCAGGTGTGATGGATGCTATCTGAAATGTCATATTGAAGTTTATAAAATGAGTATGATTGAAACAATGATCACGTCAAGGTGGATTTGATTTAAGTCAAATTGATTTAAATCACTAGTCAGGAAGACTCTATTTAATCATGCTTGTTAGTTGTCACAACCTTAATACATATTCTTTACAACTCAGAGGTATATGTAGGTTTCATTTGTAGAAGGTACACAGTATACCTTTTTAAACAATGATTTATTTTGAAAACTTTTCTGATACAGAGCCAGCAGTGTGGGGGAGCGGGCTGCCTAGGCTCATCAGTTAACCAGGTACATGGTAGGGATGTAAGTGACTAGTCAACTATCCGATTAACTTTTGCTTATCGAATAATCGAATAGTCGATTAGTCCCTCAACTAGCCACTTCCTCTATCAAGGGGAGTGGGAGCTGGTGCTGGGGGGAGCCGGTTTAAAAGCCGGTTCCCCCTAGCACCGTCTCTGCAGAGCGCAGGGGCCAGGTACGAGCCGGGAATCAGCTGATTCCCGGCTCATGCCCAGTCCCAGACTCTGCTTTTTAAATGTATTAAGAGCCTGCCTACTCTTAATGCGTTTAAAAATCAGAAACGCAGTGGGAGGGACCCAGCGCAAGCTGGGAATCAGCTGGCCTAGCTCGCACCAGGCTCTTAATACATTTAAAAGGCTAAAGCACAGCAGGGGGGACCTGGTGCGAGCCAGGAATCAGCTGGTCCGGCTTGCGCTGGGTCCCCCTTCTGCGCACCAACGTTTTAAATATATTAAGAGCCACTGGGTTCTTGATACACTTAAAAGGCAGAGCCGCAGTAGGGTTAGCTCCCGGGGCCAGGAGCTAGCTCTTCTATGGCTCCCCTGCTTATCGACTATTCGATGGAAAATTCATCAACTAGTTGATTAGTTAATTAACCTGTATTTAACATATCCCTAGTATATGATTACACTTTCATATCTCTAACTGCTTCCTTAATTCTTTCCTTCTTAATTTTTCAGGTGGATTTAATGTAAAAGCATTCATCACATGTGCTGTGGATGGGTGGGTAGAAGGGAGGGAGAGAAATAATTTTTAGGCTAAACTAGATCTCCCTCTTCAGATTTAGGATGTATTCCAGAGGTTATGAAAGGTGTAAGGCGGAGTCTTGCACATGGAATTTTTTCTTGAGCCATAAAACCAGATACAACATGAAACACTGGAGTGATGTTTTATCTCACTGTGTTGCCCATGTTCCTAACCTGTGTAGTAGAGGGGCACCTATAGGAGTGAGGAAGGAGTTCATTCAGTCCTTAATTTCTCTGGTGATACACTCAGCTTACAAAGGTAATAGTTTGAATGGATCACTAGGAACTGCATTGAGACCAAACAGCTATCTGAAGGTTAAGATGTCAAGCCTTGGTCAGATTTGACCTGGTGACCTAAAGGTAGTCAAAAGTATCTTATTGAAAACCATCTTGAAGGAAACTCAGTGGTCACATCTCATAATGAAGCTCATTGGTTCCAAACTATTCAGAAACCTCTTCAAGAACAGGTTACACTTTCAGACTGTGAAATGGTCTCCTGAAGCTGCATAGACTACCCTTTTGCCTTTTTCATGTTTGTTACGTGTCAAAATTAAATTCTATTCTTCTCCAGAAGCAGCAGCCTGTGTAAAAGGTGTCTACTGAATGGCAAAGTTCCTCCATTTCTCTGTGGAATTACCTAGTTCTTATCACCAGTTTTTCTAGTTTGTGTTTCTACCACGTAATTGTATTTTACAGTGTGGCATATAAAGCCATCTGTCTCTACTTATATTAAAGCTTTCCTGATTTAGTGTGGTCACAGCTTTCAGGAATATTAAATAAAATTCCACATAGGCTACGTCTACACTGGCCCCTAATTCCGGAAAAGTCACGCAAAGCAGGTAAGTCAGAATAGGAAATCCGCGGGGGATTTAAATATCCCCCGCGGATTTAAATAAACATGTCCGCCGCTTTTTTTCCGGCTTTTCCCCAAGCCGGAAAAAAAGCGGCGGACATGTTTATTTAAATCCGCGGGGGATATTTAAATCCCCCGCGGATTTCCCTATTCTGACTTACCTGCTTTGCGTGACTTTTCCGGAATTAGGGGCCAGTGTAGACGTAGCCATAGTGTTTTCCCATTGGAATATTGACGGAAGAGTATGTCTCCCTTCCACTGTCTGCCTTCAGATTTAGTTGAGAAGCTATTCAAATAGGGAGCAGGAGGGGGAAGAAGAAACTACAGAGAAAAGGTAGCTTAAATGTATTTTAGAATTTATACAGGGTCCAATAGTCAAATCTCCACTTGCTTTATGTTCAGTCTCCAAAGCCTGAATAAAAGAATCACTTTTCACACTCTGAGATTTCAGAATAAGATAGTGCAGAGCTTTTATGCTTCCAGTCTGTTGTTGTTAGAAAACCCATGAAAGATGGAATACCTAATGAAGGCTCCATTATAGAAATACATTCCTTTAGGATCTCAGGATTTGATTCTTATCCTTGCCACAATTGATTCTTTTTCAGCTGGTGGCCTCCCTCAGACTACTGGGAGCCAGAACAACAATTCTCACTTTAGAAACTAGGCTTTCTGTTAGCTGCCTCATTTCCCTTCCTGAGCCAATTAGATATGTGAACTTGTTCTTGCAACATGGCTTGAAGTGTCTTGTTTTTGTATGTGTCTCAGATGTTCTCAGTGGTCCTGTGAGTGTGTGTGTTTGTAAGTCTCATTGGCTGCTGTGCATTATACAGTCAGGTAAATTGTCTAATCAGCTGTTTTCACATATCTTATTGACCACCCCTTTTGTGGCCACTCACAGGATTGCTGTGAGGGATCCGCATGCTCACATTTTCAGCCTCTAGAGTTTAAAATAGGACCAGGTCTTTTAACCAACACAAGGTGCACAGATCCCCAATTTAGCACCTTGTACTGAGTTTAGCCCATGTGGCTCAGTGCATAGTCCCTGAAAGCAGTGCCAAGCTGCCAGATTTCTCCTCTGTTTGTAATGGGGGTGGACACTCACCTCCCATGAGTGCCCCCTGTTTGGCCAAGTGCGGGTTCATGCACTGCCTCAGTCTTAAAATCCTTGCGGCTACTCAGCCTTCCGAACGAGTCACACAGCCTTGTGTGCCTTCACAACCCCCTTTTGGGGGACACCTCTAACACCTTCACCTCTCCTGCTTATTCTTCCAGTGACTTGTCTTTGAGTCTTCCCCTTCTGAATTCTTCTTATTCTCTTCTTGAAATCTGTATTTTTGTGCTCCTTGTGAACTTTCCAGTCTCACCTACCAATCCCCTGCAAATCAATTTGGCTGAGCTGGTTTCCCATCTCCAGCATATTCCTTAGCATAATTATCATGTAGTGAAAACATAATTATTAAAATTATATCCTCCCCATTGGCCTCAGTCTTATGTGTACTTGCTGTGCATGTTGTCTGCAATGGTGGTGGCATATACATAGGGGTCTCTATGATACAGAAATTTTAGAAGAACAACTTGATAATGACTATCAGAATTCTTAAATTGTATTAACAGATCCCTAAATCATCATCAGATCATCTTGGAAAATCAAAATGGATTGGTTTTTTAACTTTTCCTTTTCCTTTTAATTCATGCCATTGTATTTTCACTTTAGAGTTGGAAAGAATTACTTAAGGATCCCAACTTAAACCTGGAGATCTTGAATGACTGAAAAATAATAATAAAAAAGTTTTACATAACCTGGAAACTAGGTCAAATTACTAAGGAAGAATATAAACAAAGAATACAAGAGTGTAAATTGGAAAGGCCAAGGCTCAAACTAGATAGAGACATAAAGGGAAATAAGAAAACATTGTACAAGAGGAAGATCAAGGGCAGGGTAGTCCTGTTACTCAATAAAGAGGAAAAAATTACAGAAAATGTGGAAATGGCAGAAGTGCTTAATGACTTTTCTTTCAGTTTTCAGCCAGAAAGTTGGTGGCAGCCGGGCACCTAACATAGTGAATGGCAGTGGAAATGAGGTAGCTTCAGAAGCTAAACTAGAGAAAGAACAAGTTAAAATTAATTAAAGACAAGTTAGATGTCTTTAAGTCACCAGGGCCTAATGAAATGCATCCTAGAATATTCAGGTGCTGACTGAGAAGATATCTGAGCCTTTACCTATTATTTCTGAAAAGTCATGTAAGACAGGGGAGAGGTTCCAGAAGACTAGAAAAGGGCAAACATACTGCTTATCTATGAAAAAGGTAAATAAGAACAATTTAGGGAATCACAGACCAGTCAGATTAACTCTAGTAGTAGGAAAAATAATAGAGCAAATATTTAAGGAATTACAGTAGACTTCCAATAATCTGGCACCTTTTGGACCTAGGTGGTGCCAGATTATCAGATTTGCCAGAGAATCGGTACAGCTGCACGGCTTAACAGCTGGCCAGGACACAATCTCCCTACCTCTTCCCTCCCTTTTCCCCTTCGCTGAAGCAAAACACTCTTCTCCATACTGTAACACGATCCCACTTCCCCTCCACCCCCCCAACCTTATGCTCCGTCTGGTTACTGCCAGCACATGTCCCACGACCCCTCCCGCCCCCCCTCAACCTTATGCTACATCTGGTTACAGCCAGCACGTGTGCTAAGCGGCAGGCTTTTTAATCAGCTGGTCAGGAACGCTTGTCATTTTGATGCCGGAGTATCGGGAGTGCCGAACAGTTAGATGCTGGACTATTGGAGTTTTACTGTAATTTACAAACACCTAGAAGATAAGGTGATAAGTAACTGCATGGGATTAAGAACAAATTATGTCAAACCAGTCTGATAGCTTTCTGATAGCAACAAGCCTTGTGGAAGGGGGAAAGTGGTGGATGTGGTATATCTCTAGACTTTTAGTAAGGCATTTGATAGTCTCACTTAACCTTCTCATTAATAAACTAGGGAAATTCAACCTACATCAGGGATGAGCAATAACATGGCAGCAGTTCACCAGTGTTGGCACTTGGTGCACTGCACTGCTATATTTACCTGCATGGCTGCAGGTACTGGTGATCGCAACTCACGTTGACCCCTCTGCTTAACACCACTTTTCATCACTTCCATTGACTGGGAACAGTGATCCACAGCCAATGGGAGCTGCAATCACTGGTACCTGTGGTTGTGAAGGCAAATACAGAGGCAGTGGCCTGCCAGGAGTTCACCTTGACAGACCAGATCTGACCTACAACCAGTATTTGCTCACTCCTGATCTTGATGGAGCTATTATAAGGTGGGTGTATAATTGGTTGGATAACCATTCCCAGAAAGTAGTTGTCAGTGTTCAGTCATGCTGGAAGGACATAACAAGTGGGGTTCCTAAAGGATCAGTTCTGCGTCTGGTCTGTTCAATATTTTCATCAAAGATTTAGCTCAGTGTTTCTCAATTTTATTTGGCCACGGAACCCTTTTAAACTCAAAAGAATTTTGCAGAACCCCTAATAACAGTCTAATATATGGAGCTGTAAAACTCCACCACAAATAAGTAAGGATCATAGAACCATAGAGCTGGAAGAGACCTCAGAAGGTCATCAAGTCCATCCCCCTGCTCTAGGCAGGACCAATGAAGTGAGGGGATCTGGACATGACACGGGGCGCTTACCTGGCTTTTTGCCCCTGCGTACTGGCCCTGCCTTTCCCATTGGCATTGCCTTCTCATGCAGTCTGTGCGCCAGGGTCTTGACCAATCCTGCACTCCTCAGACTGCAGGCAGGCTAGCTGGGTGGTGGCACTGTAGTCTTCCAGGGCTTTGGCCATGTGGCCGGTGCGCACCAGCATGACCCACCCCCCAATGCAGGCAGAGGCTTTGTTTGCACTGTGGCAGCTCAGTCAGCAGAGAGCCTTAGCTCTTGGCCACCAGCTTCAATTTGTTGCTGTGAAAGGCCTCCTTGGGCACCTGCAGCATTTTGGTGCAAGTCCCCACCTTTGGCTCCATGCTGCCCTCTCTGCTCACCAGCAGCTCCGAGGTATGCATGTCTGGGAGCGGCTCTGTCGGGTTTTACCTTGGAATTGCCCCCTCTCCTCCCGCTCCGACAGTGGTGGTGGTGACAACTGTACCAACAAGCGACCTGGAGGAGTCGGCAGTGTGGCCAGACTGGGGACCCCATGCACCAGAGGCAATCCCGTGGGGGCAGGGAGGGGACCACAAGGCACATAGTAATGGGGAAATGGGAGGAAGAGTGGCTGGAAAATGCGCACCACCAGAAACCGGCCCAGCTACCTGCTGGCAAAGCTCCAGTGGTATTGCCTGCATACTCTGGGGTGGGGGAGAATGCTGTGCTGCATGAGAAGTAATGGCAGTGCATGGAGCAATTTCTCAGTTACTTCTTCCCCACGAGTGGTGAATTGTCTGGTGGGGCTTTCCGGGATACATGGTTGGTGTAGATCTGGCAGTGAGGCTTGCATGCCAGTGAAAATCTGCACGTGTGCCACTTACGGCATGCCATAGGTTGCCGACACCTGGTCTAGAGAGAGTGCTTGGACCTGCCAGGAGTGCAGGGGACTGGATTTGATGGTCTCTTGAGGTTCCTTCCAGTTCTATGATTCTGTGATTCAATTCTACAGCATCTCCTCTCCCTCTGAAGTCATGGAGTGGGCAGGAAGTGGTGGTGTAAATTGTCATAGTTCCATTGAAATCTGAGTGTTGCTGACAATTTACCCAGATTAGTAAATTGGGTAAGGATGAGCTCCAGAGTGTGCCAGATGTAAAAGCTTGCATTTTAAAAATATATTGATGTACAATTTTTATATAATGCCTCCATAATGTTTTCATCATGCTTAATGCTATGGTACTATTCCAATTTCATAATGCAGTTCTGTTATGGAGAAATATTATCAGACAGATATTATGTTTCCGATAACTGTTGCCAACAGGACGTACAGATATCTAAACTTAACGAGCACTAAAGTTTCTTTTAAATCAGATATTGGGATTGTTTTGTTAAGGAATATTCCTACATTTCTGAAGGACTGTAATACTGCATGTATTGTTTATACTTGAATCTGGAGAAAATACAAAATCTGTTTGTGCAAGTCAAATGATGATATAAAATAGCTATTTCTAGTACAGGAAATATAACCTTTTTATTTATATAGGGTAATAGCAATATACAACTTTTGGCAATGGACTTAAATATGCTAATATTCCATTTGTTTTTTCATTTGACTATTCTCGAACATTTTGGTAGCTGAAGACTTATTCCAAAGACAAGGTTTTCTGTTATGTACAGCTCCTGGTTTTGCTGGATATGGTGCAGCTCTGTTTTTGCCGCCTATACAGATATTTCACATTCCTTTCCCTTTTTATTGCCTGTGTAATTGAGCCTATGTCATGAAACATTTTCTCCCTTCAAAAGAGATATCGATCTTATTTGTGGCAGCTTTTGAGCTGCTTTCTGTCTGTGAAACATGTCAGACAATGGGAGTCCTTAATCTAGTGTTCTGTTGTGTGTCTAGTCAGACTCTTGTAACATCTTTCAGTAATGAGGATATTCCTCTGTTTAAATCAAGCAGTAGTTTTGAGAGCAAAGTTAATTTATCTGAGTCTGTAAGGCCTGCAGGAAAGACTAAAATGAGGCCTGGTATCATTTTGCAGATTGTAGTATTGGAATGGCATGTAGACAAAGCTTCTGTTCAAATCAATTAAAAATCTTTGCTCACATCAATATCTTCCTATAGTTTGAGTGGTTGTGGTGGATCCCGGTATTTTTTCCATAGATCATTTGCTGCTTTATGAACCTTTCACTTGTTTGTTCGGGTTATTTGTGCTGGCTATTCTTCTAACTTTGCTTTCACAAATGTTCTCTCATCCCTTTTATCAACCTTTAAGTCAGGATTTCTGAGAGCTGTCCTAGTTGCTGGTTCTTTCAGACTGAGTGAGCACGTAGGGTGGTAGAGGTGCCCATGCTGTTAGATCCTGGAAACAAATCTCTCTCCTTCCTTAGTTTTATTCATTATCAAAGGGTATTTTGTTTAATAATACAGTGCTCAGGCCTTTGGCTATTTCGCTTATTCCATACATGATCCAGTTTTGTTTTGAATTCATCAAAAAGTTAGTATCATAAAGCATAGATTATGGAGCTTTCGTTAAGTACAGATGCTCAGTATCCTGCTGACCTTTCCCCACCTGTTCCCAACCCCAGGTGTGTTTTTAGAATATAGATTTGCTAGTACATTTTTCTCCAATGTATAGGTTAAGAAAATAGCTGATGGAAATAGATGAAGAAACAAGCAACAGCATTCTTATGAAACAGCAAAAATGCTAGTTATCAGAGTACACATGTACTGCAATATATATCACCTGATTAACAAGGATAATAGCAGGAAAATACATGTGCTAAAATCTACACACAACTTGCATGTGCATGATTGTGCCTGAGACTGCAAGCTTTTTGTAGTTGGCACTGGTTCTGGTTGATGTGCATATTCGTTTTGCAGTGGTGAAAATTGTGTACATCTTGCCTTGTATAGTAGAGATGACAATTAAGTGATACATTTCCCTATCTTTGGGAACTTCTAACTTCACCAATATTCTGTGTTTTTTAACATGTTGTGTTTTTCTGTGGGAGCATCTGATCCTTTTGATTTTTTTAAAATGGGTGGAAAAAATCAAATGGTCTGGTTTCACTTGTCTATTCCTAAACCTAAAGCTCGGATTATTTGATAATGTGCCTTTAAGTTAGGGGGTTCTGTTGCCCAAATAGCCTAAGGTTTACCCACATACCTTGTTCAGTAGCCTTTTAACACTGAAAATTTGAGTTAATATTAGTTTACCATCATTTGTGATTTTTAACTCCCTTTGGGGGAGGGATGTTTTTTAGCCGCTACTTAGATTATAATCATAATTCTTATCTGTTTCTTTGTATATGCAGTAACTTTCCATTTAATCTGTCTTGACTTCCAAAATATGCTAAATTAATAATAAAAATCCAATAGATATATTAGTGAATTACCTCTAGTTTGGTTTATAGTCAAGTTTTTATCCATATGAAATCACTACAAAACCAGTTACCAAACTGCATAAAATCTTTTTTTAAATTATGCTGCTATTATGTACTGTCTCATGCTTTCAGTTATGATACACTGAGATAATGGGTGAGAAGAAATGTAGCAGAGTAAGAGTCAGTCTATATTTTCTGTGATTATAATAACATCAGAATCTTTAGATGCACAAGTACTACAGCGGTGAGGCTACATAAGAGTCTGTGAAGAGGAAAGTAAATAGATATGATTCATTCTTAACTTCCAGTCCATTTGTATTAAATCTATACTCTTAAAAATTTGCAATATCCTCATATTCCTGTGTGTGTGTGTGTGTGTGTGTGTGTGTGTGTGTGTGTGTGTGTGTGTGTGTGTGTGTGTGTGATATAAAAACTCAAACTACATAAACTCAGATATACTTTTATGTTAGTCATGTATTGGTCTGGTTCATATCTTTGAGTATGAGAATGAGAAATGTATTGCACTGGATATAAGAGCATGAGAATTATTTGATTAACTACTGACCTATTGTTTACTGTTCTAGTAGTGATCTTTCTATTGCTAACCAAACTAGCTATGGTTAGTTCAGAGGGATTTCTGCTTATTACAGAGCTGTTGAGATCTACTGTGGGTGATGCGCACGTGCTTGCTTAATCATATCAGCAAAAGGATACTACAGGTTGGACCTTGCTGGTCCAGCACCCTTGGGACCTGACTGGTCCTGAATGAGGGGATTTGCCAGACCATGGCTAGAACTGGAATTGTGCAACTGCTTGGCTCTGCAGCCAGGGCCAGAGCTGGAGCTCTGTGGCCAGAGACAGAACTCCCTGGCCGCTGCTGGGGCTGGAGATCCATGGCCGCTGCTGGGGCCACCATTCCCTGCTGTGCTGCTCATTCTCCCTCTTTCCCCCCCACACACACTGGATTGCTGGTGCCCCCTATCATGCTCCTGACCCACCGCCAGCCCTCCCTGTTCCTCCTGGGCATTGTGGTCCAGGAACATCTGTAGTCCATGCCGGACCACGGATGTTGCCGGACCAGGGACTTCTGGTTAAGGGAGATACAACCTGTATTTTGTAGCTGTTGTACAAGAAATGCCATCATTTAAAAGCATTGTTTCCAGGAATGATTGGTACAGATATTCAGCTTGTTTTGGGAATGGGAGGAATGCTCCAGAATATCAACCATTTGTGTTCTTTATCGCCTTTTCTTTCCTCAAAGGATTCTACACTGGGCCAGAAATCTTGTGGCCAACAGAAGATTGGATGAGTCCCCACTGATCCAATCTTTATATCTTCTGATTCACACTGGACTTGGCCAGTATATGATAATTTTAGTGTTGTTTCCTGTAGCTTGAGTGCAGCAGCACATTTTAGAGGCAATGCCAAAAAGAACAGAAGAACGTGGTTGCTTTTAAGTGCTGTTGGATGGGCTGTGTAATAGGAAGGAGATGTACAAGTATTTCGTTGTGCCTTTCTCCCACATTTCTAGTTCTTTCTGCTCATCTTAGTGTAGCAACGTATCTATGGGGAATTTAATTTGTATTGCATACTTATAACTAGCATTAACAATATGTATTGGAATGACTGTGTACCGTACAGTATTTGTCACTGTAACCGAAAGCATTAAATCCTTTAAAAATGCACTTTTATACAATTTGTAAGTCATAATGCACAGCTAAGCAGAAAAAAAATGTTGATTACTTATTAGTTGTCTTAAATCTGTCCAAATGTAACAGTTATCAAAATACCTGACCTGAAGTCCGTTAGTCTGATACATAGTATTCTCCTGGTGTGGTGGTCTTATACTTGCATACCCATTAACTCAGGATAAGTCTGCACTACAGTTAGGAGGCATGATTGCAGCTCCTTTAGGCATACTGGAGAGAGCTAGAGATTAAAGCTGGTTTGAGTAACAATAGCTGTGTAGCCATGGCAGCAGGCTCACCTCCTATTTGGACAGACCTGCCCATACCTGATTGCTGCTGTTCGAATTAAATCAGAGCTTGTTTTGGTTTTCACACATGATCTGCGCTCACACCTCCTGATTGTTGTGCAGGCTCTGTTACAGCCCCACAGGAAATGTTCAAAAATAATTGTGCCTCATGTTTTCAGTGTTACTGATTTTTTCAGAATTGTATATTACTGGGCTATGTCGTCATCCCCGCTCCCCTTAGAAACTTTAACTTACTTCACATCAAGTTACACATGGACTCCTTTGGAAATAATTTTGTTTGAGAGCTTAGTGCTTCTGTACTGTGGCAGACTGACACCCTTCAGTTCTCTGCTCAAGAATAAGTAGAGCACAGGCAGCAGCAATGCAAGTTTCTCCAACTGTTGCTGCCATTGTGCATGCCGTGACGTAGAAGAGCCTCTTTCAGGAGTGAGAGGATAGTTCAGTCTCCGTATCTAATCCTTGGCCTCTCTGATAAGTTACAGATTGAAGTTCTCTAAAGTGGCACCCTTAGGACTTAACTGGTGCCATACTAGAAATTTTGCCAAACCATGGGAGATCAGTTTTGTCTAGCAGTATTACTAGGGTTGCCAGATGGTCTCCCAAAAAATACTGAACACGCAGGCTAAAAATGTGTCAAGCAAAAAAAAACAAAACAAAAACCACCACTGCCACAAACACACACGCTATGTTTAATACATAACTTTATTATAAACAGTCTTTATTCTACACCATCTCTGTGTAAAGAGGCTTAGAAGTAATTGTGCAAATGTGCATGCTTTTTTCATTGTTTTCTATTCCTCTAAAGCTAAGGCTATACAAGAATTTAGAAGAACTCCTTTTTATCCTGCAGCTGAAATGATTGTAGAGAACTCCCAGTGCCAATAGCACGCTGCCTCCCAGCCACTCCTCCCACCCCTGCTAGGCTTCTAGGCTTCTGAGGCACCCAGAGTGGTGATCGTGGCCCCGCTTTCTAGCTGGGACTCCCAGGCTGGAAGGCGGGGCCACGATCCGCACTGGGAGCCTGTGATTGTGCAGAAGCCTGGTGGGGATAGGGAGAGTGGCTGGGAGTCCCAACCGCTCCCCCCGTCCCTGCTAGGCTTCTGACGCTCCCAGAGCGGCATTCGCTGTCCCGCCTCCAAGCTGGGACTCCCAGGCTGGGAGGCGGGGCTGTGATCGGTGCTAGGAGTCTGTGATTGCGCAGAAGCCTGGCGAGAGTCCCAGCCACTCCTCCTACCCCCACCAGGCTTCTGCACAATCGTAGGCTCCTAGTGCTGATTGTGGCCCCGCCTCCCAGCCACTCCCCCCCACCCACGCCAGGTTTCTGTCGGTGCGCAGCTGGAAAAATCAGAAAATACCGGACATTGCACGTGTGCGGTATTTTCTGTTTTTTTTTTTAGCAGACAGAGTGCAAATACCAGACTATCCGGTAGAATACCGGACATCTGGCAACCTTAAGTATTACCAACACTTCCACTGCTTACTGGGCTCTTAGAAGACATTTAAAGGTATATTAGAGCTAAATAACAGCACAAAACACAGAGTCAAGATTGGTGGCTGTAAACAAATTTTATGGGACCGTAAGTTTCAGAGGGGTAGCTGAGTTAGTCTGTAACTGGAAAACCTTAATGAATTAGGAATGTAATAGTATAGTTCAGGGGTTCCCAAACTTTTTGAGATGGGGACCAATAAATCCATTCACGAGCTTTTGGAGGACTGGGAACATATATTTGCATATTCATTAAGCAAATGATGAATATGCAAATAAGTTTCTGGACCTCCCAAAGCCCATCAGTGCCACCTTTCGCAAAACTTTTGATACGGTCACCCACAATATTCTTGCCAGAAAGTTAAGGGAATATGGATTGGATAAGTGGACTGTAAGATGGATAGAAAGCTGGCTAGACCAGGGTTTCCCAAACTTTTTACTTTAGTTGGGACCCATTTTTTAAGTACTGTTTTTTGCAGCCCAAAAATATAAATGCATATTAAGAAAAAGAAATGAAAAATGAATACATTTTCAATGTGTATTATTTATCCACAATAATAACAGTACATAACACAAATCTCAATTACAATTTAATCAGTAGAATTTTAACAGTTATAAAGTTTGTTTATAATTGAATGAGTTGAATACAAGTCATTTGTGTGCACTTTATAACTTTTAAATAACTAAAAAGAGAACTAATGGGAAGGGTGATGTTGTTTTGCATCACATAGCAAATTTGTCAGGAGCAAAAGAAGAAAGTTTTATCATCAAATCTGGTTCAACATTCAGTCTGTTTCTATATTTATTTTTGAAGAAAACCAAAGATGAGAAACTAGTTTCACACTTATATGTCATGACGAAAGGCATTAGGAATTTGACTTTCTCAAATAAATGTGAATATTCATTTCTACAGCTCAACCAAAAATCAATCAAGGAGAGTTTATCAAAGTTCTCTTTTAAGGCAGAGTCACAGGAAAGTTAAATTAATGAATCCACTTCTGATGCACTCAATTGTAGTATTTCTTCATTTTCGGTGTCAACAGTAAATGGGTTCTTAATCCACATTTTACTGGCGTCAATTGGAGGAAAATATTCATTTAAACTTGATGTTAGCCCCAAGAGGTGTTCTTGGATTGCTGCAGAAATCACATCTGAGATATTAGTTTCAGCATATCTTTCTTGTAATTCAGTTAAAGTACAAAAAGACTTAGTTTCTCTTGTTAACTCGCTGTGCCCATAAACGAAGTTTTTTAATTATCTCAACTTTTTCGTGAACTTTGAAAATATTAATTTTAGTGCCTTGTAAATTTAAACTTAAATCATTTAAAAGACAAAATGTCACATAAGTAAGCCACCATTGTTGACCAATCAAATTCATGAGACCTGTCTTTAAATGTAAATATAACATCTTTTGCGGATGGAGAGTGTTGCTCCAAGAACAATAAAACTTCATCCTTCTTTTCAAAGAGTCGTTTCGAAATTTTTCCTTTCGACAGCCATCGAACCTCACAGTGTTAAAAGAGATGCTCATGTTCACTACCTAATTCGTTGCACAAAGCAGTAAAGATTCTGGAATTCAAAGGATGAGATTTTATATAATTTATAAACTTCACACATTCTTGAAGAGTGGAGCTCAAAAATGATGTCTCAGTTTTCACAGCTAGTGCCTCTCTGTGAATACCCCTGGGAACTATAGAAGAGTCGACTAACCAATAAAATGTCATGAGGTTTACTCGACTCTTCAATTAACCGATATTTAACATTCGTACAATGAATAGTCTAGCAGCACCTTTGAGACTAACAAAACATTTAGATGATTTTATGGGACCATGGGGAAACTTGGTCACGCCTCTGATAAGCGGGCATCCAGCTAACTAAAATCATGCTGGACCATGGGTGCGGCCAACCTAAAGAGGTTCAACCTGTACCAATGTTTTTCAGACAGACTGAACCTGCCAAAATATTTGCAGTATTACTACAGAGCTGCTTGTAATTATTATTTCCTTTTTCTTTTGATGCTAATGTTTGATGCAGGGAAGGCCCTCACTCAGCTCAAGACTTTCTGGCTCTCTTGCATTTGTATTCTTTTTGCTTTTTTGTTTCTTTTTACAGTTCCATAGGAGAATTTATAAAGGAATTCCACTGCAGCTGAGAGGTGAAGTCTGGTGTTTACTACTCGATGTCCCTAAAATGAAAGAAGAAATGAAAGACTTTTATAATGTAAGTTTACAAAATTTCCCTTTAGAATTACCAATCATGCACTCTTAGATACTAGGCAATATTGAACCTATATTTTTTGAAATGTAGCAAAAGGAGTTGAAATTGTATTGAACTGTGTTTTCAACTGTGTAGCCAAAGAGAAACCCAGGCAGGCTCAGCATTTTATCCACTTATTTTTTGGTTTTGTAATTTATGTAGTTTTTCTGATTCCCTCTCTCCATCAGTCAACTAATTAAAGTGCAGTTCTACTGAGAAAAATGACTGCAAAAGTAGCATCATTTTGTTTAGCAGAATCTTTTACTAGCCCCCCTTTTAATTCAGTGTAAAAAGTAATTTTAGGGGTGTGTGTGTTGTGTGTGGCTTTTTCCCCTTGTATTGTTCATTTGTTTTTTATTCTTATTAACCAACAGAACTTTGGGGGAGTGAGCTACCACATGTGTGCATACTTATTTCAGAATTAATCCTTATTCTGAATTACCTTAGTTTACTTTGGAAATGGATTAAGCTAATTTGAAATAAGAACATCGAAACAATAAGAAATATAGTTCATCCATTTCAAATTCACCCTGCTTTAGTCTGGATTAATTTTCATGTGCAGACAAGGCCTAAAAGAACCCTTAAAGGCCTGTGTTAGAGAAGAAATAGGCGACCCAGGAGCGGATGGGGTAATAGGATCTGCTTTATTGCCTACGCATGTTTACCCCAGACATTCAACACAAGGTCCGAGTGGCAACAACCTGGTGCCTATTAAACCCTTTTATCTGTTTTAGTATGTTAATTCATGTCTATCACTAAAGCCTTATTTAGTAATGTTAACTCCCATAAAACAAATATTAATAAGCAAATTATGAATACAGTTATACCCACCCCTAATTACTATATATATAATTTCTAATTGACTCTACACTTTTATACTACAAACTAACAAATTACAGAGATTACAAGGTATTTCACCCTGAAGAAATGTTATGCAGAGCCGATGAGGATAAGCAAGAGACATAATAGAGCAACTCCATACTTATCTGATTTCCCAGGTTACGGAAAAAAGAGAGAGAGAGAGAGAGCAAGTTCATATATATCAAAAGATAATACTGGTCTCAACCAGACCCTATCTTCTCAAACTACAAAAACAAAAGGAAAAAAGCATGTTTAAGGTAATGCTGTGGCTGAACCACTAATGCAAAAGGCCATTTCAAACCTATTAATTTTTACACAGCCCAAGTTTGTACACACCCTGTAAGTTTGATTTTTGCTTTGTAGAAAAAACATTCTAATCATTAGCCAGAAAGTAAGCTTGGAGCACTGAATCTCATCATCTTGCCCATATCTAGTAAAACTTTCACAGTGCTTCCCAATGTTTTCTTAGAACTGGAGACAGATTTCTTTAAAAAGAAAGTATAGTAGTAAATAAAAATATTTAGCTGTAAGTTTTAAAAACAAAACAATAATTGCAAGTTGTCTGACTCCAGAGGAGTTTCATGTATCTGAATGTTTGGTCAGAAGCAAAGTAACAAAATCTAGCTTCAAGAATAACCAAGATGAATTAATTTAATTTTTGTAAAGCACTCTGAAGATATAAAATACTCTGCAAATGTTGATTACACCAAATCTTTGTTAGTTTGTGGTAATTACTACAATATCGAATTTACTGAATTTTGAGAACTTAAGAGAACAAGCACAATAAAAATAAAATTAGGCATCGTGGAGTGTGCTTTATTGATTTATTTTGACAGCTATAATTTAGTTTATTATAATTAGCATAATGTCTTAGCCAATATTTTAATAGAGTAAAGTGCATTTCTGTAGATTTTTTGTTTTGTTTTTTGCTTGTAAACATATTTTAAGTCTTTGGCTTTTGAGACGAATTAGAGCTCTCTGTTGTTAAATCTTTGCTGAGAATTGGAGGTAGTAATTTTACATAACATATGGACAATTGAGGTTCTCCTGAATTCTCACAAGAATGAAAGTACCTATTTATAAATCTAACAGAATTTACAAGCTAGTCACTGAAATTAGTGGTGAGGGAACTTTGTACATAGAAAGTAAGCCTAGACCTAAGAATAACTTTTGATGCAAACATATTATGGTGGTTGCAACAACAATGTGTATATTCATATCACAATCCAATAATGTCACAACATCTCATAGCAAAAATGGCTTTCCACTGTCATTCCACGAATACTCAGTGTTCGCTGACCTGCTAACACCTAGATTCCTTAAGAGCATTGGAATCTTCACTTTAGCCTGGGATCTTAACCTTGTTCTGAGTGCTTTGACTAGAACTCTCTTTGAATCTATAGTAACTTGCACTCTTTCAACTGTCCACACGAAGACAGCATTTCTAATTTCCAATACCTCAGCCAGCCACATAGGAGAAATAGCAACACCGATGGCACGTCCACAATGCACCTTTTTTAAAAGACAAAGTAATTCTGAAGCTGCGTTTCCAATTTCTCTCTAAAGTTGTCTCCGCTTTCCATATGAATCAATAGACTCACTTTCCTGTCTCCCCTCCCTCACATTCATGGCATCAGGGAGGTAATTCTGCATATGCTACATGTTAGAAGTAGGGATGTTAACATGTGTTTATTTTTGTAGATGTGTAACCACTGAAATTTTACAGTGGTTACACGTTTACATGCAGGGGCCAGATGGGAATCAGTGCTCGTGGGGAGCCGGCTTTTAAGACGGCTCCCCATGAGCATCAGCTCCTGCCTCCCTTTCCCCACCTCCCCTGCACTGCTGCCTCGATATCAGAGGGCCTTCCTCCTCCCCGCCCTGTTGCCTGTGTGTGTGTGTGTGTGTGTGTGTGTGTGTGTGTGTGTGTGTGTGTGTGTGTGGCGGGGGGAGGGGCAAGGGAGGGGAAGGCAGCACCACAGAAGCTGGATTCATGCACATACAGGCTTCTGCCTGCCCTCCATTCCCCCATTGCTGCCTCTGTGGGAGACAGCAGCATGGGGGAAGGCAGAGGCAGCTCTACAGGAGCTGGCATGTGCAGGGAGCCAGTTTATAAGCTGGATTCCAACATGCACTGGCACCTGCCTCTGATACAGAGGCAGCTTGTTGGGGAGGAGGGCCTGTGTGTAACCATTAGGGTTAACCGATGAGGCCCAGGCTCATCCGTTAATCATGTAAATGGTTACACGTTCACATCCCTAGTTAGAAGAGCACTAGCATTCTACTTGGGAAGGACTGAGGGCTTCAAGAAGTCCCCTAAACTCTTCCTTTTGCTCATGGAAAAATCCAAATGCTTCACAGTATTGATTCCAGCACTTGCCAAACAAGTTTAAGGTTGTATTAGTCATGATTATAAAGGACGCAGCCTTCTTCCTCTATGTACAGTTCATATGCACTCCATGAGATCAATTTCTACCTTGCTCAGTCACGTTCCTTAAAGATGTCCCTATCTTGGAAATTGGCAGAGCAGCAACTGGGGCTTCTGCCCACATTTCTGCACCAAAAAACTAAACATTCTTCATAAAAATAAACAAAGTCTGCACATATTATTTTGAATAAATACGTAGGCTCCAGCATTGTGGGGAGCACAGAGCACTGGCTGCATAGAGTTGGGAGATCACCCTGCAGACACCCTACCATTATCTGGACAAGGATTTGGCAGTGAGGCTGCGCTTGACATTGATATAGCATATGTTGGGCCTGCTTCAGAAAAACCCCAGGGCTCTGCCTCTCTCCGCAAGGTGTGGTCAGGCAAGCTCAGTCCAACAAAATCCAAGTGTAGAGGGGTTTGGTGTGGCTTGAGAGGGTTCTGCGTGGAGCAGTCTGGGTACAAGTGACTCAATGAAGGGTCTTGAAAAATCTGGATGCATAGGGAGCTCGTTGGGGTTATTTGAGGTCCAGGGGAAATGAGACTCGGAAGGTGGCTCATGATCAGCAGGAGGACCATGAATGTTGGGGGGAGGAGGGCAACTCAGCGGGGAAATCCAACTGCAGAGGGAGTGGGGCTTGATGTGGTGCAGCTGGTTGGGCTCAGTGGGCTGCAGGAGGGGTGGGCTCATCAGCACAGGATTTAAATGAGCCTACTTAATGAGCGAGCCCTAGTTGGTGCTGCCACTGAGGGAATTCCATATGCTGGGCTTCTAGCACTCAATTCTCCATCCCATCCTATTCACCATCCCACCCCCCTTCTCCACTGCCCCTGCCCATTTTCTTCTCCCTTCACTGATACATCCGCCCCCTCCCCACACACACATTTTCCCCATCCCCATTGCCCATCCCTACCCCAGGCACTCATTGTTATAACAGAAAACAGGATGGCTCCCAGCAAACAGAAGAGGAGCACAACTAGCACCAGAACCCAAATGGCATAGTCTAAACATCACCTGTGAATGCAGAAAAGGGGGACAGCGCAGTGGCACACAACCCCTCATGCCTTCCCATGCCTTGCCTCTGTTGGGTTGGGGGTAAAACAGTGTGCCTAAAGGTGTCCCCACCCCACATGGCTTCTCTTTGCTTTCCCATCATTTTCTGTAGTAAGCATATAAGTTCACAATTTACAGATGTTTTTGTCCACTAATAAATTCTGTGGCCTTAAGTAGTTTATCTTCCTATTGTAGATGTCAACAGAATTTTGCCTAATTTCTTTTCTTTATTGCCATTTTTCCTAGAAATTAAAACATCGAGCACGAGGTTCTTCACCTGATATCAGGCAAATCGATCTTGATGTAAATCGAACATATAGGGATCATATCATGTTTAGAGACAGATATGGTGTTAAGTAAGTCAATCAAAATGTATTTAATTCAGTCCTTACTTGTTTGCCTGTCCAATAGATTTTGACCTGTCTAAAACTTAGTTTAGTACTCAAGAAACTTGACAGACCTTTGAATGTAAACATTGCAGATTTCAGAAAGTGCTTAAAGAAATGTAATTGTCTCTGAATATTCAATTCAAAATCAGCTTGTTTAGCCTCCAACCCTGCCAGCTTTGCTCTTTAATGTGCAAAAAAAATGGTCACTGGAAATCTAAATGAAAAAGTTAAAATTGTTTTCCACCAGATGCTGTAGACTTTTTTTTTTTTTTTACTAAATCTGAGAAAATTTGTTGGCCTCTGCTTAAATTGAAAGCAAAGAACAAACTAATTATTTAATAAATTATTTATATATTTGTGAAATAATGTTATAATAACCATTTCTTCTCTAATAACTGTAATCTACCTCTGTAGCCGTTTAGCCTTCCCCAAGATTTTCTATTTTTTCCCTCTTTCATAATATAATGGAGAACCAAATAAAGCAACATTTTAGCTATGAACATGAAAATTATTTATATAATTAAACCTTGCAGTCTTAATACTTTTCAACTTTTTTGTAATATTTTTAACGTTGTATAAAGAATATTAGTTAACTATTTACATATTTTTAACATAAATACCTGCTGGGACAAATGACAGCATTGTTCTTAGGCTTCGGGATCAACACCCTGTTGAGATGAATGAGACTGATCTTACTCCTGTTCAAATGTATCATTTCATTCTTTTTTAGTAATGTCTTGAAGACCTCAGCGCATTAGTTCACCTTCCAAAGGTTATATTCACAGTCATAAGTTCAGTAAATTAGTTATTTTTTACTACTTTGTTTTTCATATTATTATAGCATGCTGTATAGTATACTAAAATCTGTGCCCTTGAGAATGTAGAGTCTCAATAAAATCCTTAAATTCTCTAGAAATCTAGAAATGCACCTTTTGGGCAGTAACCCTTAATCTCTGGTAGAATGTGTAATATTGTGTATTTCCAGTGCCACTTTAGATGTCATTTGGTGAAAGTTTAGTAACCATATCCTGCACTAAATCCATGGAGTGCAGTTATTTTTTTTCTTGAAGTAAATTGCTCACCTTTTTAGCAGTTTGTTGTCTGTGAATGTTTTTGTGTTCATCCTTTTTTAGTCCGTTAGTGGGAACACTTAGAGTAAATAGTACTAAAATGATACTAGTTTCAGGTAGTTAATGCTAGACAATAATGATATTGTGCCGTTTACATTTAGTTTTTGATTGGCCACTTCCCTCTGTTGTCTTTGTGTACAGAGTCCCTTTAAAGTTTATTGAAGCCTCATAATTGTAGCCCTACCAAATTCAGTGTTCATTTGGTCAGTTTCACAGCCAGAGGGTTTTAAAGTTAAAAATTAAAGCAATACATATTAAAATATACGTTGTTTTAAAAAGTAAGCTAAACATTTCACTGTCATGACAACAGAAATCACAAATGTCAGAATATTTTGTTTAAAATATATACATAAAGATAAACAAAAAAAATTAGTGAAGGAAGTTTGTGTGTTTATATAAAAAATAAAGGGAAATAGTGTGTGTAAGATGTCTTTGCTCAGTTAAATCTGATTCCAGGAGAAGTTAGACCAAAATTTTCTCATCTAATGTATTACTAATTTAGTATTCACAAGCCTGACTTAAGAATGTGTAGTGTTTCATACATACATTGACATTAAACCTTGAGAGAACGCTGAATGCTCTTTTTTGTTTTAAAATTCTTCAACTGAATTAATGAAGTGTGATGTAGTTTTTTAAAATGCTGAACACAATCTGTTTATGAAGTTCAAATGTAGATACGAATGAAGCCTTTTATTCTCTTTTTTGTTTATCTGCCAACACAGATTGTCTTTAAAGTGTGCCCCCTTTTTCCTTGTGAAGTGGATCTGTGTTGGATGAATAAGAAGAACTGTGGCTAAATGCAAATTTTCATCATATGAAAATAAACATGCTTTAATCACCCAATGCAATCAAAGACCAAATAAAGCAAAATACAGAAATTCCCCTTAAAAAAATAACTCTGGTTTAATGTCTAGTACCATAATAATTCTTCATCATTCTAACAGTTAAAGGCAGATAGCAATTGAAAGTTCCATTCTTTTGCCCATATTGTTTCTGTGGCAATAGTAAAACTTTGGACAAAATATGCGAGTTGAAGGCTTAAAATAAAAATAAAAAATAATCAATCCTCCTCCCTTCTCCTGACCTCTGTACAGTATTAACAGCACATCTAGTTACGTTTATAAATACGTCGTATCCACTCACATAATCATGCAGTGAGCATGTTCAGAGGAAACACCGTTAATAGACATACGGAAGGTTTTCTCTAAGTTTTACAAACTATCCTCTCCTATCACCATTAATGGAAAATTTAACATTTTTGTTTGGTCAGAAGAGGAGGAACAAGACATTTACAAGTTTTGGTTCAGTGATGGGGAAGGGAAAGAATGCATTGGGTATGTAGGCTAGCTGACTAGACCTGTGCAAAACTCAGCAGCTTAATTTATGTGCTTTCTAGTTTGGGTTGATATTGGCCGCATTCCCAAACTCTCATTTCTGAACAAGCCTTGATGTTTAAGTTTGCTGAAGTTTACGCACAATTCCAGTGAATCTTGTGTTTCATTATGGAAGTTATTCAGTGACTATACAGCCAGTATTACTTAATCTTGAAGTGGAGAGGAAGCAGAATCCACACTCTCAACTTTAATGGATTAACAAATAGTAATTTAACAGGATGGAGTAATACAGAAAGAAAAAGAGAGTAATTGTTAAACAGGGCAAAGCATTCTCAAAGCATGTATGAGAATCCGTAAGTTGTGTAAGACCAAGTACAGGATTGGGAGTCAGTCTTCCACGTGCTGTTCCTGGGTCTGCCACTCTGTGCTGTGGAACCTTGAAAGTCATTTAGGCCTAAATTTTCAAGACTGGTCTCTAAATTTTGTGTGTTTCACTTTAACTCAAGACATGTTGGGCCTATTTTCTTTCAGAACTGCTGAACACTTGTAACTCCCAGTGAAATGAATAAAAGCTGCTGGTGCTCAGTTGTTCTAAAAATTGGGTCCAAGGAGTGTCAGATCTGGCACCCAAAATTAGTTGATGCGTTGGAAAAGTAACTCTTAGTCAATCTAAGCCTCACTTTCCCCATCTTTAAAATTTATATGTTTACCCACTTATATCCTGGAGGGTTATATGGATTAGTTGTTTTATGTACTTTGCACATGTAAACCATTATAAGTAGTAAGTATTGTTTGATTATATTACATCTGTTTTGATTATAAAGTGTATTTCTCTTAAAATTAAACAAATTAAACTGGAGAAACAGATATACATGTATCCAGAAAGTAGATTCAGTAGTTTTGTTTTTCTGTTAAAAACAATGTTAAATATTTTCATTTGCTTACTGTCTTGTTTCTCCAGGCAACAATCCTTATTCCATGTTTTAGCTGCATATTCAATATATAATACGGTAAGTCATGTTTCCTGTACACTTGAGATCAAATATGGGCTTTTTAAATAATGTTGCAAAAATTACTGAAACCGTATCTCTTGCCACACATAAAGAGCTGAACCACTGCCAGCTCAGTCTGGCTGTAGTGGAGTTGGGAGCTTGAATTCAAACACTGTTTAAGTATTTCTGTTTGAAAATCAAATACATTACACTGGGGTTGGACTGGGTCCCCGGAGCCTATGGAAATGGAGCCTCTGGTAGGGAAACTTTGCAAAAAAAATTTCTTGGCTCATCTCCACTTGCACTGGCAGTACTAGGAGAAGGTAGTTTAGTTGGAGCCACAAGCTGCTGCCAATATCTTACTGTCAGCTCGAGAGAGCTAATCAATACAATAAAATACAAACAGCCCATCAACATTAGAGCACCTAACACTGCTGGACATGAATGTATATTAGCAAATTTTAGAGAAAAAAATTCTTGTGACTGAGGCATGAAAGGGCTGGTCAGTTTGGTCAGTTTGTGGGGTCATCTGATAGGCCACCATTTCTTGTCATGGGATAAGAGGGAAGGTCCTCTTATGGATTGGTAACTGGTTAAAAGACAGGAAACAAAAGGTAGGAATAAATGGTAAGTTTTCAGAATGAAGAGAGGTAACTAGTAGTGTTCCCCAATGGTCCGTACTGGGACCAGTCCTAGTCAACCTATTTATAAGTGATCTGGAGAAACGGGTAAACAGTGAGGTGGCAAAATTTGCACATGATACTAAACTGCTCAAGATAGTTAAGACCAAAGCAGACTCTGAAGAGCTTCAAAAAGATCTCACCAAACTAAGTGGCTAGCAAAATGGCAAATTACATTTATCAATATTAAATTTCAAGTTATGCAGATTGGAAAAAATAATCCCAATTATACATACAAAATGATGGGGACTAATTCAGCGCTCTCAAGAGAGAGATCTTGGAGTCATTGTGGATAGTAAGGATGTAAGCAACTAGTTGACACTATCTGATAAGCATAAACTTATTGGATAGTAGACAAGTCCCTTGACTAGTTGCTTCCTCCTCCCTCCTTGCTGCCTCTATTAGAAGAAGCAGGGGAGGAGATGGTGCTAGGGAGAGCTGGCTTAAAAGCCGGTTCTCCCCCAGCACCGTCTCTGTGGCGGGCAGGGGGTAGTAGGACCAGGCACTAGGCGGGAGTTAGCTTATTCCTGGCTCTCACTCAGTCCCAGATGCTGCACCTCTGCTTTTTAAATGTATTAAGAGCCTGCCGCCGTGTATCAGCCTATTAAATGTATTAAGAGCCATTTAAAAGGCTGGTACACAGTGGGGAGGACCCAGCATGAGCAGGGAATCAGCTGTCCCAGCTCACGCCAGATCCCCCGGCTTTCACTTCAGCTTTTTAAATGTATTAAGGGCCAGGGCCAGGAGCTAACCCCACTGTGGCTCCCTCCTATATCAACTAGTTGACGGAAATTCCATCGACTAGTCGATTGATGGATTAAATTTTAACATCCCTAGTGGATAGTTCTCTGAAAACATTCACTTACTGTGCAGCAGTAGTCAAAAAAGCAAATAGAATATTAGGATTCATTAAAAAAGGGATAGAAAGTAAGACCGAGAATATCTTATTGCCTCTATATGAAACCATGGTACGCCCACATCTTGAATACTGTGTACAGATACGGTCACCTCATCTCAAAAAAAGTAGATTGGCATTGGAAAGGAGCAGCAAAATGAGTAGGGGTTTGGAACGGTTCCATATGAAGAGAGATTAAAACAACTGGGACTTTTCAGCATGGAAAAGAGGAGACAAGGTGGGGGATATGATAGAGGTGTATAAAATCATGACTGGTGTGGAAAAAATGAATAAGGAAAAATTATTTAATTGTTCGCATAACATAAGAACTAGGGGTCACCAAATGAAATTAATAGGTAGTAGGTTTAAAACAAACAAAGGAAGTTTTTTTCACACACAGCACAGTCAACATGTGGAACTCCTTGCCAGAGGATGTTGTGAAGACCTGGACTTTAACAGGGTTAAAAAAAGAACTAGAGAAATTTATGAAGGTTTAGGGATATCAGTGGCTATTAATCAGGATGGATAGGAATGGTGTCCCTAGCCTCTGTTTGTCCGAGACTGGAAATGGATAACAGAAGAGGAATCACTTGATGATTCACTATTCTGTTCGTTCTCTCTCTGGGGCATCTTGGCATTGGACTCTTTCGGAAGACAGGATACTGGGCTAGATGGAACTTTGGTCTGACCTTGTATGACCATTTTTATGTTATGTGCTCATAACAATTCTTCTTTGAGAGATGTGCGTGTCAGTTCTCCACTGTAGGTGTCGGTGCACCCCTGTGCCACTGATTGGAAGTTTTTAGAGCAGCGTCCTCATGGGCCGTGCAGGCACAGGAGCTGTTTGTGCACCTCTGTGCTTTGATGTTGGCCCCCCTCCTCAGTTCTTTTTTTACCGTCCCTGGCCTGAGGCGGTGCTCCAGAGCATTCCTCAGACTGAAAACTAGTTCTTCTTCGTCATCTACCTTAGTTGGATAATCAGTTACCTATTCATTAGGTAAGTTTCCTTAAAGTACAAGGGGAGGTACCAAACATGTCATTAATGCGTAAGATGACACGGTGTGTATTATAGACTGTTAATTTGTGTCTGTAAATGTTGGGGTACCTCGACTTAACTCTTTGGCCAGCCTGTGGGGCAATAGTGAAATCCATACTATTGATTGAGCCAAATCCATTGTCCTGGGGACAAATCTGTTGAGGCTCAAAGGCCATCTGGCTACTGACAACTATTAATGTGCTTTGTTCCACAATAAATCTGACTCGGGTGCCTTCATATCTTATCTGAGTCTGTGATCTTTGGGGCCTCTCATAATGTCTGTTATGCTAGCTAACTGCGCAGAGATGAGATGATATACTGAAGGAGCATACAAAAATGCATGCAGCCTAACATTTATCAACACTAACAGAGCAGACCTGTCAGAACGCCACATCAGTGTAACCTAAATTTACTCTATCGCTGTCCTAAATACTACAGGGCACAAAAAGATAGGGTCCTAAGAGTCAAACTCATCATTATAGAAAAGTCTCTTTGCCCTGTCTCAGAACCGGGCCCCAAACCCTCTCTGGTTCAATCTACTCCTCAGTTCTCCCTCCCTCCAGCACCAACAGTGCTGTTTCAGCTGCACCACTGCTGATCTCAGTGCTGTCCACCATTATCGCACCACCAAATGATGGCACTGTCACTGTTGACAGTCCCACCATCTTTATCATCAAGTCCAGCACCTCTGACCACTTCACCCTTCACACCAGCACCGCAATTGCACTCCACAGCGACCTCCTTCTATTGCAATATTTAACGCTCACAGCACCATCTCAGATACCCTTTTCCAGTGAGATGATGAAAATAGAGGCAGTTTTTTTCACCTCATCATTCCCCTCCTACTTTTCTACCAACTCCATCAGCTCCATCATGGTCAAGATCATCTTACGCCAGGGATTCCCCTTTGTGGTATGGTCCTTCATGGATGGGGCCTCCTATGTCTTACCCTGGACAGTGCAATGCTGGAGTCCATGAGCACCTCATTATAGAGGGATGTCTGCTAAGCACTGCCATGCTGTGACTCGCAGCAAATCTCCTTCTCCGTCCCCAAACCCTCCAACTACAAGGGAAAAAACCTGTTCCACCACATCAAGTCATTGGCCCCAGATACCTCACCAATTCATCTTCCTCACCAGACAAAACCATTGTTCCATTTCCCTCCTCCTCCCCTCTCCTGACAGTGGACGATTTCACCCATTTTCAGGAACTCTTCAAGAAGGTAGCTACAGAGCTCTACATCACTCTTGAGGAAGTTACAGAAAATTCTGAGCTTACTAATATTCTGCAATTGGCATCTTTGTCTAAGATGGCCCTGCCTATCAACCCTGCTGAAATAGACCCTGTCCAAACCATCTGGCAAACACCAGCCACCATAACTCCCACATGTAAAAGAGTGGACAGGAAATATTATGTTCCTCCTAAAAGTTCGGATTTCCTCTTCCCACACCCAGCCTCAAATTCCTTGGTTGTTGAAGCTGCTCACCAAAAGAACAAACAGAACTGTTCTACTCTTTCTGACTGAGATAGCAAAAGGCTGGATCTTTCTGGTTGTAAAGTTTGCTTTTTCTACCCTACAGTTTAGAGTAGCCAGTTACCTGGCCCTCCTCAGCAAATACAACCAAAAGAACTATTCTAAGTTTATTTACGTTATTAATGCCATTCCTGAGGCAAAGAGGCAGCAATTCAAAGTGATGATAGCAGAGGATCATCTTCCACACTGTGCTTCAGGCTGTGCTCACCGCTACAGACATGGCTGCAAGGTCTACAGCTACTGCCAGTCATGCAACCAGTCTCCTGGCTTAATTCCTAGTCTTTTCCATGGGAGATACAATCTACAGTAGAGGACCTCCAGTTTGACGGAGAGAAACTTTTTACTGCTAAGACAGTGAGGTCCTCCATACCATGAAGGACTCCAGGCCTGCTTTCCATTCTCTTCGCACCCATATACAGCATGTAGGTGATGACAATATAGATATCCACTATACCCAAGACCATGTTACCCTGCATATTCACAACAGCCCTAGCGACCTTATAATCAGCATTAACCTCAGCATAAGGCCCATGTCTCAGCACAGTCCAATAATCATATTTGAGGAAATAGTTGAGGGTTTAGAAAACCTCTCTCTCCAGTTCTGACAACATCTTCAAAAATATTTGGTCACCTATCTCTTCCCTTTCTATAACAATCAGCATGCCATTACCTCAGATGGATTCTGCAAACTATCAGGTTAGTCTATACCATCATCTTCATATCAGTACCCCTTACCCAACTCCCCTTCCTGGCCCTATTCTGGGAAGACTCTCGTGAACAGGTGCTTCTCTAGGAGATTCAACGTCTCCTCCAACTTGGAGCTATACAACTCGTACCAGCACAGTCTGGGAGGGAGGGATTCTATTCCCACTGTTTTTCACAGAAAAGAAAAATGGAGGATGGCACCCAATTCTTAATCTCAGAGCTCTGAACAGATCTGAAAAAATCAGTTCTGGAGCCCTGGTGACCATCTCAGTCATTATTCCTCTGCTGGAGCAGGGAGGTGGGTTTTCGTCCCTTGACCTTCAAGATGGATGTTTTCATGTAACTATACATCCAGCTTGCAGACTTTTTCTCTGATTTTGTTCTCGGTCACAATCACTAGCAGCACAGAATCTTACTTTTTGTGGCCTCTCCACAGACCGAGAGTTTTTTCCAAGATTTTGGCGGTAGTAATTGTGCATCTCAAAAAGAAAGGTATTATTGTTTTCTCATACCTGTATGACTGCCTCCTGAAGTCACCTTCCCTACAGGATTCCCAATGAAGCATCCTTACAACCATCTGTTGTTTCCAAAACCTCAGCCTACAAATGAACAAAAACAAATCCACACTCAAAAGCTATAGTTTATAGGAGCTCTATTAGATGCAGTAACTACAATTGTGTGTCTTCCACATGACGGATTCAGCAGCATCAAGGCCTTGGTAAACAAGCTGCAGAGTAGTCCTCAGGTAACAGCTCACGACTGTCTCCAACTACTCAAACACATGGCCGCCTACAATGTAGTGGTTACTGGAAAACGGCATCTGAGAGAGGTCATGATACAGTGCTGTTATACAGTATTTTCAGGGATGGTTGAGTACAGTTTACAGACAAAACATTACTTCCTCAACAAGCTCCTCTCCATCCCTCCTGTGGCCAAATGTTCCCTTACTTGGTGGACACAGCGGTGGATATAGGGCAGGGCAAGCAGGGCAGCTGCTCCGGGCCCCGCGCGTTAATAGGCCCCACGCCAGCGCCAGGGGCAGACTGGCCTGGCGGGATACTGGGAATTTCCTGGAGGGCCATCCGCCAAAGGGCCAGCCGGCGGCTGCTGGAGGAGGAAGGGGGAGGATTGTGGCGGGGCGCCACAGCCCCGCACTTTGGAAATTCCCTGGCGCCGGCCAGTACGGTCCACATGGGGCTGAGGGAGTACATGCGTGGCGTGCTGAAACGCCGTGCAACAGCTGAGAGGGGAGACGCCCGGGTGTGGCGTGGCATGGTATGACGCCACGGCCCGGGACTTTAAAACCATGGCCCAGCGTTGCACTGCACGGTTCGGCACGTAGCCTGGGCCAGGGCCACGGCCGCCCTGCACACTGGAAGGAAGAAGGTGGGTGGCAGAGGAAGGGGCTTGTGCTGAGGGGAGGGGGGCAGGTCAGGAGAAGAAAGAGGAGGAGACACGACATGCCAGGGGCCCAAGTGGAGGCAAAGAGGAAAAGGGCAGGAGGGGAGGTGGAACAGGGTGATGCTGGGAGAGGAGAGGGTAAGGGCATTGGGGGCTAAAGGGAGGAGGGGGAGATGCTGGGAGAAGGCTTGAAAGGAGGGGTGGGCGTGAGGAAGGCGGGGATGGAGCAAGGCATGTGTGAGGGCACATGGGCATGAAGAGAACGGAGGCAGAGGGTGGTGAGGGGGTGGGCATCAGGGAAAAAGAGGGCAAAGGGTGCAGGGGCAGTGAGGGAACGGGGAGGCACCAGGAGGGTGCAGGGGTAAGGGAAGGTGCAGGTGCCAGGGGATTCTGGGGGTGAAGCAGAAGGGCAAACAGCTGCAGGGGAGGGACCAGCACCAGAAGGAGAGAGGCAGGCAGGTGTGCAGAGGGAGGTGTTAGGAGAGGGGATGAGGAGGGGGTAGCTCACATGATCACTGTGGGGCTACTGGAGGAGTGGGCATGGGGTGGGACCCCTTTTTTCTGTTTTTTCTCCAAAGGGGGGGCCCCACGATATTGTGCTGCCCTGGGCCCCGCAAAACTCTCATCTGCTCCTGGGTGGACAATCCTGTGCAATCTATGTTCGGGTGGTCCCCTTCACATGACAGGAACCATCCAGCACTATCATAATAGACACCTCCCTCACAGAATGGGGAGCGCACCTTTTGGACCATACTGTTCAGGGTCTGTGGTCCACCTTAGAAAGATCATTCCACATAAATGTACTGGAGATTTGAGTTGTCAGGTACACTTGCCTCCAGTTTTTCCCTTTCATTGAAAGCATACATGTCCGGATCTACACCAAAAACATAGCCTGCCTGTTCTACATAAACAGGCAAGGCGGAGCTCAATCCCACATGCTTTGCACAGAATCCATGGCGCACTGGAATGGGTGACTCTGATACAACATAATCTTCACCCTGATATGTACTATTTTATAGTCACAGTGGAGCACTCACAGGGGGAATCTCGAAGAGGTGATTACTTAGTGTTGATTGTAAGGTGTTTAGGGTTACAGTTAGGATTAAAACTGATTGCTTGGACTGGACTTCCTTTGTTTTCTACAGCACATTATTTCGATAAGTAATTTATTCTACATGGAAGGTGCTGTTTAAAATCAATGGGTATTGTATAGGCATTGTTGTCTTTAAACAAGTAGAAAAAATAGTATGTAGGCTTGTTGCATTTTTCTTTTATTTGTATCAGACTTCTTAGCTAGCTAGTTTCCTTTTTATCTTTCAGCATTAAAGCAAATTAAAAGGCTTTCTTGGCCAAAGTGCTTCTGAAGAACCCATCTGTCTAAAAGATTGTCTCAATAATTATCTCTTTCTCATCAAATATACATTAGCAGCTGATTTTGTAAAGTCAGTAATAATCCTTACTTAAGCAGTCTGTTTCTTATTGCCGATTCCCACCATAGGAGTTAATATAGTACTACAGTAGCCTTGTGGGTTTTCCTGTTTTTCATTGCTACAGTTTTTGGAATAAGAGGAGAGCTGTCTCTGTCTCACTTGCTTATGTATCTGCCATATCTCCTTGCCATATATTATGCTATTAAACTTGCACATGGACTGTGACATAGAATAGAAAGCACATCTGTTTTGGATGTAGATTCATATAAATTATATGTGAACATTTTAAAATAAAGGATTTCATATACATATATGTTGTATTTAACAAAAGGCCAAAGCTAGTTCAAACACCAGTTGGAAAACAGTGGGTCATCACTTCTGGTATATGTTTTGTCTTTGTATAGTCATGGTAATAGAATTTAAAGGAGAATTTTAACCATGAAAATGGTGTATTGTCTCATTGTTTTGGGTTTTTACACAAAATTAACATTTCCTGGCCTCTAAATTTCAGGAAGTTGGATATTGTCAGGGAATGAGCCAGATCACAGCTTTACTCCTCATGTATATGAATGAAGAAGATGCCTTCTGGGCCCTGGTGAAACTACTCTCAGGTCCCAAACATGCTATGCACGGTATGGAATTTCAGCTCATGTAGTTACAAATTTAATTTCAGTATATCTTAATTAGATTATATGTTCTTTGAGATGGGGTCCTGTGTATTTGTGTATTTGGTGCCTAGCACATTGGAACCCTTATCTTGCGTGGTGCTATTGCATGTTAATACAGTACAATAATGTTTAAATAATCTCTGAAAAAATATGGTTAACACTTCTCTACAATTTCATATGATCGTTTAATAGATTATATCCTACAAATAGTCATCAATGAAAATTAAAGGTTTCCTTTCCTCTTACGTTGTTCTCCTTGTGTCCCATTACAATACTTGTGTGTGTGTTTGCATGTGATTTAACTGCTTAGGAAAATTCTGGGGAAAGTATCCAAAAGTTCTCTGTCATTTTATTTAAATGTATCAGTGTCTTTGCTTCAGCTCTTGGTGTCACTGATTTGTTCTGTAAAGTAGTGTAACAAATACCACTTTTGTCAGAGCCTTGTAAAATGCAAATGTAGCTGCTATTCCATATTAAATGCTGCACTTGCAGGTATTTATTTTTAAGATCTATGTTTCTGGACTCCATTGCTGATATTCATGAAAGTTACTTCAGTTATCTTTGCCTGGCAGTGTTGAAATTTGGTTCTGCAGACAATTATAAAGCAATAGAACAGTAATAAAAATCATAAAAACTGTTAAATGGCTGTGAAATTCACTGGCAAAGCTGGAAATCTAGTGAAAATCTGTAGTAAAAAGAGTCTCCACATCCTGGTTGTCATCGTGGCACCAAGTGTCTTCCTCTCGGTGCCAGTCTCCATTTCTCTAGCGTGGATATAGAGACTGGGGTTGATCCCTCACCCACTGGTGTGCTCGCTAGCTGAGGCATCAGAGATCATCTTTGTCAGGGGATTGTTAGTACCAAATGGAGCAGATTGTTTGCCTTCTTGGACATCAGCCAGTGTGAGGTCACTGAACACCATGTCGGAGCCACGTTTTCTCCCCCTGGTGCTGTCCTCAGCACCATGTCATCCCAGCCAGCACAGTGGCTTCTGGGACCATGGCCTTTTCAGTAGTGGCTGTGGACCCCAAGGGGTTTTCCAATCCAAACCCAGGCTTTGGATACACTCTCTGCCTCCTCTCCCAGTCAAGCTCTGGCACTGGAGACAGTCAGAACAACCACCCTGCCAATGCAGGAGGAGATAAAAGACCCACCCTCACGAACAGGGGAAGGGTAGATGGGCCAACACTCTTTATCCTCGTCCACAAGCAAGGCTATTGTGGCACCCCCAACGGGTCCCCCAGGACTTTTAAATAGGCTTGAAACTCCAAGCAGAGGAAATGGAGGAGTTCACAGACACCCTGTTTGTGGTGTTGGGTCAGGTCACCCCGGCTCAGGTGGCATTGCTCTTGCATGAGTGAATCACTAAGATAGCTGAGGCCCTGTGGCAGACTCCCTTTTCCCTCCACCTGATTTCAGAAATGGCTGAGCAGTGTCCATACATAATGCGGCATGGTTACTGTTGTCGGGCTTGTTACCAGAGGCCTGGCATTCCATTCAGGATCTCCCAGTTGATGAGGTGACTGACCATGAAAATGATCTAGTTTTTTGAAAGCGGTTTCCTTTAGGGTTTCCATAACTGCCCCCCCAGATTTAGGCTAAAGAATTAGTGTATGAATGAAAAGAACAGCAATACCCTTGATCATTATTATTCCATGAGGAGTAACAGTTAGTTCGAACTAAGGGGTTTATCTCAGAATCCCGCTTCTCTGCCGTGTTTAGACACGGGCAGTTACTTCGGGCTAGTCAGTTTCCAAAATGGCGACCAGCCGGGAATATGCTAATCAAGCACAGGATATTTAAATCCCGCGCTTCATTAGCTATTTCGGTTGCCCTCATTAGCCTCCTTAGTTCGAACTAGGGGGCTAGTGTAGACATACCCAATGAGTTTTCACCCACAGTTTGTCTTCCTTGTAAACTCAGCTGAGGCAATGAAAGTCCATCTGGGTGCTTGCATTCTCAGACGTAGCACCAGTTAAAATGTCTGCAGGTTACCTATGGCCGGAGTTTCACTTTAGAAGCCCATGGTTGTCAAATTATGCTCTTTGCTTATTAACTCCACATCTGAGTGAGGAGAGCTGCCTAACACATTCTTTCTCTACCCTTCCTGCTGCACAGGTTATGACAGCTGTGTGGTTTGTGTCTTCTCTGTGAATACACTTGGAGAGCAGACCTGCTAAGAAGGTTCCTTTTTATACTCTCTGTTGAGGGCCAAAACCACACTTCTGGTTTTAACCTTTTTTTTGGACTCTGTCAATAAAAAAGTTAGCTTTGCTCACCTTGTGCTTTTATAGTGGTGCAGACTAAATCAGAGTCAATACAACTTGAATGCATCATAGCTATTATTAAATTGTAAATAGGAAAATGGCTGAGAGTTTAGCACAGTAGCGTGGACAGTAAAACCTACACTTATTTTTTTATGTAAATTATTTTGAGAGTTGCTGTCATTTTGGGTAATAGAACCAACACACTTTTAAGGCATTAGATACATTTTGTGAAACTTACCCTGTTATATGTTCCACTTGTGCCTCTTTTTTCCTAGGCTTTTTTGTTCCTGGTTTTCCAAAACTGTTGCGGTTTCAAGAACATCATGAGAAAATACTGAAGAAGTTTTTGTCTAAACTTAAGCAACACTTGGTGAGTAAAGCCCATCATCTTGTTTCAGTCCAGCCAATCTGTTGATTTAGAATGCTACAAATACGGCAGATGGATATTGGGTTCTAATCAGGAAAAGTCCTATTGCTGTTACATGAATGAAGTCTTGGGGAGTTTTGGCTGAAATGGGACATTGATTGGCCTCTTAAAATCAGATAGGCAGTAACATCTCTGAGTGCTGGTTTCCTGAAAAGATTTGGGTCTTTTGTAAATGCAATCAAAGATTTTACTATTTAGCAAACTCATAGGTACTGAATGTTTTACCACATGCAGAACTGATCACATAGCCCTTATGACAGTGGTCCCCAATCTTTTGAGGTTGTCGGGCGCCAGGGGATGTGGCCGTTCGCCCGCCGGGCACCAGGGGGCGGGGACACTTGCGCGCCCGGGGGCGCCCCCCCATAGCCGCATGCCCAGGGGCGCCCCCCCCCATAGCCGCTTACCCGGGGCCCCCCCATAGCCACGCGCCCGGGGCCGGCGCTTCCCCCTCCCCCCTGCAAGCGCCCGGGGCCGGCGCTTCCCCCTCCCCCCTGCAAGCGCCCGGGGCTGGCGCTTCCCCCTCCCCCCTGCAAGCGCCCGGGGCCAACGCTCCCCGCAAGCACCGCGCCATGTGCCCGGGGCCAGGCCAGCCCCGAGCACCTGGCGGGCGCATGCAAGTGCCCCCGCAGGCGCCTTGGCACCAGCGGGCAACATGTTGGGGACCACGGCCTTATGATATCGGGAGACTTTGTAATCGGAGAACTCACTTTTCTTTCAGTAGTGTTCCTATGGCTGCTCTACTTCAGGTGCACATGCACATTTTGATCAGAGATTTTCTATTAGCTGTGTGTGTTAGCACGCTTATGTATCCAACATATCCTTGTGCCTCTCACAAGCATATATAGGCCTCTTTGGGGAGCTTTCCTCATTCCATCTCAGGCCGTGGTGGTTGAGAAGGAAACCTCTGGGCATCTGCCCTGATCATGCTTCAGCTATTCCTGTATACATTGTACCCATAGTATTTTGGTTTGCTATTGGTTTAGCGTTAGTTTTTTTATTAATTACATACAACTACTATGTAAATAATGAAATAATTGATTTTCTTTCGCCTCCCTCAGCTTCCTCTGGGGAGCCTTACTTTCCTGTCAGGGCATGTCTGGCTTGCTAGTTTTCAAACATTGTCTTGTTGGGAGGCTGTCCTGGTTAGCAGCAGCCACTATCGGAAATGCATTTTCTGAATCCAGAGCAGGGAAGAATGTGTAAATTCAATTGAGGCTGCTACTGATAGAGCGCTCCCTTCACCCTGCCTCTGAGTCAGCCTCAGGGAAACCTTTGAAGAAGAGGAACTTGGACTCTCATCACAAGAAGTTGGCTCCTAAAAGTCCTCAACCTCCAGACTCGATACCATGTTACCTGTGGTTTTCTGAACCTGAAGCTGTGGGAACTAGTCTTTGTTTTCCAAATAGGCTCAGGACATAATTCAGTGAGGACTCGGCCCTTCCATGTGTTAAATGATTGGTATACACAAGAGGGCTTTCCCCAAACTCTTTGTTTTTATTGAGTCCAAAGTACAAATCTAAAATAACAATAGTTTAGACTGGAAAGTCTCAATCTTTTTCCTTTTGAGGCCCCCCAACGTGCTGTTAACATTCTACAGCCCATCCATGCCACACAACTGTTTTCAGTAGATTAAAAGTCAGGGCCAGAATTAGGGGGTAGCAAGCAGAGCAATTGCCAAGGGTCTCATGCCACGGTGCCTCCCAAAGTTAAGTTGCTGGAGCTTTGTCTTCAGCTCGGGGGAAAAGCTCAAGCTTTGGCTTCAGCACCAAGCGAAGTGGCTCATGATTCAACTTTCTGTCATAGGGCCTGGTGAATCTGACATTGGCCCTGCTACTGGTTTATTTTGGAGGACCCCCTGAAACCTGCTTCAGGGCTTTCTGTTGTGACCTGGGGCAGAGTACTGGAGTGCAGGGTCTGGGGGCGGGTATGGGTGCAAGAGCGAGGGGCAGAGGCTTGGAGCGAGGGAAGGGCTGCAGTGCTAGAGGCAGGCTCTGGATGAAAGACTTACGTGGGTGAATCTCAACCAGCAGCCCAGCAGATTTCTCAAGCAGGCTCCCTGCCTTCTACAGCCCTGCTCCAGGCTACAGAGGCCATGTGCATCTGTGAATAGTTGCAGTCCTGAGGAAGGAGAGGAGCGTGTTGCCCACTGCCTCTTCTTCAAACAGGCAGCTCCCAGTGGCTGCAAACTGGCCAATGGGTTTGTGCTGGGGGCAGGGGCAGTGTGCGAAGCCCGTCCCCTTCCACCCTGGACTTGCAGCTGTTTCAAAGAGACACAAGGCCCTGCAGATGCTTTTCTAAGGGATGTGTGGGGACAGATAGAGTTCCCTGTAAGGTGCGCATCATGCACCGAGAATTTCAATCCCACCCACTTCCTCAGCATAGCGGCTGCCAGAGATGGAGCCTGGGCCACAGTATTAAAAGTAGCACTCAGGCTCCAGCTCCAGTCCTGGCACATGGGGCAGCTGGGACCAGGGCTGTGTGGTGGCTGTTGGGACCAGGACTGCGGTACTAAAAATAGCACTGCAGCCCTGACTCAAGCCCTGGCACTTAGGGTATGGTGCCCTGAGGAGTGAAGACAGGCTACCACCGCTGCTGCCCTCAGCCCCATGGGAAGCGGGGAGGAGGCAGCAGCATGCTGGTAGCTGGGTTTGGCCTTCAGCTAGCAACCGAGTTGTGTTTCTTTCTTCCCTGGGAGGCCCAAGGGCCAGTCCTGTATTGCACGCTGGGGCCACCCTCCTCCCTGCCTTCCTTTGTCTCCCAGCCCCTGCCCATTTCTTCACCCCTCCCTGTAGCCCTGCCTTATCTTCCCATCTCCTGATCTGTCCTTCCCATCCTCCTGGTCTTGGCACTGCCTTCTGCCAGCTCTTCACTAGAGTTGGCAGCTCAGTGGTAGCAGACTTGGTCTTTCAGCCCTGTCTCGCGCACCCCACGCTGGGACGCTACACCTCGGCTCCCAGAGCTGGTTCCAAGGGGGGAATGGATCCCCAGGCTCTGTGAATCCACCAGTGCAGAGAGGGATTGGGGACTGCTGGAAAGCCCTGGCCTTCCAACGCAGCCTTTTGTTCCCCCAGCCAGAAGTTTGTGCGCCAAGGCCTATCCACCCCCTCAGCTGCCCCATGTACCAGCATGGAGCTGGGGTCACAGAGCTATTTTTAGTATCATGGTCCTGGCTCCAATTGCCATGCAGCCCTGGTCCTAACTGCTCCCAGGGCAGGGCTGCATGGCAGGCAGCTGCCCCATGAGCTGGGACTATAGCTGGGCCACAGTGCAGCAAGTCGTGTGTGAGGGTGCAGAGGGGCGTGAGGATAACTGAGGCAGAGGGTGGTGTGGGAGTGGGCACCAGGGAAGAAGAGGGCAAGGGGGACAGGTGTTGGGAGGGCAGGGCAATGAGGGAAAGGGGAGGCACCAGGAGAGTGCAGGTGCCAGAGTGATTGCGGGGGTGTAGCAGAGGGGAAGATAGGGACGGGCACCAGAGGACAGAGGTAAGGCAGGTGGATGGTGGGAGGTGTTAGGAGAGGGGACAGGCTAGAGGAGGGGTGGGCATGGTGGGGAAGGGAAGAGCAGGTGCAGGGATCAGAGAGGATGGGGAGGTGGGGCAGATCCCAGGAGGGCTGAGAGTGAGAAGAGCAGGAGTCAGGACAGCAGAGGAGGGGGAGGAGTGGGAGGCAACAACAGGCACCAGGGGAGCCGATGGGGCAAGGGGAGGGTGGGAGACATGGCAGCAGAGGGGAAAAGGGAGAGGATTATAATTTGGATGCCACAGTGGCACACATCTGAACACAACCTCAATATTGGTGCACAAGACAAAACGCACTCCACTTATGGATAGAAAATCTTAGAGGGAATACTGGGGAACAGGGCAGAAAGCTGTTCTGCAGGCCAGATCCGGTGGCTTGGTGTGCCAGATTTGGCTTGTGGGCTGTATTTTGCCCAGCCCTGGTCTAACACATGTATGGCTGCCACTTGGGCTTCGGTATGTACATTTTCTAAGCAGTCTGTCTTGATCTATGCTGCCAGATCCTATGTGGCACTTGGTAATGCGGCACTATCTTCAGTTCTGAACTCACTTCCTCCTTTGGGGGAATCCTGCTTGGGTGTCACTTGAAGTAGACGAGGAGTCCTGTGGCACCTTTGGGTATGTCTACACTACAAAGTTAATTCGAACTAACAGATGTTAGTTTGAATTAACTTTGATAGGCGCTACACTAGCGCTCCGCTAGTTCGAACTTAATTCAAACTAGCGGAGCGCTTAGTTCGAGCTAGGTAAACCTCATTGCACGAGGACTAACGCCTAGTTCGAATTAGCTAGTTCGAATTAAGGGCTGTGTAGCCACTTAATTCAAACTAGTGGGAGGCTAGCCCTCCCCAGCTTTCCCTGGTGGCCACTCTGGGCACCACCAGGGAAACTCTACTGCCCTCCTCCCGGCTACGGTGCCCGTGCCAGGTGCAAGCCTGCCAGCACCCAGCCAGCAGACCCTGCACCTGGCACGGCACGAACCAGCTACCCGCAGCCACCCAGCCCTCCGCCTCTTCCTGGGACCAGGCTAGCGGCTCCTGGGAGCTTGCTCGGGACTGCAAGAGGCGGGCGCCCACCTGGTTTAGTGCGGAGATCGTGGACCTCATCCACAACCTCCGCACTAGGCACAGGAAAGTGGCCGTCTAGGGCAGGATTGCTGCCAGCCTGGCCACCTGGGAGCAGGTTTGCATGAAAATCAAGGTGGTCCACTGAGACCTCCGACCCTGAACTTAGAATGTCCGTACTGGGTCAGACCAAAGGTCCATCTAGCCCAGTAGCCTGTCTGCCGACAGTGGCCAACCATAGGTACCCTGGATGGGATGGACCAAAGACAGTGACTAAGCCATTTGTCTCGTGCCATCCCTCTCCAGCCTTCCACAAACTTTGGGCAGGGACACCATTGCTACCCCCTGGCTAATAGCACTCCATGGACCCATCCTCCATGAATTGATCTAACTTCTCTTTAAACTCTGTTCTAGTTCTAGCCTTCACAGCCTCCTGCAGCAAGGAGTTCCACAAGTTGATTATTTGCTTTGTCAAGAAGAACTTTCTGTTATTAGTTTGAAGCCTACTACCCATTCCTTTCCTTTGGTGTCCTCTAGTCCTTCTATTATGGGAACTAATGAAGAACTTTTCTTTATTCACCCTCTCCACACCACTCATGCTTTTATAGACCTCTATCATATCCCCCCTCAATCTCCTCTTTTCTAAGCTGAAAAGTCCCAGTCTCTTTAGCCTCTCTTCATATGGGACCTGTTCCAAACCCCTGATCGTTTTAGTTGCCCTCCCCTCTCCCACCCTCTCTCTTCCCCTCTCCCATCTCCTTTTCCCAGTTTCCCCAAGTTTTGTTCAATAAAGACAGTTTCCATTTTGGAAGACACGTATCCTTTATTTTGTACATCAAGAAGAGGGCCTAGGGAAGGGCAAGTGGAAGGAGGTGAGGGAGGAATGGGGTACGAACCCCCGACGGGGAGGACTGGGGTGGCTCTGTGGGCTTCTCGGGGTGGAAGCTCTCCTGAAGCCCCTTGATTGACCCCCCCCCTCCGGATGGCAGCCTGCGGCAAGTGCAGCCGGGCTGATGGCTGAGTGCTGTGATGTGCCGAGTGTGGGCACTCAGGGCACTCCAAGCCAGGACTGCTTTGCAAGCGGGGAACCCCTGAGAACTGTCTGTCCGGGGTGGGGGTCGGGTCCCTTTAAGCACAACCCTGGGCTAGCCTGAGACAGCTCCACGCTCTAAGTCCTAACCTGATGCCCTGCTGGCACTGGTTCCGGCCATCCTTAACCTCGGTTCAGGGTCCACTCAATGTGGACATGCTAGTTCAAATTAGCAAAATGCTAATTCGAACTAGTTTTTAGGTCTAGATGCACTAATTCGAATTAGTTTAGTTCAAATTAACTAATTCGAATTAAGTTAGTTCGAATTAGTGCTGTAGTGTAGACATACCCTTGGAGACTAACAGATTTATTGGAGCATAAGCTTTCGTGAGCGAAGACCCACTTCGTCCGATGCATCTGATGAAGTGGGTCTTTGCCCATGAAAGCTTATGCTCCAATAAATCTGTTAGTCTCTAAGGTGCCACAGGACTCCTTGTCGCTTTTGTAGATTCAGACTAACATGGCTACCCCCTTGATACTTGAAGTACAGCATCCATAAGCACACCTACTGACAAAGACGAAAAGGTTATTCTTCAAAGTGTTAATTGAAGTGGAGCACCTATAGGGCTCCTCCTCAAGATAAAGAGGTCACCTTCTGCAGTAACTGCAGTTCAAGACGTGTGTCCCTATGCATACGCTGCTATGCACCCTCCTTTCCCTCTGCTTCGGATTGCTCTCTTTAGGTTATTTGGATGGAGAAGGAACTGAGGTCTATACTCTTAGTACGGAGCACATTGATACACAGGACACATGAATGTGTTGCTATTAGACAAATCTCTGATTAAGGGCTCAAGGGAAGCAGGCATGTATGAAGTAGAGAACCCATAGGAGGACATGTCTTGAAGAATTGCAACTTCTGCTCAAGGTGAGTCAACTCCTCATCACCCAAAGGGTAGCTGTGGTAGCAGGAATGATTTTTTTGGAACTTCTGCATAAGAAATGGTGTACTCCTAAGAAAGACTTAACAAACTGTTTACTTCTCAGTCCGTTGGGGCAGGGACGGTTTCTATTGTTTTCATTACAATATTGAACGAAATTCAAGCCAAACAATAAGCTCATATAACCTTTTTTTGTGGGAATATTACACTCACACATTATGATGAGAATAACTTCCTGATGACACTAGCTTTCACCATTCCTCTAAAATCTATTTGTTTCTGTTGAACATGAATAGTATACACTAATATTTAATCAATTTCTTTTTTTACTATGATCTGAGACTTTTTTAGACCATGCTCTGTCATATTAGTTTGGAAACATTCTCTTCATTACAGTAATAGATTACCGGTAATTCAAAATTGTAGGGTGTATCTTGTGATTTTTTTTAAAAAAACTGCATAATGAAAACAGAGATCCAGTAGCTCATTTGCCTTTGGAATGAAAATTATGGCTTCAATTTTCACAGTAGAGGTTATACAGGATGTGGACTACAGATTAAAGCTTCTTATTTTAATTTCAGAAGATTTTGTCTTACTGCTTAAAATGAACAGTGCTATCCTCTCTCACTTAATTTTTGAATAGGTGCTTTTAATCAAAGTAAACCAATAACTAAAATATTGGTGTTTAAGAGTGGTAGAATATGACTGGATAACAAAACCTCATGGTAGTAAGTAATTCTGCTGATACAATATTATTGTTATCTGTTATATTTAATAACCAAGAACAGTTTTTCCTCAGATTTTCTTGAAAAGTTCTACAGAAAGTCTACTACAGTATAGCTATACCACTATAACATTTCTAATGTAGGCACACTTTACTTAGGGTATCTTAACAGTGCTCACCTTCTTAGGGAACTTTCAGTCAGTCACGCACAATAATATATGAAATCTCAATAAATATTCATTACTAGAACCTGTGAGAGCATCTTTGAATTATGTATACCAGACCATGTGCTAGAATAAATCAGCTTAGCTCTGTTGGGGGTTTTTTTTTTTTTTTGGAATTACATCAATTGACACCAACTCGATATCTGATCCACTATATTTTTTTATACATATAAGCAGTTGATTCTCGATGTTTTACTGGGAAATCTCCAAACAAGCCCCTTTGTTTTAATAATGTATCTTTATTTTTTTAAATGGCTTCAGATGTTTTTAGAAGTTGTCACAATTTTCCACAGGGGATGTGCCCATCTAGTAAGAGTACCTATGAATAATTATTTTCAAATAGAAATTATGATTCACAGTGTCAACTATAATGTAATATAATAATCAAGATAAATGTATCCCATTACTACAGGTTCTACCTGTCTAGTCTGGCACTCTCTGGTCTGGCAATATCTGTTGTCCAGCATTATTTTAGCTAGTTGGATGTTCACTTATCGTGGGTGTAGCCAAGTTTCCCTCAGTTCCTTAAACTTTTACAACCAACAGTCCAGGTTCTTAGTGTTCTGTGCTATTATTAAATTCTCATTTGCCCCAGACATCTTCTAAGAGACCAGTAGGTAGTTGAAATGTTAGTAATTCTGCTGGACAATATTGACCTCCCATGATGGTCTGGCAAACTATCTGGTTCAGCATCAGTCAGGTCCTAAATGGTCTGGACTAGAGAGGTTCAACCTGTACTCTACATTTCAATCTTCAGGGGGTTGCCGAGTTAGTCTGTTCAGGATAAGCTTAAAAAACAACAAATGGTCTGGTAGCACTTTATAGACTAACAAAACATGTAGATCTGTGGTCACCAACCAGTAGATCGCGATCTACCGGTAGATCTCAGGGGCTCTAAGAGTAGCTCTTGAGCCCTCTCTGAACTACGTGCCTGCGCAGTACATTTACATTAGATTTCCTCATTTGAGGAGCAGCTACTCACCGAGCAACAACACAGGTGAGTAGCTGCGAGGAATGGTGGGAGCTGGAAGGTCGGGAGGGCTGAAACACCCCAGCAAGCTGATTGTGGCTTTCAGCTGAAAGAGGCTGCCCTGTGCTCCAGCTGATTGGCACCTGCCCACGTGGAGCTTGGTGCACCCTGGCTAAGGGCCATGGCCAGCTGGCCAGGCAGCCGCTTCTCGTCCCTCCAGCCCGGCTGCCCTGCGCTCAGCCCAGGGAGGCTGCATCTAGCTCCAGCTGTGCTGGAGCAAGCTTCCCAGGCTGAGCGCAGAATCACAGATGCCCATCTGATGGACTATATACGACCAGCAATCTCAGACTATAACCCAGACTTCAAGACACTGGCAGATACTGTTCAGTCACAGGTGTCACACTGAGACTTTGTTATTGGAAGAAAAAATATATAATTATCAATACTTGATTTTAGATTTACAAATTAGCAGAGAACAAAATGTATAATTGTAAATGCTTCATTTGACATTTAAATAGCATGAATTAAAAACAGACCATTTATTTCATAACTATAAACGTGATTTTAATTTTATATATTGCATAATTTAAAAATAAACTGTTTAACAGTGTATAAGGGCTTGGGATAGCAAGTGATGGACAGGTGAATAGAGGGGGCGGGGCTTCAAGGAAGGGGCGGGGTGGTAGATCTTCACCTGTTCTGAGACATAAAAAGTGATCTTGGGTGTAAAAAGGTTGGAGACCACTGATGTAGATGGTATCATGAGCTTTCGTGGGCACAGCCCACTTCTTCAGATGACCCGAGTTTTGAGGGTTTTTTGCATTTCAAGAACTACATTTCAAGAACTGCAAGTCTGGACTATGCCATTGGTTTTACTGATCTAACACAGACCTGAATCCAGAGAGCAATCAATAGTTCTACCATTCCAAATACTCCACCTCTTACATGTACACCTTAAAATGAGAGAGAATGCTACAACTGATTGAACAAATAGACTGAATTTGTTTACCTACTATATTGTGATGACCTGTTGAGCCTCTTTGAGCAATAAAGAACAGCAACGAATGGCAAAACATATATGGCTTGTGAGCATGCCAGATAACTACTGATTCTTGTACTGTCAGTCCCTGGTTATTCAGAACTTGTTTTCAAAACTTGAGAAATAGCTGAATGTGACAAGCTTGGAGGCTTAATTTAAAATTCTGCTATCCCATAGTAAACAGAGAAGACAAATTCAGTGTCACTTGATTGCTTGGGTGCCTCACCCTCAAACAGCAGCCTAGTTTCAAAGACTTTCAATATTGTAACTAGTGCAAATGCAAGTGACAGGAATGGCAGTAGTTTTACAATTACAAAAAATATAAGCTTGTCATGTCTTTCTGCCTCTTGTTACTGGTAGCTGGTATTGACACTCAAGATATGGAAAGTTATTTTAGGCTGAGTGAACTCGTTCCTATTAGAAGGAAAATAATATTTCCTATGCAGAAATATAAACTGTGTACACGGTGGAAAGACAGTAGATGACTAATGAGATACAAAATGTTTGATCCCTTAAACCCCCAGTTCAAACTAAGCTCCTGTTAGTAGGAAACGGAATTCATTATAGTTCTAATTATTCAAGGTCCTATGTGAAATGAATTGATGGTCTTAGTCTGCTTCCTGGTGGACAGATGTCCACCTCACAAGATCATCATCCCCTCTAGCATTAAATAGGCATCCTTGCTAGAAACCTTGTTGGCAGAGAAGTTAAAGATTAAATGGGTCTGCATCCTGACTCTGACTCCTCTAGAACATAAAAGAAACTTGCACTTTCTATACTTACTCTGAGTATAAGTGGAATCTTTAATGTTTCCAGGGGTATCTCAATATTTGTTCATCTTCAGATATCTACATTGCTCTTCAGAAAAAGATAATGAAGGGAAAATATAAACAAGCGAGAGAAAGCAATTGTTGGACTGAAGCAAAGCTGTTCGAAATAAAATTCTTTTGTGTGAAGACTGGTTTAAAAACTATGCACAGACAGCAATAGTAGCAAAGATCTCAATTGGGCAGTGAGCCAGACATAGAGAAGGAGTTAGTCTAACAGCTCACTTAGATTTTAGGGCAGTAGGTACTTCATTGTTGCTCCAAGTTAAAAAATGGGAGGCTTTTATTTGCCAGGTAGTATATTGCAGTGTTCTTAACTAAGTATTTATAAATTGTTGCTTTGTACAGGATTCCCAGGAGATCTCCACTAGCTTTTACACAATGAAGTGGTTTTTTCAGTGTTTCCTTGATCGTGTGAGTATCTCTTTATCTTTGTGTATTTAGTTTTATTTGTATGTTGGGGGCAAGCTGTTTTGACATTTCTGGCTGATTCTGTCATTGCAGACACCCTTTACATTAACTCTCAGGATATGGGATATCTACATACTTGAAGGAGAACGCATTCTCACTGCTATGTCTTACACAATTCTGAAACTACATAGAAGTAAGAGATCTCTCATAATCTTTAACTTAAACAAAGGTTAAACTAGTTCTTAAGTAGTCTGTTTTAAAAAAATTGGCCATTTCCTCTATTTGGCTTTATTATAAAAAAAACAAAAACTGACAAATGTTTTTTTTCTGCTGTTTTGATCTCTCCTTTGTGACTGCACTGTCTTTCATCACAGCACAGCACGATAACTGTGGAAAAGGCTATGATGCTCTCAAATTAGCAGCTCTCTAGATCCTGCTACATAGCTGATGCTGGAATTACTGTTCTGCAAGGAACTGACAAAAAATATTGTCCAATTGCATGACAGGACTTGAAAAGCTAGTTATCTGATATCATGGGTAATTGTGCCAGGAAATCTTTAGTGACTCTCAGGAGAAGAAATGTCTTATTTAGTAGAGTAAATTACTACTTATTATATAGTTGAACAATAGCAAAAAAGGGATTTAAATTGTGTTTATTAAGTAAATGACAGTCTCAATAAAACTGTGGGAATAAGCATTGTAAATTAGTTCTAATAATTCTTTAATGTAGTGGTTGTTAGATCAAAAGGGGTCTAATAGTCTCAAATTTGGCCCTTTCCTGTTCTGTGCAGTCTACCTCACACAACCAATGAAATTGTTATGTAAACTAGCAACAGACTAAGGGTGGTGGTTGAGTTATTTTTGATACCTCAATTGTCTAGGACTATAGGCATGGCATTGATGCATGCCTTGATGTGTCATGGTGTAATTCCTCTGATGTCATCAAGTATCTTTGAAACCCTCTGTTACAGTGTTTCATTCTCTTCTGCTGATTGACACAGAGAATAATAATGACCTTTTTTTTAATCCGTTAGCTCAAGTAGCAAAGATCTGTGTGGTGGATCTACAGGATTAAACCCTGCACATGAGTGATATGGATGTCAATATGATGCTACATGAATAGTTTTTCAGATTTTTTTAAACTAGTAAAATTATGCATACACACAGCTGCCTTAAAACACTGTTAATATTGCAAAGTCAAGTCAGGAAATTCCAAATTGAAGATTACCCTGTGCCATCTTAATTTTTGACCCTTTTGTGTGCATGTGCATTATAGTAGTCTTTAATGACATGATCACAGAGTATTTTTTCTACAGGATGCCTCTTATGCAATGCACAGGATGGACCAGATTTGGGGATGAATCAGAGTTGTGTAGTGAACAAAATTTGTTTATAGGATCCCTGTGTCATTTGTTGCAGAAATTGAAAGGTGTACAGTGATTGCAGGACATGAACACATGGTCTCAAGGTTCAAGTAGTTGAATGCTGCCCTGGAGAAGTAGATTTTATTCCTCCCTCCGCCACAAAGTATCCATCACTTTTTAGATGCCTGACTCAAGATCTTGGGGTCTAATTTATAGAATTGCTGAGCACTTACAATTGAAAGTGAAATCAGTAGAAAATCTGTTTTGAACATGTGAAGTGCTGTATAGTACTAATTAATCAGTTCCAAAATGAACATCCACAACCAAATGGGTTTTGACCTACTCTGTCGGCCTCAGTTCTTCATCAGTAAAATGGGAATAATATCCCCTTATTTCACAAAGGTACTGTGAAATATATATTCATATTTGTTGAAGCTGCCAGATATCATAGTGATAAGTGCCATAGAAAAGCCCATGATTAAATTAATAATTGTCTTAAGTGCAGGGTTTAAATATTGTACAATAAATAAGGCATGGGGCCACACATTGAACAGTGAGGATTAAATAAATGTTGAATCACTGCTCACTGAGCACCATCTGTCCTAACTTTTGAATTTTTGACTTTGCAACCTTCATGCTCTTTTAAGTAGTTCTTATGGTGTGTGTGTGTGTGTGTGTGTGTGTGTGTGTGTGTGTGTGTGTGTGTAATACCTAGATATTGCTTTTGATTTTCAGTTATGAGCACACTAGCCATAGCATGCTGTGTGATATCTAAAAAGTGCATTCAGAATGTGGCTTTGGACAAATCTCCACAGTCAGACTCCAGTATATTTCACAGATTATATTGCCTTGGAAAACATTGCTGACTCATTTTTTAAACTTGTACTGTCATTTGTTTTCACGTATGCGGTGTATTTGTAGTCGTGTTGTTCCAGGGTATTAGACACTCCTGGTGGGAGAGGTAATATATTTAATGGACCAACGTCTGTAGGTGATAGAGACTTTTTCCAGTCCACTAAAAATCATGGACTGAATAGATATTTTGGATTTATGAATTATTACAACAATCTGCAGCCCACTAACCATCTCCCCTCACCTCCCTTTCTTTTCTCCCTATGACTGGAAGCATGTTAATGGGGCCACTTCACCTTGAAGGGTGAAATGTGTGTTAATTACTTCTGCTAAGCAGTGTGTTTGACCTTATATTTAGTGGTGATATTCTCTGTTTCCCAGATCTGAAGAAGAGTTCTGTGTGAGCTCAAAAACTTGTCCTTCTCACCAATAAAAGTTAGTCTAATAAAAGAGATTACCTTACCCACCTTGCGTCTGTATTTAATTTTAATGAACACTGTACTTTAAGAAGGAAAAGCAAAGAGTTTTTAAAGATTGAACTCTACTCTACTCTACACTGCAAAATTACTTCTGTATAACTATGTTGCTCAGGGGTGTGTTATAGTTATACCAATCTAAGCATCAGTGCAGACAGCACTATGTCAGCAGGACATACCCACAGCAGTGTAGTTATTAAGCTGTATGAAGAGCTCTTTCTCACCAACTACACTACAGAAGTGCCGGTGAAAGGTTCCAGTGTAAACTTGCCCTTAGTCAAAGTTCCCTTTCAGTGTCTGCATTTCAAAATCTACAGAAACATTTTAGAACTGTTTTACTGCTACTAAAACAAGTGTTATCCAATGATAAGAGCAGAAGGATCTCGATTTAGGAAATCTGGATTTAGATGCCACTTGCCAATTAATTGCTTTCTGATCTTGACAAAATACTACTTTCGTAGAGCTGCAATTTTATCATATGTTAAATGAGGACAATACTTTATCCAAGTGGATTGAGATCATTGGCAAAAGTGCTATATGAAACAATACCTGGATTTGCTACAGAGTAGTAACTATTTAATTGCTTAGATGGACATCCCTACCTAGAAAAATGTACCATGTCTATATCTGTGTAGACTCAGCACAGTGGAAAACCTGATCCTAAGTGGGTCTTCTGGACATTACTGTCATTCTTGACCAACTTGGAATAAGTTTATTCCAGTCCTCAGGCATGGCTTGAAATTGTATTCCTATTAGCTTTTGCTTCACACATTTTTACAGTTAAAAAAAAAGACATGGGTTAAAGCTTTAAATGTTAATGAGTAAACCCTTAAAATATTGATAATCACCTATACCTAAAAGTAATTTTTACAAGTTGCTGTAGACTTTCTTTGTTAGAATATATTGGAACAAGGGAGCCAACACCTGAACTGAAATTTAAAAGCAAACAAATCAAGGACAAATAGTCTTGCAGCACCTTAGAGACTAACAAAAAACATAGATGGTATCATGGGCTTTTGTGGGACACAACCCACTTCTTCATATGAGTGAAGTTATTGAAGCTTTTATTGAGAGAGACTTGGTCTAATGATCTAAGCATATGATTTAGGAGCTTGTACCTCATATTGCTAAGGTAAAAATTTCAAAACCAGCCATGTCCCATTTTCTAAAATGACTTAGGAGCACAAGCTCCCTACTTTATATCAGACTTAGGCTCATAAGTGTATATATCACTTTTGAAAATGAGTCTTGGGCTCCTAAGTCACATAGACATGTTGGAAAATTTCTTCCCGGTCATGGTTTCAATTCTGCCTTCTTTGAGAGCCTTGAGTAAGTCGTATGGGCTCACTAGTGATGTCTCCAGTGCTCCATAGGAGAGCAGAGGTCCACAGGGAAGAGTTTGCAGAATTAATGTCTTAATCTTGCTAGGTAATTTATCGTATTTAACTGTGGGGGTGCTGCATCATTCTCTCTTTTGGGAGCTGCTTATTAGTTTGTACATAAAATATTTTGAAGATGAAAAATGTTTGTAATTGTTACACTTCTTAAAATGTTCAAGAATCATAATAATTAGTGGTAGAAATCAGATCTGAGTTTTCCTCTTTATTTGCAAACATAAAACCAATGTAATATTTCTCCCAGCCTTTCCCTCCCATCTTTTTTTGTTTTGTTTTTTGTTTTTAAGGGAAGAGCTTTCAGTCTCAACCCTCTAAAAAGCAATAGTGATAATTTGGACCTTTTTTGTTTTAAACTGGCCTATTAAACATGTTCAGTATAACACTTCTCTATGTAAAACTATCAAGTACCCTTGAAATATGTCTACACAGCAAAAAAATAAACCCACTCTGTGTCTGGCCCATGGTAGCTGACTCAGGTTCATTGGAGTCTGGCTGTAGGGCTGTTTCACTGCTGTGTTGACTTCTGGGTTCATGGGGGGCGGGGGGGGGGGGGGGGGGCAAGCTCTGAGACTATCCTACCTCACAGGCTCCAAGAGCTCAAGCTCCAGCCAGAGCCCAGAAGTCTACACAGCAGTGAAATAGCCCCACTGTCCAAGCTTTGCGAGCCCATGTCAGTTGGTATAGACCAGCCATAGGTGTCTAGTTGCTGTGTAGACATACCCTTAGAGTGGTGTTACCTGATGGGAAAAATGGGTGAAGCACTGAGGAGTGGACCACATTGGGGAGGAAGAAAAGAAAAGAGGCATCATGGCCAGGCCTCTCATTTGTTCTCCAGAGTCTCAGCTTTTGGTCCCGTCTGTGCTTAAAAGTTTTGTTTTAATAACTGCACAGTCAAAGTTCTCCTTTTGTAGACTAATTTATACTGGTCAAAAAGTGTTTCTGCTGATACAGTTTATTCTGATTCGGTGAGCAAAATAAGATATACCAGAAAAAAGCATTTTTGCCAGTATAACAGCTTCTACACAATGGCTTTTGCCAACAAAGCTACATTGTAAAAAGCCTTCAAAATATGACCTGAATGTATCTGATGCAGCAACACATGTCTGAATCTGCCTAGAGCCTGAAACAACTGCTCTAAATCAGGCGTTTTCATGGGTCAAGAGTTGTAAGGGCAAGCTGCTAGCTGGTTGGAAGACACTTTGGTTAACTTACAGGGAGCACCTTGGAGTTTGAAACCCTCTGCTCTAAACTGCCAGTTATGTCAGTGAGTTCTAACTCATTTACAAATGAGGGCATCTTAAATGTCTTAAATTTTTACTGGTCTTCAAAGCATTTAAATGGAGAATAAGTATATTATGAGTCATTTCCAAACGTAGGGGGTGGGGGCAGTATTTAGAAGATATAGTAATGAAAATCGGTGAATTTTAATATCTCATGTCAAGATTGTAGAGGTGTGATTGGTTTCATTATCCTGAATGACACTGAATTAGAAAGAGAACATATGGATATAAAAAAGAGAGACTATTTAGAGGGGCAATAAGTGAGTGGCTTTTAGCATATTTAGTAAATGTCTAGTATAAAGTATATTTTATTCCATTTTCAAAATCTTTAAAGAAGCTGTCAAGGCATTTCACCCCTCTGGTAGATTTTTTTTTCTTTGAATGTTTATCATAAAAACTTATTTGTCCACAGTAATGTTCTTGTTCCAATCTAGAACATCTGCTTAAATTGCAAATGGAAGAACTTGTGGAATTTCTTCAGGAGACTCTAGCCAAGGATTTCTACTTTGAAGATGACTTTGTAATAGAGCAGCTCCAAAATTCTATGTCTGAACTGAAACGAGCAAAGTTGGATCTACCAGCAGCTGGTAAGAAACTTCCACCATACATACTGATCTATACCTTAAGAATTTTTTGAACAAATTAAGAATATAGGTGCCCACTTGTTAATTGCCTGCCATTCAAATCCATGAATTAATTTGTTTCCTCATCACCATAAAGTGTTTTTTGTGTTTGAATGACTTTTTGATTTACAAAACAACGGTCATCTTGAATCTGTACCTTGAGCCAACTGCATTTAAAAAATGGTTAGCAATTAATTGTATGTATATGGAAAACACTTAAACTTTTTGGATTTAGATTACTATGTTGAATTAATGTTATTAGGTTGAACTTTTAAAATGGAGATGTTTACAAGCAAGAAGATAAAAATCCAGGGATGCTTGCTTTTCAAGCCAACAAATTTCTGTCCAAGATTCTGGACTGGTTTATAGACAGTTCTAGCCACTGTGCAGAACTGCTAACCCCCCGAAGTATAACCAGAACAAAAAAAATCATTCTTTTAATCAAATACAGTCTATGAATGTCTTGTAGCTGGTCAGTCTTCCTAGATCCTGAACTGATTAACCTCCTTGTTTCCTTCAGAAACTCTACGTCTACACTACAAGGTTTTTGCACAAAAACAGCTGTTTTGCGCAAAAACCTGGGAAGCATTCACACCTCAAATGAGCTCTTGTGCAATTAAATGGGCAGTTAAATAGCAGAGCAGAGGGCTTTTTCCACTGTAGGTAAATCTCCTTTTCTGAGACATAACTGCTTTTAGTGCTAGAGAGTGACCACACTGCATGGACGCTATTGCGCAAGAAACCCATGTGGAAAAAATCACAGGTGCTCTGATGGCCATTCTGTGACTGGCAATCAGAGCTTTCTTGTGCAAGAGCGTCCATGCAGTGTGGTCGCTGTCTTGTGCAATAGCACATGGCTATTGTGATGTGCTTTGAGGTGTGGACGTGCTCTTGCACAAGAAGTTTTTGCTAAAAAACTCTAGTGCAAAAGGCTTCTTGCGCAAGAAGCCTGTAGTGTTGACGTAGCCTGGAAGGGTGCAATTGTTACTTTCAGAGTTATGTAGGAACCATATAATGGAGCACTCCTTGTAGATGTTCTTTCACTTTAAAAAAAAAAAAAAAAGCCATCTTTTAAGATATCAAATTATCTTGTGATAATTTGCAACTCTCTTTAGCTATAAATAGCATTTTATTATACACAGTGTGTTAAAAGGTTGCAAACACAAACACTCCAAAGTTACAAAATATGATAATTAAATTTGCTTTTGCATATGCATTGTGATAGTCTTTAATTACACGCTTGCTCATTTTTATTTTTGTTCATTGTATGGCCTTAAAGTTTATTTAGTTCACACTATTCAACTATGCTCCAAAACCAGAATTATTAATTTCCTCATGCATGTTCTATGGTGCTTCTTGCTATAGGATCACAGTTCCCCCTCCTACCTCAGTGTACTTCTCCCATGAAATCTCGTTGTCATCCCCTCTGCATTTGAGTCGGGTGGCTTCTTGCTCCATATTACCTTGATGCCAGCAGGAGGGATCATTGTGAGCATAAGATAAACAGGCTTCCCACCTCAGTTCCAGTGTCAATGCCACCACAGCCCAGAGCAGCTGCAGCTGCAATTACAGGGACATCTATATTGACTAATATATACACCTGCTGGCCCTCCACCCCCTCAGTTCCTCCTTACCGTTTGTGTTGGTCATGGATGTTCTCTGCTCTTGCTCCACAAGCACTCTTAGCAGTTCTCACCCAGTTTGTTCTTGTAGATTAGCTAGTGTTCCCGTTAATTGTTCTTGTTATCTCTGTAAATAGTTCTTAGTGTAAGTAGTTCTCTCTGGCATGGGGAGTTGCTTTGTGTTTCCAGTACTCATTGTGGGGCATCTCTGGGCCCCAAGGCTTCAAACCCTGAGTCAAGTGCTTAAGCCTATTCCCTGCGGGGACCTGCACAAAGCCTTCATCAAGTCCATCTTTCCAAGTACTGTGACAATAGTATGCCCTCTGGAGTGGCACAGGGATACCAGTGGGCTCAGTACCTGGCCTGTCAAGGTTGGGTCATCCCAGCCCACACTGAGGCTCCAGCCTGGTGGAAGACCTCCTGGAGCCATTGACACTCGACACGTTTGAGGTCACAAGGGTCTCATTGAACTAACCTCATCCCCAGTCCCGGCATCACCCTCAATGAGGGCATGAGACTCTTGACGGCACCATGTCTACGTTACGGTGCAAAGTGACCTGGTCCTGGCCTTGAGGGGGCACCATAGATCTGCCCTGATGCTAAACACTTCGACTACGGCACCGGCTCAAGCCCCAGCTCCAGTGCAAGCTCCAGCACCGTTATCCACACTGGTGACTGCACCAGTTCCGGCACTGATCCCCTCTATGGCATCAGCACTGACCCAAGCTGAGCACGTGGCACCACCTTTATCATCAGGCTAGGCACTGGAGCTTGTTGTATCTCCATCCCCACCTTGGCACTGTGGCAATCCTGTGTCCATGGCCAGGTATGCCCCTAGCTGCATTTCACTGATGGCCTCAGTTATGGTACCACCCTTGTTGGCATTCGACTATTCCACTGACTCGGAGGCTAAGTCAGTCTTCTCATTGTGGGCTTTCATGTCCAGGTCTGGGCACTGTTCCCGGCACCGGAGCCCTTCAATTCAAACACAGCAGCAGCAACAGCTGCCCTGGCCACCCTAGCCCACTTTTGTCCAGACGGCACAGCAGTTATGACCACCGCAGTGGCAAGCACCTGTCCAGTGGCCCTTTTGGGCTCCCTGGCTTCCTCCACTCACAGGGTGTGGGACCCTCTAGTCCGGAGTTGGTCTACTTGGGGCCCAGGGCTCTCCCCTGAACCACCCCGCTGGTCCGTTCCCCTACATTGGGACAGTCCTTGCCCCAAGCCATGTCTGTCCCAGGGCTTTGGGGGAAAGTGCTCTGCCCACAGCCCAGGCCTTGAAGGTGACCTCTTTGGCAGCTTCCCAGGTGGCTCCCTAGGCCTGTGATCCAGAAGACGCTGGTCTGAAGGGCTCCTCATCCTCATCTCAAGACGAGGCCTTGAGAGAGGCCCTCCCATTGATGCCATCCATGGACTTGAGGGCACAACATGACCTCTTTTGCTGGCTGGATCAGAGTCTGGGGGTGCAGCTGGAGAGGATGTTGGAGGACTCTGGCATAATGGTCAACATCTTGCAAGCTGATGCCCTTACCAGAGTGTCCTTGTCCCTTAAAATTGTGGTTAAAATAACAAAGACCCTCGGGCAGACCCCGGCCTCTGTTCCACCTACTGATAAGAAGGAAGCACTATGCGCCTCAAGAAGAAAATGAACACTTGTTCTCCCATTCACCCTCAGGTTGTCCAGGCGATGAACCATCATGAGAGGTAGGGCAGCAGAGCCTAACCCCTAAGAACAGGGAGGCCAAAAAGATAGACCTTCTGGGAAGGAAGGCTTATGCCTCAGGAGGGCTGCAGCTCCGTATAGGGAACCAGCAGGTTCTGCTTAGTCGCTATTCTTATAACACCTGGACTGTGATGGACAAATTCACCAAACTTCTCCCTCAGGACTCCCGGTCTGAGTTCAAGTCCCTCTTTGAGGAGAGCAGGGTTGTCTCCTGTGTGGCCCTGGATGCAGCCAATGTGGCCACCCATGCCATGATTACAGGCCTAGCCCTTTGTCCCAGTTCATGGCTGCAAGGATCCAGGGTGCCCCAGAGCTTCACACCATTATCCATGACCTGCCCTTTGAAGGACTGAGCCTGTTCTCGGAGAAGGTCAACCATCATCTGCATGGTCTGAAAGATACATGGGCTACATTGAAGTCCCTGGGGATCCACACTCCCGCCCCCAGAGGCAATCATGCCCTGGAAGGAATGCCCTCCAACCTTCCCTGCTGGCCACCTGCCTGGACTTCTTGGGGAGCAGGGGAAGGAACAGGAATGGCAGGAACAACAGGTGCCGTTCCCACCCCTCATCTGACCAAGGGTTGGGTTTGGCCGTCAAAAATCAGGGCCCCCATCAAGGGTTTTGAAGGTGTGCCCAGGGACAGCTTACCAGTCTCATGTCTCCCTTTTTTGGACCACTTATTCCCTTTCTACCGGGCTTGGGTTTCCATCACCTTTGATTCAGTGGGTCCTTGAGACGGTAGGGAGGGGCTACGCTATCCTGTTCCTCTTGCCCCCTTCCTTTCATCCCCCTGCCCTATCCCTCTTCAAGGACCCCTCTCATGAGCATCTCCTGCGGGAGGAAGTGCAGCAGCTCCTAAGCCTAGGGGTGGATGAAGTGGTTCCCCAGAGTTCATGGGCAGGGGTTTCCTCAGGTTTTTACAAAGTGTATGGCTGTAGTCGCTGCTTTCTTGAGGAGCGTGGGGTCCAGCTGTTTCCTTACCTGGACTATTGGCTCGTTCAGGATCCTTCTCTGGACCAAGTGCTAGCACACATAGCCATGGTGCAGGACTTTTCTCTGAGCTGGGCCTCCTCCTGAATGTGGCCAAGTCTACCCTGCTCCCCTCTCAGGTCATAGAGTTTGTGGGTGTTCATCTGGACTCCACACCAGCCACAGCCTCTCTGCCCAGGTCCTGTTTCCTGGCTATCAGGGAAGCCGTTATGACCATGTGGGCGTTTGCTATGCTCATGGCCAGAAACTACATGTGCCTTCTGGGGCTCATGGCTGCATGCATGTATGTGATTCAACACTCCAGGCTCCGCATGTGCCTGCTACATTTGTGGCTGGCATGGCCCACAGTCCTTCCCTCCACTCCTGGGACAGGGTGGTTACAGTCCCCCCAGACATCCTCTGCTCCCTGGACTGGTGGACCCAGGAGGAGGTGGTATGTGCTGGAGTCCCGTTCTCCAGGCTGTGCCCAACCCTGAGCTGGTGATGGACACCTCCAACACAGGATGGGGAGCCCATGTTGGTGATGTGCAGACTCAAGGTATGTGGATGCAGGAGGAGCTCTCCTAGCATATTGTCAGGGAGCTGTGGGCTGTCCACCTCACATGCCAGGCCTTCGTTCCCTCTCTCAGGGGCAGGACAGTCCTCATCCTGTCTGACAACACGGTGGCGGTGTCTTATATAAACAGATCGGGTGGGACACATTCCCCTCACCTGTGCCTGGAAGCCCTTCAACTATGGGAACTGTGTATCGGGGCAGATATTCACCTGACTGCCTCTAACCCCCCCTGGACACAGAATATGCTGGCGAACCAGCTGAACAGGTCCTTCACCAGACACAAGTGGTCTCTAAGGGGGGATGTGGCCCTCCAAATTTTCTGCAGGTAGAGTTTCCCCTCCTGGACCTGTTTGTGACACGTCAGAACAGGAAGTATCCCAGGTTCTGCTCTGTCATGGGGCTGGGTCGCAGGTCCCTGCGGGATGCTCTTAGCACCCCATGGCCCGAGGGCCTTCTTTATGCATTTCCCCTGTGCCCACTGGTGCACGAAGTGCTTATGAGGGTCAGACAATTCAGGGCCTCCCTCATCCACATTGCACCAGCCTGGCCCAGGCAGCAATGGTTCATGTCCCTGATGAGCCTCTCTGGCGAGAGACCAATCGCCCTCCCACTGTATTTGGATGTCATAACGCAGGACTTTGAGTGGCAAAGCCTGACGAACCTGAGGTCCCTACACCTAATGGCCTGTAAGCTCCATGGCTGACAGTGGCTGAGATTTAGTGCTCAGAGCGGGTGCAAGGTGGAAACCTTGCACTAGGGCCACCTATCTGGCTAAATGGAAGCGTTTCTCTGTTTGGGCTGCCCGTGGTCAATCGGTTTCTGAAGCGACTGGACAGGCTTTACCCACATGTTGGTCAACCTATTCCACAGTGGGACCTTGACTTGGTCCTGAACAGGCTCCCAGCTCCCCCCCTTTGAGCTTATGGCAACATGTTTATTATTACATCTCTCCTGGAAAGTATTGTTCCTTGTGGCCATTATGTTGGCTAGATGGGTGTCAGAGTTACGAGCCTTTATCTTAGACCCCCTCTACACAGTCTTTTTCAAGGATAAGGTCAGATTACGCCCCCATCCCAACTTCCTGGTGTCTGTTTCATGTTTCCCGGGACATTTTTCTCCTGTTTCTTTTTACTCCCAAACCCCACGCTTCTGGTAAAGAACAGGCTTTACACACTCTTAATGTTAGAAGAGTATTGGCTTTTTATTTGGACAGGACAAAGCCTTTTCTTAAGTCCCCGCAGTTGTTTGTGGCAATTGCGGAGAGGCTCAAGGGCCAGCCGGTCTCTGCCCAGAGAATTTCTTCATGGATAACCTCCTGCATCAGGGAGTGCTATAGTCTGGTTGGAGTTCCAGTCCCTTCTCACAGCTCACTCCACTAGGGAGCAGGCCTCCTCTACAGTCTTTCTGGCTCAGGTCCCTATTCTGGACATCTGGACATGGTCTTCAATCCATACTTTTGCCAACCATTACGATCTGGCTCAGCATGCTAGGGAAGATGCGGCTCTTGGCAGGGGTGTCCTCTGCTTGGTAGAAGGTTAGAACTCTGACCCATCCTCCTGCGGTTTCTGCTTTGGAGTCACCTATATGGAGTGGACATGAGAAGAAGAAAAAATAGTTTCTTACCTTCATAACTGTTCTACAAGTTGTGTTGCTCGTATCCATTCCAAATCCCTCCTGCCTTCCCCCCCTTCTGAGTAGTTTGGTAAGAAGAAACCGAGAGGGTGGAGGGCAAGCAGGGATATACAGGCAGACCCCGAGTTACGCGGATCCGACTTATGTCGGATCCGCAGTTACGAACGGGGCTTTTCTCGCCCCGGAGGACTGGAGCGGCAGGACGCCCAGATGCGCTGCAGTCCCGCCACCCCCGTCCTCCGGGGCGAGAAAAGCTGCTCCACGTCTCCCTGGTCTGCTGGGGGGGGAGCAAAGCCACGGAGCACGCCCGGGCTGTCCCGCTGTGGGTGTGCTGCAAGGCTTTGCTCCCCGTCTCCCTGCAGACCAGGGAGACGCAGAGCAAAGCCGCGGAGCACGCCCGCAGCGGGACAGCCCGGGCGTGCTCCAAGGCTTTGCTCCCCATCTCCCTGCAAACCAGGGAGACCGGGAGCAAAGCCGCGTCTCCCTGGTCTGCTGGGGGGGGGAGGGGGTGCAGCTAGTGCCTCCCTCCCCCTCCCAGCAGACCAGGATTTTCTTGCCTACGCCTGGGGTAGAGCAGCTGGGGCGCTGCCGGGTTGGTCCCACAGCACCGCTCCTCGGCGCTACTGTACCAACCCGGCAGCACCCCAGCTGCTGCTGGTCAGTTTCAGCAGTGGCTGAATCAGGACGCCTGGGGCAGAGCAGTTTCAGGAGCGGCTCTACTGGAGCAACCCAGCTGCTCTGCCCCAGGCGTCCCCAAGTCAGCCGCTGCTGAAACTGATCAGCGGCTGACTACAGGAAGCCCGAGGCAGAGTTGCTCTGCCCCAGGCTTCCTGGAATCAGCCGCTGATCAGTTTCAGCAGCAGCTGACTTGGGGACGCCTGGGTTTCTTAAGTTGAATCCGTGTGTAAGTCAGAACTGGCGTCCAGATTCAGCCGCTGTTGAAACTGATCAGTTTCAGCAGCGGCTGACGCCAGTTCCAACTTACATACAGATTCAACTTAAGAACAAACCTACAGTCACTATCTTGTATGTAACCCGGGGACTGCCTGTATACTAGTTGAGATAGCAGTACCACTCCAGGAGGCTCCCCTGTTGGCCCAACAGGTACTGCTAAGGGAAAAACTTCCGATGACGCGTGCATGCAGCGCACACGCCTATATGGAAAGGATATGAGCAACACATCTCGGAAAAGCAAATTATGAAGTTAAGTAGCTGGTTTTTGCTGTCTTGGGACAAAAAAGCTTGTTGGCTTTTTCTGAACTAAAATTAGAGTATATACCACTTTTCTTACATTCTTGCATCAAGCAATAGTTTCACCTTTAATCATTATGAACTAAAACCATTTAAAAAGAACATAAAATATAGTCTTCATTTGACTGCATCAAGATCAGTGATTCAAAAATTTGCAGAGAGCTAATTAAGCTCAGAGGAATTCTCCATCTGTCAGTCTTTGTTAGCACAGGAACATCAAGGTACCCTATTTGGCAGGCTGTGGTCAGATATCAAAAGAGGTATTAACTTTGCCGAACACTTACAGTAATGCTACTTTCCTCCTGGAACAGCATTTCCTTGGTTCCTTCTTGCATCACTTTAAACTCCGAACCAGAGACCTTCCTTTATTCAGCAGAAGGGCCTGGGGATGAAGGGACAGAAAATTTCAAAGTTTGTTTTGAATGTTTTGCTTGAATAGTTCGCACGCGTGTGTTGAGAAAAAACTATTAAATACTTATTTTATGTGAACACTCAGTCTCCAGGAGCACACTGAGATTACAATCAAGTTAGTTGTCATGGAGCTAACCATGAAGCATAGGGCACCCACTGAAATGTCGAAGTCCAAAGCCAGGACTTATTAGAGCAACTTTATTTTTGTGTTTGTAGGAGGTGGCAGTAGTATGCTAAAATTGGCAACTGTAGACATAGCCTAATTCTGCATGACTCCAGTTTCTGTCATCCTGATGGATCCTTTTGGAACAGGCTGTTACTCTGTAGATCAATGGGGTAATGAGTTATGCCACTGAATTAAAAAAAAACACACCAAAAACACCACCTCAACACAGAATTTTTATTTTTTACTTGCTCATGTAAAAAAAAATCCTTTGAAATGCTCCTAAACTGTGGGAATAACTTCATTTCTATTCTCAGTCATAGAGCCAATAACAAAATCAATGCCTCCACCTTTTCTGTAGCACTTAAGACACTGGATGGAAACTAGATCCTGAATCTAAATTTCCCAGCCGTTTAGGATCTTCAGATTTTGAATTCTGAAGTCCACTCTTGCAGCAACCTTACTGACTATATTGTGATTCATAATGTACAGAAGTGGCCCAAAAATCATTGTGTGACCCAAATCTTCATGTCTGTAAAGCCTTTTTGATGGAGGTACACCAATTAATAGTAGTTGAGTATTTGGCCTGGAGTCATGTCATAGGCAGTGTTCCTTTTATACATCCACACTTTTTCTGTCAAATTCTAAGCTTAGAATCTGCCTTTGTTCTCTTAATCATTTTATACACTGTGTATGCAGTAATCCTTGCTTTAAAGTTTGGATGCCTTAATTGCACACACATTTCTGACTTTTCTGTGTGCAGAAAAATTAGTCAGAAGTTTGACTATTATGTTGGTCACAGATTTTGTTTTCCAGTTTAATGTTTTTCTGTTAATTCTGCAGCAGTGTATGTAATATTTTAGTGATCATCTACCAAAGGATGTATGCCCTTAGCTGTAAATGTTAGCAAAATAGATCTCATGACACTGTCAATAACACAACAAAATTATGAAGCTGCTTAATTTACTCTTTCTGATGCTATGTATTTTTTATTTATTTATTTATTTTTTGTTTCAGAGGAATTTGGGATTTTTCACTTATATCTCTGGAGAAAACAAACGTATCTATTTTTGTATTATGCTTTATTTATTAACCAACTAAACCAAAATACTTTCCTATTATGTGTTTCTTACAACTTTTCTAGTGCTTGTCTAATGTGTGATATCTGATGTTATAAAAGCATGAAAGGGCATGGAATGGTGGAATTTTATCTATTGGTTCTGCACTATTTAAAAATCTTTTATTACTTGACCTCTTTAGTTTATACATTTTTATATCACTACACATGAAATTATGTTGCAGCTGGTTGTTTACAATCTTTTTAACTGAATTTTTCAGTGAAAACTAGAATTTTTCTCAAGAAATGTAAGAATTCGTGATATAAAATGTAATATGTAAATGTTACATATGTAACCAGAAAATGACTACAAAATCACCTTGCTTTGACGCACAACCCTCCTATGAGTCTGTTAAATGGATATTTATAATTATAAACTAGTTCTTGCACCTGCCAGCACCGCAAACCTATATAGCTGCAGAAAAGCAAGCTGTATATTCTTTTTCCTCACGCTCCATCATCAAAACTATAACCACAGAATTCCCTTTTGTTGTTGATGGCATTTTGAGGAGCAAGAAGCAAGTCTGACTTTTTGATAGCAGCTTGAGCTTCTCGTACAAGCAGTTATATTTTAAAAAGTCCCTTTCGACTTGTAAATGGTGCAAAGAAGATGGAGGAAGTCACTGAGGCTAAATAAACACAAAATACTAAGATGTCATTTTAATTGAACAGTTTTTCTGACCCTTTACCATACTTGAAAATTGTATTAGAACAAAGTGCGTATATGCTTGTGCTGAAATTAAGGACTAGACTGTTATTCACCAGAGAGAGCACTTAAAGCACTTTACTCCAATTATATGTCTGTTATTCAGTGCAAGAAGCTGTTAGTGCCTACTGGAGCAATTAATCTGTAAAGTCTTGCAGTTGGGATTGATTTCCACTGGGTGGTGACAGAGACTTGTTAGATCAAGAGCAGTAGAACAAAAACCCCTTTAATGTGACTCTTAATTTCAGTTCACTTTAGGAATAGTTGTATTGATTCTTATCTCTTCTTCATTCCAATTTACATATTTTACCATATCCACCACCAATAAATGAGCATCATATTAGTAATGTTTTCTTTATTCCTTCTCCCCCCCCCCCCCCCCCATGTTTTGCTGTGCTCTCTGGTTTTTGGTACTAATGATGAATGGACTCCCCTAGTTTTAGACACAGAGCAACCAAATCATTACATGCTTCCACACAGACACAAACAAAAATTACATGGTACCAACTCTGGAGAATCTTGTACAGAGATTCTGTCAGATTTTCTTTGAGGAGGGTCCTAATAATTAAACCCTTTGTTTACCTTTTTGGTATGCTAAAGGAGTGGGGAAGGAGACAACAATACAGTTTCACACCTCACTATGCATCAAATAGTGGCAGGCTAAGAAAAATCCAGTTGCATTGAAAGGACCAGAAAACAAAAACAACACAGTTGGGCAATAATAATATTCATTATTGCTACCAAAACAGCCACCAGCTGACAGCTTCCACTTCATATTTTCTGTTTTTTTCCAGTTGCTGCATTACTATTATCTTTTGGTGCAAATGCATCTTAATAAAATATGTAGCCTAGAAATAACTGTGAACATAATAAAATTGTGCCCTGCAGTCAGACTAGTTAGTTTCCCTGAATGTTAGTAAACTCAATCTTTGGATCAATGGTGGAAACAAATTCCAGTTAAGACAGCAACCCTGAGAATGCCCTATTACTAATTCTCAGGTGTTCATATCTGGAGACTCTTAGCAATTGAGCTTAAAAATTGCAGTTGAAGGGGTCAAGGTAAAAGCATGCCTGAGGCTGCCGGTGAAGCTTTAGGCTGACGTGTGGTGGAACATGATGCAGAACTTGCAAGGGAATATTTGGCATGTTACTGTGACAAGTCATGAGATGTTTTATTTGCATACTTTTTCTCAGCAGAGGGGCTTGTGTGCTCTGTTTCTATGGTTTTTGCTTGCTCTTTCACTCTGCATATTTCTTTTTATTTTTTCTCATTGTGCTTTTTTAAAGGTGAGGATATGAACCTATTTCTTTTTCCTCTGTTCCTACCAGCACCCGATACCGTGGTCTTCCTGTTCGCTACTATCCCCCAAGTGTCTCCTGGTATTTTATCTCTGACTTTTTCACAACATTCATGTACATGATTTGCATGGGTTTTTTTTGAGAGTTTGAGCTATAGATATTTGCATTAAGATGCATGGTGATGGGTGTGCAAATTATTTTCCCTGTTTTTATTTCCTGTGCCTCAAAGGATTTTCTTATTTTTTAGGTTAATTTTAAAGCTCTTATTGTTTTCAAGAGCAATGAATTCTTGACATCTAATGTAGTTGGTAGCTCCTAATAATCTTTGTGGATTTACAGGGGGTGACCAACACCCTATTTAAATATAGTCTGGCCTGTTTGATTCCATGTTGATTTTTAGTAGGTATTAAACACACATTTGCTAGCTTAAAACAAACTGCTTGTTTTGTAGGAGGTGGCAGTGATTTGGGATATGCCTTTGTGCTGTAAGATTCTTGTTAGTGGACCATGCCACTACTGCATCTGTCTTTAGTCCAGGTTGTGTTATGTTAAGATGTGGACAAACTTTAGTGAATGAGCACAACTGAGCCTGGGATTCAGGTATGAGTTTTGCTGCTTTGCCTGTTAGAAAAACTGAGCATAGCTAACAGAGTTTAGTAATGTGGCTGTAGCTAAAGGTTGGTGTACAAATGCTTATTGATTGATCCAGACAAGACTTTTGCTGTTTGAGTTCGAGGTCAAGTTAATTTGTGTTGTATGGAGACCTTATGATGAAGTTATAAAGCTTTATCTTTTTTTCATCTTGTATCTTACCTTTTGTTTTCTATGCAGATTCTAAGCTTCAGCTCCTATCATCAAATCCTAGAATACTAAAGCCTGGTGTGTCTCTGTTAGAATGTGCACAGTTTTAGCTTTCTAAAGAATAGTTTTAGGCTTGGTGCATTTTGGCTGTTAAACTTTAGAATTCATTCTGACACTAACAGCTTCACAACAGTGTTCCATAACTAATATTATGGTGTAGTGTTGTTCTGACATCTGTTTTATAACTATAATTCAGGTTATTGCATACATCATATAAACTACACACACCCCCATGCTAATGTGTTCTGTTACTGTGAACTACACGAAATGATTACAGAAAATAATCTTCAAAGCAGTGTAGAATTCAATAAAATGTTTGCAATATTCTGGCTAAGGTTTTGTGGAAGCTTAATGGTAATTAAGAGACCTTAAGTGTCAAATTTAAAAAAAAAAAAAAAAAACGTATTGTTCAACCAAGCACATTTCAAAGGATTCCAATTTGCTCTACGTGAATTTCTTCAAGAATGAACAAGAAGGGAAAACAGTTGATGCATTGATGTAGGTACTGGAAGAGCACTGGAATGCATATTTAAATATGAATGCAACTATTGATTGTTTAGAAATAAATTGAATAGTTACATTTTGAGCACGGAGGACATTGACGGAGGGCCATTTTTTCTAAAGAAGACATTTATTACATATAAGCACCCTAAATTATCGGTGTTAAAATTACATCATCATAGTTAATGATGGGCTATTTTCTTACAACATCCCAAAAACTCCTTGTGGATCACCTGAAAGTTGCAAATTACTTAACAGCATTATGAAACCAAGATCTCTTCTGTATAATTTACATGCTTTTTAAGGGCATTTTGTGTGTATTTGCTTCCCAACTCACACTTAATTCTTATTATTAAAAGAGACAGTTTAGGATTATACAGAAGTGTTTTTCTCAAATGCTGCATTTCTTAATTTAACAAATTCATTGAGACAAATAAGATGGGAAAAACTAACAACATATGGCATTTGTGCTGGGAATATTTATTAAGACTGAAATTCACTCCTGTGCAGAAGACAAACACAGTCTACATATTCTTATGTTCTACATACACACTAGTTTGAGGGAATAAGTGGAACATAAATGATATAAAGGTTTTGCAGAGCCTGAGTAGGGAGTGAATTCTACCCCAAAAAGAATATGGAACAATTTTTTAACTGTGATGTAATGTTAGGTACATTGTCTTGGAAGCCCATCTTTATGAAGAAATCTCAGCATTTTTAAACCACCTGTCATCACAGTTTCTAGGTAATCTGTATGAAATAAAAAAGAAAGAAAGAAAAAACAGAACCATGCAGAAAGGCAGTCAGTTCTTTCCTACTGATCATTTCTTCTGAGTGATTTGCGTGCACTTGCTGTTTCAGGTTTTTGAAGACATTTATGGATTTTCTGCTAGCCCCTTCATAGTCTCTCTTTTTTATGTCTTTTTCTGTGTCTTGGAAACTTGTGGGAAAACAATTCTAACAGCTTTATTTTCTTAAACTTCAATTTGAAAGTTTCACTTGCGGTTTTTTGTTTTTTTTTTTAAATAAAACTGTCTGAACGGCAAGATCTACTTCTCTGAATAGGGATTCTGGACTCTCTTGTGACCTACAAGGTTATCAGGAGTTAGTGCCCTGCATAAATATGCTGATTGAATTTTGCTGACTCTGTGTAGCAGGAAACTTGTTAACATTGCCAAGTTATGAGAGATGGACGCGATCTTCTGATTCGAGGGTAATCGGGGATAGAGACTGGAAAGCTTAGGAATAGTCAGGCTAGAAGGATGAAATTTGTTCTAAGTTACCAGTGTAGCAAGACCTCAGGAAAGGGGTAAGTTTAACTTTGAACACCATGTGTAGACTTCAATTGGAGTAGAATGATAATGACCACCAGTTTACTATTTATGTAACTAGTATTAGTTAGCTGAGTAGCAAACAAAGGCTTCTCACTTAAACTCTCATTTTGTTACTTTTTCATCTGTCACACTCTTCTCGTGCTTTACTGATTTGTGCACCTATCTGTCTGACTCCTAGACTGTAAATTCTGTCTTTATTTATTCTGTCTTTACTCTATGCAGAATCTAACATGTGGCCCTGATCCTGGATGGCAGTTCTATGTGCTATCCAGTGATCTATTTTTGCCCTCCTGTTCATATGTACCTCCAATGAGAATTAGCTGTCAAAGCTGTAACTCATTGTACATTTTCCTTGACACTATTAATATTTCTAAGCACTATATTTTAGAGACAATTTTGTTTGAGAGTTCCTTCAGTGCACTACTCACACACAGAATGAATTGTTCATACAAATAACTGATGACAATGAGAGGTTAATTTTTAAGTTCAGATTTTTGAGTAATAGATGAAAGTTGCATGGTGCTGTGTCTCTAGTACAACAATGAGAATCAAAATGCTAAATTAGTTCTCTGCCAACTATTTTTAAAAAGCTAATTCCACATAATTTTTCAGCAAAATTATTTTGTTCCTATCTTTGAAGTTTTTACTTAGCTGATAATACAATGGTGTTTATATGGGCATGCTGTTTGATTTTTTTAAAGTTATAGGCAAACTTTCAAACAGATTGTGGGAGATACATTTACAATAACATACCTAACATTTTTTATTTATAGTATGAAAGACAGTGCTGTGCATAAGTAGGGAAGCTACACTTTTGTTGAGTGTGGACGTAAAACTTATTTACCTGTGTTAATTTAGAATGGGAAAATAGCTGTGATTAAGGCTATGATTTAGTTATGGAGGTCACGATTTCTAGTGACTTCTGTGACTTCAGCCTGGGGCGCTTGGGGGAGAGAGGGTATTCCTGCCACCCATGGGTGCAGAGAATGCTGCAGAGTATCCATCCCACCTCTACGCTACTACAGGCACTGGGGATGCCCCTGCAGCTCACAGGTGGATGGAGGTACCCTCCCCATCTCCAGCTCACAGCTTTGACAGCTGCAGAGGACCCAGAAACTCCCAACACCCAATCCATGGTGAGGCCAGAGTTCCTATCCACTGCATAGCTGCCCCACTGCAAGCTGTATGGGAACTCTCAGATCCCCATTTTGTCATGGATATTTTTAGTAAGTGTCAGATGGGTCATGGCTCCCATGAATTTTTCTTTATTGCCCGTGACCTGTCTGTGACTTTTACTAAAAATATCTGTGACTAAATCTTAGCCTTAGTTAAGATTGCTGAAAGGATAAAGTAATTTGAGAAGAAATGTTGGTATAAATAGTCATATAGGCGTATAGCTATCATTTCTGTTTGTTGTTAATGTTTTTGACATGGTTGCAATCTGGAATGCTTTGTCTCCTTAAGAGACCAGCATTTAAACATTAAATGATGTAAGATATGTTGTGCTCATAACCAAAAGAGAACTCTCCACTTACATGCTGTTCGTAAGTACGTGCTGTTGTCTTTCAGTGCCACCTTTGTCAGAACAGAAAAGTTCCCATTCTGCATACCTGCTCTGTGATGAAGGGGCCTTATAAATACCTAGATATTTAAATAAGTTCTCTTCTAACTACAATGACCATAAAAAGACTTAATGGTAAAGCTTACTTTTTCAGCTAGTCGGTACATTTTTAATAGAATCATTATGAAAAGAGGCTTACAAAACATTTTAAGTGTAACTATCTAATGTAATGATCAGTTTTAGTGAACTCTCTAGTCAGTGTTTAACAAGAATCTATGGTTAAAAAAAATAAAAGCTGTCACACTTTGGCTATGTCTACACTGCAAGGTTTTTGTGCAAAAATGGTCATTTTTGCACAAAACATATGGAGCGTCCACACCTCAAATGCACTTTGGCACAAGTAAAACAGCAGTAAAATGTAGAAGAGAGGGCTTTTGCCAGTGTAGGTAAATGTACTTCTACATTGCTACAGCTATTGTGCAAAAAGGCAAGTGTGGATGCTCCAGAGGGGTTTCTTGCACAAAAAACCCCTACGGGTAAAAGCACAGGTGCTCTGATGGCCATTCTGTGAGCTTTCTTGCGCAAGAGCGTCCATGCAATGTGGACGCTCTCTTGCACAAAAGCACGTGGCTTTTGCAATGCGCTTTGAGGTGTGGACGTGCTCTTGTGCAAGACGTTTTTGTGCAAAAACTCTAGATCAAAAGGCTTCTTGGTCAAGAAGCATGTAGTGTAGACATAGCCTTTGAGTGCACCCATTTTTGTTGTGTTTGAAGTCTCTTGGCTTTGTGCTTCACTCCGTGTGATATAGTTGTCTAGTGTACCTAACAGCATACTTATACTAATGAAGTGAAGAAACAAATATTTTATGCTAAGTTTATTTCTGATTCCCTTGAAGCTGTTGGCCTATACATGTATAAGTAATAAAAAGGACTTCAGAAATTTGCTGGGTGTCTGCCAGCCAAAGGACTAAACCCCAAACTGTATATCATTAAGAAGTATGAGCTCAAGGCTAATGGCCTTGTGAGAAACCTAACATCTCACCTTCAACTTCTGAGAAAGATGGAACTGGGACGCTTACCGAGGTTTTGACCCTTGTATGGGCTCAAGGTAGAAGGTCACTAATAACTGAATTCTTTTGTTTCTCTCTTCTGAAAGGGAGGAACATCTGTCTCTTCCCCTTCCTTCAGAGCATCTGAACTGCTTCAGTGGAATGGAACTTCACTAATCTACTGCTCCCCACAAGGCTTTTGTAGGGATGAAGAGGGATCCCTCCCCTCTATGTATAATCCAGTATTCCCCTGCTAAGTGCTTTCTCCATCAGCAGTAATGTAAAAATGACATGAGGTTTCCCAGTTTCGTTTCATCCACAGTGTTCAGTATAGCAGTGGTAAAACAGCCGAGAGTCTTGTTAATTGCACTCCGGTGGTTGGGAAAACTCTGAGCAACGCATTAGTTGTTGCAGACTCAGGAAGAAAACCAGTGCAGTACTGAGTGCATATTTAGGTCTATTAGTATCTTCACAACTTCCAAAGATAAACATTTACACCAAAAATTCAAATGCGTATGTCTAAAATCATATTTAGGCACTTAGATAAACTGCATATGAACTCTTACCCTACTAATCGCCCAAATCCTTTTTCTTCACCCTCTAGTCGAATAGAAGTTTTACCTGCTGATGCCTACCCTGGCAATAGATAAGTGACCTGATTTTTTTCACAGCTGATAAACTCCTATTGAACATGTGTATATGTCCATATATATTGTGTTATATATGAACCAGAGCAAAAAACTAGATCCAGCTATAACTGAATTGGAGGTCTTAATCCAGAATTGAATTTGGTTGTCTGGACCTTTGTCTTTCATGTATTTTATTGGGGGGAGGAGGGGTGTGAGTGTGTGGATGTTTGTTAAACTGACCCACATGGAATGTCATATGAAGAAGCTTCAGTTTATTTTATTGTTTATTTTTCAGGTAAAGATGATGAATTTCCAAAGCAGCCATTGGGACAAATTCCATTGGAACCTCAGCCTGCCATGATTAATCTTACTCATATGCTCAATGGACAGAGCAATACTAGCATATCAAGAACACAGACAGCAAGAAGGACAGAAAGGAGACAGCCTCCTGAAAGAATACAAGAAAATTCACCAGATAACCAAACAAGAATTAATTCATTGGAAAAGAAACCTTCTTTGAAACAACAGAAGCCTGGACCAGCCGAGAGGAGTGGGCTATCTAAGAATGACTCAGATATCAGAAAAAAATCTCAGTCAGCAGTGCAAGACTATTCTAGACACTATAACAATGGAGCTGCTAACCAAAATTCTAATGCTTCTTCAAATACAAGAAGGGAATTTGTACCTAAATGGAATAAACCTTCAGATAGCAAAGTTTTTGAAAAGACTACAAAACGTATTGTGGAGGTAAAAGGTGGGCCAGTAAACCATGCTATTTCAGTCACTCCACCAAGTCCTGGTGAATCACAGCCATTGAATGTAAAGCAAAAGATGAGGGTTTTGGAAGTTGATGAAGGTAAGCGAGGCTCTAACGCATCACAGTATGATAATGTTCCAGGTGTTGACCATGAGAGTGAGAATCCTATTGATGAAATGCTGGAAAGAGCTCACGCACAAAGTCCCAGGAATGTAACATACTCTAGTAGTCCTAGAAAACAAGTTGCAAAAATTCCTGGCCCACCAAAAATATCCAACAATTATGTGGTCAGTTCCCAGCCAAGAAGCCCAAGGTATTCATCTCAGTCTGATGGGTCAGATCATGGATCAAATGTTAAACAACCACCACCATCTTACAGTAACCCACCTATTTACCATGGAAACACTCCAAAACATGTCTCCAGCTTCATTAGTGCGAATTTTATACCTTCACAGTATAATCATGGGAATCGAACCAACAGTTCTGGCAGACCATATGGTTCTGTTTTTCCAACAGATTTTTCTCCAGATAAACTGCATATGAACTCTTACACTACTAATCGCCCAAATCCTTTTTCTTCACCCTCTAGTCGAATAGAAGTTTTACCTGCTGATGCCTACCCTGGCAATTCTAGATCACCCACAGGTGTCAAATTTATAATTCCTCCAGTGGATTATTTGCCAGATAACAGAAAGAGGCCGGACGCTGCGTATATGTATAGACATGACATATATGGGCAGCCACGGAATCAAGATACTAACCAAAGCCACTTGGGTAACTTACAGAAGTACCCAGCCTTTCAGCCAACATCTATTCAGGATCATAATCTTCCAACTGTTTCTGTGGATAGTCCAATAAGATACAGGACTTCACCAACCTTGGAAGAACATGGTTTACCACAATATCAATATTCATCACCCACTACCCAGCTCTACAGAAACCAAAATGATGGGTTGTCTATGCATGAATCAGTGCTTCTGTGAGACTCAATCAATGCTAACTGAAAAGGCAAGAACTTTGAAAACAATAGAATATATATTGTTGTGTTTATAATTGTCCAAGCCAGTATTTTAGACAGAATGTGGGCAGTTCATGCAATTCGCTGATAAAATAATAATATTATTTCAAAACAGTTTTAAAATTTGGCTGAAAGTTGAGCTTTTTAACTTGCATTGGACCTGTTGAAAGGGATCTGATACAGATAAACATAGCAATAGCAATAGACTCATCTGCAAATGTATCTAACACTACCATGTTTCTGAAGTTTAAATGATTTGCACAGAGCTATGAGCTTTCTGCCTAGCAACTATAATTCATTTGCAAACTGCATTTTGACTGACATTACAGTGCATTAAGTGTGCTTGTGCAAATACACAAACATGTACATGGAGAATAACTAAAGAGTCTAAAATGTAGATGCATTTACTCTTGGGCTGCATTAATGAAGTACTTTTATTTCTCTTGAATTGTTTTCTTTTTAATTTATTTGATAAATGACCCATTCATTTTGGATGGCCTTTCCTGTCTTTCTATATAAACTGCCTCAGTAACCCAGGATCTGATTGGACTTGGAGAGATGCTCTGGGTTATTAATGTAATCTTATGGTATGCTAATTCCCAATTAATCTTCATTCCTTTGGCTGCTATCTTGCCTATCCCTCAGCTAGGAGGAACAGGCAAGCAAAACCATGGAGCCAAAAGAGAGTCTGGTCTGTCCGACAAATGGTGCTTAAAATCAGGGCAGTCTGAGTATAGCAAGTCTTTAGTGTATGGGTGAACTTTCAGCACAGATCCTGTATCCTTGCACCCAAATCCAGTGTTAACGAAATGCTTTGTGTTCCCATTTAAGTCTTCTGAACCATTTGAGCATAATGTATGCATTGCTAGAAGCAGAAATGGTGCTGCATTCTCACACTAAGCAGCTTTACCATGGGGTCTCACTTAGCAAACCAGTCCTAGTGTGAGCTACGGGATTGCCAAACAGTCTTCTTCCTGATACAAGAGTATTGCCAGTCACTTGAAATTTGGGGAGAGAATATGGGGGTTGTGTAGCTATTTTGACCCAGTGTATCCTAGGGTCAACAACTCTCTAAGATTGTCCTGAAGTCTCCAGGAATGACAGATTAATCTTTAATTAAAGATTGTCATGTGATGAAACCTCCAGGAATAAATCCAACCAAAACTGAGAGCCCTATAATGGGCATGCATTCAGTGCTGCTTCCCATGAGCTCAATAATGTCAGTTCAATTACATGTTTTGCTTTTGCCCTCCTTTTTCCAGAAAGCAATAGGTGCATGGTCAGGGTTGGGCAAATGCTGTTGCACTGTCACGCCATTGTGAGATTGTATGATTTGTTACGCTAAAGCCACCCTGACTGTTAATAAGAAGCTTAATAGGCTCTTTGTAATTAAATATATTTTTCAAAATTTGTGTTGGCAGCCTTTTGTATTCTACATTCTCCTTTGCTTTCATCCACTGTGAAAAGAAAAAAAATTGCAGGTTAAGTGGCGTACTTGGTGTGCAGTCTTGTGAGATGCTGAATGTAGGAATTGCTAAGCACTCTGAACTCTCTTTGAAGTTAATGAGAGCTGAGGGTCAGAGGCCTCTTGCAAGACTGAGTCCTTAGAGTTTTTAACAGAAAAGATTTATAATACTTAAATACCAAAACACTGGTCAGTTCTGAGACACGTAAAAACTTCCTTTGTTTGCGGAGGTTTTTGTCATTTGCATTTTGTTTTGAGAGGTGCTTTAGCAGAATACATTGAACACTAGAAAACATAACTTTATGAGCTGTAGTGCCTATTCTTGCTGCAGGTTAGCTGTCTAGGTTTTAAGGTACAGAAGTAAAATGTTTTTTTTAAAATGGAAGTAATGTTTAGTATATTTCACGTGCTTCTTTTGTGTATATAGTGAGCGTTGTAATTTTTAATGAACTGTGCAGTTTGATATTTTAAAGATTGAAAACTGCGGTGAAGTAACAGTAGCTAAGCACTACACTGAAAAACTTCTAAACTGAAATCGTGATGATGAATGAGGCTTACCTTAGTTCTGATTGCTTGCAGCCGCTTAGCAATGTATGTATATAATAATGTGGTTAAGTGTAATAATCCCAAAGTTTTAACCATGGTTCTGTGATTCATAAAAAATAAAGCTGTATAAATTACTTTGTGCTAGCAGCCTGGGACTGCTCCAAAATATGTATCAACACTAGTAAATACTGTAGATTTTTATATATAAAATATATACACACTATTTTCTTATGCCATCTACAACAGTTTTTTAACTGTGTATTCTATTTTGATGTGATTGCATTTTTAACATGTTAAAAATAATAATAATAATAACAAGGTCTACGTTGTTGTGTCTTTTTTACCATGTGTATGCTTGTAGAGAAAGCCATACTTCTGGTCTTCCCAGGATATTTTTAGAAAACGAATGGTATACTCTTGAATAAAGTATGCCCTATTTGTCTGTATGTGTTTTCTCTTATACTGAGCAATCTCAGTATCGTTCTTAAAGTGTCTTTTCACTGTTTTAGAAGTAACAATGTATCGATGACGTCTTCATTTCTAAACCCAGCCCCATGGCTTTCAAAACAAGCAGTAGGAACGGTCATCAGGCCTGCTGACATGGGGGGGAAAGGAGGCAGTGGGGGCCAGGAGCTGCTGCTGTTGTGGCAGCAGCTGGAGCTCCGGGCCTGGGCTCCATGTGGCTCTTAGGGCTGAGTGCAGTGCAGAGGGCTGGCTGCCCTGGCCTCTTCCAGGGACAAGAAGGCAATACCCACCCCCCTCCCCGCCATCTAGGTCGCGCATGCGCTGTTGGCTCCTCTGTCATTATAATTTTCCTACCCTATCCCAGTGTTCTAACCCTATATCAGTCAACAGCTGTGGACTTATTGACATGTTGGGCCTATAAAATTGTCCTAATCAGACTGCACATATAATTTTACTAAGGATTTGTGTATCAGTGATCTGTACTGTGCAGAGAGGACAGTGCATGTTATAGTTTATAAAATAAAAATCTTATTTTGGGTAAACTTCATCTGCCTATTTAAGGTAAATGCATGGCAAGCATCAAAGGGATTATCCAGGTTAGTTACAAAAAAAGCTCAATATTATAGGAAACAGCAGGAGGACAGCTTTATCTATAGCTTACAATACAGACAATTCTGCATTGACTGGTGTACTGGGTTTGGCGTCGGACTGGAGCTTTTCTTTCTCTGCTTTTTATAATTCTAAAACATGGAAAACAGTCATTATAACCATGTAAACACATTTAGGGCCCAGGTTTTCCTTCAGTAATACTGGTGAATTTAGTAGGAGCTGTACCCACATTTAGGGTTGCCAGATGGTTTCAGAAACAATACTGAACAACCCCCCCACCCCGAGAATTAAGCAAAAAAAAAAAAAAAACCCCAAAACCAAAAACAAACAGCATGGCCCCTTTAAGAAATGTGTGGTGAGTCTTTTTGGCCCTAACAGGCTGCCAGCGGCCACCCACCCTCTTGCCTTCCTGCACGGGGCCAGACAGCTCCCCTGTGGAACCCAGTAAGCACTAGGGTTGTCAGGCTGCCTCCATATTGAGCTGGATAGCCTGGGATTTTCACCTCCTGGCTGGGAACAAATCAGAAAGTACTGGACATTTAAGGTGTCTGGTATTTTCTGAAGTTTTTTACAGGACAGGAGGTGAAAATACCAAACTGTCTGGTTCAATACTGGACACCTGGCAACCCTACCCACATTCTGGAGATCAGAACTGAGCCTTTATTGGGAAAAGTAGCGCACATCTCAGCATTCCCCACAAAAAGAAATTTAGAAGTGCCAGCACCAATGCTGTGGAGCTTAGCAACTCCTTGGCCATAGCTTAAGAGAGCTGTCTGAATGTTAGTCAAAATACTCCTTTGAACCACTCAATAATTCCAAAATTAGATTTGAACAGTAAACAACATCAAAATGTCAAAAAGACAGAACAACCTAGTGAAGCAGAGAGGTAAATCCTTTTGATTCCCCGAGGGGGACACACATTTTCCAAGAAGATTTTCTAAAGATTCCTACTCTGAGTTTCACATTATCCTAGATATGACTTTGAAATTGGACCAGCAAATTATAGATTTTTTTTTGTATCTCCCCGTGAGTCCCATTACACTGCCTGCACAATATAGGCCATCAGATGCCCATCGTTACTTTTCCAGCAGTGTGCATTCGGCTCCTAGTACTTCAGTGAAGAAAATACCTTTTTAAGAGTGCTGTAAACATGGCAGCTTATAAAGATCTGAACCTAGCATGCTGAAAGCTGAGCATTTTAATCTGCATAACTTGTTTTAGCATTTTCCCTTTGGGGGAATATGAAGTCAATGGAAGTGCTTTTCAATACATGTTACAATGAGGAGATAGCCAGACTCATAACAAAAATCAGAACCCTGATTGGAATAATCTGGACATGGCCTTTAAAATGGCTGCTCTATCTGTCAGACATGAGAAAAGAAACTGTTTTGGACTTCTTTGTGCCCAAAGGCTTTTGTTTTCCTGGAACAAAGAACCGGAGTTGTTCTGAGTTTCTTGTTCTTCTACTACCTAGCATGGACTAGTTTTGTTTGTACTTCATTTGTAATTAATCAGCAGAAGACCAGTCATACTTCTTACAGATACAAAAACTGGTGAGTATGAATCTTCTGAGAACCAACACTTTTGTCTGGCTTCTGGCACTGTTTTTGAAATTGAGTCGTTCTGCTTCTATTATTTGGGTCACTCAGACAAACCCAAGCTATGCTGAACTTTATTTTTCTCATTTCCCTTTGTTCCCTTGACTTCCTGTGACCCATTCTCTGGAGTTTCCCAAACAACTGTGTTCCATTCTTGCTCATCTGTTGCTGTTCATTGGTAACACTGTCAAGATGGTTAAGATGACAGAGGTTGTGTCTTTTTTCAGATTTCTCCAAACAGCATCCAAAGCAAAACTCGCCATTGAATGTGTTTATCCACAGCCTTGAATGATAAAAGTTTATTTAGGGACATGGTTACATATTATGCATGTTCTAAGTCTCTCCTGTTCTGGAAACTTTTTTTCAAGGGGTTTTTAAAGACTTTCAGAAGTGTGTTGGTGAGTGATATATTGGTGCTAACCTCTGACAATGTTACACTTCAAGAATTCTTCCTAGGATATGTATGCATGTTTCCCTCCATTCCACTCACCCTCTTTGTCTTATTGTTTTGTCTCCCACTCCACCACTTTACCTTTGACTGGGATGTAGGTCTGCTTGCTTGCTTTGTCCAAGAACTCTTGTAGAACAGTGACTTGAATAATGCTGCAGTGAGACAGTGCATTAGAGGTGAGATTGGAGTTATGGAAACAGCTGTGGATATTATCTGGGTCTCTTCCTCCACATTTAGCAATGCATGTGCAATTCAGAAGGGGAATCTACTAGATAAAAGCTATGTCTGCCTTCTTGATGGATGTTAAGATATTCAGTATAGTCTGAATTTGCAATGCCATTTACAAAGGTATGTGTTCAAGATAATTATGAACTAGTGTCTAACCCACTTTGCTTCATATGCTCTCAACACAAAAAGAACTCCAAGTTCAATGAGAGAAAATCTAGGTCAAGCCTTCTCCCCAAACTTGTCTGTTTCTGGAGGTTCCTCACAAGGGCTGTTCAGCCTGCTATTGTAAAAGCCACATCTACCTTGGCTAGCAGATAATGAGCCACCTGCAATGTCTGCATCAGAAAACCATACTTAAATCTTTTCCGTCATCACCACAAGGAGGGGCTTTTAGACAAAAGCCCTGTTGTACAAATCTTGCACCTATGGGCCCAGCACAAACATCAGGGGAAGTGGGCACAGTTTAGAGTATGCCTGAGTATCTACAATAATTTGAGATTTGATCATAAGTAGTAAAGAAGATGGCCTTAATTTTCAAAAGTGACTTGCAATTCTTGGTTATCTTGTTTGGGAGTCCAACATCAGAGACCTTCCAGGGCACTGTTTTTTCATAACATGCTGAGTTGTACCTACACTTTGAAGTTAGGTACATTGAGGTGCAGCATCATTCACTTAAAAAAAAAAAAAAAACCCCAAACAAACCCTGTGCAGTTGATCCATTTTGGAACACATGGGAGTGTAAGGGCTTATCTACATTTACAAAACTGCAGTGGTGCTTTTTAGCACTTCAGTAAAGACGCTACCTATGCCACAAGGAGGGGTTTTCTCATTGACATAAGTACTCCACCTCCTCAAGAGTCAGTCGCTAGGATGATAGGAGAATTCTCCCATTGACCTAACACCGCACACCGGAGGTTGGCTGGTTTAAGTGTGTCACTCAGAGGTATGGATTTTTCACATCCCTGAGTTATATAGTTACATTAACCTAATATCCTAGTTTAGATCAGGTCTGTGTCAGCAGTGTTTGGCCTAATGTGTGCATAATAAAGATTTTTTTACATCCAACTAAGCGGCATGGATTTTTAAAAAACCTAGCATCTTGAAGCTTCTTTGAAAGTCACCAATTAACTCTTTTGTAAAGAAACTAATTGTTACAGAAGATTAAGCTGACACTAAGTAGGCAAGCAATCCAGCTGCTAAGATTTAGTGCTTTCGTTCAAGTTCAGGCTTCTCGTCCTACCCTTGGATGCCTTTCTCAATTCTGCCCCTTTCTGTCATTGTCTGCCTTTCTTGTTCCATCAGTTCTGCTACCAGACCTGACCTGCCTACCTGTCTGTCATGCCAACAAATGTCTTCTCTTTAGCTCCTGTGTCGTCATCTTTTCCATGATGCCTGCATTGATCCATAGTACTGCCTTCAAGCTCCTCCTCAAGACCCACTGCCACCACTTTGCCTATAAGAAATCAGCTGGGCTGTGGAGAAAAACTCTGTAGGAGATTATATAAAAAAGTGTGGTTGCTTGAAAATACATATAGTTAATAGTCTCCATTTCCCCCACCCCTGCATGTCTCCCCAACTGCTTGTCCATCTGATGCTCTGGACCTTGTGCAGCCGCTTAACTTTGTACACCGAGAGTCCCACTGATTGACCTCCATATGTTTTTGCATAATCAAGGCCTTGGGTCGTAAACTTTTTGGGTCAGGGATCACATCTACCTTTTTGTGTTTATATAGTAGCTGCTACAATGGTGGGGGGCAACTACGACTGAGATAAATCAGGCACATTGCCACTATGGAAATATTTAATAAGTAGCTGCAAGCTCAGCAGGAAACAAATAGCCTGTAGAATTAACAAGCTTACTGCTAGAGTAAGTAATTAATTTGCAATTAAGGGAGTTCGTCCACTCTAAACCACTGTTGCTGTAAAGCATGATATTGCTACATAGCACACTATTGCAAAAGGCGTTAATAAGCAACATCATCAGGTGCTCCTTCTCTGCAGCCAGACTACTAAGCTACTAACTCAAGTTTCACTTCCAGCTATTGTTTTATCAGTGTTTTCAACTCCTGATGGGCAACCCTATCTTCATAAACAATCAAATGAGTCCCTTGTTCCCTGTAAGCATTCATGGCTGTTCTGACAGTAAAATTTTGTGTTTTATTGAAAGGCACAAAATGGTATTCAATTTTAATGACTTTGTTCCTCCACCGCCCCTCCTGGACAGCCTAAGTCTTGCCAAGGCATTAATGGCAAAGGTGAGACTGCTGTTGAATGCTGCATAATTCCCCCATCATTTTAACTTTCATGGGCTCTCAAATTGCTTTGAAACTTGTGCCATTCTGTTCTGTTCTCCTGTGCTCCCAGTGGAACACAATTCTGTCAGAAGGAATTGGAGAGAGGAAAAGAATTTAGATTATTTAATAACTTTATAAAAGAGCATGTGTCAAATAAATCTTAGAATTATGAAAATGCATTGGAAGGGACCTCAGTAAGTCATCTAGTGCAGCCCTGGTGCACTGAGGCAGGACTAAGTAGTATCTATACCATCCCTGACAGGTGTTTGTCCAACCTGTTGTTAAAAACCTCCCATGACAGAGATTCCACAACCACCCCTAGGTAATTTGTTCCAGTGCTTAACTACCCTGACAGGAAGCTTTTCTTAATATCTAAGCTAAATCTCCCTTGCTGCAATTTAAGTCTATTACTACTTGGTCTGTCCTCAGTGAATAAGGAAAACAATTTATCCTCCTCCTCTGCCTTAGAACATATTTTTTCACACGTGAACACTGTTGTCATGTCCTCCTGCAGTCTTCTGCTCCCCACACTAAACAGACCTGGTCTTTTGTTAGTCTTTCAAGTGCTACCAGACTATTTGTAGTTTAAGTTTTTCCTATTACAAACTAACTCAGCTACCCCTCTGCAGATCTTTTTAAAGCTTTCTTCATATGTCATGGCTTTTTAGAGCTTTAATTTTTGGTGCTTTCTTCTGGACTTTCTCCACATCTTCCCTGAAGTACGGTGTCCAACACCAGACACAATACTCCAGTTGAATCCTTATCAATTGTGAATAGGTTGGAACAGAGACTTCTCGTGTCTTGCTTACCACACTCCTTCTAATGCATCACTGAATATTTGTTTTTGTGCAACAGAACCATATTGTTAACTCATATTTAGTTTTTGATCCATTTTAATCTCCATGTCCTTTTTCTGTACTACTCCTTTCTAGGCAGTCATTTCTAGTTTTGTATTTGTGCAATTTGTCATTACTTAAGTGCAGTGCTTGGCATTTGTCCTTAGTGCATTCCATTCCATTTACTTCAGATAATTTTTCCAGTTGGTCAAGATTGTTTTGAATTCTAATTCTAGTCCCCCATTGTCACCAAGTCCTGTGCTTTGGATGGTTATTAGTTTAATACAAGTCTCATCCACCTCTCCTTCCTGGATAGATGGTCGATTAAAAACCCTCAGCACATCATCACCCTTGTCTTTTACCCCTTTTATCCTTACCCAAAAACTCCTATTCCTATCTCTAGCTCAACGCAAGTGTACACATCTGATATATCAGGCAACACCCCCTCCTTTCATCCTACCTGTCCTTCCTGAACAAGTTGCACTCCTCTGTGCCAATATTGCAGTCATGTGAATTATCCCATCAAGCCTTTGGGTGCCTCTTACATTGGGTACTTGCAGTATGTTGTGCACCCATTTAACTTCTTTGAAACTATATGTGAAGTACTTTGAAATGCTTCCAAAAGTTATGACTTTGGCACAAAAAACGGTACAGCCTGGGGAGGGCATACGCAGATCACTTTTAATGTAGGATTCTTATCCTTAGTACTTTCAGCCATATGATATTTTCCCTTCTCACCCCAGTGTTTTCTTATAGGAGCCTTCATCCTCCAAAATCACAGTTGTGCAGCCCTGGTAATCATTTCAATATGACCTCTCCCTTTAGAGGTGAATCATCATCTGGTATATTTCATCTCTCTAAATAGAGGCTCTGAAGGATCTCCTACAAGAGGAGGCCAAAACTTCCAAAATATATAATTAGCTTCTGGTTGGAGTAACAAATGAAAAAGTCTAACTGCCAATGCAATACTGGGTTAGTGGCCAGATGCACAGAAAGACATACGTGCCATATGCAGTTTGAACTACCCAATATTTAAAAAAAAAGTTCCAGATTATGAGAGCGAAAGCCTGTTTTGGTTTGATTCATTAGGTTTTGATTTTGTGTGGGTGGTGCCAGTAGGATCGTCTCTGATACCTTGGTCGCCTAGCACATAGGGGCTCAGGTGGAGGGGACAATGGAGCAAGGAGATGAGCTCCTCAAGACCCTCTACCCACTGCTACCTGTGAGCCTGACTCAAGGGCCATTTTAGTCTGTCTTTCCACTGGTTTCAGTGAGCAGTGGTTGAAACCCTCGCATACGGAATCTGGAATCCTCCACAGCCTGTATTTGCTGTCCCTGAAATTCCTCTCTTACTGTACTGCTAAAAATATGTGCAATCAATTGTCTTGGGTTTATAATTGCTTCTATCCATAGAGATAATGCTTTGTACTTACAGAGCACTTAACCATTGTTACTGCGCATGACACCCCCATCTGGTATTTGTGGTGTTATTCCTACGTTAGTGCACCAATGACGAAAGGAGGTTAAAAATGTCTGATTTTTTTTTTCCCAGAGGGCTGAGCGCACACAACTTCTGCTGACTTGAGCAGAACATGTTGGGGGCTCAGCATTTCTGTAGATCAGGGTCTAACTGACTGGTGAAAGGCAGAGAAGAGGATCTTGGATTGAAGATTCAGACATTGCTGTGATTCTAAGAACCCCTCAACGCCAACTGGTAAAGGGTTCACTGTGTTGTAATAGTGACTCCTGACAGGCCTTGCACACCCACCGCATTGCTTTCCTAGTGTTTATCCACAGCAGGGCAAGGGAGGTATCTCATAAAAGCCGATGCCATACCAATTCCCATGCATGTTACACAATGTCTGTACAGAGGATATTTAAGGAGTAGTGTATAGATACAGACATTGTTTTAAAATCTCTTTTCAATGCAAAGCTGGCAAACAAGTTTTTGGTTCAGAGAGAGAGACTCTTACTTCCCCTATCTGTTGGCCATGCCATTAAGAACGGTAGGCCGACAGACTGGAAGGTCCATTCACATACAGGTCAGCAGGGGGATGGGATGGCAACAGGAGACAAAACATGGGAATAAGCCCTGGGTGGGGAGGGTTGTTCTCACCACTGGAGACACAACAGTGCACTTAGAGGGTCTAAAAAGGCGGCAAAAGGACACCACTGAGGAAGCAACAAGGACAAGGCTTTTGTCATTCAAGAAATGGGGATTCTGCCATGTTGGATGGAAATCCTTTAAGTGAGGGAAGCTGCTTTGGACAAAGGTTTTTTAGCTTCTATAATTAAGTTTAGAGGCAAAGAAGCTTTAGACTCTCTCCCTATCTACATATTTTTTTTCTGCTTCCATAATGATCCTTATTCACTGTCTCTTAAATTTTATTCTTTGTTTTTCTTGTAAACTAGCCAATTAGTCCGTCATAAGAAGGGATTTTTAGGTCTCTCCTCCACGTTGGTCTTCTCTTCTGAGCCTCCGGTCTCTCGCTTTCTCTCTTTCCCCTCCTCCTGCCTCCCCCCCTTCTCTCTGCTCTCCTCCACTTCCTGCCTCTCTCTCTGTCTTTCTCATTCTCTTCTCCTCCCCTTCCTGCCTCTCACTCGGGGGACCGTGGAGTCCAAACGGTCGCTTGCACCACTTGCTCCCCTGCGGCAGCCCAGGTGAGTGGCGCAGAAGTCAGCCGAGCGCCACGGTGGGAAGCGAAGGACATGACTCAGGCAACAGCGCTGCTCAGAGGGAACAGCCAGGGAGGCAACAGCGTTACCCAGAGGGAACAGCCAGCATTTCAGCGTTAGTCACAGACACTGGGCTACTATATATATGATGCATCTCAGTGATGTGATGCTTTCCTGAAGTCCTTCCTCTGCTGAGCCAAACAAATGACAGAGTGCACTTTTCCTTTGGGGACAGTGTATCGGCCTATTTCTCTGAGTGTTGTCTGGTGAAGGGCTGGACATAGCTAGACAAGTGCTCTTAGGTTGTGGGGGTTGGTGTATACCTATCACTAGCCTGCATAAAGAGGGTGAGCTCAGCACAGACCTGGACTGTACATGGTTGTGTGGCCAGAGGCTGTTTGGTTTCAAAGAGATGAGCTACAGCAGGCATAGCCTGGCCTGCTTGGTGGTGAGGAGCATTCTTGTGCCTCGTATCTGGTGCTCAGACCAACAGGCACACCCAATTTTATTTTAGACTACAGTTTTATTTAGACCACTGTTTTATTTTAGACTATATTTAACAGAGTCTCCTAATTTTGCATGTTCTAAACTATATTCCAATTGCAGAGCAGTTTGTAATGAAAATTGGTTGGTACTTGGTTGTAACTTACAATATAACTTAAAACTTTATAAGTAACTTCATAAATTAATGATAGTAAGTTAAAGTGACAAACCAGTAGTGGAATTTTCCCCTTCGTTAGGAAAGTGATAGGGTGAAGCTTAATAGGGCCCTGAAGAAATTTAACCTGATTCCCCCAAAACACTATTTTAACATTTAATTCTAAAAAATCCTCACTGCAGTGCTGCTTTATGTCTAGCAGAATTTATCTCAAAATATTTCTCATTCCAATGCTTTTGATCAACCACTTTTTATCGTCAGTCGGCTTGCATTACCGGCTTGAGAGAGAGTCTTTTGTAGCTACTGGCTACTGTTTCTCTCTGAACTCAGACTGGTATGTTAATATTAAACGTACAGTACATAGTATTGTAGGATCAGTTTGCAAAGGCTTCTTGTGTTTGCCTTTTGACTAATCAATGCTAACGTTTGTATCAGTGCCAAGGATGAAAGAATCAGTCTAAACTGGGGAGCAGAACACAGATATGTTAAAGTAGGAAAGAACAAACTTGCATGTGAACCTCCCACTGTCTTAGATCAGCCATGGGCAACCCAGGCTAGTAAGTAGGCTGCTCGAGTGGCCCATTTCAGTGGGCCACAAGATTGTTGTAACCAAGATGATTTCCTGGGATAGGGTATTTGTGTACCTTGTGTACCTAACTGCACTTGTGTACCTAGAATTTGCTGGGTGTGCTAATTATACCTTAGCAGCGCTTTGACTGGAGGCAGGAGCAGTGCATGGCTCTCTCAGTCTGTCAGGCCTGGGCAAAATACGGCCCATAGGCCACATCCGGCCAGTCAAGCCACCGGATCTGGCCCACAGAGGCAGTGGGGAGCCCCAAGCTTTCTCCCCTGCAGCCCCACACACTCTGAAGAAACATACTGCCAGGTTCCATTTCTGTTTCAAAACTGGAGGGTAGGGGAAGCTTCAGGAGCTGCCCCTCCCTCAGCACAATTCCATTGGCCGGGAACTGCTTGTTTGAATAACAGGCAGCCAAGAAGAACCGCACCCCTTCTCCTCGGCTTAGTTATTCACTGAAGCATGGGGCCAGGCAGGCTGGCTGGCTGAAAAATGTTTTAAGCTCTGCAGGCAGGCAGGTTTGGCTGCTGGCTGGTAAGTCTCCTGGACACAGCCTGCCTCTGGCCTCCCCAGCCCCTCCCTGCCCCAACCCTCTGCCCCCCCCAACCCTATGTCCCCTCTTGCACGCATACCCCTCCTAGATCACAATCCCCTTCTCCTTAGGTCACATCCCAAAACCCTGTACTCCAGTTCCCTGACCTAGGTCACAACCACCTCCTTCACCCAAACTCCCTTCTGCACCCAACCTCTATCCAAGACCCCACATCTCCTCCATTAATATCATGGAAGAATGTAGCCCTCCACCACTTTCCAAAATCTTGGAGTGCCCCCCCCCGTCAAAAATTATTGCCCACCCCAGTCCATATTGTGAGCAGTCAGCATCCTCCTCACTTCCCATGCCTTTGCTTTACATGCGTGTCCCTTTAATAGTAAGAAAAAAACCCTACGCAGATGGAAACCAGATAGAATCTGGCAACCCTGCACTTGGGCAACGGGAACCAAAATGTGTCTCAATCTATACAAAGACCCCGCTGGATTGCTCACCACTGTCTTGGATCCTCGCCCTGCAAACGCACAGGACTTAAGTGAGGACCTCAATGGAACTATTTGCCTATGTAACAATAAGCACATACATTACAGGGCTTGAAGATTGAGACCAAGAAAAATAAAGTAAAGGTTTCCATCAGTGTTTGCCGGTTCGGGGCTGTAGTTAATGAATTCCTGGGAGATGGGAAATCATACCCCTTTGTAAAGCATCTCATGAGGCACTGGCAATATATAAATAATAGGTATTTTTCTGGCCTCCAATTTTTAAAATTGTGTGTTTCTTTAGGCTTCTATTTCACCCAGTTTATTCTGTTAGTTTTAAAAAGATGAAGCTTTTGTGTCCATTTAAAAATGCCGGATCCGAACGCTGGTTGATGCTGAGCATCCTTTATACATTGCCAAATATTTTGGTCTGTTCTAGTTGTCAGACAAACATCTCTCTCCGTGTGCTCATTGTTAATCCTTCCTGGAAAGCGTTTTCTATTTTTTTTTTTGCAGTGGCTTTTCTTTCTTTTAAAGATATTGTTTAAAAGATGTTGTTTGAAATGAAATTGCATTGTAAATGCTACAGGATGCTCAAAAACCTCATAGCCTTGACATCTGAAGTCTTCCAGAACAAGTTAAGTGGTCTCTGTATTTGAAGTAGCAATACAATGCTAAGAGGCAGCAGAAGGGAAATGAATCACATTAATTCTAACAGACTTCAAGAAACTTATTGCCGCACTGCAAGTTCTTTACAGCGTTAGTTCAGAGGTCCTTGGTATAAAGAAATGTTGAAATCAAGGACAAAGATGCAGACAAAGACTGCTGGAATAAGGAGGGTTTATGGCCAGAACTTATATGAAAGCTTCATTTCTACATTCTGACTTTTCAGAATTTAAAAAACCTTCAATAGCTCTGAGCACAAAGGCTGAACAAGCAGCACTGTCTTTGGCCTCTGAGACTCAATGGATTCTTCATTGATAATTACATACAGCGATGGACCATTGTGATACATGCTGCAGTCTTCTCCCCAAGTTTAAATTTTATTTAAACTGGATTTTGGCAGGCTGCCAAACCCATAAGTTACCAGCCTAAATTCAGAACCTAAGTTAGTTAAAAAAAAAAAAAACTAACCAAGGAGAAAGATTTAGAGTAAAGAATTTTTTTAAGGCACCGTTCAGAATTCCAGCCTGGGGGTGAAGAAGAGAAGGTGAAAGAACATCCATCAGAAGGGATTAAACTTTTATGTTTTTGCTCTAGGGATGGAGACAAACCAGTGGAATTTGGAAATCTTCCAACCACTAATCAACCCTAACATTACCAAGATACATTGGTTTCCTTGGATCCTTGCAGCTAAAATATTTATTCAGGCTAATGTATCTCCTCTCTCCACTGCTGCAGCTCACTTTTCTCTGGCCCCTTTGAAACTCATGTTGTTGTCCTCCCAGTTTATTCAAAAAAGTTGGTAATTACTTTACACTCTCATCAGTCCAACCACCTTCTTTGAAGCCTTCCCTGGGCTCCCCCCTCTTTCTAACCCATTAAGTTCAAGCATCTTGTCTTAACCTTGAAGATCGGTGTACCTCTGCTTTCCCAGTTTTATCAGCTCTTACCTTTTTTCCCCCCACACTTCACTCATTCATTCTGCTTACCTTGAAAGCTCTTCTTGTTGGCTCCTCCTTTAAGGATTCCGTGCCTATGTATGTGCATCTCTGTTATGTACAGCACCTCATGCTAACCGGTATTCTTTTATTCTCTCCTTATACTCCTCCATCTGGGTTCCCCCTGTCGCTATACTGCTGTTTGCTAGCCTAGACTTAGATTCTAGGTTCTTCTGGCAGGGATTATCTGTTCTATATTTGTACAGCATGTAGCCCAGAGAGGTCCCAGTCCATGACTGGCACTTTTGTTGCTCTGATAATACAAATAATGAAAGATCATAAAATCATAGAGCTGGAAGAGACCTCAGAAGGTCATCAAGTCCAGCCCCTGCCCAAGGCAGGACCAATCCCAACTAAATCATCCCAGCCAGGGCTTTGTCAAGCCGAGACTTAAAAACCTCTAGGGATGGAGATTCCACCACCTCCCTAGGTAACCCATTCCAGTGTTTCCCCACCCTCCTAGTGAAATAGTTTTTCCTAATATCCAACCTAGACGTCCCCACTTGTAACTTGAGACCATTGTTCCTTGTTCTGCCATCCATCACTATTGTGAACAGCCTCTCTCCATCCTCTTTGGAGCCTCCCTTCAGGAAGTTGAAGGCTGCTATCAAAGATGAAAATACAGAAATTCCAGCTTTTCTTTAAAAGGAGAGATTCCAGATGGACAGCCCTGGAAACTTGGGCCAAGACTGTCAGAAGTGGCCAGTGATTTTCAGTGCCTCCATTTCTGGGCCTCTTAACTCATGGCATCTCAAAGGGGGTCTGATTTTCAGAAAGTGAAGAGCACCTGCCCTATGAAAATCAGAAAATGAGTTACCTCTGGCTGAGCATTCAAAATCACTGGTTACTTTGGATTGTCTTAGCTTGAAATCTTCTACCTCACCTTGCTCTGCTTGGACTATCTCTAGTGGTACCTTGCTAGGTAAGTCACTTTGCCCATTCAAGATGCTTGTTTTGCTGTAGAAACTGCCACTGAGGGTTGTGGATACCTGTCCCGTAAGAGCTGTACTGAGAATTACAATTACTGTGTGATGTGGATGGTGCCAAAAACGTGTAAGCAGTCACAAGGCCAAATAGCAGGTGCCAGAGTGAGCAGCAGAACCCAGAACCTGAATTACTAAGGAAATTCTTTCTTTCTTTAAACAGGGCTGGGATGTGTTGAGGAACTGACCTCAATCAGCAGCCTCATGTACAACTGTGGGGAATATTCATATTTTGTTAAGTTACAAAGACACCTCCATGGACAATGGCATTGGAAACACTGCACAAAGGAGGAGTCTATTTTTTTGCATTTGAAAAAAAGGGATTTAACCCTAAGCACTTTGATTTCATTTCAATGCAAAGTGCATCATTTAACGTGGTGTTCATCCATGTCCCTAGACACTCACAGGCATTCTTTTTTTTCCGGAGCTGATATTGATTGAAGCACTTAGTTAATTTCTCATTGTAGTTATGATGCTGGTTACGTATATACAACATTGATTTTGTATTTTTATGTAGAAGGTTGTAGGTTTTCTCCTTTGGATAATTCTGAAAACAACCCACTCAGCATTTATAAACACAGGACGGCTGATATTGGCAGTGAATGATATTTTGTTCTTTTCCCTTTCTCCAACCTTCCCCACCCCCCTTCTCTCTCATATTTACAAACCAGAGTTACTTTTATTGACCATTTTAACATCCATATAGATTTCACAATATGTGTAGTGGGTGCTTCTCCCCTCCCCCCCAAACTTCCTCAATGTTATTGCCAGTGGATTACTAAGCTCTTAGTCTATAAAGCTCTTGACTTTATTACAAGTGTTTATTGTCTGGAGTTTGTTGTCGAGAGAGGAGCAATTCCTGGCAGCGGCATTTTGGACTTTACTACTTATTGCAAAACTACGAAATGTTTTTGGTGATTGCTAGTCTTGTTGGGGCACTTTCTGGTCCTTGTACAAAAATAAGCACTGTCTGTTGGAATCTAATATACCTGCTAATGGTGGATAGACAAAGCTCTTCATTTATGTGATTTGTAATGTTGTTTGCTGGGTTTCATCAGTTGTTGTCCTCGTATTTACTTAAATGGCTTTATGCCTGGGCCAAGGGATTGACAGTTTCATGGAGAGACAGGCATTGGGGCTGACGGTCAGGGAGTCAGAACCACCTCACGTTCACACGTGCCGGTGCGTTCCCAGCTTAGCAGCATTTAGCTGGGAGTGGGCAAAGCATCTCGAGGTAAAGATGCAAATGGAAGCACAGAGCATTCCACTTTCTCCCCAAGCTCCCTATGAATGGAACTTGTTGAAAAAGGAAAAAAAAAATTGATTTCCATGGGCAGATGTCATGGATCTGCAGGTTTGGGGTGACGGTCCCAGCTTTGGCACTCTTCTTAGGAGGAGCCCTGGTACTGTGTAAAACTACCAGGTTTTGCTACCTCCTTAAAATGGACCTCTGGGTCTACAGCATTCCTGCTTCACTCTGTGAGCTCCGTTCAGTGAATCCAACTGCGACAGGCCTCGGCTGGAGATTGTTTTGCTCTCGGGATGAATGCAGCTGGTCAGGCCTTAGGAGTGACACTCCCACGTAGCACTGAGAGGTTATGAGTTAACTAGCACACCGCATAGGGAAGCTTAGGTTGGACATTAGGAAAAACTTCCTCACCATCTGTGGGGTTAAGCACTGGAATACGTTGCCAAAGGGAGGTTGTGGAATCTCTGTCATTGGAGATATTTAAGAGCAGGTTAGACAAATATCTGTCACGGATGGACTAGATATGATGTAGTCCTTCCATGGCAGCAGGTGACTGCACTAGATGACATTCAAGGTCCCTTCCAGTCCGATATTTCTCTGATAGGAAGTCCACAGAGTAACACAGAGAACAAAGAGAGCACTGAGCCACTCCAAGTAGTAGTAAGCCCCAGATGCGAGGTCTGTTTGACCCCCCCATCTGGCCTCTTTTGCCAGAGTCCTACTGAGCGTGCACACTGTCTACAGCTGCCCACTTTTATGCCCCACTTCACATCTCCCCAGTCCTTTGATCTCTGGCTGGAGAAAAGCTGCCCAGCCCCCCAGCTGAGAGATGGGGAATTCTGTAGCTCTCTGGGTTATTGATTGCTAGGTACGACTGGCCAGACAATTAGATGTGCCACTGTCATCTCAGTTGCTCTACTGATGTGGGGATTAAGGCCCGACAACTAGGCAACCGTGTCTCATAGACTCATAGACTTTAAGGTCAGAAGGGACCATTATGATCATCTAGTCTGACCCCCTGCACAGTGCAGGCCACAGAATCTCACCTGTGTCTGTGTCTCTTTCCCTCCTTTGAGAGCAAACAGCCCTTTTCCACTCCCCCAGGAATAATGTGGCCCACAGAGAAAACTAGGGCATACAGGCTGCATAAAAACATTACTTGTTTTCCAGTTTTGTCACTGCACCTCCCAGAATACACGCTTCACTAGTTAAACGATGGGTTAGCAATCTGGTGCAAAAGTATGGACTGCAGGCCCCCAGTCTAGCCTGCACTTACACGACCAGCAGGTGAGGACCTGTCCAGTCTTGTGAACGAACCTTCAGGGAAGTAGCTTTTCCCCAGAGGATGGCACGTTGCATGGGAGAAGCACTAGATTGTGTTTTAGGAAAGTGGGGGAGGCAGTTGTGTGTCTGGCAGATCATATGCCAAAACCATGAGGCTTCGCTGCCCACTGACAAATGCATGGCTGGAAATCAGTCTGGCTCACTGTGTGTTAACGTTGCTAAGGAATGATAAGCCTGGGTTTCATGTTCAGGTCTTATGAAATACTTGGAAAGGTTGGACCTCCCTGGTCCAGCATGCTTGGAACTTGACTCCTGAATGAGGGAGTTGGCTGGTCCAGGGAAGGTCAACATCGGTTCCCCTGCCACCAGCAAGGCTCTCAGCCTTGGCAGGGCTTGCAGCCCCGCAGCTCTCCATCCATCCATCCAGGCTAGGCTCTCAGTTGCCAGCGCTCAGGGCTCTCTGGTCCAGAAATGTCCATGGTCCTGAATGTCCCAGTTTATAGAGATTCAACCTGTAGACTCTTGCGTGTATTCATCTTAATGATAAAATATCACCTTAGAACAGTGGTCCCCAACCTTTTGGGGCTTCCAGGTGCCTAGGGCGCAAGAATGGCTCGGGCCGGCCCAGGTCAGTAGGCGGGCATACATAAATGCCCCGGCGGGCACCATGGTGCCTGTGGGCACCGCATTGGGGACCACTGCCTTAGAACATGGGGTACAAAGGTTACGTTTGCTCTGTAATTATAAAAGCGTTTTGCTCTAAATCTATAAATCCCCCTGCCCAAAGTCAGGAAAGCATTGTATTGCCAAAGGGCAATGGTTCTTCCCGTAAGTGATTCGGAGGCAATAAGCACATCAATTGGGTGAAGGCTTAAACGTTTACTAAGCAAATATTAAGGTAAAATAAAAGGCTTAATATTAGAGTAAAATACAATGAAGCAAATCTTAAAATAAAATACAATACTTGTTAAGCCTAAGCAAACCTCAAAATAAAATGCAATACTTACTAAAACAATACAATGCTTACTAAGCCTAAGCAGATCTCCGAATAAAATGCAATGTCCCTTCTGCTGCAGGGAACCCCCTGAAGAAGAACAGCGGAAGAACCCCAGTGGCCAGTGCAGAACACCTTCTGCGGCTTTGGTCTACGCCGAGGTTCCAATGTTAGGAACATCCCCAGCACTTATATGCTGTTGGACCTACAGTAATCACCCCTGTTGTTCTGAGAACCTAACAAGATCATTGATACTTTGCATATTTTCCCAGGCCAAATAATTAGCATTATCAGGTGGGAAACATTCAGCAAAGATAGCTATGTGATCTTCCTGAGCCTTACTGCACTCCTATAGCAGGTGCCTGGTCTTGGGACCTGTCGCAGAGCTTGTTGAAAGTCCACAGTGCATTCCTACACTGTACCATCTTGAGCAAACCGCTAACTCTTTGAGAATAACAAAAGAATAAGAAGCAAAAAGCACAAATGGCTGCCTAGAGCATCCCGGCACAAAAAGGAACAATTGTGGTGCACCACCTAATTTTCTCTACCTCACAATCATCTTCCGTATTTCCACTACAGGTACCAAGTGTGAAATGTTACTTTGCCGGAAGACATGTTGGGCAGGAGATGACAAAAGAAAGGCTCCAGATGGGCTGTACCAAATTCATAGCCTTGAAATATGCATCGCTGAGCATGAAATCTGGTCTTGCGTGCTTTTACCCTACAACATGCCGATTTCGGGTGTGGGGGGAGATGAGCATTTTCAAATTGGGGATCTTGACCCAAAAGGGGGAGAGTCAAGGTTATTTTAAGGGATTCAAGGCATTGCCACCTTTTCTTTGCATGGCCTTCAGAGCTTGGCAGCTGAAAAGCAGCAGATAGCTCAGGAGGAGGATATTGCTTCCCTTGCCATGCAACACTTACTTCTGCATTGCTGCTTTTAGGGCTGGGCAGCTGGGGACTGAGGGTCTGATTCAGGCAGACTGGGGACTTGAACCTAGGTTTCATACACCAAATTGCCCCAAATGTCATGGTGCCCTAAGCAGCTGGGTGCTCCATCTGGGGCAGCATTGCCAGTCCCATTCCCTGGTCCCCTATGGACTGCACACCAAAGAGTCTTCTGTGTAGGGCCTGTGACAACCATCCTCCCCAGCTCCATACCTCCTTCGCCTAGTCACACCTCTGCTCTCCGCCCATTCCACCCCTTCCCTCAACCCCCTCTCCGAGTGACATGGCCCAGAGGCCTAGTGGAGGGTCTGGTGCCAGCAGGAGGGGCCAGGCCCCCACACACTGTAGGCGTGGGGGGGGGGGGCGGAAGTGGAATGACCTGGCCTTCGCCCACTCCAGTCCGCCGGCTCCCAGCCGTATCGCTCTGCTTCCTGCGGCTAGCGAGTGTAGGAGTGGGCCCAATCCCTGCTGTTCCCCATAGCTCTGGCCCTGCTCCAACAGTTCTTCCCCTCCATCTCTTAAGTGCAGCCCTCCCTCCCCATGGCAACAGGGCCGCATTATGACTTTCGTGGGCCCTAGGCACTTTTGCCTTCGTGGGCCCCTCCCACCATAATAATATCCAGGCTCGACAAATAATGCAACCTACTTTCCCGTGGCGAGTAGATTGCAACCCAGAAGAGCTGGGTTCAGGTGATCTGCACATGTGCAGAATGATCTGCTCATGCGCAGATCGCCGGACACCGCGACTGGCGAGCAGGGCTCACCGTGGTTCGACGAGTCCCGAAATATCAATATTAAAAATTATTTTTGGTATAACTTTAAATACTTCAACATTTTATTTTTTTCTGTTTTAGGTAAAATGTAATAGATTTTCGTGGGCCCTAAAAGTTTAATTTTTTTCTGATGTGAGAAAAAATTAAAACATTTTCTTTGACCCTAAAAGTTCATTTTTTTTCTTCTGATTTAAAAAAAATTAAAACATTTTCATGGGCCCCTAAAAGTATCGTGGGCCCTAGGCACTGTGGCTACTGTGCCTAATGGATGTCAGCCCTGCATGGCAAGGCTGCCCCCTGCAGGGGGTGCAGGTGCTTGGGCTGCGTAGGGCACCATAAGTGCTAGGGCCGGCCCTGACATGAGTCAAAGGATATAAGGGGGCCACCGTCACTTCCACTTAATCCTGCCTTGTGAACAGAACCAAAGTCCATTTCTCATTGAGCCTGAACAGACGGTTGGGGTTTTTTGTTCAGAACTATTCAACGTGTTAATGAATTGTGTTGGTAGACTCCCCAGCTGCGTTATGTAGTAAATGAACTATTCCTCTGAAAACTTCCACCCACTTCTAACTGGGAGACTCCTCGTTCTCATAATCCCCTCCTGCCCCAGCAGGTGGATGAGGTCATATCTTTTATTGGACCAACTTCTGTTGTTGAGAGAGAGAAACGCTCTTCGGGTCTGGGAAGTGCGCTTACTGTCGCAGCTAACTACAAGGTAGAATCATAGAGCTGGAAGAGACCTCAGGAGGTCATCAAGTCCAGCCCTCTGCTCAAGGCAGGACCAATGCCAATTAAATCAACCCAGCCAAGTCAAGCTGAGACTTAAAAACCTCTAGGTCACCGATTCCAGTGCTTTGCCACCCTCCTAGTGAAATAGTTTTTCTAATATCCAACCTAGACCTCTCTCAGTGGAACAGGTTGTTTAGCATAAGTAGTTAACACATTTTAAGTGCTCATTCAAGGTGAAGGGGTCTGTTAACGCCTTTCCAGTCATAGAAGAGAAGTGGGGGATAAATGGGTTTTATGTTGTCTTATACCATAAATCCCAAGTATCTATTCCCACCAGGGTTTTTAGAATCTAGTGAAGCTTTGAGCAACCACGCTCGTCTTTTGACAGAGTGGTGCAGGTTTTCTGTGAGGATGAGGACACCGAGGTCAGCTACAGGTGAAGTGGGTGTTTTTGCCTGTTATCATTTTCCCGTGAGTTCATGCACCTGCACAGGGATTGTCTGATTTCACCCCCATGGTTATTGGGGCATTGTGATGGGCTGTGTTCACCTCTCACAAGTGCCTCCAATTGGGTGGGTTTGGTGCTGCAGTTTTCTTTTTCTTCTGGCTGGGTGTTGGGCGCATCAGTCAGGTCTTCAGTGGCTCTGTAGGGGAGCTGGCAGCCTCCATGGGCCATTGGGAACGGTGTGTGGGGAAGTTCCATGTTCCCTGAATGGGGGCACCATTCCTCCATGCTGCCTGGAGTGTGGAAGCCTCCTCAGTCCTCAGAGCCACTCCAGTGATGATTTAAAGGGCTTGGGGTGGCAGCCGCTGAGAGCTTCAGGCCCCTTTGAATTGCTGGGCCTTGAGGCAACTGCCCCCTTTGTTCCCCACCCCCATTGGTGGGCCTGGCTAAGTCGTACAATAAATGAGTGAAATCCTTCTGAGGTGACATAGGCCCAACAGGAAAGTGGTGCTGCACTTACTGGCTTGAAGTAGCCCTAACAAACCCCAAATACATAGTTTCCTTGATCAGCAGCCCTTCAACAGGGCCTATTGCAGACTTTAGCTCTGTCTCGGGGCTCAGTTCTCAGCCCTTTCTGGGATGGCTCCATGCAGTATTGCCCCCCCCACCCGGCTTTCTCCCTTGGGACTCTTTGCCCTTTCTTGTTCTCGCTGCCCTGCTCTCCAATGCTACGTCTAGACTGGCATGATTTTCTGGAAATGCTTTCAACGGAAAAGTTTTCTGTTAAAAGCATTTTTGGAAAAGAGCGTCTAGATTGGCACGGAGTTCGCGTTATAATGATGCGCTTTTGCGGAAAAGCGTCCGGGCCAATATAAATGCGCTTTTGCGCAAAAAATACCCGTGATCGGGGCTTTTTTGTGGAAAACAAATCTAGGCTGTCTACACTGGCCCTTTTGTGCAAAAGTTTTGTGCAAAAGGACTTTTGCCCGAAGGGGAGCAGCATAGTATTTCCGCAAAAAGCACTGATTTCTCACATGAGATCGTCAGTGCTTTTGTGGAAATTCAAGCAGCCAGTGTAGACAGCTGGCAAGTTTTCTGCAAAAGCGGCTGATTTTCTAGAAAAACTGGCCAGTCTAGACACAGCCCAAAAGTTTGGCCCTCTCCAGGGACATCAGCTCCATCTCTGGGGCTGTTTAAATTCCAACCCCTTTCTTGGTCTTTTAGTGAAGTCTTATCCCCTTTTTTCAAGATTTCGGACACTTTCCCAATGGTGGGGAGGGGAGGACTACTATTCCAATTCCCAACCCAGGGCTTTAGGAAACAGCAGTCATGCACTTCTACTTCTAACTCCGACAATTAGCCGCTACTGTTTTCCCTGGGCTACTTCCCGCTGTCTCTACCTTGTCACTCATTATCTTAGGCTGGGTTACTGTTCTCCGGTCACCTCTCTCTGTCCAGAAAGTAAACTGCAGCCAAAATTCAACCTCTCTTGTGCTCCTGTGGTCAGAGCAGAGCACCTGTCCTTACCGCTCAGGTCCCTGTCAGAAGATGACCTTCTCATCCGCCTGCAGTTCCTTTTAACTGAGCCTGCAGGGCTCTGATTGGCTGCTTTCCTTGCTGTGCAGGCCTGGAAGCTCCACTTTGCTGCTCTTTTCCTGCTGTCGGATGTAGTAGAATCATTTGTTTCCTAGCAGGAGGCCTCAAAGGACCCAGTGCATCTCATTGCAAGTATTTAGTGCATGGGATGAGGTATGCCACGTGTTAGGCACATGGAGCTGGAGGGTGCATTGGTCATGCCAGTGGTGGAGATATGTCAGTTTTGTAGAGTGTGAGCAAGGAGGTGGTTTTTTTTTTTTAAGGTGGATGGGGAGTGTGCAGTTCTTCCAGCAATTGCAGTAATGCCCTTTAGAAAAGGGTCAAGAAGGGAGGGAAGGTCTCATGGCAAAAGAGGTATTTGTCCTCCATGTTCTCAAGACTCCAGATGAGGGAGGTGGATGAACAAGATGTACATTGGATGCGGAATATCGCAGCCCTCCAGGTCTGCGTACAAGTGGCTCAGATGCCTTGAAAAAGGGACCCCCTTTGTACAAGGAAACTTAAAACCTGACGCTACTAGGTGATGAGCGCTCCCAGCACGCCTTGTGGGATCAAGCCGAGAGAAGAGGGTTCTAGGAGCTGGGTGGTGGGAAGAAACGTGGAAGAGGCATGTGTGGAGCAGAATGCCAGTGGCCCAGTGACCATACCACATGCTGCCAGCAAGACGTGCTGTTCGGAGTGAGCAACTTCACAGCAAGGAGAGGACAGAGTCTTAACATTCGCATCTGAAACCAGCTGCAGGCAAAAGTCAACGAGACTGGAGGTGTTTGCCCAGTGGAAGAGAACAAAGCCTGAACTGGGAGGGTCAGAGGCTGGGCTGCTGACAGAATTGCTGGGCCCCTGGGTAAGGTGGGGGGGGGGGCAGCTCCAGGCTCCCAGAAGGGGTGGAGCCTTGGGAGGAATGAGCGGGATTCCCCCTGCCAGCACTTCAGCACCCCTCCCCCCCTTGTCTGTGCTTCCAGGGGCTACAGCAGAGATCTAAAGAGCTGGATAATCTGGCTGCTGTGACAGGGCAGCCAAGAGCCCCAGTCCCTTTTAATTCCCTGGGCCCCAGGGCAGCTGCCTTACCCCTTCCCCCCCGTTGGCAGCCCTGGTCAGACGTGACTAAACGAAGAGAAACAAGGGGTTTATCATTCTCCTGGCAAGCCAGGCCCTGCTGTTCTCAAGACCTTTTGTTTGAGGATTAAAATAGCTTGCCCTGCTGCATATAAAATATTCAATAGACCCTTATTAATTTTTGATGATAATCATTCGCTGGACACCAGGTGCTAGGGAAAGACTCCGTGCTGGTGTTGGTAAGCGGGATGTTCACCATGGGCACTGGGGATTGAAGACCAGGGGAGGCTAACCCCTACCCTAACCCATGCTTTGGTGCTGCCCATGCTCTGCCCTGAAGTCCCACCCTGAATCCCCCACTGCCTTAAAGGTATTGGCCTGAAGCTTGGGGCTCTGTCAGCGTGAACAGGAGTAGTTGGTACTGGGATTCTTCTGGCCATGGGGGACTCAGGGTTCCAGCTCTGTGTGTGTGTGTGTGTGTGTGGGGGGGGGGGGGGGATCACAGGCGGAAGCTTGAGGTTTGGGCAGGTGGGAGGTGTGTGTGTGTGTGGGGGGGGGGGGGGGGTTGTTTCACCAGCTGTCCATGCTGTTCCCCTCTGAAGCCCAGGTTGGTACCAGTAGTGGTTCTGCCCTGTGTATCTTAATGCAGCCTTTCCATTGCTGTTTTCAGTGTTTTATTTGCTCCTTTATATTGACTAATGTGAGTCCTGTAGGGGTTACCGTTGTTATGCTGCTTGGGATGTGAAGAGAAAGGCTTCGGGTTGGTTCTGCCTGGTGAAATAATTTATCAGCATTTGACATTTAAATGGTCCTCCAGGGGAAAATTTCAGAATTAACATCCTGCAGAGAAGCTGTGGGGGGAGGGGATTATCTGTTCTCCTCACCTCACTATTAGCCTAATTTTTCACCCTGTAACTTTCCTCCAGGTATCTTAGCCTCTCCCTGGATCGTCTCTGTTCTGATATAATTGGGGGCCAGAACGAGCAACATTTCAGTTATGAGCATTCAATTATTTACATATCCAATTCTGGCTACAGTGGGCTAGTGAATTATGCAAAGGCCTGGCTAGCAGAGATCACTTCAGTTGTAATTCCCGGCACTGGCTTACTGCGCACGCAGCCATAGGCAACAGGGGGCCTGGAACAATTTTTATAATGGGGATGCTGAGAACTATTGAACCAAAGTGAAAACTCTGTGTATGATGGAAACTGCTTCCAAGCATGGGTGCTACAGCATTTCCCACACCCCTGTTTCCAGCACCTACGATAGGCAAATTATATGAACTCTCCCTGCCTCCATTTTTCTGTCTAGAAACTGCTAATAGCAACACTAGGTGATGTAACTATGCCACAGTTGGGAGGCTTGTATGTAAGTGCAAAGAATTACCTCAGCATGTGCTGCATTCACACCGCAAACTGTGAACCCTGGAATAAGCTGCATTAAATATGCATCAGTGGCAAAATATTTAGCAGGTTTATAGGATGTTCCAGGCCTTATTTGCTTCTTTTTTGTGTGTGTGTGGAAGTTACAAGGATAAATATTACCCATTATCATATGAAAGACCATTGAAGATGAAGAGAAGTTTTTCAGAGATTTGCATATGCAATAATTTTCTGTCACACAATGTTAGTATTAAATTATCACCAGCATTCAGCCCAACATGGCTGCAATTCAGAACATCAGGGGTCCTTATCTCCCCTCGCTCACGAAGAAATTATTGCATAGATCATCATCCAGCACAGACCAAATTCCAAACCAGCTGTCGTGCGCCTCGCATCAGTTGGAGGGATGCTATCGAGGGTTGGATGGCACAGAGTTTCCAGTATCAGTGGTTTGTTTTTAATCTTTAAAATATTTAAGGTTTTATTAAATAAAACCCCGATGCCAGTGCTTTGGCGTTGATTATAGCAACCTCATAATAACAAGCAAGTGTGCATATGTGATGATGAGGAAATTTAGTGGGGATGTTACATTTTCAAGCCTCTAAGGGGTTGTTTATAAGCAACATGAGTTGAATGATTTTTCTATTACTCAGATTTCCTTTTATAAGCACTTGCACCTTCCATGTGATGTCATAACACTCAGAAGGTAAGTTATAGAATCATAGAATTATAGGACTGGAAGGGACCTCGAGAGGTCATTGAATTCAGCCCCCTGCCCTCAAGGCAGGATCAAGCTCCGTCTACACCATCCCTGACAGATGTCTATCTAACCTGTTCTTAAATATCTCCTGAGAGGGAGATTCCACCACCTCCCTTGGCAATTTATTCCAATATTTGACCACCCTGACCGTTAGGAATTTTTTCCTAATGTCCAATCTAAACCTCCCTTGCTGCACTTTAAGCCCATTACTCCTTGTCCTGTCCTCAGAAACCAAGAGGAACAAATTTTCTCCTTCCTCCTTGTTACACCCTTTTAGATATTTGAAAACCGCTATCATGTCCCCCCTTAATCTTCTTTTTTCCAAACTAAACAAGCACACTTACTAATGAATACAATTTAAACATTCAGGCATTTAGACCTGAAACTTGGCTTTTAGTTTATAAAAATGTGGACAAATCCTGGTGTTAACCCAGTTGTTTCCATGAAATATTTTTTAAATGCCAGTGAAAACCAGTGTATTGAACTCAGCTGAGCAGTGCAGCATTTATGTCCAGGAGAGCCAGAGGGAGAATGGTCTAGGGATCTGGAGATCTGAGTTCTGTTCCTAACTCTGCCCCCAAATTCCTTTGTCATACATGGCCTAATCCAAAGCTGTTTCAAATCAATGGGAGTCTGTCCATTGACATCAGCGTGGTTTGGATCAAACCTTTCATTCTCCCATGACTCAGTAACTTCATCTGTAAAATGGGAATAATATTTCATTCCCTTACAAGTGCATTGGAAGGATAAATTCATTAATGACTGTGACAGATGCTATTGTGATGTGAGATAAGTACCTAGATAGATAAATGTAAGGCCCTGATTCAGGAGAGCCTTTAAGTATGCGTTTAAATACCATTGGCTTCAAAATACTGTAAATGTTTTTAAAGATCAGCATGTGCTTAAATGGTTTCCTGAATATAGACGATTTTCTGAATTGGGGCCCAAGTTACCTAGCTGACGACTCTCAGGCAGGCAATGGTGTGGCCAAGAATAGGATCTTAGGAGTTGTGACTCTATGGTCTCTTCAGCAGCTGGACTCCACAGCCTCTCAGCACCTTCTTGATTAACTACAGTGTGTGTGTGTGTGTGTGTGTGTGTGTGTGTGTGTGTGTGTGTGTGTGATGTGCCCCCACCCCTCTTTCACTTTCCACCTCTCAGCTCTGCCCATTTAGCTCTGGCAGCAGCATTGCCACCAGCAGCAACTCCGAAGTAAGGGCCGTAGTACCATATCCTGTCACTCTCCGTTACCTGTTCTGCAAGTTGTTCTGTGTGCAAGAGAGATTCAAGCAGCCAGAAGGCCATGCTCTGCCTCCGCGCTTGCCTCACTCAGCCAGAGGAACATCCTTGGAGCATCGCGCTGTTGCTTGGAGGAAAGCACTAGTGCCAATGGTCCAGACAGCGACCCTCGGGTGTTGATAATGTCAATAATACCCCCTCCCCACATTCCAACTCCCAAGTGTCAAATTAAATCTTTGCTTGAGCCCCAGCACCTCTTCCATTCCAAATTAAACCCTGCAGGGAGGTGAGCCTTGGTCATGCTAGCTAACGCTCTCTTGGTTTCGGGATGTTTCAGCTGACCGATGAACATTCTAGGTTCTTGATGATTTCTTCTTCTGTTTTTCTCCCCTCAGCTGTGCATTCAAATGGGGTAATTTATTGAGGAGTATATTAAAAGCCAATCACTCTAATGTCAGGAGCAGGAATTACCACAGCATGCACTGTCATGCGGTGGCTTTTCTAATGCCAGACATCAGCGTAATCTCAGGAGCCAGAGGGGTTTCTCTTTGTTGTTGTGGTCCTGTCAATCTGCGAATGCTGTAATTAAACATTTGGTCTGCTAGAAAAGAAGCCATTTTAACCTATTCTTCACAGAAGGTAAAACTGCAGTTTGTGATGAGGGCTTTTCAGATGGGCCATTGTTCAGAGAAGGGTACAGTTCATCTTGCGTAGGGGACCAAGCGCAAGGGCCTCCAGAGCATGCACGCCCACCTTTGAAGTGGTACCTAGATCCCTGTGCTGACATCTGTATGGGGGAGAATCTCACCCTGCGTGTACAAACTCAAAATTTCCCTCTATTCCACACAATTGATACTAATGTCATCTGCAGGGAAACCCATGACCTTGGAGATGAGTAATGCAGTGTTTCTCTGTGGAGCAAGGGCTTGCCCACAGCCAATGGTCTCCAACTATGGCTCTACAGCAGGGGTGGGCAATAATTTTTACAGGAGGACCAAGTCATAAATTTTGGTATGTGGTTGTGAGTTAACTCTGAGCCCTCCAGAAGGGGCGGGACCTTGGGTGGAAGGGGTTTGGCTGAGGGTACAGAGAGAGAGATAGAGGGTGTGTGTGTGTGTGTGTGTGTGTGTGTGTGTGTGTGTAAATGAGACACTTTGTGTGTGAAAGAGGGACTTGGTGACAGAGATATGGGAGAGTGTGTGTGAGACAGTGATTGTGTGTGTGGCACAGACTGAGAGTGTGAGAGACAGTGACACAAAAAGTGTGTGTGCTGGCTATGTTTCTGAGAAGCAGCCCCACACTGTTTCTTTAAGGGAAATCTGTGCTGCTCTGTTGTCTCCCCTCACCCATTCTGTTCTGCACTCCTCTGAGTCACATGCTTCAGATTGGAGCAGTTCTGCTGACTGTGTCTCCCTCTCCCACCCCTGCTCTGCAGAGATGGGGTACAGGGGCAGGGGAGACACCCTGACTTCAGCACTCTCCTCTCCTCGTCACCCCACTGCACAGCTAGCAGGAGAATCCTGGAAGCAGCTTGGCTGCTGGAAGGAGTAAGATGGGGGGAGGGGCAGCCGAACATCTGCTGCCGGTTGCCTGCTGTAAGTGTCTGCCTCTGCTAATCAGCTGAGCGGGCTGGAGAGAAATGCTTGACCTGCTGGATCCAGACCCTAGGTCTGAGCTTGCCCACCCCTGCTCTACATGAAAGTTTTTCTAAGGATTTGCTGCTAGGTTGGCTGTCAGGGCATCATGTGACTGCACAAACGGGCCCCCAAATTCTTACCGCAGGCTGCCCATTGCCTCCAGGGCCTGCCCTTGCACTGCCTGCCTGGAGGAGTAAAGGTCAGTATTTTTCATAGGGAATTATGCAGCCTCCTCTTTCTATCTCCCTTCCCCCTGCTCCACGAAACTCGTTTGAAATCTTTTAAACTTCACAGTCATTGCAGCCTGCCAGCTGCATCTCTGAAAATGACAAGGCAGAGAAACCCCAAGGCAGCACCTGACAATCTTGTGCAAGAGAATTTTAATTTCATGGAATTTGGTCGTGGGCAAGGTGGGAACGAGTGGTGTCCCTGGAATGAGAAATTACTGGGGGAAAGCCCAATTCTATTTGGCCGTATTTGGAGAATAAGCAGGAGTCTGCTGACTGAAGTAATTTTCAATGGTCTGTCTTAAATCCATGTTTTAATCCACTCTGAAAGGCTGATGGGAGCAGTCCCCAGTTTGTATACCATGTGCATACTCTTCTCAATCATGTTGATCAGATCTGTACTGATAGGAATATCAAGGATAGGTACTAGAGACTTACAGTGCCTTGCTTCCGCTCCTATTGCCTGGCCTTAATCTACTGTGCTTCCTGGAATCTGCAGATATGCAATACCCGCTCTTTACTACCCCCCAATCCTTAGTCCTTTCCTGCCTTTTCCATAGCTGTACCCCCTTCCCATTGCCTGCTCTGCTTTTTACCTGATCCCGGACAGATGTGTCAAGATCAGTACCCTTTTCCTGCCTAGATTCCTCCACCTCCTGCCTCCCATTGTGTAGAATGCCTCCATCCTATTACCTGCACTTCATCTGGCTTTCTTCTTCAGCTCCCTCTCCTAGGCCCATGTTCGCACCCTGTATTTAAAAGATTCGGAGGGTCTAATACTCAACAAATGTAGAAAAGAACACCAGAGATGCATCCTCCCCCTGTTAAATACAGTTATGTACACTATAATAGAGTGTGGCTTCTAAGCTCTGCTTATCCCCATTGTTCTCATCCCAAACTGTGTGGGGCATGGTTCTCCCTGCTTAAATCTCACACAGGTGAACAAAAGGTGAGAAATCTTTTACAGATGAAATGCAGAAATTTCTTTTAAAAACAGCTTCCTCGTAAGGCTCTGGAGGTGAGGGCAGGGAACCTTATTGATATGAGTTCTTTGCCCACTTACTAGAATGCTTAATCGTTGCTTGTAACAATGTTTATTAGTACTATATTATTCAACCTCTAGATGTCTGTGCAGCATAGAATTCTAGACAGGATGTAATCCTTGGTAAATGAGAGACACAAAGTTGGAACTTGAGCAGTATAGAAATGTGTTAATCTGTAGCTCTGGCTGTTTTCTTTAACAAATGTATCTTCCCATTGCTTGTTTTATAGGAAAATGTCTCTTCTACTTGTAACCACCTATAGGAAGATTTGAACTTGGGACATCTGGAGCTTAGTGTAGGAGCTGCTACAGTTTGAGCTATAGAGTCAGCTGGTTCTCAGCTGTAGAGCTCACTTATTCTTATTTCTTGCTGTAAGTGGGCTAAGTGTCACTGCATGGGACAGTGAACCACACCCACTGATGAGGGAAATGAGGCATGAAGAGATTAAGTAAGCTAGCCAAATAGATTTAGGTAGTCTGTGCTGGAAGTATAGCACTGCCTCTGGATCCAAGAGGCCTGGGTTTGGTACCTAACTCCCTTTTCTCTGAACTACTTTCCTGTAAATCTTGTGAAGTTCCTCAACAGCCACAGTCTGCCTGGGCTCCTTTACTCTGTAATAATTCCAGTATTTCTTGTAATGGATCAGCTCAAACCTGGTATTGTTGAATCTGCTTGACTGCTGACCCCCCAGCATCCCCTGGAGATGGTGGCAGAGAAGTGCATGATGTGTGTTCCATTTAAAGGATTTTCGAGAAATACACTCTTGGGTTGAAATTAGGTTTTGCAAAAATCAGCCTTTACAAGTTAGGTCTCCAGAGCCAAGAAGCTAATGTACCTACCCCCTCTGCCATCTGGTCCTCCATCCTTCTTAAAATCTCTTGTTGGAGAACATTTCTCTTAACAATTGTTCCAGGATAGTACCCAGTACAGTCCTGTCCAGGAGTAATCTTTTATGATTGAATATTGGAGTCATTGTTTCAAGAAGTTCTTGCAAATCAAATAGAGTTAGACTGATTGAAGATGGTGGGAACATAAGACAGCATTTGAGGGGGAAACTGTGTTTCTTCCCCCAAGTTTCCTAGCATTTTATGTTCATTTTTAGCGTGACTTGTCAATAATGGCACACTGAACGAATGATGGCTGTGAATTTCGATGAGGCTAGATCAGTGATGAACAACCTAGGCTAGTGAGTGGATTACATGACTGGACTTCCTTCATCTCAGTGGGCTGCAAGACTATTGTAGCCAAGATAGTCTCCCAGGATAAGGTCGTTTTGCGAACAGCGCTTGTATACCTAGAATTTACAGGGTGTTCCACTTGAACCGTAGCAGTGCTTTGATTGACTGGAGAGTGAGCACACAACTCTCACAGTTAATGTTGTGAGCAATCATCACACATCTCACTTCATGTGCCCTTGCTTTACTTGTGTATCACTTTAGTAATGTGTGTAGGAAAAGAAACAACAACATGGAAACCAACTGAATCTGACAACACAGCATGAGGGCAATGGTAAACAAAATGTCCCCTGAGCCACACGTAGAACCCCTATGGGCTGCAGGTTGCTTACCACTGGACTGGATGGTCATGACTGAGCAGCTAACAGACCACAGCTGTCTCAGTAGAGGACGGACTGCGTTTAGTATCACTGATGAGGAAGTAGGAGAAGAAACATCAAGCTCCAAGGCTAAGGTTAGACCCACAGGAAATCCTGGACAAAGGTAATTGGCCTTGCACATGGAAGAGAAGGTGGGGAGGTTTGTAATGGCCCTTTGTCCAGGGAAAGGAGTTCATCCCAAAGTCCCTGATGAGACCTGGAGAAAGCTTGTGAGGAAGATGGAACTAACTTCAATCTGAGTTCCACTGTAGCAGAGCAACATAGCTGTTGACCACGGTCTTCATCCTGGAGGTTTAGATGATCTTTTAGGTAATCAGGAAGGTACTAACACATGAAGATGCCATGGTGCTGAGGGTAGTATAAGAACGTGAATGGAATATATTAGAATTTCAAGTCTTGTCTTAGTTGTTTTTCCTGGGAGACACTATGATGCGGTGGAAGAGGGATATATAATGCCACCAAAGAAATAATTCAAATAAAATATCATTGATTGAATGAAATGTTGGGTTTTTTAAATAAGATACTCAAAGACGTGGGTATCTTTCTTAAGTCCTACTGAAAACAAAGGGTTAGAAGAAAAGCTCTTTTGTTCAATATTCAACAACCCTGCATTATCAGTTAACAGCTTCTATCTGCGTGTTTAGATTTTCCAATAAAATCATCCAGCAAAGCAGAGAAGACCAGAATTTAAACCACATTGATGCTATTTCTAAGATAACATACTCTTTTCAGGCCCCTGGTGTATATCCAGAGAGGAAAAAAAGAAACAAACCCAAATGTTTCCCTTTTCATGCCAGCTATAACCATTTGAGCAACAAGGCCGAATCTCTACCATTCTCTGATCCAAACATTTTGAAAGAAGCACTTTGGGGAAAACGTCAAAGGTTCAGTTGGTTGATTTGGCAAACTAAAGCTAATCAGGCAGCCTCATTATCAAGTGCACAACTATCAGGGAGACTATATCAATACTGTATTGATGGCAGTCTACTGTTAGGATCAGGACTGAGAGAATCAATGCATTTCATGCAAGCCTTCAAAAGAACACCAAGCAGCAATGAAGTTCATTCACTGCTGACCAGGGTTTGACTTGAATCAACCATAGAGGTGAGAGGCTCTAGGGTCCTATGAGCCTTTGCCTTTTAGCTCCCTCAAAAGTGGGTCTCTGTTAAAGTATTAGGAACCAGAGGTCTGGTATAGCCATCCAAATTAAGTGCTTAAAGTGAAAGTGTTCAGTCTTCCACAACTGAGCCAAGCGATCCTGATTATGTGGCTGGAGCACTCAGGTGGGAGTCAGACCTGGTTTCTAGGGTTCTGGATTTTCTACTGTCTTGAGTAAGTCTCTTTCTCTTTTTCCCACCCAAATTTTGTCTGCTTTGATTGTATTGATTGGCAGATATTTGGGGCCATGATACTCTACTTCAGTGTCTACCACAAGGGGGCCCCAATCTTACTTGAGGCCTCTTAGTGCTACAGGTTGAACCTCTCTAGTCCGGCTTCCAGAAAATTTGCTGAACCATGGGAGGTCAATAGTGTCTAGCAGCATTACTACCACTTCCACTGTTTACTGAGCCCTTAGAAGACATTTAGGGGTAAACTAGAGCTAGATAACAGCACAGAACACTGAGAGACATTACTGGTGGCTGTAAACAAACTTTATGGGACTGCAGGAAACTTGGCGACACCCCTGATAAGTGGACATCTGGCTAACTAAAATCATGCTGGATCACGGATGTTGCCAGACCAGAGTGTGCCAGATTAGAGAGGTTCAACTTGTACAGCCGGTCCCCAAGTTGCGAACGGTCGACTTATGACCATTTTCAGTTACGACCAAAGCTGCAGTAAATGGTGGACCCCGAGTTTTGAATGCGAGCCGTGCTTACAAACAGCGCGGTCGCGTGTAACTCAATGGGGTCCGACTTACGAATGAACTGAGTTACGACCAATTGATTGGTCTGTAATCGGTTTGTAAGTCAGGAAGAGGCTGTACTATAAAAAACCTTCCTTCTTTGAGGCTACATCTAGAATGCACGTCTCTTTCAGAGGAAGCTTTTCCAGAAGAGATATTCCGAAAAAATTTCTTCCAAAAGTGAGTGTCTACACAGCAAAAGTGCATCGAAAAAGTGATCTGCTTTTTTGAAAGATAGCATTCACACTGAATGGATGCTCTCTCACATTTAAGCTGTGATTACTATGGATGGAATGGCCACCAGGGCACCTGTGCTTTTCCCTCTTTCCTCTTCTTTCGAAATAACTCCCTCTTCCCCGTCCACACACGCCTTTTTCCAAAAGAGCTCTTTTGGAAAAAGACTTCTTCCTCTTAGAAAAAGATTTATCTATGTCGGAAAACCCCCTCTGTTCTTTCGATTTTCTTTCAAAAGAACATGATTGCAATGTGGATGTAATTCAAGTTTTTTTGGAAAAACTCGTGTTTTTCCGAAAGAACTCTGTAGTATAGACATAGCCTTAGTCTCATTAGAATATTGTGGAAGCTGTGCTCATTTGTAAATCTGGTCCCACTTTCTAAAGTCTGCCCTGTGTGATACTTCATTGCTCTATAACATTCTGTGGCTAGACTTGGCCAGGATTTTGTCCTATTTCTATTGGCTTTTAGTTCTGTTTACAACTTTTGCTCACAGCTTAATGAGTTGATATATATTTTTAGAATAATCTTTGTAATTTCCAGAGGATGGGGCCAAGAGGAAGAGGAAGCCAAACTAAAAAAGCTGAAGATCTACAAAACTTTCAACAAACCTTATGGATTTAAAATAATTCCCCATGGCACTGTCTTGTCCCTCTAATGTATTTTTCTATCAAATGATAATGGTATGACCTTAATGAAACTAGGGAGGAGAAGTCATTAAAGTACTTTGCTTGATCAAATATTGCCTTGCCTTGCACTTCTATATTATGTTTCTAATCTTCCTTGATTAACAGCTATGCAAATTGTTATAACATGCTGAGCCTTGTCTATCTGTCTTTTTATTTACATTTTTTAAAAATGTTGAATGTGAAGACATTAACAACATTAACAAGCCTTGTTTAATTACACTCTTCCATTTGTATTTCTAGTCATGTCAATCTAGTGAACATCTTATGGGGAGATTAAAAGCTTTTTCTTCCTCTCTTGCAGGGCGATTTTCATTTCCTTCACTATCTACAGTAACTATACAGTTGAATAGCTCAGCTTCCAAAGAAATTGCTTTGTTTTTCCAAGGGCTTGTCTATATGGTGGGACAATATGCTTAACAATGCACAAGGGGAATGCTGTCTAAAGTGCATCAGTGTGTTACACATTTATGGGTCCACGTAAATCCTGCTGGTGTGTACTAAAGGCTGCCTAGTGTACTTTAAGGCAACACTGTTTCACACTCCACCTTGCTCTGACACTGACTTGCTGTGTGATCTTGAGCAAGTCACATAACCTCTCTGTGCTTCAGTTCTCTATTTGTTTACTTTGAATTATATTAGTCAGAAGACAAGGATGCGGGTTAGGAATTCGTATGTATAAAGCTCCTCTGTGGACCTTTGATAGTGCATATAAATGAAAAGTATTACATTATTAATGACTATGGCCCCAACCCAGAACTCAGCCTGTGATCTGCTTCTTCCTCACGCTATCACCACTGCCAATAACTATTCTCCAATCACAATTTAGCTGATATGTCTGGTTTTAAGAAGTGGAACAGAATCTAGTTTCAGCTTCTGTAGCTGCAATGATTCCACTATACTTTAAAAACATTAATTTTCTTTGGCTTGGGTGGGGGGCGGAGGAGAGCAAATCCTCACCTGGTGCAAATTGGCATAATTCCAGTTTAGGATCTGGCTGCAGACAGGAAGTAGGTCTGTTGAGAAAGGAGCAGACATTTTTATTACATCTGCAGTTTAATTCTATTTATTATTTGTATTACATAACCACTTAGAAACCTGGTCCCCTTTGTATAATTCTGTAGGCACCATGTGAGGCTAGGTGCTTATAATCACATGGACAGTTGCCTTCCTGAAGCCTTCATGATCGAAACAGAAAAGCCAAAGGGTGAGATGGGAAAGGGAGGAGTGAACTGTTTTGCAGAAATTTACACAGCAGGTGAGTTGCAGACAGAGACCAGAAACCAGGTTTCTTAATTCCTAGCCTAGCGCCTCATCCATTATTCCACACTGCCTCCACTGGTAAGCAGGGACTGCTGGAAAAATGTGTTCAGTGAGCAAACTTCTGACAAGCAAGGGTTAGTGAAATGAGAGAGGAAAAAATAGAGATTCTGAACTAGTCTAGTGGCAGCAGTGAGCTTGTTCCAAGAAGATGCACGCAAGCTGTTCCACAGCCCTGCAAAGCCAAGAAGAGAACCAGCCAAGGTACCAGACTAGAAGCCAAACAAAGATCCAGATGCCACTGCTGGGGGAAAAAAAAATACCAGCTCCTTCTCGGAGCTTGGCATTTGTGTCTTGAAGCCTCGCCAATTGTGCCCCATGAGTGATCGCAGAGGTAGGCAATGCTCCTGAAGCAGATAGATAAAGAGGTTGTAAGGGGACCACTTTCCACACAGCAATTAACAGGCAGAGACAGCACCAAGTGAATATTTCAATTGCATATACAGGAGGCGCCAATATGTTTTGCCATTTTGTGATTGTGTTCTAGAGGAGCCAGCAGAGCTGTTACAGCGAAGGCTCTGTTCAGTTGGCATTTTCATTGTAATCCCAATTTTTGAAGAGGGTTATAATTCAGCTGTTGTAATTAACAAGGGGATTAAAATTGGCGCACAGGCTCTCAGGCTGTCGTGGTTGCTGTTTTTAATTTTTTTTAAATGCAATCTTTTAAGCCCTTTTAGCAGTCGTTCATTTCTTTTCCGGTTACCTGTGCTAGCTTTAAATAGATAGGGCTGAAGTAAGGTTTGTCAGGTTTAAGAATTCGGTCTGGACAGGTTGGTGAAAAGTTCCTTTCTCCTAAGTAAGGATGATGGCTGTGATCTAAAACTTCTTACGCCTCTTATGATCTAAAACTCTTGGCTAGGTCTACACTGCAATGTTAAATCGGAAAAAGAAACGCAATTTGCAGTACACAAATTGCGTATCTTTTTCCGATTTACTGTCGAAAGAGGCTCTTTTGAAATTTGGCGTATCGTCACAGCGCCAAATGTCGAAATAAAGTGCTCTTTTGACACATCCCTTATTCCTCATAGAATGAGGTTTACAGGGATGGCGAGAGAGCAGGTCCGCTTTTTCGAAAAAATGTTTGAAAATTTCCTTGAATGCAGCATTGCTTTTCCAGTATACCTCTGGTATCCTGAAAATGCAATACAGTCTAGATGTAGCCAAGGTGTTGGTTACAAAAGTGGATGCTACACTCCCCAATACCAAGATGGCTTTATTAACAGCCAGCCTTTCACAGGTGTAATGTGGAGACTGTATATATTCCCACTCATTTTTATGAGATCCAGATTCACAAAGTGAATTACTTATAATGAAAACTATTCTGTTTTAAGCATTTCCGGAAATTCATGCAGTGTAGACACAGCCTGAGTGTCATGCACAAACCTGTTCTCTCCTGCCTAAAAGAATCGGTGCCTACATTTCTGCACTAAAAGTTCTGTAGGAGCTTAGGTTTCTGTCTCTGAGCATGCATGTACTCTAGCATCAGGCAGGCAGATGGGCATCTGTCCCACACCTAAGCCCCAGCACAACCCTCCAGCCAGGTGAAGATATGTGTCTTACCTGTAGGGGCTCAATCCAGTAGGCATGCTCGTCTCATTCTCGCTTCTTTTGGACATCTCCTAGGTGTAACCGTGTTAGTCTCTGAAGCTATGTTTACACTGTGGTTTTTTTTGCAGAAGAGGATATGCAAATGGTGCACTCATTTGCATTTCTTCCTCCGATTATTTTTGCGGAAGAGGTTTTGCCACTAAAAAGCCCCATGTACACGGGGTAATTTGTCAGGAAAAAACCCTTTTTCATAAGGTCCTGTAAACCTAAATTTTTGAGAAATTAAGGGATCTTGCGAAAAAAAAAATTTCTGACACATGGCCCCGTCTACATAGGGCTCTTTTGTGGCAAAACCTCCCCTGCAAAAATAATCGGAGGAAGAAATGCAAATGAGCATCCAATTGCATATCCTCTTCCGCAAAAAAAATAAAAAAAAGAAATGCAGTATAGACATAGGCTGAGGAGCTACAGGACTACTTTTCAAAGTTACAGACTAACAAATATAAATAGATATATAAAAACAGTATCATGAGCTTTTGTGGGCACCACCTGCTTCCACCTGAGGAAGTGGGTTTTGTCCAGAAAAACTCTTGATTGATTGATTTCATTCATTCATATATACATTTGCTAGCCTGTAAGGTGCTACAGGACTACTTGTTTCACTTGGAGTTAACTTTCCCCAGCCATTTGTGGACACTGCCAGTCTGTGCCAGTACAGGGAGACAGAAATCTACACCTTTTCATGAGTCCACTTCTCTCCCGCTCATCGTGGCCAGCTTGTGGCTGATGGGTAACTAGTAATGCATCTGCTTGCTGATGAGCCTCATGAAGCGGCACATGTGTGGGTCTTAAACACTCAAGAAGGGAACCGAGATGTTTACAGGGTCCAGTCCTGAGTCTGGCAGTGCAGATTCCACCCTTAGAACTCTCTTCCTGCAGCTGAGTGTTGAGACAACACCCAGAAGTCGAGCATCTTATGCAATAATCCATGGGCTAACACACTAGATTGGGACATAGGAGAGCTGGGTTGCATTCCTATTCTGTGGGTAAACCAACACTCTCTGGGCCCCTGTACAATGTGGCAGGGGGGCGGATCCATGCTCCCAGAAGGGGTGGAACTCCAGGAAGAAGGGGTGTGGCTGGGTCAGTTGGCCCTCAATACCACTTGGACCACACATCCCCCAGCGCTGTCTGGAAGCTGCCACCTTGGGCCCCAGCAATGTTTTAACAGCTGCTGCCAAAGTAGCAGCAGAAGCAGCTAGAAGCCTTGGGCCCCTTTGACTTACCAGACCCTGGGGCAGTTGCCCCCTTTGGCCCTCAACAGTGGGCCTGTATTTAGATCTGCAAGTGCCCAGCTGGATGACTTTGCAGAAGTCACCTCTGCCATCTGTACCTCCGCTTTCCTATCTGTAAAATGGTGACAATGATAACTCCCTTTGTAAAGGGCTTTGAGAAGTGCTGCTTAAAGACTCTTTATGAGAGCTAAAGTGGTGTTTGCTTCAGCCAATGCTCTTGGTGGGAAAGCCTGTGTGTTTCTCAGCCAATTTCTTTTGAAGCACAGTTAGGCATGAGAGTGGGGATGAAGGGAATAGGACTGCATTTTTGGTACTTTGTTGCCCACTCTGGCAATGGCTGAGGGGTTTTCCTTGTCCTGGGACCAAGACATACCATTTTCTCAGTAAGCATGACAGTTACTTTTTCTCCTATAAATTGTTTGCCCCTGGAGCAGTAAGTGCATTGTTTGACGGTATTTGACAATCACTCTTCATTGGTTTGCTGGGTTTGACATTTTGTGGTAGTGTTGAGGCTGGGGTACGTGTGTTTGTCAGCTGAAATTTTGCTGACAATTTTCTTGACTGGCACAGCAACTGACGTGCATTTCCTGAGGAGATATTTCCACATTCTCATTGTTCTCCAGGAACCGGCTCCACAGCTCCATTTGGCTGGGAACTGCAGTCAATGGGCTCTGTGGAGGCAGCATGCACCACACAGAGCTGCCTGTCTGATCCTACACCTAGGACAAGGGTGGGCAAAAAGGCCTCCGCGGGCCAAATCCAGCATGCTAAGCAGATTGATCCAGCTCTCGGTGGCCCTGCCACTCTCCTGCGCAGGCCAATTAGAGCAAGCCCGGAAGTATCCTGGCTCCGCCCCTTCTGCTTGAGGCCCCACCACTTCTGGTGAGGCCCGGGGTCACTTCAAAAATTTCTGAAGTGGCCCCCAGCAAAAAATTATTGCCCACCCCTGGCCTAGGAACTGAGGGATACGCAGCGTCTGGGAAGTCCACTGAGATAAATGCCACCCAAAGCTTGCACTCCCTCCCATACTCTAAACACCTGCCCCCACCCTGAATCTCTTCTGGCTTTCAGACTGCTTTCCCAGAGCTCATTCCTGCGCAGAAAGCCCGTATGCCCTTCCACACCCAAATTTCCTGCTTCAGTCTGCATCAAACTCTCCCATGCATCAAACTCTTCAGCTCCAACCCTTATCCTTGAACCCTTTGTTTCTTCCCCCATCCCAGCCTGCATCCCCAGCTGGAGCCGTCACCCCCTCCTGCATCCTACTTCCTGCCGCATCCCAGTAAAAACGAGGGAGTAAATAATGGTGAGGGAGAGCAAGTGATGGGGGAGGGGGAGTAGGAGAGGAGAAAGGAATGAGCAGGGGCAGGCCTCAGAGAAGGGGTGAGGTCATTGTGTTACATTTTGTGTGATTGGAAAGTTGGCAACCCTAATCTCAAGTATTCACTGTCTTATTTTAAAATACAAAATTGGGTCCTTTTCTTTGATGTCTTGTGTCAGGACATTTAGGGTTCATATTTTTAAGCTTTTCTCTGCAACTGCATCAGCCGGAATCTTTCCTTTTAAAATGGCAACTGAGAATTTCACATAGACACATGACACCAGGAGCTGTGGTGGTTAGAAAACCCACCCAGTTTTATGAGACTCAGGATAAAACCAAGAGCATTGGACATGATGCCCTGTTCCTTTAAGTGTTTGAACACCCTCCTTTCCCTAGTGCCAGGCCTCACTTTTGGGTTAATTCCACTTTTGCAGCCAGAACAACCAAGCCCACCACCAGAGCAGACAACTTTGTCTCCCTCCTCCTCTGCTGGGTACAGATAGAACCTTTAATGACGAAAGATTTTTATCCTTTTCATGTTCAGTGTTGCCTTTGCCTGAAGAAGGAGGAAATGTAAGCAAATAATAGTACAGGCACCTGGAGGCACAAAGTGACAGACTGATGCTGGGACAACATGCACTAGCCAGCTAGAGAGGAGGGAGAAGGTAAACAAAAATAGAACAGAGGAATAGGCTGCTAATCAGAACCACTAAAAAAAGTGCGGAGGAAGTAAGTAGTCATATTGGTTGACCACCTGCAAGCAGGCAAAGGAGGAAAAGCAGCGTAGCCTGAACAAAAGGGGCTGTGTCTACATTGGCGCGATCTTGTGCCAAAGCGGCCGCTTTTGTGCAAAAACATGTTGCCTGTCTACACTGGAGGGGAGTTCTTGTGCAAGAACACTGACGTTCTAATATGTGAAATCACTGCTTCTTGTGCAAGAACTATGATGCTCCCACTCAGGAATAAGCCCAACTGTTCTTGCGCAAGAGGCCAGTGTAGACAGGCAACATGAATTTCTTGTGCAAGAAAGCCCAATGGCTAAAATGGCCATCGGAGCTTTCTTGCGCAATGCTCTTGCGCAAAAGCACATATCTTGCACAAAGGCACATGCCAGTGTAGACGCTCTCTTGCGCAAATACTTTAACACAAGAACTCTTGTGTTAAAGAGTATTTGCTCAAGATCATGCCAATGTAAACGTAGCCAAGGTGTATAGCCATCAGAGAAAGGCAGCTAAAGGAAGAACTCTGCTACCTTTAGCTGCCCCCTCTGCTGCCTTAACCGATCCATCATTTTAACATGGGTCCTGCTGTCTGGCCCACATCCCAGCCCTGAGGTCCTGCTTTCAGGATCCTGCCCATGCTGTCTTCTGGTCCCTCCATGACCAGGGCTTCTCCAGCTCCACGTGGCTGGCCACTGCCAGAGCTAACTAGCAACGGCTGGTTAACCAGTAAGCTTACTAGTAAGTTGTGCCCTGTGCAGATACAAATGTCTAACTGCAGATGCAGAGATCCACGGATAGACACCGAGATCCGCAGGGCTCTGCTCCTGAGAGCCACTGTGGCCAGTGGAGAGGTGCGTGGTCTGGGTGTGTCTGGAAGCCTGTGACACATACTGGAAGCCACAGAGCAGTACGACCCTAGATAGAAGATGCTGCAGTTGGGGGTGGAACAGATGTACTGCCGGGAGGAGCTGCCAACAGAGGTAGCTGGCTCTTGGGAGCAACAAGACCACGTTGTTGGCTGTAGCGGCTCTTGGGAATTTGTCCTGATGTCTATCTGCAGGTGGACATTTGTATCCACTCAGGGTTCTACCCTCAGGCTTGCCAGTGCGCTTACTGGTTAGCCTTTTAACATGTAGCATGTAGCCGGAAGAGGCAGGCTGAGCACAGATAGTGCACAGTAACAACAAAAGTCAGTTTTGCTGAAGTCGAAAGGGTATCTGGGAAGTCCTGTAGTCCCACAGGAGAGCAGAGAAAATGGCAATTTTTGTGGGCAAGGTCGGTGAATTTGAAGACAACTGAGAATTGTGGGTGGTGTGCTTCCAATGTTTTGAGCAAGTTTTAACCTGCAACATCATTCAGATGGACAATAGTAATAGAAACGTAGTTGTATTAGTTTGGTCTTGCTGAAACAAAAGACAAGATGGGAGCTGGGAATTCGTAACATGGAAAAAGACAGGACCTCTTGGGACACTAAAACTTACAGTTGTACATGTTTTCAGAGGCTGGAGTCAGGTTTGGCATCTGGATAACACCTTTGATTGAAGGAGTTCCTACAAGAATGGAACTGGGATATTATAGTGGCCTTTACAATTTTGCAGCTGCCTCTCACCAGAAGAGTCTCTGGAAAAAATCTCCATGGTTTTTGAAGATTTACACTGAAGAAAGTTGATCCCAAAGGAGATGTTCAGGGTGGAAGTTCAGTCAGATGGGACAATCCAGTCATTTTACCTTGGTATGTGATGTAAGGAAAGTATCTTGAGAAGCTATAGATCAAGGTGGTCATAAAAACATGTTGAAATCTTCAAAAAGTACTGGTCAGACACTCCAAGATATTTGAAAAAGAGCTTGGACAAAGAGCAGAGAACTTTGCTGACACGCTGCTTAAATTTGAAGGCTAGCCAAAATATCACAAGCCACAATTGTGCCTTATGCTCTGAAGCCTCTGGTGGAAGCTGATTTGGACTGATTAGTGAACATCAGAGTCGTCTTGCCGGTTTCACACTGTGAGTGGGCTGCAGTTATTGTACTGGTGATCAAGAAGGATGGTTGTGTCCAAATTTGTAGAGATTGCAAGTGAATCCAATTATATTTGCAGACTAGTATCCACCACCTCATATTGAAGGCTTGCTTGCCACTTTTAGCAGTGAATGGTGTTTCAGTTAATTAGATTTGTTCAGTGCACATCTACAAGTGGAAATTGATCTGACATCTTGCAAATATCTCACAATCAACACACAGAAAGGCTTGTTTTGTTACAACAGGTTGATTTTCTGTCTCACTTTGGCACCTGCCCTGTTCCAGAAAGCCCCAGATGAGATTCTGAAGGGACTGAATAGAGTTCAGTGCTATTTGGACAATGTCGTAGTTGCAGGAAAGGATCCAGGAGCTCGTCTTAGAAATTTGGATGCTGTCCTGCTGTGTTTGGAAGATGATGGACTGAGAGTTCATTGAGGGAGATGTGAGTTTTTCAGACTGTCTGATAAATATCTTGGACTTGTAATTGATGCTATGGACTTAAGGAAATCACCAGAGAAAGAAAAGGTGAGTCTTGAACTGTCACTACCAGAAATTGTGCCACAATTACATTTGTTCTTAGGACTGCTTAACTAAATGGAGGCAGTACTGGTACCTGTTACAAGCAAAGAAGAAATGGATTATAGAATGTGAGTGTACATTTGAGAGAGCAAAAACTTTTGACATTAGTTGAGGTTCTTATGTGTTGTGATCCTTCACTGCCGTTGCAATGGGCTTGTGATTCTTTGGATGCTTTTTACTCTTCCTTGCATATTCCAGGCCTATCTTGTAAATGTTTCCTTAGCTGTTCCCCCTTATCTTAGCTAGTACAGACATTCTGTTTCCAGCCTGATGACCCATTTACCTACCTAATCCTCTCTCCCAAGGAAAAAAGCCTCACCCATGTCCAATTACTCATGTCAAGCCAGGCCTACATTCTATGCTTTTGTTTTTCTTTTTCAGATTAGCATTTATTTCATTTGCATCATATTCCTGTCTTTCTACCCAGCAACACATTCTTAAGACCACAGGAGTTGTCATCATTTGAAACCTAATTAATTGTGGGCTCAAAGTATGAACCGGGGGTGCAAACTCAGAACCTCTGCTATAGTCCACTAAGGTTTACTTTTGCATTATAAATTTGCTTTGCCTATATAGCTTCTCTCTGTAATCCTAACTGTGCTTTTAATATATTGTAAAAATCCTGGTACAAAATGTAAAAAAAAAAAAAAAAAAAGAAGTTCCATTTGTCACCACAGGAAATTGAAGTGTGAAATAGCTTATGGGCCACTTAAAACAACATTCCTTGGGTTCATACTAGAGCTGGACTTTGGCCACCGCACAATACGTGTTATCACCAGCATTGGAAGTTTTCACTTTACCAGCCAATGGCTACGTCAACACTGGCAAGATTTTGCGCAAATACTTTTAACGGAAGAGTTTTTCCATTAAAAGTATTTGCGCAAGGAAGCATCTACACTGGCATGTGCTTTTGTGCAAGAGATGTGCTTTTGCACAAAAGCATCCATGCCAGTGTAGATGCTCTCTTGTGCAAGAAAGTTCCGATGGCCATTTTAGCCATCGGGCTTTCTTGCACAAGAAATTAACGTTGCCTGTCTACACTGGCCTTTTGCGCAAGAATACTTGCACCAAGAGGGCTTATCCCTGAGTGGGAGCGTCAGAGTATTTGCACAAGAAGCACTGATTTTGTATATTACCACATCAGCGTTCTTGAGCAAATACTCGCGGCCAGTGTAGACAGGCGGCAAGATTTTGTGCCTGCTTTTGCGCAAAATCTTGCCAATATAGACACAGCCAAAGTGTCTCAACTTTGTTTTTTGAAGTCTGTTCTCCCAGAGTGAATTCACGTGCCAGTAATAGTCATGGTAAGATAATTACTCTTGCTCATAGAAATCCCTTACGGTGCAAATAGCAGTTCAAGTTGAGGGACCAATTTATTTCACATTGGGTTGCAGTGGGTTTTATCTTTAACTCTGTGGTATTGGACCTTAGTTCATTTTCTTACCCTGTGGCAACAGTACCACCTGTCTTGTACCAAACGTTTAACTGTTCTGTGTGGTGATAATACTTGCACCATACAACATAAAGCAGCTTTTTCCTTTATAGCATGTATCCCCCACATACTACACATGATGTTATTAGAACACATCATTTTAATTTAGTATTTTCTTATGTGAAGCTGCTGGACCCTGATCATCAGCATTCGGGCAGATAAAGGGAAATGATTTTTCCCCCCTTATTTGACACTGGTGAGGCCACATATGGAGTACTGCATCCAATTCTGGGCCCCCATTACAGAAAGAATGTGGACGCCTTGGAGAGAGTCCAGAGGAGGGCAACAAAAGTTATTAGGGGGCTGGAGCACATGACTTACGAGAAGAGGCTGAAGGATTTGGGTTTATTTAGTCTATAGAACAGAAGAGTGAGGAGGGATTTCATAGCAGCCTTCAACTACCTGAAGGAGGGTTCCAAAGAGGATGGAGAGAGGCTGTGAGACACACATGACAGAACAAGAAGTTGCAGTGAGGGTGGTCTAGGTTGGATATTAGGAAAAATTATTTCACTAGGAGGGTGGTGAAGCACTGGAATGGTTTACCCAAAGGGTGATGAATCTCCATCCCTAGAGGACTTTAAGCCCCGGCTTGACAAAGCCCTGGCTGGGATGATTTAATTGGGATCGGTACTGCTTTTAGCCGTATGCCTCTACCACATGAGCTAAAAGCCAACTCGCTCTTAGCGAAGGCTGTAGAGCAGTGGTCTCAGTGCCTCAGGGTTACAGTTAAAAGAAATTACAGCATTGTGCGTGCATGCGTGTGCGTTCACACGCACACACACGCACACAATTAACAAAGGTTCTGATATTTTGATGAAATGCTTGGTTATGTTCCCACAGCATGTCTGTCGGCAGCAAACCAATTTTAAACAATTCAGATCCTTTGCCAATCCTATTAAGTGTCTTTTGGTGTAGTTGCCCCTGTCTTGGCAGTTTTTAAAGTATATCTTTTGTACAGAAGTCCTTTCAACAGTTTTTTAACTATAGTCCACCAAATTTTAGTTCTTTAGGTAATACCAGATTGGTAAAATTCAGTACAAAAATGACCCATAAATGAATAGAACACTTTTGTACTATCTTTCATTAATAGGTCTTAATCCTCAACCATTTGGACTTCGTTCTAGTCCAGGAACATTTAATCCTTTAAAAATTATTTACAATACTCCACCATATCATTTATTATTTTTTACTTCCTTAGTAACATTTATTTTACACCACAGTTAAACAGCAGTTGCCCAGGCTGTCAGTTGTTGGAGGTTTTGTCATGTTTTAAAATGGCTACTGCACCATTCAAAGTAGCTCCATCAACCATAATTAATAATCCGTTAAAAGAAAACAACATTTGGATGGTGCTTTTGAGTAGGAGGTAGGAAATTGGGCGTCACTCCTTGTATTTATTGATTTTTTTTTCCCCCTTGGTGCTGGGTTAATTTCTGTTTCACAGCTACATGAAAAGAGAAACAACCTAGGGTGGCTCATCTTTGGATCCCTTATAAGATTTTAATCAAGTAGCATAAGAACGGCCATACTGGGTCAGACCAATGGTCCATCTATTTCAAGATCCTGGCTTCCAACAGTGGCCAATGTCAGATGCTTCAGAGAGAATGAGCAGAATGGGACAACTATCGAGTTATTTATCTCCTGTTGTCAACTTCCAGGTTCTGGCAGTTAGTGGCTTAGGGTTGTGGTACCCACAACTCCAGAGCATGGAGTTGTATCCCTGATCATCTTGGCTAATACCATCTGATGGACCTGACCTCTCTATGAACGTCTCTAATTATTTTTTTTAACCCAGTTATTGTTTTGATGCTCATAGTGTACCATAGCAACAAGTTCCACAGGTTGAGTATCCATTGCGTGAAGTACTTTGTTTTAAACCTGCTGCCTGTTTGTTTTGTTGAGTGGCCTGTGGTTCTTGTGTTGTGTTAAATAGCACTTCTTTATTTACTTCATGCCATTTGTGATTTTATAGACTTCTATCATTGCCTCTTTAGTCATCTCTTTTCAAAGCTAAAGAGACTCAGCCTGTTTAATCTCTCCTCATGTGGAGGCTGCTCCATACACCCCTAATCATTTCTGTGGCCCTCCTCTGTACCTTTTCAATTTCTAATGTATCTTTTTTGAGATGATTCCATGGATGTTCCCACCTAACTTTGTTAGGACCGAGATTGTTTCCAGCCTGATGACCTGTTTATCTCCCTAATCCTCTCTCAAGAAATGAAGCCTCATCCATGTTCAATTACTCATGTAAAGGCAGGCCTACATTCCACTGCCTTGTGGTTTAATTATTTACATTTCTTTTACCTCCGCCTTTACTGCATAGACTTCATGTTCTGTAGGAATTCACATTCCTTTCATGATTTAACTTCCATTTTTAATAGGCTCTTCACTCCAGCAGAGAAAGGTATCACACAGTCAAATCAGTGGAAGTTAAAGCTACACAAATTCAGAATGGAAATGAGGTCAAAAACCTAGACCACAAGAGAAATTACATTAGAACTGTTTACTCAGGATCATGGTGAAATCTCCATTTCTGACACTTTTTAAATCAAGTTCAGACATTTTTCTAAAAGATCAACTTTAGGAATTCTCTTGGGGAAGTCCTTTAGTCGGTGTTATGCAGGAGATTGGACGAGATGATCACAGTGTTCCTTATGGCCTTGGAATCTATGAACCTAGCCATTTTTGATAGTTTAGCCCCCATGTCCCTTCTGCACTGATTTAATGCTAAAGACCCCAGTGCGCTTTTGATAAGCCGATGGATTTCATCTTGGTCTCCATGGCCAAAATTTTACCGTCACTGACATTGCTGTGCTAGTGAAACTAGAAGAAACACTTCTGACATTTGAAGACTAAGCCTGGTAAGTTTTTAAAAAATATTTTGTATTCCCAAAAGCTTACTGTTTAATCAATATTTCAGTGAGTATTTGCAAATATAATAATTAATGAAGGAAAACCTATTGGCCACCTTGGGTTAAGTGGACCATGGCGTAAGAATTCAACTTGTTTAATTTGGAAAAGAGAAGCTGAGAAGGGACATAACAATTTTCAAGTATCTAAAAGGGTTCAGAAGGAGGAGGGGGAAAAATTGTTCTCCTTGGCCTCTGATGGCAGGACAAGAAGCAATGGGCTTAAATTGTAGGGAGGTTTAGGTTGGACATTAAGAAACACTTCCAAACTGTTAGGGTGGTTAAACACTGGAATAAATTGCCTAGGGAAGTTGTGGAATCTCCATCACTGGAGATATTTAAGAGCAGGTTGGATAGACATCTATCAGGGATGATCTAGGTCCTGCCGTGAGAGCAGGGGACTAGACTTGATGACTTCCCGAGGTCCCTTCTTGTTCTGGTATTCTGATTTTATTATAAGACCTTGCAATTTTAGTGTATGGCCTTTTAAGGATGTCAGAATAAAGCCTCAGTGGCTGACTGTGCTTATACAGATGGGATCGTGGGAGAGGGAATAAGAGACGATTCACCCTTGAATTCTATTACTACAAGACAAAGCAGACTTGAAATTGCTAGAGATTAGAACTATGAGTGCAGTCTGTGGTCCCAGTCATATTGAATGACATCAGAACAAACCAAGAGACCTATTTTGTCTGTGTATTATTTTAGATCCAGCATCAAATGAATCCTTTGTGGACCTTCACTGAAGTCAATGGAGTCACATGAAACATATTTGATGTTCAAGGTTTATCTACCTTTAATCTAGAGAAGCCAAAGAACTTTTGGTAAAGAGGGCTTGAGGGGTTTATTTTGTCAAGTATTCAATCCTCTCGAAAATATGTCTGGATCCAATCTATGAGCCTTGGGCTTCAGTACATTGCAGATTGATGTGTAGGTCACCTGATTTTCCTGAATAATTTCACAATTTACTAATTATTCCTTGAGGGAGGTTCCACTTTTTTGTGTTTGCCAGTATGGGTGCATCTGCACAGCACTCTAAACTCGAAATAAGATACGCAAATTGCAAATCTTATTTAGAATCTAATTCAAAATAGCTTATTTTGAAATTTAGCATGTCTACACAGCACCAAATTTAGAAATAATGTGCTATTTCGAGCCATCCCATAACCCTTGTGCAACTAGGTTTATTAGGATGCCACAATAGCACTCCCATTATTTCAAACATATTTCATCTGGATTTAAGATTGACAGTCTTTTTTAAGGTTTGTCCTTGCTTGGATCTGAGAGAAAACGGGTGTGATTTTATCCGATATCATAGCTGGGAGATGCCATTTTGAAGAGCATGCTGTCTTGCTTGCCCCCACTGGTATGACCTTGCACGCCATGGGCAAAGACATGCCAGCAGTAGACTCTTGAAAATGGCATCCTCCATCTGATGCGACCTTATATGCACTAAGCATGTGAGATTGCACCGATGGGGTTGGGATCATGCTGCTCCCATGTACCTGAAGGTTCAGTATTCTGGGGATGTGGCAGTAGCTACCCTAGTCATTAATAATTTTTGAAATGTCCTGATAATGACGCTAGTTCCTATGTAAAATACTGCCTACTCTAAGGACAGATGCAGTTGCGGGATTACTGTTCCTAACACACATGCACTGTTGACTCAGGAAGATGGTCACATGGATGTTTAACAGTGTCTGGCTGGGAAATGTCTTTTATTTTGTCCCATGAAAAGTATTAGTCAAAATATTTTCCAAACATATTTTTTGAGTGTGAGTTTTGGTTAAAAATATATTTTTTTTTCATTTTTTAACCATTAGTAGCTGAAAATCAAGAAATGTCAGCTTCATGGACCAAAACCCCCCAAACACTCCCAAAACTACAAAGCTTTATTCATGGTTCTAATTTTTTCAGTCTTTTACATTCTGAAAATGGAAACATCTTTTCCAGTAAAAACTCTGGAACCATCTAGTTGAAATAGATGTTTTCTGTGCAGACTTCTATTTTTGACAAAAAAAATCACTTAAAAGTAGATGTGAATGAAATGCTTCATTAAAACTTCTATTTAACAAAACCATCTTCAGCAGCATCTCACATCTGCAACAGGGAACAGTATCAGAATTAATTGAACTTAAAAAAGATGCAAATTGCGTAGCTTATTTTGAGGTAATTGCGAAATAAAGCACTATTCCGACAAATCCCCTAACCCTCATGGAACAAGGGTTACAGGGACACTGGAATAGTGTACCTGTTATTTTGAAATATATTTTGAAATAATGGGCATGTTTAAAGATGTGGAATTGCTTTTTCGGGTTACTTCCAGTATACCGAAATAGCCCTACTGTCTAGATGTAGCCTAAGTGATCAATCCATCGTTACCCATTCCCAGCTTTTGGCAAATGTAGGCAAGGTACACCATCCCTATCTAGCCTCCATTAATTTATCTAGCTCCTTTTTGGCCTTTACAACATCCCAGGGCAAAGAGTTCCACAGGTTGACTGTATGTTGTGTGAAGAAATACTAATAACATTGGTTTTCACTTGGGTTTTTCTAAAGTCTTGCTGTGCACCATGCATACGTGACCAAGGCCTGATAGACTTTTCTGATTGGAATTACCATTTGGGTCAGACCCATGTCTATCATAATTCAAAATGATCTAGACAAATTGAAGAAATGGTCTGAGGTAAACAGGATGAAGTTTAATAAAGACAAATGCAAAGCACTCCACATAGGAAGGAACAATCAGTTTGATACATACAGAATGGGAAGTGACTCTCTAGAAAGGAGTACAGCAGAAAGGGATGTAGGGGTTATAGTGGGTCACAAGCTGAATATGAGTCAGCAGTGTAATGCTGTTGCAAAAAAAGCAAACATGATTCTCGGATGCTTTAACAGGTGTGTTGTGAGCAAGACACGAGAAGTCATTCTTCCGCTCTACTCTGCACTGGTTAGGCCTCAATTGGAGTATTGTGTCCAGTTCTGTGCACCGCATTTCAAGAAAGATATGGAGAAATTGGAGAGGTTCCAGAGAAGAGCAACAAGAATGATTAAAGGTCTAGAGAACATGACTTATGAAGGAAGGCTGAAAGAATTGGGTTTAGAGAAGATTGTGGGGGGACATGATAGCAGTTTTCAGGTATCTAAAAGGGTGTCATAAGGAGGAGGGAGAAAACTTGTTCATCCTGGCCTCCTAGGATAGAACAAGGAGCAATGGGCTTAAACTGCAGCAAGGGAGGTTTAGGTTGGACATTAGGAAAAAGTTCAGGGTAGTCAAATACTGGAATAAATTGCCCAGGGAGGTTGTGGAATCTCCATCTCTGGAGATATTTAAGTGTAGGTTAGATAAATGTCTATCAGGGATGGTCTAGACAGTATTTGGTCCTGCCATGAGGGCAGGGGAGTGGACTCGATGACCTCTCAAGGTCCCTTCCAGTCCTAGTATTCTATGATTCTATGATCGCCCATGTGAAAGTCCTAACCACTCAGCAAAAAGTTAAAAGGAGGCCACCTCTACTAACCCTTCCCCCTCTCCCGAAGTTTCAAAAAATTTGGGAATAGTCCTGGGTCCACCAAGACTTTCTTTTGCAAAGTATTCACCCCAAAATGTTCACCCACCTCAAATCCTGATATCTGGTTAGCTTCTTTTTGACCATACCGACACATGAAGAAGAGGACTTCCTGGAACAATCTACACTGACACCCTGGTCTCTTTCTTGGATTCAGAGTTAATTTAGAACCTGGTAAGAAGGTAAACAAGTAGTTTAATATTTTCTCTCCAATGTGTATTACCTCACATTTACTGACATTGATTTTCACTGTGTTGCCAATTCACATAATTCTTGAAGTCTCTCTTGAGTTCTTCACGGTCCTTTCTAGTGTTCAATAACCTAAATAATTGTGTGTCATCTGCAAATGTTAGCTCACTTACTCACTCATTCTTTTCAAAGCAGTATAGGAAAGGCTGGCAGCACGGTCTATTATTACGTTTCCTTGACATTGCATGTGATAAGACACTGTTTTCAGTTGTTTATAAGTTTGGTAGATGCATTTAGGCTGAAATTTTCCATTCTAGGTGTCTTTCTCTGGCTTAATTTTTTTTGAAAATTTGGATAATGGATCTAGGACAAATAGCCAGGAGTGGGGAAGAGACAGAACTGGAATAAACACAGATTCAGAGCACAGGGCAGCAGAAATCATGTTGGCGGGGGCGGGGGAGGGGGGGGGGGGGGGGACACGGATGACAACAAACAGAATAGTCTGTGCCCACTGGGACCTCCTCCCCTCCAGAACCTAGAATGTCTCACCAAGTGTTGAACAATACAGAGGATGACAACCTACTACTTTTATCAGTCACTTCATTAGTTCAAGTGACAGAGAATTGTAGCAGCTCCTGTACATTTCAAAGGAAGAGAGGCAGCGGGAACCTGCTAGTGAGAGTTCTCCTCTGTGCCTCTTCATTTGAAATGTACAAGAGCTACAAGTGGCTCTTGTAAATTTAAAAGGGAGAGGATCAGGAGTCAGGACCAGCATAAGTGGGACTGTTTCAATCCCTGCTTACACTGTTTTCCCCTCTGCATTCCCTGCCTCCCGCAGAGACGATGTTGGGGGGAATCAGCTTTTAAGCCAGCTCCCCCAGCACTGACTCCTGCTCCACGCTTTGCTGTCTCTCTCTGATAGAGGCAGCAAAAAGGGGGGGGGGGGAAGCGACTAGTTGGGTAGTTGACTAGTCGCTTACATCTCTACTTTAGCCATGATGTAAATAGACCATTTCATCCTCTTCTGTTTGAGGCAGTATCTGTGCCATTAACTATCATCTTAGAAGAGTCATGGAAGTCAGGAGAGATTTCAGAAGACTGTGAAAGTGAAAATATAGTGCCCATCTATAAAAAGGGAAATAAGGACAACTCAGGAAACATACAGACCAGCCAGTTTAACTTCTGTGCCAGGAAAGATAATGGAGAAAATAATTAAGGAATTGATCTGCAAACATCTGGAAGATAATAAGATAAGTAACTGTTAGCATGGATTTGTAATAAACAAATAATGTCAAACGAGTCTGATAGCTTTCTTTGATAGGATAACGAGTCTTGTGGATAAGGGGGAAGCCATGGACGTGGTATTCACAGACTTTGATCTAGTCTCACATGACCTTCTTATCAATAAACTAGGGAAATAGAATGTAGATGGAGCTACTATAAGGTAGGCACATAACTGGTTGGATAACCATTCTCAGAGAATAGTTCCAGTGATGCTGGAAGGGTATAACAAGTGGGGTTCCATAGGAATCAGTTTTGGGACTGGTTTTGTTCAATATCTTCATCAACGATTTAGATAATGGCATAGAGAATATGCTTATAAAGTTTGTGGATGATACCTACCTGGGAAGAGTTGCAAGTACTTTGGAGGACAAAGTTTTAACTAAAAATAATCTGGACAAATTGGAGAAATGGTCTGAGGTAAATAGAATAAAGTTCAATAAGGACAAATGCAAAGTACACCACTTAAGGAGGAACGATCAGTTTCACATATCTAAAATGGGGAAGTGACTGTCTAGGAAGGAGAAAGGGATCCAAAGATCTAGGAAAGAGAAAGGGGTCTAGGGATCATAGGGGACCACAAGCTAAATTTGAGTCAGACACACACTGTTGGAAAAAAAAAAAGTCTGAGTAAGACACTCTACTCTGTGCCGATTAGGCCTAACTGGGCACAACATTTCAGGAAAGATGTGGAGAAATTGGAGAAGGTCCAGAGAGGAGCAACAAAAATTATTAAAGGTCTAGAAAACACGACCTATGAGGGAAGAATGAGAAAATAGGGTTGGTTTAGCTTGGAAAAGAGAATACTGAGAGGGGACCTGATAACAGCTTTCAAATGACTAAAGAGGTGTTACAGGGACGGAGAAAAGTTGTTCTCCTTGGCCTATGGTGATAGGATGAGAAACAGCAAGAGAGATTTGGTTGGACATTAAGAAAAACTTCCTAATTGTCAGTGTGGTTAAGCACTAGAATAAATTGCCTGGGGAGGTTGTGGAATCATTGGAGATATTTAAGAGCAGGTTAAATAAGCATCTGCAAGGATCTAGATGATGCTTGGTCCTACCATAAGTGCAGGGGACTGGACTTGATGACCTCTTAACGTTTCTTCCAGTTCTAGTAGTCTGTGATTCTTTTTCTATCAGTTTTGGAGCCATGACACTATTTTGCCTCTCACTGTTCAAGCTTTTTCTCTCACCATTTGAGAGAATGATCCTTAGCTTTTCTGAGTTTTCTAAAGGACTGTTGGGATTGCAATATCACAAGAGACAAACTCACGTACAGTTGAAGGAGAAAGGAATTTCTGAGTCTGGTTAAAATGTTGAGCTGATTTTAACACCTTTCTAAGGCTATGTCTACATAGCAGCATTATTTTGGAATAACTAACGTTTTCCAAAATAACAGAGTGTGTACACTGCAAGCCATTGTTTTGAAATAATGGTGAGCTGGATAACTTCTTACTCCGACTCATGGTTACCCTCATTTCACCAGGAGTACGGGAAGTCAAAAGGAGTGTGTTCTTCCTTCAACTTCCTGCTGTATAGACAGTGCCAAAAGCTGAGTTAAGCTATTTCGACTTAAGCTATGCAATTAACACAGCTCAAGTTGCGAGGCTTAATTTGACTTTAGCCTTGCTATGTAGACTGAACTTGAGAGGAAAGCTTTTTTTGTGATAGAACCAGACTTCTCCAGTGCCCATTAATTGGGGGATGAAAAATGCTCCTTCTTCAGTCACCCATCAACATCAAGGAAGTCAAGAGCTTATATTTCTGATAATTTGAAGATAAACTACCAGAGGAAAAAACAAATATCAATAAAAAAAATACACAGAAATCTTTCAGGCCTTTATATTTCATGAAGAAGATCAAAACACAACATTTTTTCTCCTTTGAAGGCCCTATTTATAAAAAGACACTGACAGGAGTCCATTGAAAAGGCAATGGTTTATTGGCATGTATCCTGAAGCTGTGTAGTTTAATGTAACTTGAACTGTGACAGTGTCCGACAAATTGGCAAACAGTTCACTGCTTAAGTCTGCTCCTTTTGCCTAGTGGGCCTCTAAATGAATGTGGTTGCATATACATGCAAAAATATATGCAAATAGCTTCTTTCACAATGATGGGCATGAATACAAAGATTAAGGCAAGACTACACCACACACGGGCCCCATTTAAGTCTGTTCCGCTGATATTAATAAAATGCAATATTTACCTGTTTTCCACCCATATGACAGCACTTTTAATGAACAGTCCTGGAATTTAACTGCTAAAATGCATAGCAACAGGCGGCCATTATATTGGCTCCTTTTTTGTTTTAGCTTCCACCTGTGGGCCATGTGTTCAGCCCCACGTAAATCCAAATTGCACCGCAGGCCGCAAACAAATGGGCCGCATGTGGCCTGCAGGCCGCGAGTTGAGAAGCCCTGGGCTAAGAAATGAGAGTGGACTAGTGAAGGACAAGAATCTACCTCATTTAGTATTCCCACTAATTCACCAACAATTACACAGGCCAACAAATAAAAACTTACAGTTGGACAAATGTTGAAGTTGTTTTCATTACAAAGCAACTGAAACAAATGCATTTATGTTTTTGTTTTAATTTTCAGAATCTTATAAACTGTTTTTGAAAAACAGATTGAAAATAGTCCTAGACATTTTCCATTTACCAAAAACTTCAATTTCTAGAACCACTGATATTTTCAATAATTAATGTGTTAAAAGCATAACATTTTTCATAAAAAACTGATGAGGAATTTTTGTTTAAACTTTCATTTTATAAAAGGGCTTTCTCAAAAAACCTTTGTTCAAAAAGTGACCGGTTCCAATAGGAATCCCTATTGCATGTTTCTCAGAAGAACCATGGTTGAAGGAAGACCTCATTCCCCCCCCGCATCCAAGGGCATGCATATAAAAGGAAGCACGTATGACCAATGTGCTTAATAGGGAAATATCTCTTTACCAGACCCATGCAGTTGATGGTAGTGAATTGGAACTAGGTCATTGTTGGTAGGCAGATTTAGCCTTCCACATCCTGAAGCATCTGGGCTATGTCTAGACTGGCCAGTTTTTCTGGAAAATCAGCTGCTTTTCTGGAAAAACTTTCCAGCTGTCTACACTGGCCTCTTGAATTTCCGCAAAAGCACTGACTTCCTACTGTAAGAAATCAGTGCTTTTTGCAGAAATACTATGCTGCTCCCGTTTGGGCAAAAGTCCCTTTTTTGCAAAACTTTTGCGCAAAAGGGCCAGTGTAGACAGCTGAGATTTGTTTTGCGCAAAAAAGCCCCGATCGCGAAAATGGTGATCGGGGCTTTTTTGCGCAAAAGCGTGTCTAGATTGGCCATGGATGCTTTTCCGCAAAAAGTGCTTTTGCGGAAAAGCATCCGTGCCAATCTAGTCGCTCTTTTCCGAAAATGCTTTTAACGGAAAAGGTTTCCGTTAAAAGCATTTGTGGAAAATCATGCCAGTCTAGATGTAGCCTTGGAGTTTGGGTGAGGTAGTATGGCATCTGCTCCAATACGTTCTCTGTTTCAGGGGTCCGATACCATGAGGGTAAGCAGTCAGGGAAGATGCTTTACAAGAGACCATGTGCCCTGTGCGAGGTGGGAGAAGCTGAGTCCAGAAGCAGAGAGCAAGCTGTTGTCCCTCACTCTGAAGCATTTTGCAGTAGCTTAGTGGGATTGTCTGTTAACCCTCTAACAGGGAAGCATGGGCAATGTTAATTATAGCAAGGGGGAAATAATTTCTTCTATTTTGATAGAGTTCTTTGAATGTTGTTTCGATTTGAGCCAGACTGTTTTAATTAAATTGTCTCAAGTAGCATGAGTCACTCACTTTCTTTTTAAATGTAGTAATTGGGAGTCATTTGTTTTGTTAGCCTCAGTTTTGTATTTTCTTGTATTTTTTTTTAAATCTATATACATAACTGAGTGGCTGGGTAACCAATTAGCTGACTGGCGAGCAGTGATTTCTGCAGAGGAAGAGTCTGCCTGGATTCCAACGGAAGATTCCCACAAGCAAGTGAAGGGAAGATGATGGTTTTGACACAGCAGGCTGTAGATTTGGTGATCAATGTCTTGAACACAATCTAAGCTTTTGGGAGCCCTCAGGTTCTTTTCACTGTGTTTCTGTGGGGATTGAACTATCAAGATTTCCATTTGTTTTCTTTCTTCATGTATAATTGTGGTGGTAATCTATGTGGACTATAAAATATCTATGTGATGCTGTAAAAATTAAATTGTTACTTTTCCATAAGATTTTATAAATTCATTTATTTGGTTCCTTTTGGGATTTGAATGTGGGAACGATGACCCTGTTAAACATCCTCAGGCTGAATTTTGGGTCTCCAGCTACTTTGTCATGGGAATTGGGGTTTCGTTAAACCCTGGAGCAGGGCAAGGAAGTGCACTGTAGCCCACTCAAAGTTTACATACAGAGTCAGTAAATTGGCATCTGATGCTGTGCCCTGTCACTTCCCGGAGATCACTTACGTCTTCTGATCCCGCCCTGTCGCTTCCACGTGGGGTGATCCTGCTCAGACTGCTGAACTCTGCTGTGACACTGTCCACCTCTGTAAAACTGAGATATTTCTCTTCCTCGCTTGTCTAAATTGTTTGCAAATGCCATCCGTCTCCCTTAATGGGCAGAGGAAATGCAGAGAAGAGAGGAGAGAATACTTGCTCAGATAGCTCCACCTCCTTTGGGATTCCCTGGCATCCATTGGCCAGCTGGAGAAGAGGGATGCTGAGTGGCCAGCATTCCCTATATCTTGGGATTTAACCACTCTTTCCACAAATCTAAGATGCCTCAGACTCCTGAACTCGTGCACCGCCTGTTGAATGTATGTGAACATAATATGCGTGAGAAATCATGAGAGATGTATTTTCTTGCTCAAGTATGAGGACTTCATAGAAAGGGCTCATGCTTCATATCATGGGAAGGCAGCACAACAGACAATTTGGACAGATGGTGGAGGAGGCGTCTGATTTACTCTAGGGTAAAATACACCAGGAATTATGGTTGGCGTACATGACTCCTTATCACCCTGCGGAGGTGGCATTCACAGACAGTGGGTGGCCAGTACCCAAACCTCATTTTCAAAATACAGCTATAAAAGCCAATGTACACTTTTCATTCAACAGTGGGAAATGTTTTTGCTCCTGGGCTGGGAAGCAAGCTGCCAGCTGCAGTGCTGACATACCCAAACGCGCCATGTGAACCTTGTTGTCACATTCAAACACAGCTATGAGAGAGGCAGGGGGTTAGCATAATGTACTTTTCTGTGATGAGGGGGAAAAAGGGTTTTCAACGGGCCAGTAAAAAAGGCAGTATGCAGGCTCCCAGTGCTTCAGGAGATGCTACGGGGAGGCAGTATTTATGGAAAGGCTCTTTTTCCAATTAAGATACAAGCGTCATGGAATTTGTTATTGGACAACCCCAGGAAAAAAGACAGAGCTGATACATTGCAATCTGATCAGAGGGAGTGAGGTGCCACTCCTGGGCAGAAAACATTTAAGTCCATTAAAGTCTCTGAGCACTATAGCAAGGGAAAAAGTCTCCTCTGAGTTGGCAGCAGGGAGAGTAACAGATCCCATCTTATGCCTTTCAATGGCTCTGGGTGCGGCATCAAAAACCTTACATTTACAGTGGTAGAAATGTAGCCGGGTTAGTCTGGTGCAGCTGAAACAAAAAACAGGACTGTGTAGCACTTTAAAGACTAACAAGATGGTTTAATAGGTGATGAGCTTTCGTAGGACAGACCCACTTCCTCAGATCAAATAGTGGAAGAAAATTGTCACAACCATATATACCAAAGGATACAAATAAAAAAAATGAACACATATGAAAAGGACAAATCACATTTCAGAACAGAAGGGTGATGGAGGAGGGGAAGGGGGGAGTAATATCATTAGCTCACAGACATTTACCTCCCCCTCTCTTCCCCCCCCCCCACCCCCTTCTGTTTTGAAATTTGATTTGTCCTTTTCATATGTGTTCATTTTTTTTGTATCCTTTGGTATTTATGGTCATGCCAATTTTCTTCCACTATTTGATCTGAGGAAGTGGGTCTGGCCCACGAAAGCTCATCATCTAATAAACCATCTTGTTAGTCTTTAAAGTGCTACACAGCCCTGTTTTTTGTTACATTTACAGCTCATTAATGGCCCAATGAGTGACACAGGCACTGCTTTGGCTTTACACTTTGGTGTCAGTGAAATGGATGCTGGATCTGGTGGCATTAGCCCGAGCCCAGTCACGTTCAGTGCAGAGCCAAAACATTTGGCCTCGGAGAGAAGGGGAGCAAGGTTATTTGGATAAAGAAGCTGGAGCTGAGAAGGGAGGAATGACATCACAGGGAGACGGTTAGGTGAGAAATGATCAGGCTGCCAGTGGCGAAGACAAAAGGGATTGCTGGATCAAAAAGGCAATTATCTGATCAAAGGGGAAAGAAGCAGTGTTCAGACACAAATGGCCCCAATTTCAAGTAGTTGGGAAGCAGATGAGAAAAACTGAAGTGGTGATAGTGAATGGCTCCAAAGCAGAAGAAAACGACAAGATGCAGAGACAGGAGGGAGGGGGGCAAATAACAATGAGGATGCGTTTCCCTGGGATGTGTATCCCTGCTAACCTGCTCCTAACCGCCTTGCACCCCAGCTGCCTGAAGCGATTCCCCATTATTTCAGAACTGGCCTTCTTACCCTTTGATGGACTAATTGGCTTTCTGTCCTTTGGATCTTTTTTTCTCCACTATCTTTGCGGAAGGCTTCTCTGCAGGGGCACCCGACCCATTTTTTATTACATTCCTTCTTTTTTAACACACTCTCTTTTCAGCCTTATTCTTTCACCCCTTTCATCTCTCCCTCTGGCTCTCTCTGCATAATGGCTCCCCATTTTCTCCACTGAACCTTGTTCTAGTTTTCCGCAGACCAAAGGGAAATGGAAAGATGTAGGGTGACTTTATCTTGTATGACCGAAAGTTCATCTTTTCTCTTATTTCCTGTGTCTGGAAAGAAGAGAGTGGACTCTCTCTTTTTTTAATAATATGGTCAGTATTCTAGTATCTTCAGCCTATAAAGTAACCACTGGCTTTTAATAATAACTGTCATAATTTACATATCTCCTCCATACTATGTCCTATATAATGAAACCACTTTGCATAGTGTCTTCTATCCAAGGGTGCTGTACAGCCATGAATGGATATAGTTTGACAGCACTCTTGTGGACTAGGGAAGTTTCATCAGCACAGTTTTACAGCTGAGAAAGCAACTGCACAGTTGATGGACAAAACCTTGATGCCTTAAATTAGGTACCTACAGTTTGGATCCTCAGAAATGTTTAGGCACGTAGCTTCCACTGACATTATGGTGAAGCACCTAAACACCTGGAGGATCTGATCCTATGGCCATTTTGACTCTTACATGTGTGTCCTGTTTCTTTTCTAACATGACGACTTGCGCCCATTGAATTCAACTGACCCAGACTTCTGGTAGTGTGCCTTAAGCATTCCTCTGCTGAACTATAACCACATTTGGGACAGAGGCTACCCACGATGGCACAGCCATGGAAATTGTGGGGTGCATGACAAAGCCCTATTATTGTATAAGGCATAGTGATCTACTCTTCATGGAACCTTCAATATTAATTGTTGGTGATTTTCACATATGTGCAGCAGGCTAGTGCAAATATAATCCTTGTGGCCTGAAGCTTTGGGGGGGTAAGGAGCTCTCTGCCCCATCTGTTGGTGAACAATGGGAAATATGACGAGAGAGAGAGCTCATTTGCATAAATTTTCTACCCATTATTCCCTGCATACAGGTTGAATCTCTCTATTCTGGCATCTGGCTGGTGTCGAACCAGAGAATTTGCTGAACCGCGGGAGGTCAATATTGTAATGAGTGTCCGTCTTTATTTTTATTTCACCAAGGTGAATCAATGGAACAATCCTTGTAATGCTGCTTAATAATATGAGACTGTACTGATAAACCTGGCTAGGTGTAGGCTTATGTAGGGTGTATCAGTTCTCTTCATAACAAAGTGTTACTGTTATTACACAAATTCCTTGTATTGGCACAAGGAAACAAGTAGATAAAGCATACAAAAAAATGCTTATGCTTAGTAGCATTAGCAGCACTTCCACAGCTTGCTGGTCTCTTCCAGAGCCACAACTAAGGTTTTCTGCACCTGGGGCAAGCTACTGAACTGCGCCCCCCTCCCGCTCCCGACCCCCAAAAAGATAAAATTCTTAATTTTTTGTAGTAATTTTATTCATTGCACATGTTATTAATTGCACATATATTGAGATTGCAAATTGATGATAGTAAAGATATAAATGAAATATTTTAACTTTCTAATTTTTAGTTTTGCACCCCTAACTGTACTGTGCCTGGGGCGAGTGCCTCGCTTGCCCCACCCTTGTTACGGCTCTGGTCTCTTCTAAGAAGGGTAATTTAGAGGGTAAATATTTAAGGGTAATTTAGAGCTAAATAACAGCACAGAACACTGAGCACCAGGACTGGAAATTGTAAACAAACTTTGCAGGACTACAGGAAATGTGGCTGCACCCATGATAAGTGGACATCCGGCTAGCTAAAAATCGTGCTGGACTACGGATGTTGCTGGAACAGAGAGTGCCGGACTAGAGAGGTTCAACCTGTCCTACTACAACTTTATAGACATGCTCAGAATTGGTTGCATATTGGAGCTTAAATGGAAGAGAGAAAATGGGCTTCTAGCTTTGGGCTAGAAAAAAATAGACAAATTATAATAATGGCTGCTTTCCTTTCCTGGATGCTCATAAGGGATCTTCCATAGTGGCAGGGTCCTATAAGCAACTGTTTTCCCGCCACTGAGCATCTTGTACTGTGGAGAGGACTTTTTGGCAGAGAACAGCAGCAAAGCGGAGTGAACTCTGGTGAGGCCCCCTCTTACCTAGCCACAAAGTAAAGCTGAAGTCAATGTGGCTCAGTTAAGTGATGCAGTCTCAGGGCAGTAACAGGCACCAAGGTACTGGCAACAAGCCTGCCTGAGTTTGCTTCAGGACCCTAGGACTACACAATCCACTAACTCCAAACCACGAGGGGCATTTCACAAATGCAGAAGGGGAAGGTGACTTGCGAAAAGGACATTTGCCTATTGGTCAGTCTGCTGGCTAGTGGTGAGCAGAGTTAACAATCTCCTGATCAAGTTAGCCTGTTTTATTTCACGTTTATTGTATTCACCCAAGAAGATGTTGTGTTTCCTTCCTCCCAGTAAAGTTTTCCTTTTTTATACCTAGACTCAGGACCTGCAAGAGGGGCAGTATTTCCTAGTAAATGTGTCCAGAGTAGTTTTGATCTCAAAACTAATGCCAGTGGCTTGAGCACCCAAACTCCAAATTTCTAAGAGGGACCCCCTTTCTATTTGAGCATGGTGCTTTTTGCTGTGTAAAACAGGTGACAGAAGGTTTATATAAGTCCCATCTAGGGAAACTCTGGTCTTTCTACACAGAGGGGTCAGTTCTAGCATAGAGCTGACAAAGACTCCAGTTTTAAGTCTTGTGTTAAGCACTCGCACTAATCTCAGAAAGTTGGTTTGTCAGTGTCTGTGGGATTTAAACCTGTAGTGCCAAAGACTCTAGGATGGCAAACTCAATGAGTGAATCACTATGTACCTATGGGGAGGAGAGGGGAATACAGTTCTCTGGATCCAAGACTTACACAATGGCCTCTCTTGTTTTTATTTCATGAAAGGGAATTGGTCCTATTGGCCCGGAAATGCCATTCTGTGTGACAGGATGCCTCCAATGAGAACTAGGGAGCGTGTTCTGTGTGCTTAACGTAGTCAGTAAAGTCAAGGAAATTACAGTAGGAAGGTAGATGAAAGACTGAAATGTCAGAAAGCCAAGCCCTACCTTGATATTGAGCTGGATAGATGGCCTGGAAAGGAGGTGCTTGTGGGGAATTGCAATGAGGTTTGGCAGTGAGGATCAGCAGCAAGGATCTGCTTGGTGACAACATATACCTTCAGACAAGTGGCACTGCTATGGGCACCCGCATGGCCCCACAATACGCCAACATTTTTATGGCTGACCTGGAACAACGCTTCCTCAGCTCTCGTCCACTTACACCCCTTCTCTACCTACGCTACATCGATGACATCTTCATCATCTGGACCCATGGGAAGGAGATTCTGGAAGAATTTCACCATGATTTCAACAGCTTCCACCCCACCATCAACCTCAGCATGGATCAATCTACATGGGAGGTCCATTTCCTGGACACCACAGTACAAATAAGTGACGGTCACATCAATACCACCCTATACCGAAAACCTACCGACCGCTACACTTACCTGCATGCCTCCAGCTTCCATCCTGGACACACCACAAGATCCATTGTTTACAGCCAAGCACTGAGGTACAACCGCATATGCTCCAAACCCTCAGACAGAGACCTACACCTACAAGATCTTCAACAAGCATTCTGTAAACTGCAATACCCACACGAGGAAGTGAGGAGACAGATTGACAGAGCCAGACGTGTACCTGGAAGCCTCCTGCTACGGGACAAGCCCAAGAAAGAAACCAACAGAACACCACTGGCCATCACCTACAGTCCCCAGCTAAAACCTCTCCAACGCATCATTAGTGATCTACAACCCATCCTGGACAATGATCCCTCGCTTTCACAGGCCTTGGGAGGTAGGCCTGTCCTTGCCCACAAACAACCCGCCAACCTGAAGCATATTCTCACCAGCAACTACACACCGCACCATAATAACTCGAACTCAGGAACCAAGCCTTGCAACAAACCTCGGTGCCAACTCTGCCCATATATATACACCAGCAACACCACCACAGGACCTAACCAGATCAGCCATACTGTCACTGGTACGTTCTCCTGCACATCTACCAACGTAATATATGCCATCATGTGCCAACAATGCCCCACTGCTATATACATCGGCCAAACTGGACAGTTCCTACGTAAAAGAATCAATGGACACAAATCTGATATTAGGAATGGCAACATACAAAAACCTGTAGGGGAACACTTCAATCTTCCTGGACACACAATTGCAGATCTAAAGGTAGCCATCCTGCAGCAAAAAAACTTCAGGACCAGACTTCAAAGAGAAACTGCTGAGCTACAGTTCATCTTCAAGTTTGACACAATCAACTCTGGATTAAACAAAGACTGTGAATGGCTAGCTAACTACAAAAGCAGCTTCTGCTCTCTTGGAATACACACCTCCAGATCAGCTGCTAGAAGTGGGCCTCATCCTCCTTGATTGGATCCACCAAGTCATCTCCAGCCTGATCCTGGCCTGCATATTTATACCTGCCTCTGGAAATTTCCACTACATGCATCTGACGAAGTGGGTCTTTGCCCACGAAAGCTTATGCTCCTACAGTTCAGTTAGTCGATAAGGTGCCACAGGGCTCCTCGCCGATCTGGAACTAGCAGTCAGGAGAGCTGGGCTCTATTCCTGAATTAGCCACTGAGGGTATGTCTACACTACCCCCCTAGTTCAAACTAGGGGGGTAATGTATGCATACCGAACTTGCTAATGAAGCCCGGGATTTGAATTTCCCGGGCTTCATTAGCATAAAGCCGGCGCCGCCATTTTTAAAAGCCGGCTAGTGCGAACCCCGTGCCGCACGGCTACACGCGGCACGGACTAGATAGTTCGGATTAGAAACTTGAGACCATTGCTCCTTGTTCTGCCATCTGTCACCACTGTGAACAGCCTTTCTACATCCTCTTTGGAACCTCCCTTCAGGAAGTTGAAGGCTGCTAGCAAATCCCCCCTCACACTTCTCCTGTGAAGACTAAACAAACCCAAATCCTTCAGTCTCTCCTCAAAGGTCATGTGCTCCATCCCCCTAATCATTTTGGTCACCCTCTGCTGGACCCTCTCCAATGTGTCCACATTTTTTCTGTAGTTGGGGACCTAGAACTGGACACAGTACTCCAGATGTGGCCTCACCAGAGCCGAATAAAGGGGAATAATCACTTCTCTGGATCTGCTGGCAATGCTCCTCCTAATGCATGGGTATAGGATCTGAGATCTGGCACTGCTTACAAGATGTTTTGGCTTTTCTTTGTAACTAAGTATAGGAATATTGTTGTAATAATAAAAAGTTCTTTCTTTTCTTTTATTAACCTGGCAGTGGTTAATAGTGTGTCCTGATTTTTATTTTAGGGGTGAGATTTCCCAAATGATCTTTCCCCAGGTTAATAAAAGAAAAGAAAGAACTTTTTATTATTACAACTATATTCCTGTTGCAACATAATGACTAGATAGGGAGGTAACAAAATATACTCATGGAGAAACTCCATGGGCCTAGAACTTAGTTACAAAGAAAAGCCAAAACATCTTGTAAGCAGTGCCAGATCTCAGATCCCATACCCAATCCTTAAAACAATAAAACCTAACGAGACTACCTAAACTTTACCCTACTTACAGAAAATGAAGAATGGTGTCTTGGAGAGAGAGAGACATGCTTGTCCCTCTCTGTAGCTGCAGAGAGCTCTCTCAGACAAAAGGGAAAAAAGAAAAAACCCAAATTCCTTTGTCCCAGTTTGAAAAATCCCACCTACGTTCCTATTGGTCACTCCACCTGGCTAGGTGTAGTTAACCCCTTAATCCCCAGGCTGCTGGCTAACCCTCATAATCATGACACCCTCGGATGCATTAAATCCAGGCCCATGGATCTGTGTATGTTTAGCTTTTCTAAATAGTTCCTAACTTGTTCTTTCCCACCAAGGGCTGTCCACCCCCTTCCCGTACTGCGTTGCCTAGTGCATTTGTCTGGGAGCTCACCTTGTCCATGAAGACAGAGGCAAAGAAAGCATTGAGTACTTCAGCTTTTCTCACATCATCTATCACTAGGTTACCTCCCTCATCCAGTAAGGGCCCCACACCCTCTCTGATCACCCTCTTATTGCTAACATGCCTTTCTTGTTATCCTTCACACCCCTTGCTAGCTGCAATTCCAATTGCACTTTTGCCTTCCTGATAACTCTCCTGCATTCTTGAGCAATATATTTATACTCCTCCCTAGTCATCTGTCCACATTTCTTCTACTTGTATGCTTCCTTTTTGTGTTTAAGGTCACCAAGGTTGTCCCCAGTAAGCCAATCTGATCGCCTAACATATTTTATTTTCTTGCTGTGCATCAGGATGGTTTCTTCCTGTGCCTTTAATAAGGCTTCTTTAAAATACTGCCAGCTCTCCTGGACTCCTTTACCCTTCATGTAAGCATCCCAAGGAATCCTGCCCATCAGTTCTCTGAAGGAGTCAAAGTGTGCTTTTCTGAAGTCCAGGGTGTGTATTTTGCTACTCTCCTTTCTTCCTTTGGTCAGGATCCTGAAATCTACCATGTCATGATCACTGTTTCCCAGGTTGTCACCCACCTCTACTTCCCCAACTAGTTCCTCCCTGATCCAGTGGTCTATAGCAGACACCAACCACAACATCACCTATCTTGCTTCTGCCTCTAAATTTAACCCATAGACTCTCTATAGTCTTTTCTCCCTCTAAGTACTGGAGCTCCGAGCAATCATACTGCTCTCTTACGTACAATGCAACTCCTCCTCCTCCTTTTCTCCCCCGCCTGTTCTTCCTGAACAGTTTATACCCTTCCATGACAGTGCTCCAGTCATGCGAGTCATCTCACCAAGTCTCCGTTATTCTAATCAAATCATAGTTCTTCAACTGAGCCAGGGCTTCTAATTCTTCCTGTTTGTTCCCCAGGCTTCTCGCATTTGTGTACAAACACCTTAGATAACCAGTTGATCACCCTGCCTTCTCCATCTGAGTAAGAAGTCCTCCTTTGTTGCTTGTTACTCTTTGTGATTCTTCCCGGTGTCCGAGTTCCTCACTTACCTCAGAGCTTTGGTCACTGTTCCCCAACTAACCTAGTTTAAAGCCCTCCTCGCTAGGTTTGCAATCCTGCCCGCGAAGATGCTCTTTCTTCTTTAACAATCTTTGTGCCCGGAACAGAGTATCACGGTCAAAGAAACTAAAGCCCTCTCTCTGACACCACCTGCACAACCCCGCATTTACTTCCTCAATTTGACGATCCCTATCCACACCTTTTCCTTCACCCGGAAGGATGGACGAGAACACCAATTGTGCTTCAAATTCCTTGATCTTTTTTCCAGCGCTACATAATCTGCTGTGACTCACTCAAGGTCATTCTTGGCTGTATCGTTAGTTCCTACATGGAAAGAAAGAAGGAGTAGCGATCTGAAGATTTAATCACTTTCGGAAGACTGTTGGTCACATCCTGAATAAGCTCCCGGCAAGCAGCACACTTCTCAAGATTGCAGGTCTGGATGGCAGATGGATGACTCAGTCCCTCTTAGGAAGGAGTCCCTGACCACCACCACCCATCTTCTTTTGGGGGTGGTAGTCATGGAACCCCCATCCCTAGGACTACTCATCCCATGTCTTTGGGTAGATGGTGTTCCCTTTTGATTTCTTCCCTGAGAGGTCCCTGCCAAAGCATTCTCCACCGCAGTGCCTGTGGACAGAGCCTGAAAGTGGTTACTTACCTCTATAGGAATGGGTGATACCTGAATTAGCTGCCTTCTCCTTCTAGAAGTTACATGCTGCCAGTTTTCTTCCTTTTCCTGTACTGCCCTGACTGGCTCTTCAGCCTGCTGTGCCTGCAGGATTAAATGCTGCCTTCTATCGAGGAAGTCTTCGTACTCTCTGATAGAACTTAGGGTTGATACTTGGGCCGCCAGTCCTCTAATTTTTTCTTCCAAAATGGTGGCCAGCTTGCACTTAGTGCAGATGAAATCCCTTCTTTCTTCTGGCAGGAAGACAAACATGGCACATGCTGTGCAGGTAATAACAGCAGACCTATCACCACCCATATCTGCCTTCCTTCTGAGAGATTCCTCAGTTGTTATTAAATGCCTCCTTGAAGGGAAGGAGTGTAGTGAAAAGATGTTAAAGAATTGCGAGTGTGTCTCTCCCCACCCCTTCCAAACTCCCTGTTATCAGCCCCTGGTCGCTGAACTCACTCCTTTATAAAGCCCTGGACAGCCTGATAGCCCCATCCCCGATTAAGGCTCAACCAATGAACAGAGGCTTCTAGATTAGAACCCCTGATTAGAAGCTCACAGCTTCCACCTGCTAGTCACAGCACACACTCCATGGAGGAGGGGAAAAAAAAACAACCAGCCAAACACAAGCTCAGCACACCGCAAGAAAACCCTAAACACACACACACACTACAGACAGACCACTTCACTCAAGGGTCCTATATTAGTTTCCTCCTTTATCTGGAGAACTCCCTCTCCAAACTCCCTGTTAACAGCCCCTGTGGGGGGCATCTAGGCACTACTATAATACGAGCATAAAGCTTGAATTAGTGCGCCACCATGTTGTTATGGAGCCAGGGCCAGCCCACAACATTTTGGCACCTGACCTGGGGAGCTCAAATGACGCCCTCATGCCCCCTCACTTGGGCCAAAACTTTGAAAGGTCTCAATTCTGCCTTCTTCCTGTTCTACTCCTCTCATGGTACTGCTCTGCTACCTACCCCAATAAAGGAGAACTAACAAGTTAAAATGCCTTCTTCAAAAAGCACGAACTAATGGCACCCCCCCCACATTCTGGCACCTGAGGTGGCTGCCTCAGTTTGCCTCATGGTAAGGCCAGCCCTGTAGGGGACCCTGTCCTGCCAGTTCTCAGTTGAAATGGAAAACAAAGGTCCTGACTGCTTGTGATCATTGCAAAACAGATCTCACGATGTGGTGATTTTGATTATAAAAAAAAAAAAAAAAAAGAGAGTTGTTAACTGTCCTGATCCAATGGTGGTAACTTTCTGTCTCCCTACAGGTCCTCTGGGTGATCATCTTCATTCCATGTTCTAAACTGCTGTTTGCTGAATGGAAGTTATAGCCCAACTTTTGAGCGTGCTAAATTTTAGTGGCTGCACGAGAGAGCCTCAAGAGCCATTAAAGTCAACATGCATCTGCAGTTATCCCACAGCAGTAGCTCAGGGCATGTCTACACTACAGAGAAGATCAAAGCTGCCACTGTCGATCTTCTAGGGTTTGAATTAGTGGTTCTCATGAAGACACTCTAATTTGAACTGAGAGGGGCGCTCAGATCGACACCAGTAGTCCTGCTTCCACGATGAGTAAGGAAAGTCGAAGGGAGAGTGTCTGTGGATCAATATGTGGATGCAGACATCTTGAAATGATCCAGGCAGGGCTGGTGAGATGCACCATGGTTTGAGCACTGGCTGCCCCTGGCTGTACCCCTTCCACTCTAGGCCCCCCCCCTTCTGGGAGTGCGGAGCTGATCCACACCCACCTTGCCCATGCTCTGTTGGCATGATTCCACCATGTGTCCTAGTCTGCAAGAACCATAGACACGAGGGTGGGGTGATGCCACCATGATGTGTGGATGGAATACTGATTTCTTGGGTACAATTGTACCCACACACCTCTGCCTACGCTGCCCATACTTTGAGCCTTATTTTCAGTTTGGCTACATCTAGACTGGCATGATTTTCCGGAAATGCTTTTAACGGAAAAGTTTTCCGTTAAAAGCATTTTTGGAAAAGAGTGTCTTGATTGGCGCGGAGTTCGCGTTATAACAATGCGCTTTTGTTTTTCGCGATCGGGGCTTTTTTGCGGAAAACAAATCTCAGCTATCTACACTGGCCCTTTTGTGCAAAAGGGACTTTTGCCCGAACGGCAGCAGCATAGTATTTCTGCAAAAAGCACTGATTTCTTACAGTAGGAAGTCAGTGCTTTTGCAGAAATTCAAGCGGCCAGTGTAGACAGCTGGCAAGTTTTTCCGGAAAAGCGGCTGATTTTCCGGAAAATCTGGCCAGTCTAGACACAGCCTATGAGTTTTTATTTCTCGAACTTCAGCTTCCAGGCATGAACTGCTGACCCATGTAAACCAATTCTACCAACACTGGGCATGCTATTCAACTTGCGCTATTAAACACAGAAGCCACCTCTTACTACACTGTGAAACTTGAAAGACTATGTTTGGTTTATCCCTGTTAGAGTGTAAGGCCAAGATTTTCAAAAGTCATTGGAGATTTTGGTTGTTTAGCTCTCAATACCTTTAAAAGGGCTTGGTTTTTCAAACAACTAACCAGTCACCCTCAGAAAATCGGTCCCCTTTGATTTGTCTCAGGACAGACACTCAAAATTCCAGGGCATGTCTGAGGAATCTTGGTCTAAGGCCACGTTTATACTGGCACGTTACTGCACTAACTTTCTGGCTCATAAACACCCTCTGAGTGCAGCAAATTGCAGCTTTGTGAAGCAGGCTAGCTACTGTTAGATACTCCCCTTGCAGAGGTGGTTTACTCTCCCAGCGCTTGTGCCATGGCAGCACTAAAGGTGTTAAGTGTAGACAAAGACAAAGTATTATAGACTGACTGACTAAACTCTGGTTTCTGGCATTCATTAAAGTTTTTCCTCTGCTTTGTGTGATTTTCAGTTCAGTATTGGTAAAAGAAATGCCACTAGCTTTGATCTATTACGATTCCACAGGCATGTACTGTGTAACAATGCTACTCACCGTTTATGTAGAATAAAGCTATTTTATGCTACTATTGTTAGCAAACACATATCTGCAATTGGCATGTTTGCATAGCACCCAGCACATGAATGTGGGATAATACCTAGGCTGTGGGCAGTCAAATTAACACGGTTCTATTTGTCTTTCCCACAATGGAGTTCACTTCTTTTCAGAGTCGTCATGGTATACATCCAACAGTCCCTTGCACAATTCAGTATTTGGCATCAGCAGATATGAAACTTGTCAGAAACAAGATATATGAATGCTTTGCCCTGGTACAAGCTTGGGAGATGCCTTCACAGCCTCTAGCACTTGGAATGTGTTATTGAAAACAAGAGATAAGGAAAGGTACAGAAAAACATATTAATGTACTGGTGGGTTCAGCTTGAATCCCATACAGAGTGCTTTGAGCACAGTCATTTGGGGTTACATGCCAGAACTCACCTTCTGTATTAGGCAAATGTAGGCTGCAAGAAACAGCTTCCTGGAGGCAGTGGTGGGGTACACCTTTGTTAGCTCAGCTTCATGGGTCGGTCTGTGGTGAACTTTTCTAAATTTGAATCACAAGGTTAGTTAAAGCAACTGGCTCTCTTTTTAGTGAACAGTTTAGGATGAATATTGTAAGGGAACATTTTAACCTACTTGGACATTCAATCATGGATTTAAAAGCAGCCATTCATCTACAAAGGAATTTTACTACTCAATTACAGAGAGAGACTGCTGAGCTGGAATTCATTTACAAATTTGACACTGTCAACCTGGGCTTGAATAAAGATTAACACACTTAAAGCCAATTTCCCCTGCCTTTGACATTTGCATTTTCACATCAAAAGCTATGAATGGGACACATCTAGCCCACTTAATTAGCTTCATTAACACAGGCCCTACTAGCGATGTGAACGACTAGTTGACTATCCAATAAGCAAATGCTTATTGGATAGTTGACACACTAGTCAACTAGTTGCTTCCCCTCCCCGCACGTGCTGCCTCTATCAGAAAGAGGCGGGGGGGGGGGGGGGAAGAAGGGGTGCGTCAAAGCGGCAGTGCCGCATGGAGCCCAGGATCTGCCACTTTGAAACACCACGTGCAGCCCAGGGCCAGTGGGGGACAGCTTGAGTCCCCTACTGGCCCCATGCTTCCTGCAGTGCTTTTACCTTTGAAGTGTAGCAACAGTCCTGGGGCAAATTGCATTGACTATTTGATTAGCCAATTAATCTAAATGTAACATCCCTAAGCCCTACATTTGACAAGTAACTGCTTTTGCTGGTATATATGTCTTGGATTCTGTTACTTCCATTCCAACTCATCTGATGAAGTGGGTTTTACCCACAAACGCTCATGATCCTTTATTTTTGTTAGTCGTTAAGGTGTCACCAGACTACTCATTGTTTTTAAAGTTTTGAATGAAGTAAGAGATTAGAAAACACCTGAGTAAGTGGCACTGTGACTATTCTCTAGAAATTGGTTCAGATGAACTTTCTTGCTTGTGGTTTGGAAATACAGGTACCAGTGTAAACCTGAGTAATTTATAAATAAACTCTTTTCTTTTACAGTACTTGGATGCTAATAACCCCCGTACAAAGCTGTTAGCTTCAAGACCATTTGTCACTAACAATCGCGAGAGATCGATCAGTCACATTCTAATCCTTGTACAGTTGGACCTACTTGACCAAAATGTGGTTTTGCCTACCTCCCAGTCTGAGACACACAACCTAATTATTACATATACCTGTTCATTTATTTGCATAAGGTCACTCTCTGTGAGAAACCACAATGCAATCATCACCAAGATTTTTGGTTTGCTGGTTTATTAGCCAGTTGCACAAATCAGTCTTCTCTGTCTTAATTCAGTGCACAGTATTAACACTGCATTAATTTTTCCTGATCCTCAAGTTACTCTGGTACAGGCTTCTCCGTAGTCTTGCTTCTTGATGGAGCAAGTGGAAGTATGGCTCTCCTCTGAAAAGGGTCTAAATAAATTCCACCCTGTCACTCAGGAGACATGTGCCTTGTGTGTATTCTGATTTTTAAAGAATATGATTTAGTAAGGCCAAAAGTAGTAGAAACAACACATTTTGAAGGAAAGTAAATTGGATTCTTTGCTTGTTTGTGCATCATCCACAGAATTGATAACTAATTTCAGGGTCCACGATGCAACTCAGTGGATTCAAACTTTGCCCTCAGTTAAGCTGGTGCCACCTCAAGCAACAATCTTTGGGATGAGCCAGACAGAACCTAGTTTGGGTGCCAACTACCAGAGGACATAAGAGGACATCACAAACCCCGAGAGCTAATGTTGGGGTAAAGAAACACGTGTTGTTTAGTAAAATGAGCAAATTACCCCCCAATAATCCACTGAGATTCTATGTTCATAAACTCTCAAGATGCAATTTTTACTAAGTCACTTTTCAGACTAAAAAAAACCCCACACATCAGAGCCTCTGGAATTATATCCTGAGTAAGCCACAGATATCCGATTCCTCAGCTTTGTAGAGGTCGTATCTTTCATTTCTTCAATTCAATTTTTTCCTTAAGGGGATTGTGTCACTTGCTGTTGGGCAATTTTTTCCTCATGAAGAGAGCTCATGTGTGGTGCATCCACAGTTTGCCAACCCAGGCAAGAGACTGGGAGCTAATGTTGAAGCTCAGTCTCCTTCAATGGAATGTGAAGGACTTTCCTCTAGGACATTTGGCCACCTCAGCTGTAGTTATGTTAACATTTTTCAGTGTGCAGAAGGACTGTGTTTATGAAAAATCGGCCTTCCTGCTTTTCAAGTGTTATTGATTATGATGTAAATTGTGTTTCTGCTGGCACTGTAACGTTTTTAAAAAAACAAGACTCAAGGATTGAGTGGATACTACATTATACCATTATTAGGGCTTCAGTATTATTTTTCCTTTAACTGGAATTGCTTATTATGCATGGATTGAAACACAAATGTGGAACAAATGAAGCTGCGATATTAAATTAATGCTGCGATCTGGTATCCTTTCTCTCCCTGTTTTGTTGCCATAACAATCTGACTCTTGAAGCAACAATAACATTAGAATTGCATTAAAGGTGTTTACAGCATGTACACTCTGTCTTTTATTATTATTTTTTCACTATAATAAACATATTTAATATTTTGCTTCAGGACTGATCACTGCTTTCTGTTTTTTTCATAGCCATTGCTCATCCTGCTTTTATCAACTACTCCAGGTTTCAGAAGGGGAGAATACTTTTGAATTTTAAAAATGTCACTACCTTCCTTCCAGTTCTTAGAATGAAAGGAGATGAGATTTTTGCATATGTAAAGATTTTAAGTGCGTTTCTTTTACCTTTCCTTTTATATCATAAACTTATAGAGCAGGAAAGTGTAAGAGTGTGTGTGTGTGTGTGTGTGTGTGTGTGTGTGTGTGTGTGTGTGTGTGTGTGTGTGAGAGAGAGAGAGAGAGAGAGAGAGAGAGAGAGAGAGAAAACACAAAATAGGAGAAAGCACTGCACTTGATACACACCTCTCTTTCCAGGGGGAGGCTGAGAGAACAAACACGTGCTGGATGTTAGTCACATTAATGTATGCAAGTACTCCACTATTATGGTGATGAACACAATGTAAGAATCAAGATATAGAATAGACTGTTCTTACTGTCTCAACCATGCTTGGTGTCCTGGAACTCCTTAGCCATTCTTATGTCCAGCATAGCACACAACTACTTCTTGTACACACTTTCCACACAATCTTTTCCCTTGGAAATTTTTATCTCCTGGTTTGTGATTAACCTCCTTAAGAAAGAAAATGGGAGTTTGTAAATATGTAACGCTAGAAGATTTACCTAGTATTGCTTGGAGCCTTAATTCAAATAAGTTTTGTTTTTCTTCATTTAAATAATTGTTCTGGGGCTGAGGATGAGGGGTGAAGCATGCAGGCTGCCCATGGGACAGAGGACAACCCCAGCCCCTTCTCACCGCAGAAACTTGGGCCAGGTGAATGCCTGTCCATGGCCATTGCAGTTGCAGCTGACACAGCCACAGGAGGGGTGCATATCTCCTTGCTGGGGGACAGACAGACACATAGACTAAGGATGTTAAGAACTAGTCGACTATCCAATAAGCAAAAGCAAAAGGGCAGTGCCATACAACTGATCCCGGCAGCTCAGCTGTGCTGTACTGCCCTTTGAACTCTGCCTCCTCATTTCAAAGGGCAGCCCCGCACAGCTGAGTCCCTTTGAAAACACCAAGGCATCATTTCAAAGTAGCGCTGTGGAGCCCAGGGTCACCTGGTTCTGGGGAAATACTGTGTGGAACCTGGGATCAGCTGGGGAGTCCCTAGCTGACCCTGGCTCCATGTGGCATTTCAAAGCTGCAGCGCAGCTTGGAGCCAGTCCCCCACTGACCCTGGGCTTCATGCTGCGCTGTGGGTGGAAATGCACAAGAGCTCCTGCTAGGGACTCTTGTACATTTCAAAGCTGGCACCCACATGCAGCCCAGAGTCAGCGGGACTTCTTGCTTGCCCCAGGCTGTATGCGGAGTTCCGCATTCCTCCTTTGAAATGTACAAGAGCCTCAGCAGGGGCTCTTGTACATTTCAAAGGAGGAATGCGGAAGTGCCTATCGACTAGTTGAGTAGTCAATGGAAATTCCATTGACTACTCGACTAGTCAATTAACCAATAGCTAGTATCCTTAACATAGACAAAGAAGATACACAAGCAGACAAACACTCTGAAATACATAGTAGATAGCTGTCCCTTTTTACACCTCTGCCCCCTGCTGGCCCAATGGGGTTATAGCAGTCCCAGTCCCCATTTCTGGCCTCTTGCTGCCCCCCTGTGTTCATTTTGAAGCATAACTGTCCCTTCTGTCAGACCCCTCCCTTTCCATTTTATGAGAAACAATTGAATTCCAGGCATATCCCATTGTCCTGGCACAACCAAATCATGAACTTACTGTAAGTTATGATAAGAGGAAGCTGCCTATCACCTTTGGTGGTACTAGTGAACAAACAGGCTCAGACAGGCAGATGCACATTTCTAAAATACATAGTAAGAGACTCACTTTAGGAAGAGGCTGGAGCTGAGTCAACATATCATGAGAGGATTTCCTTCCTAATCCCCAACCCTGGTGCTCTTATTCTTATTGATTTCTTTGCAATCGTAGCATCTCTAAGAACCAGAAGCTATGTCTTTTGTACACATTTTTGGTATTTTTTGTTCAGTTGAATATGGGTATACTAATAACATATTCAAAATGAATAAATAATGGCAAATAAGGAAGTGTTATTTAGCCGCTCACCTCACATGTGAAGTGGGGTCTCTGAGTGAAATTAATAAGTCACAGTTTAAATAAACGAGGAAATACTTACACAATACACAGTCAACCTGTGGCTCTTGTTGCCTGGAGATATTGTGAAGGTATAACTGGGTTAAAAAAAGAATTGGATAAGTTCATGGAGAATAGGTCTAAGTATGGCTATGAGCCAAGATAGCTCGGGATGCAACCCCATGCTTTTGGGGAGAGGCTCTCTAAGCCTTTAACTATTAGAAGCTGGGACTGAATGATGGGAAATGGGTCACTTGACAGACTCCCTCTGTTCACTTCCTCTGTGGCATGTCGTACTGATCACTGTCTGAAGACCAATGACATCACTTCTGGAGTACCAGGTTGCCACCCTCTGTTACCTAGTTACCAATCCTCACCTTGCAGAAGCATGGTCTACTTACTATTCTTCATGTCGCCAACTTCAACATGGTCCTGAACCTAGGTCAGTATGTACATTATTTATGAGGAGGCGGTTGGTACCAAGACGTTTCTTATCGAGGTGTTCTGTTACTCCCCTCTGTCTTACAACCTGTACTTAATCCTTGTACCTGGTGCCTCCCTAAATTCTTTTATGCTTGCCCTAACTTACACAATCATACAATTATCAATAGGGCCTCTTTCCTGGCTGCCGTGTTACTGAACCAAAGTCTTGTTCACTAGATTCCAGGCCTGTTGCTGTTTTTATGTTACTGGCCTTTATTCAGGCCTGCTAACTCCATATTACCAGCCCTCAACTTACTACAACCCTAAATCCATTCCTAATTGGAAACAGCCAACTCTTTCCACTGCCTGTTGTGGTTTCAATACAAAGGAAGCAGAGAACTGTAACGATATAGGTTAAAAATAATGCTAGGTGCAATTCTGCAGAGCGCATATTGACTTTAACAGATAGTCAGTGTATGGTGGTGTTTCAAAACCAGTTCCCCCCAACCAAATCTTTTCTCTAGCTTTTGATAGCTACATGGCTATCTGTTGTGAATGTCAAGGGTGGAGCAGTCCGTAATGGATGGGTAAATCTAGTGCATCACCTGGGTCCCCTTTCTGTCCTGTACAGGATAGTGAACTGGGAGAATTCTAGACTCCATGGTGCTGAGTCATAAGAGGTTAGTTGGGTAGGTGGTGCTACTAGTAGTAAAAAAGTTATGAGCTGGTGGAGTGGATGGGTTCGGTCACTGGTTGGCACTGGGATACGGAGCCTTTTAAGGATAACTCACCAGTTTAACACCATTACAGATTGGTATTGACCAAAGCTGATCAGTGGACTGTGTCCAGTAGCGGCTGCAGGCCAATTCCTATGAACAATGGCCACATCACAACCCACTGAGAGTTGTAGGAAGTAGTTCTTCACACAATGCAGAACCAGCTTGTTTAATGCTTTGCTAGAGGATGGTGTGAAGGCCAAGACTATGACAGGGTTCACAAGTTAAAAAATGCAGGAAACCAGCTAATGGGAGCACCAGGGCTGTGTTTGCAGATCCAGGCAGCTCATGGAGTTCACCCTTCCCCCATGGCATGTGCTGCCCAGAGATGTACATGCTGGCCCCATCAACTGGCTGCTTGGTGTGGCCTGTGGAGCTATGGCTGGCAGGGAGCCCGCCCCAGGGTCCCACTGGGTTGCTGGCCTAGGGCTGCCTAGGGTAAGCACCTTCCAGCCAGAGCCTACACCTGGCACACCTCCCCCCATGCCTGCACCCCAATTCCCTGATGCAGGTCACAACCCAAATGCTGGGTACCCCAGCCGCTGGTCACAAGTCCTTCCTATACCTTCACCCAGGTCAGAATCCAATCCTGCACCCAAACATGCTCCCACACCCTGCATCCCTGCCTGTACCTCAGTCCTCTACCCCAAGCGCCTTTCTGCACCCAGCCACCATCCCAGACCCCCGCACCACCTCCATTAATATTATGGAAAAGAATGGCCTTGACCATTTACCGAATTCTTGAAGAGCCACCCCCCCCCCATCAAACTGTATTGCTCCCTCCTCCCCCCGCTCTTGATGGTGATCTGTCTGGATCTAGGCCATCACAGAGACAATTTAGGGACATCTGTCAGAAGATGCCTTTTGCTTTCATTTCAGATCTTTACTTAAATAAATGACTATCCCCCTGGGGCTATGAACCTGCCACCATTTACAGCATTTCACTACACACATTTGTACTTACTAAGGGAAAAAAATAGATGAGACAAGCTGGACTCTGAAGCGTTTGGAGGGTAGGCCTTGCTTCATGTGTCCCCTGAGTAATAGGTGCCAGCTGACACATCAATGTATCCTGTTCTACTTACATGTGTCTCCAGGTGATTCAGTGATACACATTGCTGCTCCAAGGGAACCAGTGATTTATAACACGCTTTCTAGTTTAGGGCATGGATTTATCATGTTACTACAAATGAATGATTAACAGTTGCCATAGGGCTAACGAAGATTCGGTGTCATTGTCCGTGACTGAGTAGAATACGTTTCACAGCTTTGCTGTAAACCAGGGGTTCCCAAACTTTTTGATACTGGGGACCAGTAAATCCATTCAACAAGCTTTTTGAGGACTGGTAACATTTATTTGCATATTTGAATTTTCATTACGAAAATGATGAATATACAAATAAATTGTTTCTGGTCCTCCCAAAGCCCCCAGTGCCAACTTTAGCCCACAGAAAAGTCAGTCGGGGCCACACAAGTGAGATACAAATGCCTCAAACTTCACTAATGTGGCCCCCAACTGTGCTTGTGGGTGCTGGGACAGAGTTCTGGGGAAGGGTGCCAATTAGTGCTGGGGCAGGGGACAGGGTGCTTGTGGAGGTCAGGGAGGGAGGGACAAGGACTGATACCTGGGAATCCTGTAGCTGCCAAGGCCCAAGAAGTGCCCCCCCGTGTTCCAAACAGCGGTGCGGTACCTGACACGTTCGTCCGTTGCACGCCTGACGCCTTCCTGTGCAGGGAGAGGGGGAGTTCTGGACCGCGCCAGCCCCAACCGCTTGGGCAGCATGTGCCTTGCTTCCCATGGCAGTATGCGCTGCCCGAGCAGCTGGAGCCAGCACAGTCCCAGATCCCCACTCACTTCCCCGCACGCAGGAAGGCAGCAGGGGAACAAAGTCCCCAGCACGTGATGGACCAGCATTTTAGGTACCGCGCCAGCTGTTGGGGAAGGGAGAGAGCAGCCCGTGCACTTCCGGGACCTGGTGTGCAGCTGCAGAACTGCCTCCCGACCCTGCAGGAAGCCCGCGCTACCTCTGTTGACACTGGGAGTTCAGCGCAGTGTTCATCTTGGGGGTTGCGGTCAGCAAGGCGGGCACTCAACAATTTTTCTGAGGCCCAGTATTTTTTTTCCTAAGGACCAGTATTGGGCCGTGACCACAGTTTGGGAAACGCTGCTCTAAGAGGTCCAGCTTAGTGAGGAATGACCTGGTCCCAAAAGTCACTTCAAAGATAAGCTAATTTCCAAAAGGTTAAACTGGGTTTACCTCACCTATTTAGAGTCCTTTGTTGGAGAGCTGACTGGGCACTGGGGGCACGGATTCCAGCCGAAAGTGTTGCCCAGTTATGGCTAGCAATTAGCATTGTCTGAGGCGGCAGATGGGTGTGAATAGAAAGGGGATTTGTTGGCGGGAGGAAAGGAAGGTAAGGAGAGGGTAGACTCCAGCTCTGGCAGCTGATAAAGCTCAATTTGTAGGGCTAAAAAGTTCCAAGAAAATGTAAGAGCAGAGACGAGAGAATCACTCCTCCCCCTACTCTGGTGCCGCCCTCTGTAGGTAGAGGCTCTGCTTGCTGCAGTGCTTAACCTTAAACTGAAAAATCAGCAGAAAGCAAAGGGAGAGCTGGCACAGCGCCCCCTCCTTCCCAGCAATTCCCCATAATATTTATAAATGATACCCTCACTGATACCCAATGGGGAGAAATAGAGAAGACTGAGTGGCTATTAGCTGCACTACAGAAGCTAATTAAATGAGCGTGAGTGAATTGTAAACCATCAGGACGTCCTAAAGCTTTGTTTTCTTTGTGGTATGCCGAGAAGCCAGAAGATGAAGTGATAGCGTTATCCAGCAGACTCAATGAAGAGAAGAGAAGAGAGGTACTGTGCCAAGCCAAAGCACCTGCATTGTATTTTGTGGCATCAATGTACAGCTAATTATAGCGATGGAGAGGGAGGGTTGACTACTAAATTGAGCATTGAGAAACCTCCTCTCTTGCTCCTCCTGCTACATTTTATCCAGGAGCTGTGCCTGGGAGTAGCTCTGAAGCATCCATGCCATAGTGCAAGCCTGGAGTAAAATTGTTTTTCTGCTACTTCAGCTTCGTTCGTTTGGCTGAATCTGCAACCAGTAGCAACAATTTTGTTGTGCTGCACATTTGGGGGAAAAAAAATCCACCTCAGCAAAAAAGAGGGCAAAACAAACATTACCAAAAGCTCAGGGATACACAAGAGGCTGAGGAAATAAATACACAGGCTGTGTGAGCTGTTGTTCCGTGTTGCTATTAGACCATTACTAATGATTAACCAAGCGGCCTAGTCTAGCCACTGTGTGTTATCCCCTGTTGCAGTTCAAGTAAATGGTGCCTTCTCTTTGACTATGAGCAGTACGCAATGACAGGAATACTAATCTACCTCCAGATAAATTCACATAATCATTCTACACGGGTGCAGGATATCAAATCTCCATCCATTGACTGGTACCACCAAAGATAACTAACTTAAATGCAGCCTTTGACATCGTATGCCCAAAGTGAGGGAGAAAGGAAGTAGGGAGCAGATTATGGAATTTAGTGGGAATACTGTCTCTGCGCACATACAAAATGCAGGGCAGGACAACTCAGCTAGAATAATAGAATCATAGAGCTGGAAGAGCCCTCAGGAAGTTATCAAGTCCAGTCCGCTGCCCGAGGCAGGACCAGTCCCAACTAAATCAACCCAGCCAGGGCTTTGTCAAGACGAGACTTAAAAACCTCTAGGGATGGAGATTCCACCACCTTCCTAGGTAACCCATTCCAGTGCTTCACCACCCTCCTAGTGAAATAGTTTTTCCTAATATCCAACCAACACCTCTCCCACTGTAACTTGAGACCATTGTTCCTTGTTCTGCCATCTGTCACTACTGTGAACAGCCTTTCTCCATGCTCTTTGGAACCTCCCTTCAGAAAGCTGAAGGCTGCTAGCAAATCCCCCCTCACTCTTCTCTTCTGCAGACTAAACAAACCCAAATCCTTCAGTCTCGCCTCATAGGTCATGCGCTCCATCCCCCTAATCATTTTGATCGCCCTCTGCTGGACCCTCTCCAATGCATCCACATTCTTTCTGTAGTTGGGGACCCAGAACTGGACACAATACTCCAGATGTGGACTCACCAGAGCCAAATAAAGGGGAATAATCACTTCTCTGGATCTGCTGGCAATGCTCCTCCTAATGCATCCCACTGTGCCATTAGCCTTCTTGGCTATAAAGGCACACTGTTGACTCATATCCAGCTTCTCATCCACTGTAATCCCCAGGTCCTTTTCTGCAGAACTGTTACTTAGCTATTTGGACCCCATCTTGTAACTATGCTTGGGATTCTTCCATTCCAAGTGCAGGACTCTACAACTGTCCTTGTTGAACCTCATCAGATTTCTTTTGGCCCAATCCTCTAATCTGTTCAGTCACTCTGGATCCTATCCCTGCCCTATAGCATATCTACCTCTTACCCTAGCTTAATGTCATCTGCAAACTCACGGAGGGTGCAATCCATCCCCTCATCCAGGTCATTAATAAAGAAGTTGAGCAAAACCGGTCCAAGAACAAATCCTTGGGGCATTCCGCCAGAAACTGACCGCCAACCTGACATTGAGCCATTGATCACTGCCCATTGGGCCCGATAGTCTAGCCAGCTTTCTATCCATCTTACAGTCCATTTATCCAATCCATATTCCCTTAACTTGCTGGCAAGAATTTTGTGGGAGACCATATCAAAAGCTTTGCTGAAGTCAAGGGATATCACATCCACCAACTTTCCCATATCCACAGAGCTCATCACAGAAGCGAATCAGATTAGTCAGGTACAATTTGCCCTTTGTGAATGCATTTCCACTATTCCTGATCACTTCCCCACTTCCAAGTGCTTCAAAATGGTTTCTTTGAGAATCCCCTCCATGATTTTTCTGGGGATTGAGGTAAGGTTGACTGGTCTGTAGTCTCCTATATTGTCCTTCTTCCCTTTTTTAAAGATGGGCACTACATTTGCCTTTTTCCAATCATCCGGGCTCTCTCCTGATCTGCGCGAGTTTTCTAACATAATGGCCAAAGGCTCCACAATGACATTTACCAACTCCCTCAGTACCCTCGGATGCATTAAATCCGGGCCCATGGATTTGTGTATACAGGCAGTCCCCGACTTACGCGGATCCGACTTATGTCGGATCCGCACTTACGAACGGGGTTCTCGCCCCGGAGGTCGAGGTAGCGGATTGCTATCTGCGAGCTCCGGGGCGAGAAAGCCCCGTTCGTAAGCTGCTGCCGGTGCCCCTGGTCTGCTGAGGGGGGGGGGGTCCCGCGCCTTTGAGACTTTGCCAGAGCAAAGCCTCAGAGGCGCGGCACCCCGCTGCCGCTGCTGCTCTGCTCCCCGTGTCCCTGGTCTGCTGGGGGGGGGGCGCGGATAGTGTGCCCCCCCCCCAGCAGACCAGGCTTTTGTTTTGGACCCTGGAGCAGAGCAGCTGGGGCGCTGCGGATTGGTCTTGCAGCACCCACTCTGGGCACTACTGGACTAACCCTGCAGCACCCCAGCTGCTCTGCCCCAGGCGTCCTGATTCAGCCGCTGCTGGTCAGTTTCAGCAGTGGCTGAATCAGGACGCCTGGGGCAGAGCAGCTGGGGTGCTGCTGGGTTGGTCCAGTAGCGCCGAGGAGCGGTGCTACTGGAGCAACCCAGCAGCACCCCAGCTGCTCTGCCCCAGGCGTCCCCAAGTCAGCCGCTGCTGAAACTGACCAGCGCTGACTACAGGAAGCCCGAGGCAGAGTTGCTCTGCCCCAGGCTTCCTGCAATCAGCACTGATCAGTTTCAGCAGCAGCTGACTTGGGGACGCTTGGGGTTCTTAAGTTGAATCTGTATGTAAGTCAGAACTGGCGGTCAGTTTCAGCAGCGGCTGAATCTGGACGCCAGTTCCGACTTACATACAGATTCAACTTAAGAACAAACCTACAGTCCCTATCTTGTACGTAACCCGGGGACTGCCTGTATTTAGCTTTTCTAAATAGCTCCTAACTTGTTCTTTCCCACCAAGGGCTGTCCATCCCCTTCCCGTACTGCGTTGCCTAGTGCATTTCTCTGGGAGCTCACCTTGTCCATGAAGACAGAGGCAAAGAAAGCATTGAGTACTTCAGCTTTTCCCACATCATCTGTCACTAGTTTACCTGCCTCATCCAGTAAGGGCCCCACACCCTCTCTGATCACCCTCTAATTGCTAACATGCTTTTCTTGTTATCCTTCACACCCCTTGCCAGCTGCAATTCCAATTGCGCTTTCGCCTGCCTGATAACTCCCCTGCATTCTCGAGCAATATATTTATACTTCTCCCTAGTCATCTGTCAAAATTTCTACTTCTTGTAAGTTTCTTTTCTGTGTTTAAGGTCACCAAGGATGTCCTTAGTAATCCAATCTGGTTGCCTATTATATTTGATTTTCTTGCTGCGCATCAGGATGGTTTCTTCCTGTGCCTTTAAGAAGGCTTCTTTAAAATACTGCCAGCTCTCCTGGACTCCTTTCCCCTTCATATAAGCATCCCAAGGAATCCTGTCCATCAGATCTCTGAGGGTATGTCTACACTACAGCGCTAATTCGAACTAACTTAGTTCGAATTAGTTAATTCGAACTAAGCTAATTCGAACTAACGCATCTAGAACTAAAAACTAGTTAGAATTAGCGTTTTGCTAATTCGAACTAGCAAGTCCACATTAAGTGGACCCTGAACCGGGCTTAAAGATGGCCGGAAGCAGTGCCGGCAGGGCATCAGAGGAGGACTTAGAGCGTGGAGATGCTGTCTCAGGCTAGACGAGGGCTGCGCTTAAAGGGACCCGACCCTCACCCCGGACAGACAGTTCTCAGGGGTGCCCCACTTGCAAACCAGTCCTGGCTTGGAGTGCCCGGAGTACCCACACTGGGCACATCACACCACTCGGCCATCAGCCCGGCTGCACTTGCCGCAGGCTGCCATCTGGGCAGAGGGGGTAATTGGGGGGCTGCAGGAGAGCTTCCACCCCCAGAAGCCTGCAGAGCCAGCCCAGTCCTCTCCATCAGGGGCTCGTACCCCATTCCTACCTCACCTCCTTCCACTTACCCTTCCCTAGCCCCTTTTCTTGATGTACAAAATAAAGGACAATTGTGTTCAAAAATGGAATCTGTCTCTATTGAACAAAACTGGGGGAGACAGGGAAAAGGAGGTGGGAGAGGGGAAGAGAGAGGCTGGGAGAGGGGAGGGCAACTACAATGATCAGGGGTTGGGAACAGGTCCCATATGAAGAGAGGCTAAAGAGACTGGGACTTTTCAGCTTAGAAAAGAGGAGACGGAGGGGGGACAGGATAGAGGTCTCTAAAAGCATGAGTTGGGTGGAGAGGGTGCATACAGAAAAGTTCTTCATTAGTTCCCATAAAGAAGGACTAGAGGACACCAAAGGAAAGGAATGGGTAGCGGGCTTCAAACTAATAACAGAAATTTCTTCTTCACAAAGCAAAGAGTCAACCTGTGGAACTCCTTGCTGCAGGAGGATGTGAAGGCTAGAACTAGAACAGAGTTTAAAGGGACGTGAGATCAAGTCATGGAGGTTGGGTCCATGGAGTGCTATTAGCCAGGGGGTAGGAGTGGTGTCCCTGGCCAAGGTTTGTGGAAGGCTGGAGAGGGATGGCACGAGACAAATGGCTTGGTCACTGTCTTCGGTGCATCCCCTCCAGGGTCCCTAGGGTTGGCCGCTGTCGGCAGACAGGCTACTGGGCTAGATGGACCTTTGGTCTGACCCAGGACGGCCATTGTAAGTTCAGGGCTCAGGGTCGGGGGTCTCAGTGGACCCCCTTGATTTTCATGCACACTTGCTTCTGGGTGGCCAGGCTGGCAGCTCTCCTGCCCTAGACGGCCAGTTTCCTGTGCCTAGTGCGGAGATCGTGGATGAAGTCCACGATGTCCGCACTAGCCCAGGTGGGTGCCCGCCTCTTGCGGTCCCAGGCAAGCTCCTGGGAGACGCCAGCCTGGTCCCGGGAAGAGAGGGAGGGCTGGGGGGCATCGGGTGGCTGGCTCGATCCGTGCCAGGTGCAGGGTCTGCTGGCTGGGTGCTGGCAGGCTTGCACCTGGCACGGGCACCGTAGCCAGCCCGTGCCCCTTTAAGGGGTCCGGGGCTGGGAGGGGGGCAATAGAGTTTCCCTGGTGTTGGCCAGAGTGGCCACCAGGGAAAGCTGGGGAGGGCTAGCCTCCTACTAGTTCGAATTAAGGGGCTACACACCCCTTAATTAGAACTAGCTAGTTCGAACTAGGCTTAATCCTCATAAAATGAGGATTACGTAGTTCGAAGTAAGCGCTCCGCTAGTTTGAATTAAGTTCGAACTAGTGTAGCGCTAGTGTAGCGCCTATGAAAGTTAGTTCGAACTAACTCTGTAGTGTAGACATACCCTGAAGGAGTCAAAGTCTGCTCTTCTGAAGTCCAGGGTGTGTATTTTGCTACTCTCCTTTCTTCCTTTGGTCAAGATCCTGAAATCTACAATGTCATGATCACTGTTTCCCAGTTTGTCACCCACCTCTACTTACCCTACTAGTTCCTCCCTGTTTGTTGTGGATAACTTCTTGGTGCAAGTGCTGAAGGAACTGACCATGGTACATACGCAGCTTGACCTGCTGCTCATAGTCTCCAAAAACTTCCTAGATTGTCTGTGTATTGCTATATTGGTCTCCCAACAGATGTCAGGGTGATTAAAGACCCATGAGAACCAGGGCCTGCGATCTGGAAGCTTCTCTCAGTTGTCCAAATAAAGCTTTGTCTATCTCATCCACCTGATCCAGTGGTCTATAGCAAACACCGACCACAACATCACCCATCTTGCTTCTGCCTCTAAATTTAACCCATAGACTCTCAACAGTCTTTTCTCCCTCTAAGTACTGAAGCTCCGAGCAATCATAATGTTCTCTTGCATACAATGCAACTCCTCCTCCTTTTCTCCTCCGTCTGTTCTTCCTGAACAGTTTATACCCTTCCATGACAGTGCTCCAGTCATGCGAGTCATCCCACCAAGTCTCTGTTATTCCAATCAAATCATAGTTCTTGACTGGGCCAGGGCTTCTAATTCTTCCTGTTTGTTTCCCAGGCTTCTTGCATTTGTGTACAAACACCTTAGGGTTTGTCTACACTGCCACCCTAATTTGAACTAGGGTGGCTAATGTAGGCATTCAAACTTGCAAATGAAGCCTGGGATTGAAATATCCTGGGCTTTATTTGCATTTTTCTGGGCGCCGCCATTTTTAAATGCCCCGCAGTTCAAACTACCTGCCCGCGGCTACACGCGGCATGGGCTAGGTAGTTCGAATTAAAGCTGCTAATTCAAACTACCATTAAACCTCCTCCACCCTTATTTTCATTGGGCTGGGGCAAGGGTTTGGGAGAGGGTGAGAGCTCTAGTTGGGGGTGTGAGCTCTGGAATGGGGCTGGGAATGAAGGGGTAGGCGGGGACTCTAGGCTCCGTGTGTATGTTGCCAAGGCATTTGGAATATCAGAGGGGGCTGAGGGTTGAGGCAGGGAGTTGGGATTCAGTGGGGAGGACTCTGGAGTGGGAGGTGCAGTTTCTAGGGTGGCAGGGATGAGGGGTTTGGGATACAAGAGGGTGTGGAGCTCCAGATTTGGGGAGGTGCTCAGGCCTGGGGGTTTGAGGAGGTAGGGACTCTAGACTGGGAGGTGTGGGCTTTGGAATGGAACCAGGGATGAAGTGTACCGGTGCAGGAGGTGGCTCTGGATTGTGGGGGGAGTTCAGGGCTGGGATCTGGGGCGGAGGGTTTAGCCTTGGGCTTACTGGGGCAGCAGCACTAAGGCAGGCTACCTGGTGCCTGTCAATCCTGGGACACCACACTGCATCCTAGAAGTAGCCTATGGTCTGGCTCTTAGGCAGGGGGCAGGAGTCAGGCAGCAAGCACCAGCAAGCGGCGGTGAGGAAAGATTATAAATACAGGAGTATTGACAAGGCACCGGCCACTGGGCATGTGGAGCCAGTGCCCAGGGTGGTGGGGGTAGCATGTGGGGCCCTGTGCTCCCCACCTAGGAGGAGTGTGACTCTTCGAGTGCATCTGCCCTATTTCTCACCAATTTGTCCTGAATTGGGCATTCCCAGTTGTGACCTACAGAGGCACAGTTACAGATAGTTACCGTACATGCTCAGTAGCTATTTCTGAAGCCCAATAGAAAGTTTTCACCTCAGTCTCTCTCTGAGACATAGGGCAATCAGAGTGCAAGTGGGGGAACAGAAGATTATAAATATAGGCACTGAAGCCAAGGGCTGATCAATGCAGGACCAAAAGGCATGCCAGTTGTGAGAGCTGGGTCCCCAGTCCTGTAGCAATTTGGTCTTCAGTTGCTGGAGAAATCTGTAGCCTAGAGTCCGTCAGCTATTAACCCCAAGGCTGAACTGCTCTGAGCGGTGGCTAGTCCCAGACTACTTATTAAGTGACAGAGTTCTGAAGGGTTAGAAAGGAATGAAATGCTAATATTCTTTGCAAGCTCTGAAGAATCCAGGTCACACACAGACAACATACTACGCTCACACTCTAAAGGCAGAAACCACTTCTCAGTGAAGATCAGAACGGGCTATGCATTGCTGAAGTATAAAAAATATGATGTTGAAACCATATATTTCACTACATGTAAGAGAAACAGAGGGGGAAAGTCTGAATAAGGAATGCCAGCATATGTATTGTCTAATAGCTTTGTTTTAATTAGTCAGAGTAGTCCAAAAACTGTTTACTGTGCTCCATAATATTTACAGTGCTATCAGTGTGCATTACATGCTTGTTTTTTTCTAAGTAAGTCAATGATACTCTTTCTCTTATAGGAGTTACTATAGAGAACTTTCTGGGTGTCTGGCTGGTGAGTCTTGCCCACATGCTCAGGGTTTAGCTGATCGCCATATTTGGGGTTGGGAAGGAATTTTCCTCCAGGGTAGATTGGCAGAGGCCCTGGAGGTTTTTCGCCTTCCTCTGTAGCATGGGGTACAGATCACAGCTGGAGGATTCTCTGCATCTTGGGGTCTTCAACGTATTTGAAGGCTTCAATATCTTAGATATAGGTGAGAGGATTATTCTAGCAGTGGGTGGGTGAGATTCTGTGGCCTGCACTGTGCAGGGGGTCAGACTAGATGATCATAATAGTCCCTTCTGACCTTAAAGTCTATGAATCTTTGACATGGTTTTGAATCAATTAACACCTGTTTAACAGGGTTTTTCATACAGTAGCCCCGATATTCAAGTATGTAATCTGAAAAGTTTTGAAAGGCAGCACCCTGGCCTGTGTGTCAGTAAAAAGTTGAACTGAGGTGCATGAAGAAGGGGAATGTAACTGTGATACAGAATACTGGCACAGCTCCGCATCGTCCATTACAGTAGCATGAATTGTACATAATTAAAAGAATTTCTCTTTTAACTTAAGGCCTTCATCTTAGCTTTGCTGTTGTTTGTGGTATTTGTATGTTTATAGCCGCAATGTGTTACTCATTGAGCGCCAACAATGAGCAGCAACTGCATGTATCATTTCTGCGTAGCATAGAAAATTTACAAAAGGAAAAACGGACAATTCCATTTGATAAGAAGATGTTTCGGTTCAATGAATGTGACCTGCTCAATTGTGAGGTAAACCCTTAAATAACTCCCATAATTGTAGACCAGTGAATTCAAACCAAGAGGATGGTGGAAGACTCAGGGAAGACCTATAGAATGTAGTCTTATTCACTTTCTAAAATCCACTTTGAGAAATCGTCAGGCTCCACAAAGTAAGACTGACTTGGAGACTGCATAGTCTGCTCTAGTTATTGATAAGACTCCAGGCTCTGTTACTAGTGATCTTCTGGCTGGGGCTCTGAGCTCTTCTAAGGCCACTTCTTCACTTCTGGGAAGACTGATGCTGCGGTGGTTGATCATCTGGAGTTTGATTTAGCGGATTTCCCATTGATTTAGCAGGGTGCTGCCATGGATGCCAGTACTCCTCAATTCACATAAGCTGTGGCAACGGCACCGAAGGTCAAATTAAGATATGTGAATTCCAGGTAAATATGGACAAGGCCCAAGATTGATGACACCAAACATGCGTTGGTATCAAGGTTGTCTTCTGTACTGCAGAAGCAGGACACAGGGAAGGAGTCAAAGCACTCTGCTTCTAAAAGGGTGATACTTACAACTTCCTTCGTCTCTGCAGTAGCTAGACCACCAAGTTGTCCTCAGTATTGGTGATTTGCCACACTTCCCATATTGTCTGAGTTCCTCCCATGTTGTTTTCATTGGAATACAGGCAGTCCCCGACTTACGTGGATCCGACTTACGTCGGATCCCTAGATACGAACAGGGTGAGGCAACTCCCGCACATGCGCAGCAGCATTCCCAGGGCTCGCTCACCTGGGTCCTAGGATCCTCCTCCTCCTCGGGCCGGCTCCGACTGGGGTCCCGCAGAGCTGCCGGGCAGAGGAAAAGTGCCTCCCCACGCCCGCTGCCCCCCCTCCCCCCCTGCCAGCAACAGGCTGCCCCCTCCCCTGAGCAACAGGCTGCTGAACAGCAGACAAAAGCAGCCTCTCCGCCCCTCCTCCCCCTATACATGCTGGGCTCCCTGGGCAAACAAAGACTCCACCAAAACAAACAAAGTGCTGGCCACATTGTGTTAGCAAAAAAAGGACCCTCCTCCTAGAACCCTGGGTGGTGTGTGGAAATAAAGCTATTAGCTCAAAGCATGGTGCAGAGCTGTTGGTATTTGATGAGTTACTCCTTTAGTCCTGAGTTTGTCACAGGGACAGAAATAGATGTGAAATCTTCTGAACAGGGGAACAGACAGCAAATCAAACATTAGAGGGGAGTTAACCTTTCCCTATGCTATCCAAAACTAAAAAAAATGTTTGGCTAGAGTTTCCCCTACAATATGTACCAGTTCCGACTTACATACAAATTCAACTTAAGAACAAACCTACAGTCCCTATCTTGTACGTAACCCGGGGACTGCCTGTAGTCTCCTTGTGTCCAGCCAGATTTATCAAAGCAGCCTATACCCTTAGTACTGACTGTGGAACATTGCCCTGTGTCACTACCGCAGTATTTCTTAAACCTTTTAAGACTGAGGAATACTAAACAAAAAACTGTTTTATGAGGAACACCAACGCTTTTTTGTTGAGCGCAAAAAAAAAAAAAAAGGTTGGGGTGGGGTGGGGAAGTTATTGAGGGGAAAAAAGGGTCGGGGAAAAATTATTGAGAAAAAAAAGGTTACCTGCTACTTTAAGGGTGGCCATTTTGAATTCTGTTGCTCTCCGTGGCACACTGGTGTGCTGCGGAATACAGTTTAAGAAACACTGCATTAGTAGATGCTGAATGTTAGCACTCAGAGTGACATAGTCACAGGGATTGGTCCTGTGACAGTGATTAGATACAACAAACCCTGTCTCACAGCAAGGAGTTAGACTAAATGACCTTTGTGGTCCCTTCTAAGCTTATGGGTCTATGCAAATTGAAGGTTATGTCTACACTGCAAAACAAGACCTTCAGCAGCCCCACACAGAGCCCATTTCAACTGACTTGGGCTCATGGACGTGGCTATGGGGCTGGAAAACAGCAGTGTAGATGTCTGTGGTCAGACTGGAGCCCAGGCTCTGGAGACCTATCACGGGGGAGGGGGTTCCCTGGGTACAGCCTAAGCCCAAATGTCTACACTACTATTTTTACTCAATAGCACAAGCCCAAGTGTGGGGGATATGATAGAGGTCTATAAAATCATGAGTGGTGTGAAGAGGGTGAATAAAGAAAAGTTATTTATTAGTTCCCATAATAGAAGAACTAGAGGACACCAAATGAAGTTAATGGGTAGCAGGTTTAAAACTAATAAACGAAAGTTCTTCATCACACAGCGTGTAGTCAACCTATGGAACTCCTTGCCAGAGGGGCTGTGAAGGCTAGGACTATAACGGAGTTTAAAGAGAAGCTAGCTAGTTTCATGAAGGTTAGGTTCATAAAAGGCTATTAGCCAGGGGTTAGAAATGGTTTCCCTGGCCTCTGTTTGTCAGAGGCTGGAGAAGGATGGCAGGAGACAAATTGCTTGATCATTGTCTTTGGTCCATCCCCTCTGGGGCACTTGGTGCTGGCCACTGTCGGCAAACAGGCTACTGGGCTAGATGGACCTTTGGTCTGACCCAGTATGGCTATTCTTATGTTCTTATGTTCTTAAGTCTCTGGCTCTGAGACTGGCTGCTTTGGGTCTCTTTTTGCTGTCTGGATGTATCCTAGGAACCATGGCACCATTCTTAGCATGAGCCAGAAATGGTCAGATGATAAGAAAACTGAGATAAAAGGATTCACTAGCATGGCAGATGGGTCTGTGATTGGACATTCAGTAATGAAAGGAGACAGCGCAGCAAGGGAAAGAAGAACCCCTCTGATATTTCTGAGTGTAATATTAGGAGTCATAGATGCATTCTTCTCCAATAACCTCATTTCAAGGGCTGTCGCTCATTTCAGTCCCAAAGTTATGTACCTGCTGTGCTAATTTGATGACTTCTCAACTTTTGTTGTTGAAAATTAATTACACCAGAAGCAAAGACTCATGAAACTGAGGTTATAGACAAAGTTGTTCATACTGAAAGAATGAATCCCACAGCATTTTGAGTTTCCTGCTTGAATAAATCTGTGTTCCTCATTTTGGATCTTGGTCACACATTGTGTCCCAGAATTGGGCTTAGAAATTAGAGATGGAACAACCCTCTTGGGTTCTCTCTCCCTGTCCCTGCAGGATTTCTTCTCTACAGTTCATTTGTCAAAAGTCCTAAGGTTTGGGACTTCTAACCCTACCTCTTAAAGGCAATATCATCAGCAAACACATTTCATTATTGGGAAATATTGTCCTGTTCTTCAGCCTCAACTTTATTAATTCTTTCTCACTGCACCTAGTTTAATTATTTAGGGTGGTACAGAGGGAATCTAATCTCCCAGGTTGGTTTCCAATATTGTAGATTACAGAATAGGGCCCAAGAATAAACTATAATTGAATGTCTATTCTTTATAGGTTCGTATACAGCACCCATCACTGTATTTGAGCACCTGCCAAGTACATCAGTAAATAACATGACCAGGCATCTGTCACATGCAGTTTGTTCCCTCAACCTCTCCCTGGGGCTGAAGTGTGTGCAGCGTTGTGGCTCTTCTTTTAGCAGGGTTACAGTTTTTTTTATTTTAATAAAATAGATAAGATGGAGGTTTAGGGAGCGGCTGCTCCTGTTAGGATATTTGGATGCTGCCTTCATAAAGCCCAAAATGCAGATGCACAGTTACAGCAACTCAGTGATGGCTGCTAGGTCCAAATTTTGACCTCCCAGATTTGCATATTCAATTTCTAGACATCTGTTTAAAACCCCTCTCCCTGCAGAAAAGAGTGTGCATTAGGTTTCTCATACCAAAACTACATGGATTTACCTGCAAGGTTACTGCTCAGCAGCTGGCTAGCACTGTAGGCGCATAAATATCCATTGGTGAATTCCGCTAGGTGCCTAAATTTCTGCCAGTGGGCAAGTGAACAGTTACCTAAGTCCTGACGTCACCATGTTGCAAGTGGAAATAGCTGCAAGAATCCTTAGATCTGGTAGGGAGGATCTTGGAAAAGGGACCAAAGTCCGGTGGGGTTGGTTCTGCCTCTAGGAAGGAGCCTGGGTAAAGATGGAAGGGAGCAGGGAAGAGCGTGTAAGGAGGCAGCAGGATAGGACACTGCTGAAAACAGGCACCACTTGAATGTGCAGAGAGCCACATGGGGCACAGGTTCTAAAGGCTTGGCATGTCTTTACCTGCCTAAGCACAGCCGCACAAACTCCACAACTATTCATACCTGTGTTAGCTGCGCTTGAGGAGTCTGCACGTTACACCCTCCCATGGGGATAGATACAGGATGAGCGAGAGAGCGAGGCCATTTTTGGTATGTGATGGCATCTCTGTGAACTGCCAGGGAGAACCCTTGACGCCTGGTGTGTGTGTGTGTGTGTGTGTGTGTGTGTGTGTGTGTGTGTGTGTGTGTGTGTGTGTGTGTGTGTGTGTGTGTGTGTGTGGTGGGACAGCCATTGTTGGGCTGTCTCCACTGTCACCCCGACTGTCTAGTGTTAACTTCCCAACAAATATGAATATACTTAGCGTCACAGCACAGCTGAGGGGTACAGAAGTAGTCCTAGTCCCATTTTACAGCTGGGCACTTAAGACTGTGTCAACGTTAAGGAAGTACATGGGTATGGTTATGTTGCCTGAGCTATGACAGCATAATTCCTTAGCAGGGCTGCTGCCTATCCCAATGGAATTTTAGGAACACCGCCTTCCCCAACAACAGGCTTTTGTTGATGTAGCAGCAGCTAGACTTGGGGTAGGGACGTAGGAGTATGAAAAATCCACATCCCTGAACACCATAGCAATGCCAGCCTGACACGGCAACGTTGACCTACATTTCATTGTAGCCCAGGGCTAGGAGCATACGGCCTAGAGCCTCAAAGGCAGTGGCTCTCAACCACTCCAGATTACTGTACTCCTTTCAGGACTCTGCTTTGTCTAGCATACGCCAGGATTCGCCTCACTTAAAAACTACTTGCTTGCAAAATCAGATATAAAAATACAAACGTGTCACCGCACATTGTGAAAAAATGCTGACTTTCGCATCGTTACCATGTAATTATAAACGAAAACAATGGGAGTATAAATATGGCACTTACATTTCGGTGTATAATATATAGAGCAGTATAAACAAGGCATTGTCAGCATTAAATTTGTAGTTTGCTAGTACCTTTTATGAAGCCTGTTGTCAGAGTCGTCCTATCTGTAGGATGGTTTAGGGGTAACTATCCTGGGCCTGGAGTGACCTGGGGGAACCTGGAGCCAGCAGCAGGAACTGGGTCCACCTCCACACTCAGTGGCAGGAAGCAGAGCGGGCTGCGGGGGAGGTCTTGCCGCTTCCCACGGCTGCAGGTGAATGCAAGGGATGGGCCAGACCCCAGCTGATTCCATCAGACTGCATTGTTTGGGAGAGGAGATTTGAGGGCAGGGAGGGTGGGGCAGAGGATTGTGGGAAGGAGCAGAGTGGGAGGGAGCAGAGGTGGGGGAAGGGCAGAGCCTGGGTGGAGAAATAGTTCTCCTCTTACGTCTCTGGCCTAGGGATGGCATGCCTGTTTTAACCCAGCCAGGTACCTCACTGAGTCGCTGCATCCTCTGAATACCCTCAGGGCTACATGCACCCCTGGCTGAGAACCACTGCTCAAAATCACATCCCATTTGCTCCCCTAAGCTTTGCAATGTGTAATCCCTGAGTGACCTGCTGCCTCATGGAAGCCTCAGCTTTGACTTAGGCACCAGTCTCGCCCACACATTGTGAGGGGAGTCTGAGTGCTAAGGAAAGCATTTCCAGAAGCCAGTCAGCTGGCTAAGGAGCCAGCTAAACGAGCCAGGAGAGGCTCGGAAGCACTGAGAAAAATGGCCAGGAAAGGAAATGTGCAGAGGATAAACCTGATCCACCTGGCTGACAGGGTGCCTGTGATTATTCGCTGTGAACCATTTTCAGAGATTAAATTGATAAACACAGACACCACACTTGATCTTAGCCTTCAGAGTTAGGAGATAGGCATGAAATGCGAGCAAGAGAAAGATGATTTCAGCTGCAAGGACATGAGCTACCTAAGCTGCTGAATAGGTTTAATAGCCTATTTCCTGCACTAATAGCAGTCTTTGATTAGTCCAGGGACTGCAGAGCACCCATAAGAGAGACCTGTGTGTGGTGCTGCTGTGGCTGCTGCTGTAGGTATCAGATGTACTCTGAGCTCACCTATGCTTGTGAGAATCCTAGGTTTGGGGCTTTGGCATGAACATAGTGCATTAGTTGCGGGGAAGTGTCAGGGTTTAGGCGGCTTATCTTGGGACTTAGGCACCACTGCTCGGTTTCTGCATAACTCTGTAGATACCAAATACCTTTGAGGTCCTGGGCCTTTCTGGTCTGCCCCAGGTGTTACAGGACATGTGTGGCAGAACTGGGAAAGGACTGCACATCTTGTCCATTCCAGGCTCGCACCTTTACCACAAAACCATCTTTTCTTCCCAGGCTCCTATATTCACTGCTGCTATTTGTCCCCGTTGGTAAGACAGGTACAATAGAAGTCTGCTCTGAACGTGCGTCCAACATAGAGGAGGAGATGGAGCAGGACGTCCAAGTGCTCTGACTGTTTCTTTCGCCTGCACTCAGAAGATGGGTCTGTTTCTTTTTCTCGCTGTCTGAAAAATAACTATAATCTATTCCAAATTTAGCTGGATTTAATGAGGAACTGGTTAAGATGAAACACTCCTAGTCTTTTTAGACACAGACATATTGCGAACCAGATTAACAAGATTATGGCAAATCCAGCATATTCGCTACATCCTCTGACTCTCATTTTACAAGGCTGCTTAGCTTGTCAGTCTCTCATCAAGGAAGCTGTGTTGCAGCAAATTCCTCACTAGACAAGCTGTCAGGTTCTTCTCAGCTCAGTTTGTGTGTACAGACTCTCTGTGCTATATTAACCACCAAACCGCTCTGAGGCTGGTTTGCAAGTTTAATTTCCAGGTTAGTATTTGGGGGGTTTACCTCAAGACAGTGAAACTGGCTTCAGGTCAGTTTGTATGACTCAGGTTTCTTCTGTTTTCTAGAGGATCCTCCTGTCCAGCATGTTGTTATATACCTGCACATTCTCCATCCACCCAGGAAGGGTCACTGTTCTCCCACTGCCTGCTTTAAAAGATGTATCCTTTATATAGTGCCATGTGTCTGCTGTCATTAAGGTAGGGTTTTGCGATCCAGATGAGGGTAAATGAAACATGTGTGTTCTACCTACCCCTGCTGATTTATAAATGTGCATTCCCCTCACAGAAATCATACGAAAGTTCAGAAGTGTAGCATTAGAACAGCTATAGCCATCTGTCCCGACAACAGTGACTCAATTCAGCGCATCTGCTCCTTTAAAAGCATGTCAAAGTTCATTCAAGTGCTTGTAATACACGTTATGGTTTCTGAGATGCTTCCAGTGCTTTCAGGGGAAAGGAACCTTTTTTGGATCAGGGGTCAGTGACCTGTAGAAAAATTAGTCAGGGGCTGCGCACAAGTGAGAAACAAACAAACAAAAAAAAACCCAACCCCCCCCAAACCCTCACTGATGTGGCCCCCAACTAAGAAGGAGAAAGCCACATCCCACGTTCCCCTTCCACACCAGAGCCTCAGGGTGTCCAGCCTAATAGATTGTGTGTGCTTCAGCCCTTCATTGGGGGGTGGGGGTGGGAGCTAGAGTGCCAGTGCAGGCTCCCTAATGCTGCAGGGGAGGGGGGGGGGCTGACTCTGAAGGGGGGAGGGGTGAATCCAGGCAAACTCGGGCCACATTTGACTCCTAGGCCTTAGGTTCCCCTGGAAGGTACATGACTAGCAGCTGTTTCTCTGGTGGACAGACGCCCATGGGAAATTGAACAAAGCATATGGAATAATCCTCATCCTAGGTCATCAGTAGGGTTTGAGCTCTAGACTTTCATCACCAAAGCATAGACCCTTCACATTGAAGCTTAGGGCCCTTACAGCTTTCCAATAGGCAATGTGTGCTAGAGAGTACAAAGTGATGGAGGTGCTTCTTGAAATTTTACCCAGGGTGTGCTAATGGGGAGATGTCCTGGTAATCAGAAATTACCAGGGTTGTCCGTAGCATATTGATTAGGAAGACTGAGAAAATCTATTTTGTTCTCAGCAAAAATACCCACAAACTTTACACTGACAGTGACTCCAAGGGTCCAGTCTCTCCAAGTTGATCTCACACGTTTCACCAGTAACCCAGGAATGTATTCACATGCTGTGCTTGAAGGTATTCCAACAGCAGCCAGCTCAGACTAGGACATCGCTCTCTGAAGATTTCTTCCAAATGACAACAATGTGAGTTGGATGCATGTTTATTTCTACGACAAGGTCCACCAGACCTATAACCAACTTGTTTATGCTAAAGAGCATACTTCCATTAACGCTAATGGGGCTTTGGTGCATAAATCCCTGCTAATTGATATAGAAATGTATCCCAGCAGAATTAACTTTACTGCTGATTTAGCTGATGGATATAGATGTGTGTGAGAAGGAAATATTAGCATTCATGTAAAACAATTAGGTTGGTAACAGTGGGCAAATGATTCAGAAAATGATTGTAACGTTCCAGATCCCTTTAGTGGAAAAGAAAAGTATGTTGATGAGAAAAACCAGAGGGCATATAAACGTGAGGTAATCACTATTATAGGCAGCACTGGTAGCATCACCTACTATTAAGGTTGCCTGTCAATTCCCATTGCAAGACCCTGTCTTCAGCTGCTTTTAACTTTCCCAGACTTGAATGTTTGGACTGAATTTTTTCCCATGATGCAGGTGTCTGTCTGAAAATGAAGTTTTCAGGAACACATCAGCCAGAGTAGTTCTACTGGTTTTGAGAATGAAGCTAGGGAAAACTCCTTTGTTTTGCCCATGAAAAAAACCCCACATCAACTTCTGGTAACTTTTTCTTTGAACCATTTTAGTGCTCACTTGCTTTGGAGCAGGGATTTGAAACATGGTCTTTGAACTGGTCATCTGCCCTTTTGGCATCCTCATAAAAATCTGCCCAAATGGGACCAAGTTATCAGTCTCTCACCCGCAGTAGTGACTTGCTGAAGCGTCACGCCTAAAAGCTCTGAAGATTCTGTCCTTACTGAGCATGCTTGAGCTTTTCACAGCTCATTATAACTGATCAGACAGCTCAGTCACCAACTCCTCACAGAGACTGGGCATACGCCCGTCAACCCAGGGCTACAGGGGAAAAGCCAGAATTTCCCTGAAACGGCTACTTACAACACTGGACCAGTGGGCTCTGCTCACTCCCCACCCCTTTAGTGCCCTCCTCCCTGGCTGGCCTCTAGACAGTATGGAGGAGAAACCAGTTTGAGGACAAAATCCGGACCAGGGGTGGGAAAGAAGTAGATTGAGAGAACAGGTGTGGTGAATCTGGGACAAGAGGAGGGATTGGGATCTGGGATTGAAGGGGAGCCTAGAAGCTGGCCAAGAGGGAACTTTGAAATCAGATGAGGTGCTGGATGATGGAAAAGAAGGAACTGGGACAGTTTTGGGCAACGAGGCTGGAGCAAGGGGCAGGGAAGGGAGCTGAGGGAAGAAGGAGTTTGAATGAGAGGCCAGAGACCAAGTTTAGGAGAGAGGCAGTGGGGGAAGGAGAGAGACCGATGGGATACAGAGCAGGACTTGGGAACAAGGAGACACTGGGCAAGGAGCCTATGATTTGATGTAAGGTGAAGGGAGACTGAGATTTGAACAGCATGATTGGAGGGGGAGATAGCAGTTTATATGTCCAAAGCACAGATCCTATTGACTTCAGTTGTAGGTGTGAATGCGCAGTACTTGTGCAAATCAGACCCTACAGCCTCAGGTAGAATCAGAAAATGAGGCACAATTAGTGACCAGTTGGTAAATGTTTGGTTTAAGTGACTTGCCCAGCATCACATAAGAGCTCTGTGGCAGAGGAAGGGATAAAATCTAATTCTGCAGGGCAGCATTCAACTGCCTTCACCAGGAGACCACTCTTGTTCTTTCTGGAGTGTTCTGCCTCATTCCGGTCACACCTGACAACTTGTGCAACAAATGTTCCTATAACAATCTCCCTTATTACACAGCCCTGATTCGCCCCCAGCATAAGCCTGGTCTGTGCACTGAATGAGGTGGACGTCCTCTGGAAAAAATAGTATGTGATCACGTAATCAAAGACTGTTATCACAATGCCCAGGCAGAATGGAGGGTGCACAGCAACTTTAAATATGGCATTTTCTAACTTTTGAGTGCTTGACTACGCATCTTTCATGTTCTCTTTGTGTAACATTCATGTGTAATTGATATTACATCAGTGCCCAAGAAGCCCCATCAGGCTCAAGCTCACCTTGCTGAGGGCTGTGCAAACACACAGACCGGGAGCATAGTCCTGACTGTTAGGGTGTTTTGTTTGTGTGAGATTTAATTATTCCACCTCATTAAAATATACTGTTATGGCAGTGTTTACATTGGGAATTGGGGGCAACCAAGATGGCGTTTGTGACCCTCGACCTAGGAATCCACGTTGGATCTTCTCGGGCACTGAGTGCTCAGTGACCAGCCTAAACTGGATTTCCCACCACGTAGTCACCAGGGTTCTATTCTCCTCAAATTTTTCCTGCCCTTGTGGCTTTATAAGGACTGGGTTGCCTCCACCTTAGGGCTGTTTGCTTTAGTGGCAGCAACGTGCAGGTCCGTCTGTTCTACCATCTGACATCGAGGGACAATTCCAGCAGCGCCTACAGCAGAGGAAGGGGATTTCCATCCTTATCCATACACTATCTGCTAGCACTATCACCAGCCTGTGACTCCTCTTCACCCACCAGTCTGAGGCAGGACATTGTGGGACTCCCCAGCGCTCCTCTCCAGGGGCTCTAAATCAGTGTAGAAGGTCCTGGGTGTCTCCACCATCGCCACTACCAAGTGCTCAGGAAAGAAAGGGCATTGAACTTAGGGGCTTTCTTATCATTGTAATCTCAGAGCCAAAGGTTTGATTTAGTGGGTCAGGGCTTCAAGACCTCTGTTGTCTTGATAGTTGTTGTCACTATCCTTGGTTTTGATGTATGTTTGTCATACATGTGTCGGGTTATCTCCCCCATTTCTCTCTCTCTTGTAATCAGTCCCACATAATGTGTTACCTTGTTTGCACCTAAACATCGCCTCCTCTTTCTTTATTGCACCTACACAGGAGGGAAGAAAAGTGATCATCTTCATTACTTAATTAATTCACAGGTGATAGACCCTGATTGGGGGGCTAGAAGGAGGGGCAAAACTGCACGTCTGGCAAGGGCACTAAGTGGCAATTTGTAACCAGATTTACTCCCTACACCGTTGGGGTCAACTCCCATTGATGTCAGTGGGACCTGGCTTTTACTCATGCCCGCTTCCCCAAAGGCCAGGGCACTGAATGCTATTTCTTAAGAAAGTTTGCTAATCACCTACAACTGTGTTCAAGGTGGGAACTATTATGTTTCCTTGAGGTTTTATAAAGATGCTGATGGATGCAAAATGAACCAAGTAATTCCACTGAAACAGACGTGTTCCTGGTATTGTCTTGCATAAAGTTGAGATTGTTGTAAGTTTACTGATTAGAACTAGCCTAGACATTTTCATAAAAAATAAATATAAAATTGAAAGGATCCCTACACCTACATGTCTTCATGCCAAATCTGCTACCTCAGAGGGTATACGTTCCAAAGCATTTTGCAGGGTTTTAGTTGTGAGACTCCAATGACAATCTGTGGGATTCATGCAGCTACAATTCCACAGAATGCTTTGATAATTTACCCCAGTCATGCTGGTTGATCAAATATTACTTTTATTGCTTGTTTAAGATTTGAATGCAGCAAATATGCCAAGCTTTATGTCTTTCCCAAAGGACAGATCAACCTGTGGAACATTATATACATGTTTACTATTTACTTGTGTTTTTTTTAAATTCTAAGCATATGCAATAGAGATATAGAGAATAAAAATTAATATGCAGAAACAGAATAGATTTATTAGGTGCAAGGAAGGAATCTTACACTTTACGTTTTTTCTGAATTCCATGTAACTACTGGGAACAACATTCCATTTTCTTTGGCCTTAACACTGTACCAAATGTATCTTGATAATAGTGTTGAAAAGTGTGGACTTTTGATTTTTTTTCCTGCCAGTCTCTGTGGGGATATGATTTCCCCTCAATTCCAGGAAAATACTTTTCTAGGCTCTCAAAATTAAGTATACCATACAATCAGTTTTCCTCAGTAGCTTTAAACTTTGTGTACCCAGTGGGATTTAACAAAACAAAAATAACAAACCCTAGAAAAACTTTTTTTCTTTTAATGCTCATAAAATGTTACAGACAACAGAATCCTTTCTTAAGCTTTATTTAAGAAATCGAGTACTATTATAGTTCAATATATATAAGACACATCCAGTATTGTGTTCCTGATAGCAAGTGCATAGATTTTGTTACGATATAATTTTTTCACTCAGTAGCATGGTTCATAGTCACAAGAAGGGATACCCCCAGTGATTTTGCTAGAGCATGAGAGAGAAAAACAGAACACAGCAAAGTAGTGAAACTACAACAGAGATGAGGAACAAAAACAGTCAAGCGAGCTAGCAGTACAGTCGATTCCTGATAAGTGAATAATCTGATTGCTTGGTCACAATGTTTTATTCACTTATCAGGAATGATTCACAGTACATTTTGTTGGTTAAATTGTTTCCCCTCGATTAATACCTAAGAACCAAACTGGGCAAAGGCACACATACTCTGGTAGGGTATTCTTTCATCAGCAAGTCTTGTGACAGTTTGGTAATTTCCCATGGTGATACACATACAGCTAACAAAGAGACATTTTGCTAACACTGCAAGGTGTCTGACTTAATTTAAATTAAAGGCATGCATTTAAGCAGGACAAACTGTACAGCAGCATGGCTTTACAGAACTCATTTCTACCCATTGTTGGTGGATTTAAAAAAAAAAAAAGAATTGGGCCTTTTTGTCCTCGTGATTTTTTTCTAAAAAACTGTAATATTGGATCTTTTTAATATAATTGTGTTTAGAAGAAAGAACTTGAAGTCAGCTCGATCTTTCCTACCAACTGAGAAGTTTCAAAAACAAGAGCAAAAAAACTCCAAACCCTCCCGCACCTATAAGGACTTAAAAACATAGGCCCCAATTATTATCAGAATCAGCACCATAGACTCATAGACCATCCTTCTGCTCCCAGTGCTGGATTGTCCCCTACAAGCTCCTGTAATCTTAGATTAAAATCAGAGCTGCATGTTTGTTAGAAGTCTGAACTCTGACAGTGAAGCCTGTAGATGATGACTTAAGCATGTGAGGGGTTCTAGAAATCATGCCCCACTTGCCTTTTATGCTCACAGAGAGAGAGAGAGAAAAAGAGAGAGATAAATAAATTAAAAGCAAAATGAGGCCAATGCCTAAGCCAGAAAATTTCAAAACTGTTCCAACCACAGGAGCCAACATAGCTGTCAAAACCTTAAGGAAACAGTGCGCCATGACCTTCCGAACAGGATGCTAGTTTAGGGCGTGGTTGCACGTGTGAGCCAAAGTCAGAGCATCGGAGAGACCAGAAAACAGGATACACAGGGAGAAGTGTGGTTTGGGTCTCATAAGAGCACTTTTAAGTGGTCTTTGATTCCTGAGCATCAGAGAAAGAGAGAGTGGGACAAAGGGAAGGGGATGGGGGATATGGCTTGAGTTCCAGAGAACACTTGGGAGTGCTTTTTTCCCATCCTGAGGGATTATTTTACTTTCCAAATCTCAACGTGTTATGTCTGTGATCAGACAAAAAGAGTGGAGAGAGACTTTGTGACCCATAACTACATTTATTTTCCTTTGCAGATTTTACTGGATACCAGTCCAAGGGACAGTGGAGACATTCCCTGCACCCAACTGCTATCATATTTCTTTTTGCACAGAGATTTGACATTTTAATATGCAGTGCTGAGAAAGATCCATGTTGCAAGCACCCAACTGAAAAAAAAATAAGCCCATTTTCGCACTTGGGGGAAAATGTTTTACTTCTATTGGCTTCAATAGTTACAAGCACTGCCTAGGTTGTTATATATAAAAAACAAGCTTGTTCACCTGGTAGATTTTTCTCAGACTGTAATAGCTCTAGTTAAACTGTGATTAGTTTTTAAGGAGTCTTTGATGAACAACATATGCCACCAGATTACTATACAGTTTGGAAGAAATCCCATGGCTATATCCTCCTTTTCTTGTATGTTTCAGATGCCTCTGCAAAGCAGGTGGCAAAGCCATTTAAAAAAATAAATATCACTTGAATTGACCTCCGATTGAAATAGCAAAGCAAAAACTTTCATGTAGTCTCAAATTTCTCTATTTTCATGTGTTTACATGTATCAACTTTTGAGGTCAGAAGACTAACAAAAGCAACCTTTACTACGACTTTGCAGGCAGTCATTTAAAATGATCTCCTGCTCAGATGATCAAAGTGATAAAATCACTAGGGGAGAGGAAAAATATAACATAAACCAAAGGCAGCTAAAATGTGCAAGTCCTCTTTCACCCCCCCGAATCAGATATTCACTTAGGTGGAATCGACTGTATCTTTGTACACAACAAATAGGAAAAAAAAAACAGGGACGTGAAACAGTGAGGTGCGCAGATGTATTACCAACACATAATGACCACCAACAATACAACACACGAAGAGAGAGACAAGTATTAGGAAAATGGTTTAATATTGGAGACAGAAGCAAAAAACTGCATCACACAATAACATACATTACAAAAATAAGTCTGACTATTTCAACTACACGGTTATGTTCACAATGAGGACAGAAGAATCAGAAAAAACTTTGATTTAAACAGCAAAAAAGCAAACCCCTAAAGTTGTAACTAATACATTTATCCACGTAAAGTGACCAAGTACTCCTAATTCTAGTTATCTTATTGTGTAACTGCACAATACAGAATAAAAAGTGAAACTTACCGCTTGTTTTTGTTTTAAAGACAAAATTCTAAATACTAGATATAAGCAAAGGGAAAAAAAGATATCAAGCCAAAGTTTTTAATTCTCTAAACAAAACCAACTTTCTTTCTACCAACCAGAAATCAAACTCGAAAATCAGTCATGGTCAGGGGGGCCCACAAGAGTAAGCCACAAAAAATTCCATTTGTTTTTTAATCTCCAGTATAAAAAGTTCCACTGGTACAAAATGCATAAGTACAATCAAGTTGTAGAAATAGGAAAGCCTGCTTTTTTTTTTTTTGGCTCAAATTCCATCAAACAACAAAATCCAAATGCATCAATAAAACAGAAACAATACTCAAATGCTCTTACAGTTTCCACTAAGTTGCATTAACTTTGGCTTTTCTCAGACAATACTTAAAAATTAGTTTGTAATTCTAAACAAAATAGTATTATTAATCTACAAACAACAATTCTCACAGCACGGAAAAAAAAAGCCAAAAAAACAAAACCCGAAACAAAACACAAGTACATAGTTTTTTTTTGTTTTTTGTTTTGTATGACATTATCCAAAAGGTAATGAAACTACAGGTTTTTTCCTTTTGTTAATTAGCACTTAAGATAATAAAAACAGAAACAGTAAAACGATTTCAGAGAAGCACAAGCCAAGGAACTATAACCCCTATGGTGAAAGAAAGATGAACTTGTTAGTCATTTGAAGACTGCCGGTTCATTGCAATTAGCTAATTTGTTTGAAAAATGACTAGTCTATTCTTTTGATTAGAATTTTGGAAAGCAATTTCCCTTGTTTTTCTTCCTTTGCTTTCAGGCCCTTTGCACCCTTGCAGCCGTTTTTCCTTTTCCTTATTTTGAAAGAGAACTGGTAGATAATTTGTCTCTAAGGAGATATAAGCTTTATATTTATTATTATTTATAAAGGCAAACTTTCCCCCATATAGTTGTCACCTGGAAATGCAGAAACTTTCCCTGGGCCACATCCTCAGCTGGGGAGAGGTGTCATCTGAAATCTATGATGGTATGCCAGTTTACATCAGCTGGGGTTCTAGCATATGAACGCTAACATTCGAACTAGACTCTAAACCTTCAGTTTGCACTGGGGCTGCTGTATTGAAGGGATCTGGAAAACCACTGGAAATTTACATGATGGATAAAATAAGAAGAATTAGTGAAATAGTAAAAAAATCAATTATATTTTCATATAATATATATATATATATATATATATATATATATATATATATAATATGTGTGATGATACTTTGAATAAGCAAAATTGCTGCAAGACGTACAAAATAGCCCTCAAAGGGTGTAAGAAGGCCTCAGCAGTAGTAAAAACATGTGAGACTAATATAGACCATTTAGGTATAAGTGCACGTGCTACAAGGAGGAAACTTTTTTGCATCACTAGAGGCTATTCCTTTCCATCCCAGGGCTTCTACATAAACAAGCATTGAAGCAAAGTTAGGAACAAGAGACAGAGTGCACCATCTATGTCGCTGTTCATATAGGGCTTCACTTTTAATTTTAGGAGGTGTTGAATGTAACAAAATAGGAATAGATAATGGAAGAAGATATGGCACTTTGTTATCAGAAGCAGGTACTGCTGCTCACATGCATTGAATTGGCAATGGATTCTATTTTCCAGTAGTAAAGAACCAAATTTGGTCACTGGTGGCTACTTGTGCTGTAGACATGCAATCCAGTCAAATTTAAAAGGCAGTGAAAAGGCTACCAGCATTTCTTTTCAGGTTCCTTACACAGGGCTCAATCCAGCAAACAACCACTTAAGTCACATAGATATACATACAAGTCTCATTGGCTACTGGTGCAAGTCAAGTTACTTGGGTGAGTGTCTGTAGGATTGGGCCCATATATTGTCATTACGAATAATGGCAAATAACACCAAGCATTACAGCATATGTAAACTTTATCCATAAAAAGTAGTTTAACTGCAGTGCACATTGAATTTTCACCCAGGAAGATCTAGTGCATCTGATTTAAGCAAAAGTTCATTTATTTAGTTACAAAAATATTGTTTTTTCTCCTCAATGTTTTCAAATGGTGGAATAACCACTCCTGTCTGGGAGCGGCTCACACAATAGATAATTAAAGAATTGTTTTTTATTTTCTTTTATTTTATTAATACTGAATAGCATATTCCAGCAGCATATTAAAAGCTCTTTAAGAAAAGACAAAAAACCCAAAATCTAAAAAGGAAAACCACAAGTTAATTACTGTTTTAAATAATTTTAGTTATAGATACAGAAGAAATTTAGACAGCAGTAAAATAATTTTTTGTCCTTCAGATCTGCCCTGTGCATTTTTCTGATTTCAACCATGTATTAAATAAACCACAAAAAACTAAGTATATATATATATATTTATATATATAGATATATATATAAAAATAAACAGCAAAATGGTGAATGTATAAAAGGTATTAACACTCAAGACAGCTCTGGGTGGAAAGGGTTAAAAGTTCAAAACTTTCTCACCTTAGAGGTTTCCATACATTATGAAGAAAATACATTGTGAGGTTTGCTTTCACAGCATTGATGTGCAGAGTGGTTAAAAAAGTGAAACATGGGCACTTATACAATGTTTTACAAAAAACATCAAAGAGAAATAACAAACAATAACAATTTCAGGCAACAAGACCACAGGATAGCAAGTTAACAAACTTTTTAACCTCTTTTTTCTTTAAATATTAGGGATTTATACAAAACACATAATAAAATACCCATGTTATCAAATTACTTCACACAAGAAACACACTGAAGCTCTAGGAAGAAAGTACCTTTGGAATTTGGCACTATATTTTCACTGATTTTTTTCCTTTAAAAGAAAAACCGATCACATTTTGCTGAACACAAACACATCTAAATTGTCCACAATAAAAAAATGACATCAATGCGTCACAAGCCAACACAAACTTATTCTGGAATATTTTTTAATTTTTCACATGAAATTTTTTAAGCAAACAACTTTTTTTAAACTCATTTTTGTTGTTGTTGTTCAAGTAAACCAATTTTAAACTTGTCTTTTATAAACACAGAACACTTAAGACCATAAGACTCATGATGAAACCACAACTTAATTCACAGAAGCACCAACGTAACACAGTTTACAGTAACCTTTCTCCTGTACATTGAAACAGTATAAAATATAGTAATTTCATGTGCATTAAACCATGGATTGTCTAACTGTGAGTCAGTTCAGCAAAAGGTGACACAAATAGGTAGCATTTGCCCTAAAACAGGGTAAATATTTTCTTATACTAATCTACAAAAAGTGGTTCTATATATATATTTTAATGAGAAAGTGAGCCACCTAAAATGGCCTTATCAAAAAACTTTACACTGCCTGAAAAATGTAAAAACTATTACAGACTTCTAGAGACTTAAAATCAGACAGTTTTTTTTCTCAAACTGTTTTGGAAGTAGTCTGTTAGAAACCAACATTCTGTGCCTCTGGACACATATTGCTATTGTCACCAGTGACCAGGCAGAATGCCAATCCCTGTATAATACTTTCAAGTCTGTTATTTTATTTTATTTATTTATTTTTTGGAAAAGGAAAAAAAGAGAAAAAGAAAGAAAGAAAAAAAAAGAAAGCAAGCGAAAACATTTTTGCCACAGGTTTTTTTTTTTATATTTTTTTGTTTTTTCATTTTAAACCCTATTATTAATTTGTCTAATAATAAATTTCAGTCTTGCGTGAATGCAGCAATGTTTTTTCACATTGACTTCCCAAAATTCATAGCTAGATGAGGTCACATGCAAATTTCAAAGGTCAAACTAGATCAAAGGTCAGTAGGAGAACCAAATATGATGTGAGGTCAGAAAGACATCAGAAACAATGACGGGACGATGAAACTTTTTTTTTTAGACGCCACAGGGACATGCTAGGCAAACGATGAACTAACGGGCATGGAGATGTCTAGGGAAAAAACAAGGAAGAGGAAAAAAGTTACATAGAATCTATGCAGCAGAAACAAAATCACTTTTATGGGTGCAGGAGAAAACTAATGCAAATCTTTCATCATTAGAGTCTATGTGCCATTCACATAATTTGCATTAACTTACAATACTCATCAAAGGCAGCACAATGAAACCCCAAAAGAATCCATCTGAAAAGAGTTAGAGAAGATGGATTCATCTTTGGGGGAGGAGAGAGGAAAGAACCATTTTCAACAAATGTAACATAAGGGGAAGGGGGGAAGAAAAAAGTCAGACAACTGAACTTTAAACTAGAAAATGGAAACTACAAACAAAATAACCAGACAAGTACAAACAAGAGGATAAAAGCATGAACTGTAAAGAGTATAGGGTTCAACGGTGAAAAAGCGCCCATTCTTGGCACAATTACTCTAGAGACTACTTCAAAGGATCTAGCTAGCATAGAGAGCTGCTCTTTAGGTATCCAATAAGTTAACAATAGGCAATAAATAACTTCCATTATTTCTGAGGCAGTAAAAATTTTTGTATAAAAATAGAAATGCTTTTTACAAATAAAATTTACAGGCCTGTGGCTTTCTTTTTATTTATTATTATTAAATTTATCTCTCAAGAAACATCAAGTATTGTCACTCATTTTATTTTATTTTTATTTTAAACCCTGTAGCTTTAGAAACAGATCTCTAAATCTTTTTTACATTATTCCTTTCCAAAAACCTAAAGAAAACTTAAAAAAAAAGTGAAATATAAAGACCAGTGTAATAACAGACTAATAGAAAATCATGTTGATTTGAACCCTAAAAATAAAAATAAAAATCCTTTTCAAAAACAAAATGACGTAGCGGAAAGACTTTTTGTTGTCATTGTCTCACAATAAGTGCTTCTGCTGGCATAAGACCATTATGTTTAACCTATCAACTGCTGGTGCCACCCTGATAAGATTGGGTCCATACATACAAAACAGCTTTTATTTCCCCCATGTGTGCTAATGGCATCAGGGTTCACAGAGTTAAATTGCACCTTTTTTGAAACTTTTATTCTTAAGATGTAATTTCTTTAAAAAAAAAGAAAAAGAAAATGGAGATAAATTATGTTGCAAAATAAAATACAGTAACACAACTCAGTAATTACTTGGCTTGGAAACAGCAGCCAAGTTAAATTATGACGAGTGGGGAAATGGAAGCAATAACTGTAAAAATAATTGTCTCTTGGTGAAGGTTGGCAATGTGTTCTTCCTTAGACCCCCCTCCCCCCGCAGAAGGGCAGGTTTGCTCATGGGACTTACCCTAAGAAAGCTAAAATAAGATCAGTGAGCATCTGGGGTTAAGATCAGTAAGGTTTGCTGTCGTTTTTGGAGCGTTTCAGCTGAACCTTCAAGCGTTTCATGCCAATCTGAAAGCCGTTCATAGCCTGGATAGCAGCTTGCGCAGAGACTGGATTGTCATAGCTAACAAAACCTACAAAACATGAAACAGAGGTAGAAAGAAAGTGCACTAGAGGTTAGAAACAAAAGAAGGGGGGACTCGTTCAGTGTACAGAAAAAAAGTTTTGTTTCTTCTAAGTGACACGTTCATTTCACTACTTTCCTTCATATTCCATCCCTCCAAATCCATCCCAGCTCTCCCCTCATCTTGTTGGGGTTCAGCATTTTGCCGCCTTACACATGCAGCTGGGACTGCAACCAAACAGCTGTGGTGTCTGTGAGCTGTATGACAAGGGGCAGGACAGTTTCTCACTCTCTGGTACTTAGATGATCCCCCACAACTGCAGTGTCTCAATTTTTAATGTATGCATCTTCATAACACACCTGTAGATAGGGAAGTCCTATGTCCCCAGGTGCTGAGAAGCTAAGGGCAGGTCTATACTAAACCAGAAGTTTGGCTTAAGATATGCAACTCCAGCTACATAAACAACGTAGCTGGAATTGACTTACCATAAGACAAATTTCTTCGGGATCCCCACAGAGGGAGGTTGACAGAAAAAACACTCCCATAGACTTCCCTAATGCCTCATGACTGCAAGGAGAACCAGAATCAATGGGGGCACCCTCCGTTTTTGATTTAGCGGGTCCTTACTAGACCTGCCAAATCGAACGACGGAAGATCAATCTCCGCAATGTCGAGCCTCCGTTTAGTATAAACATGGCTTAATAAATGATTTATTTTAAGTCACAAATGATATCTGTCGCAGAGCAGGAATTAAACATGCGTTACCCATGTCTCTAATAATAATTTTGATACTTTGCACTTCTATAGCCCCTGTCCTCTCAGGCCTCCATTGTACAATGCATACCTTAATTAATTAATTGTGAGAACCTTGGAATTGGAGCAGGCAAATATACAGGTTAAATCACAGGTCAATAGCAAAGCGGGGAATAGAACCCCAGTTTTTTCTGCCTTCCAGTTCTCTGCACTGAGCCCTAGGTAATGTTCTCTGCCTGTACTCAGTATGGCTAGTTGGGTCTACATTTCTTGTCCCCTAGAGACCAAAGGCGCTCTTTTCATAATGCACTCTAATCCCCTTGAGCTTAGAAACTGCAACTCATTTTCATATCTGGGCCTCCCACTCTTAATTGCACAGCACTCCTGACTCCCACTCTACCTCTGCTCTAGCTAATTACTGCATTGCAGCCTGGTATTATGTATCTACTTTGACATGCTCTCTTTAATTTCCACTTGAAATTGTCTTAATGAATTATTTTAGATTAGATTAAAGCGTGGATCCCTCGCTTACTCATCACCCTCTTTTCCTTCTTCCCTGGCATTGACACTGAGGTTTTTCGCCTGCACTCCTCGGCTAACCCCTTCATCATCTCCAGCTTTTGTTCACATCGATAAAATGCTCATTTAGAGCCACCCCTCTTGTGTTTTCATTATTGAAATTCCTTCTCTCTGGCCTTCCTGACGCTCACTTTTCCGTCTCAAGTTAATTAAAAATTCAGCTGCTTAGATCACCTTCCTGGTCACCAAATTGCCTCTCTCATTGTGTGTCCCTTCACTGGCTTCCTTTTCTCCACCACATCAGATTCAAATTTCTTGTCCTTAAATTTAGAGGGCTCTCCCCCACCTTGGACTCTCCTGCTTATCCATTCTTGCATTGTGTCACATAGATCCAGCCCCCTTCACTCTGTTTGGTCAGTGAAGCTAGCCTTGCTCAATCATTTATTCACCTCTCCCACATGCTCTTTCCAATTCCTGCCTTCTGCTCCAATGGTGGAACACTTTACCCAAACTAGACTGTCAAGTCACTAGGGATGATCTAGATCAGGCCTGGCAAAACAGCCTCTGTGGGCTGGATCCGGCCCACCAAGCCACTGGATCTGGACCACAGAGACTCTCCTGCTTGCTCCGCCCCCACACGCCGGTCAGAAAAGTGGCTGCCAGGCCATTTGCATTTCACAAACTGTGAGTCCAGAGGGGAGGGTGGAGTGGTGCTTCATGGCTGCTCCCACCCCCAGCACAATCCCATTGGCCAGTTCTGGCCAATGGAAACTGCCTGCTTGAAAACAGGCAGCACCCAAAGCACCAGTCACCCCTCCCCTCAAGCTCTTATTCACAGAGCACATGGCCCTGCAGCCTGTGCAGGGGCAGGGCAGGCTCCTGCCTGAGAAACATGCTGGGCTGCTGGCGGGGAGTCTCACAGGTAAGTCTCCCTTTCAGAGCCTGCCTCTGGCACCCCTGCCCTTGTCTCCCCCCTCAGTCCTCTGCCCCTACCACTCCTAGCCCCTATCCCACAAAAGCCAAACCCTCTGCCCCTCCTGAGTCCATACCCCATCCAGACCTTGTACCCCAATCCCTTGTCCCAGACTACAATCCCCTTCTGCACTGTAATCTCCTGCCTTAGGTCACAGCCCAAATCCCTGCACCTCAGTCTCCTGCCCTAGGTCACAACCTAAACCTCTGCACTTCCTCCTGCACCCCAGTTCCCTGCTCTAGGTCACAACCCAAAGCCCTGCACCCCAATCCCGTGCCCCAGGCAGAAGAACTGCCTCTTTCACACAAACTCCTTCCCAGACCTCACAGGCCATCCTGCACCCGAATCCCTTATCGTAGGGGTGGGCAAGACAGCCTCAGCGCGCTCCCCCTGCCCCAAGGCAAATCAAGATCTGTGGGTGGGGGAGCACGAGAAGCCTCCTTGGCCCCTCCCCTTCTCCCCGAGGCCCCGCTCCTTCCAGGGCAGCCTGCAACCACTTCAGAAATTTGTGAAGTGGCCCCCTTCAAAAACCATTGGCCTCCCTGATCTAGATGATGCTTGGTGCTCCCATGAGGGTAGTGGACTGGACCTGATGACCTTGAGGTCTCTTCCAGTTCTATTGTTCTATGAGTCTATTCTGTCCTCCTTCCAGTCCCTCATTAAGAACCGTTTCTTTTATGCTACTTATGGAAATCTAGCCACCTCCTCATTTTTGTCCTCCTCTTGTTGCATCTGCTTGTTCTCCCTTGTCTTAAATTTAGACTGTAGGCTCTCAGGGGCAAGGATTTCCTCTTCCTAGTTTGGCCTAGTTGACCCTGATTTTTATCTTTGGGTGCTACAATAACCTATATAATAAGAATTCCTTCCTTTCAGACTACCTCACTTTTGTGCTGCTGGATCAACAGCCCTGTAGACTGAAACCCTTTGGATCATCTACACAGCAGGCACTGCCGAGGCTGCTGCTATGAAAACTTCCTTACACTACCCCATTAGAACCCTGACCTGGAGGGACTGCTCTAGAGGTGAAAGAGCAGGGCTCATCCCCTCACACCTTGGAGCCGCTGCTGAGATGGATAACAAGAATGCAATTAGTGCCTATGGCCACCTATCTGCTAAAAGCAGACTCTTTTTTGGAAGTAGCATGTATCAAGTTACAGCCCTGGACTGAGAGTCAGTATACCTGGGTTACGTTCCCAACTCTGTCAGTGATACACTGAAAGAGACCTGAAAGGAGTCCCTTAGCTTCAGTGTCTCCATCTAGAACAGGCTTTCCCCCACCTTTTTCATACTTGAAGATCTTCAGATTAAAAGGTGTTATCCCAAATAGCTCTGTTCCATGTGCAATCCCCAATTCTGACCCAAAAGAAACAGATTAATGAGACAGACACTCTCCATTTTCAGGGGAAAAAAGAGAATTCACATTAAGAAACCACAAACTGGCTGCCAAAAATGTAAAAATGAAAGGGACACGCTTCTAAATAAGGCACAGAGGCTGTGATATGTTATGTAAAACCAGCTTCTTTTGCAGGCTTTGTCTCCACCGTAGATCCTGATCATACCATTTACTTGATATATGAACTTATTACATTGATGCTGCAAGCAGAGATTGCTGCTTACTTACATTTTGTAATGCAATATATCAAAGCAATAGGTCTGCATCTGATCAAACCTAGATCTTATTTCATTTCAGAAGGGTTTAAGCATCATACAAATTACTTTGTATGCTCCTTAGTTATCTAATTTCCCTGTGTCTCAAGCATTTTACATGAAACTTGACACTGATTATACTCTTCTTCATCCCCTGCCCCATTACAACTGAAGATGCTACCTGTACAGTTGAATATATTTTTATTTGTAGATGCTCATCTAGGCAGCTAGCTGGAACAAATTCTGTGCTACATATGTGTACACTATAAAAACACTAATTGAACAATACTGTACTTAACCCAGAAGAAAGCTTTTCCTGTAATGTACAAGTAATGGGTTAAATGCAGTGAGTTTTAAAGAGGTTCGGCTATACAATAGAGGATAATTAGGTATCCATAATAAGGCAGCTTAATAGTATAGTAAATGACATTCCCCCACACAGGGTATAATTAGTTTCATGTACTTGACACATCCACAGTACATGTCAGAGTGGAAGGATTTTTGCAAATCCAGTTTTTGGTTTGAGCGGCTTTGTCTGTGCCTCTTTCTGTGCTTTTGAGGAATATAAGTCGTAATGCTGGGATCAGGTTCACAGTGTTCACCAATTGAGTGAATGTTGCTTACCAAAGCACTTGCTCAGATTGGTCTGTTTGTCAATGAAGACTTTAGCAGAAATAACATTCCCAAAGGGCATGAACATCTGCAGAATGTCCTGGTCTCCAAATTCCTGGGGGAGGTGGTAAATAAAGAGGTTTGCCCCTTCTGGACCTTTAGAGAGAGGAAAACCAATTAAAAAAAGTATGAAAAAAGCTATTAGAAGAGTTATTTCATTTATCTTCGTTGGTCATTTAGAAGGTGACGGGAAAACAGTTCAGTTTCAGACTTTCTGAGGTAACGAAAACAAAGCAGATGGACAAAATAGCAGTGCCTCTTTTATATATTTTTACTTGATATCTCTATTATAAGAGCAGCTGAACTACATCCTCCTTCCTAAACTCATGTAAGGCTGCCAAACGTGTCCAAAAGCACGGCTATGGTTAGAAGAGCGAGTGCATGAAAGTGGCACCTTCTTACGACAATTCTGCTCTCTGCATCTCTTTAAGCTGTGCAGCTATGGGAGAACAAGTTGAGTTCTATGCTTCCTCACACACCTTCAGTGGGTTTGTCAGCTAAATTCTGGTTGCAGAGACATTATTAGCACAGGAGAAAGAGACCAGCTCAATTATAAAGATCCCAGGTTTAAGTCTCCAGGACAGGCAATTGTAGGGGAGAGGAAAGTAACAAAACAAACCTTCTGACTTGCAAACTGAGCTAGCTGATTTTCTTTGCAAATAACTAATTTGCAGTAACAAAGAAGCTGGGTGGAAAGCCCTCACTACCTGGCAGAAAAAGAGCTGGTCACGGTTTAGAACTGTTTTCCCCCCCGCAACTACACAAATGCATTTTCCTTGAAACTGAAGTGTTTTAGAAAAACGTTCTGAATTTTGAGACATTTCAAACGAAAATATTCATTTTGTTTTTAACTGGATTCTCCCCCCCACATACACTGCGTTTTGCTTTGATTTTTGAAAGCCTGTTCACTGAAATAAAACTGGATTTTTTTTCACTGAGCACTAGTCAGTGGTTTCTCACCGTCAACCCTGCTCCCCCATTACCATAATCATTTGGAAAGAAGAGAGTAGAGAAAGGCTTTCCAGTATGAAACTGGACATGTAGCCTTCCCAGTCATACAGTATGACTGGGAGTCAAAAATGCCACACAATGCTGGTGCAGGCAGGTTCTGGAGTAGACTAAATGGATAGTCTCTGGCTTGAGTTGAGACTATGGTCACATCTTCACTACCGGTCGATCTTCTGGAGTTTGATTTAGTCTTTATTAGAACCAATAAACTGAACTCTGAGGGCGCCCCTATCGACGCTGAAACTCCTGCTCTAACTGACCTCCCGCTGTGGAGACAGCACCAAAGGTCGAATTAAGGTACTTTGACTCCAGCTTTGTAATTAATGCAGCTGGAGTTGCGTATCTTAATTCAATCTTCCAGGCAAGTATAGACAAGGCCTACATGTGTCTCAGATACGCTGTGTTTGATTACTGTCTAGGGGAGGAGAGGAAAGCGCAGGCCAGACACTTATGGAATACCTTCGGTAACAGATTCATGGAGCCGCACTGATGTTCACAATAGAGGAACCACACTGCCTGGCCTCTCACAGCCTGAGGGAAGGGGCTGCAATATTTGCCCTAGACAGGGGTGCATGGATTGGAAGCAAACAAAACAAAAACTAACAACAAAACAACAGGGTAAAAAAAAAAAAGATTTTTATAAAATGAAATGGAAAAAAAAAAAAGTAACCTGGAACTATGGAAGAGAAGTCAAAATGAAGTTTCTGCTTACAAAAAGAAAAATGACCTCAACAAAATGATATTTCTTAATCTCGGAGCAAAACTGGCTTAACAAAAATCGATAGCACGATGCATAAAAAGTCACCCTATTTTGTTTAACATTCAATGCACTGTTTTCCTTTGGTATCTGGTTATCCCCCTTTAAATATTTCAGTCTGGCTATTGTATAAGAAGTTATATGTTGAAACACAAACAAAGCAAGCAGAATTTAATAATGAAACTCGCTCACCTTAACAGTCCCCCACTGGAAAAGACAGCAAGATGACAAAGGCCTGTACTTTATAAGGGACACTGTCACATGGGGAATGATAAACTTACTATTGATGGAAATGCTTTTGTGTATTTAAAGCAATGAAGAGTTTAAAAAAATAAGCCAGCCCTACACTTATTTGCCACCCAGTCACAACAGAGAAACAGGTTCTGTTTATGGTTTTATCCAATCTATTTTCATTATTCAAACTGAATGAAACACAGATAAAAAATATCAAACAAAGCCACAGAGCAGAAACAGTGAGAAAAGTAAATGAATTCAATTTCATTTTCAGTAATCTAAAGGTTAATAGTAAAAATGGTAAAGAAATTATAAAACACATACTTATTTTAACTTGATAGCATCCCTATTAAATCTCTAGCTTTGAGGGTTTCAACATTGTCTACTTATGAGATGCCATGTTCCATAACGATTCAAGAGACTTTTAAAAAAAGGATAAAAAATTCTTTTGATGCCATTCACTAGTCCTTGTTCCAGTGAATCTCTGGCAAGAACAGTAACTACAATGAAGACTCTTTCTTTAGAAGGCACACAAAACTTTTCTGTTGTAAAATTAGCTGAAAGTTAAGGGAGGAGGAGGCATTAAAAACAAAATCCCAAGAAGGCTGCAGGGGCAGAGAAGAGAGAAAGTCTATCTTCATTTTGTTAAATGGTTTGTAATTGGTATTAATTTATTCTTAGCATTAACTTCCTGAGGTTTATTTTGCTCTGTTGGTACAGAAAGAGGGGCATCACTCACTGACTTGCTTCCCCTTAAGTCCCAGAGTTAAACAAAGGACCACTCCATGTAACAGTGGATCTTGCCATTAACTTGAAAACTAAAATCTAATAGTAGCTAGATGATCACAGCATACATGGAAACCACAGGAGGAGAGGGAAGAGGAGAATTACCTGCACACCTCTTCCCCCCACTTGACCTCCCAACAACAAATATATACTTTTTTTTAAAAAAAGGGCTTTTAGGATGGTTTTCATGATTAGTGTCTTTTGTGAGAAGCAGCCAATGCGCACTTTGACATTAACGAACAATGGGTGGTAAAATACATCTTGAAGGATAGATGGCAAAAAAATTAAATTAAAGGACCAAACAAAAACAACACTGAACAGGAAAGAAGAAAAGGTTAAAAATCAATGGTTAGGCTCAACCCATTTCTTCAGAAAGCATATATGAAGAAATAAACCAATCCCAACCAATGTCGAAAGGCCGAATTTAGCGTATGGTAAAATTTGATATAGCTGCTTAAGAGGTTTTCTGGGAGGCCCTAGCAGGTGCCGCTTACCTTCTTTCTGGCTGCCAGCAGCACTTTGTTGCTGTAACAAACTCTGACTGTACAATGTTGGCAGTGCTGCTGCGGCATACTGCTGGATTCCTGAGTAGGCTTGGGTGAGGGCGTCCATTGTGCCTGCTGTACCATTCGTCAAGCCTGTGGCGCCAAGTCCTCCGTTCAGGGCCGCCATACCTGAGAGCATTTGAGCAACTTTACAAAAAACCCAACAATAGAGAAAAGAAATTGCACTCGTTCATTAGTGCTTCCCAAAAGTCGTTGCATTTACATGACACCGACAACGACGGCCGTGCATGCAAGTCAGCACTTCACCAAATGGAACTGCAAACAACCAAACACAACGTCAGTGAAGATCACTGCAGCACAATGGGTTTGACGACCAAATCTATCGACATGCAAGCTGCTACTGGCAAGTACTGTAACACGGTGCCTCGGAAATCCTATTCTTCCATGTGCCCCACAACACACACATTGGGCTACAGGATCTTGAGGCTATAGGAAGGAATCTACTTGACCAAGGTTGGATAACTTGTGGGATTGGCCAAGGGGCAGAGTATTCACTGCAACACATAGTTCCCATCCAAACTAGGTAAATCAGTGCCTGGAAATTACTACCACATGAATGAAGTTTGTCAATTAATTTTACATTTGACCTCTTCTTCAGGGTGTTTCCAGTGTGAGCACTTAAATATGGAAACATCCAAAATCACTAGTTACTGTTCAAAATGTAGGCTATGATGCAGAGATAATAGCTTGGCAAAATGCTAGCTAAGGTGGGGATATGTTAATTACCAAAGATGGCAAACCCAAAAGAAGGAAAAAATGGATTACTGGAAGTGTTAGAAAGGGTGTACATATGTAGGAGAAAGGTCAGGAAGGTAAGCGGTGCACAATTTATGGTAACTGTCCTGAAAAAATTAACCATTACATCTATTAGACTGTGCAACAGTCTTCTCCATGGGAAGTGGTGGAAACCCTATTATATGATTAATTTAAAAATGGACTGGCATTAGAAAGCATACGGCAGGGAGCAATCTTGCACTGACAGAAGGATGAAGAGCATGCCTTAATAAGTTCCTTTCCATCTCTAATGTATATAATCCTAGCAAAATACTCTGTGCCAATTAAGAGGATACTACTGTACAAATTATACCCTTTGATATTTGTATCATTCGTGCAACGTTAACACTTGACAGAGATGTGATATTCTGCAAGTCCCTGCTTAATTAAATGCCATGCACTTGGAAGTTCTAGAACTGGGTGGGCGGCACAGGGAGGAAAAGAGACTGCCATGGTTGATGCCAACCTACCCTATCACAAAAATGTTGTTGTTTTTTTTAAATGGAGCTGAATAAGTGTAAAAATACTGAAAATACTTTGAAAATGGTGACTCGGCGCAGCTGCAGTGGCAAAATAATGGGGTTGATACTGAAACTTTACTGCAGCCCAACCAAGAGTGCTGGATACTGTTTTTCGCCATTGCTTGGGTGTGCGTGTCTGTTTGCAACATTGGTTGAATTAAATGACCCTGATAAACCACTTCTTGTCACTGGCATGTTATTGCATAGTATTGAAATAACATGATAGTGAAACTATTAAAAAAACTATTAAACCCCCCCTTTTATCCTCTGTGAGTCATCAACCCATTAGCAAAACCTTTTCTGTGTTACCCAACTCTGCTCTTGGCAAGTCTCTTTGTGTAAACCCCCAGTCTCTACTACTTCAGATCATTATACAGAAAGCCCTGTGTGATGGTACTGCTACTGGGAAGGACTTTACTACCTTCACTATAATAGACATGACTAAATATATTTTCCACCTTGAGCAACAAAGATCTGCAGAAAGGTCTCTGATCCTTAAAATTATGTAGTTTGCTCTATCATTGTTTTTATGAAATTTACTAGGGCATAATAGCACAGGCTTGTATTAAGCGATGTATAGACAGGCCCAACGTAAGCTTTTCCACATAGTTCTACAAATGTACCTCCATTTGTTTTGCACTCTGCAAAACACAAGCTGCTTTCAGCTGTCTTGAATTGTCCAAAGTGATGAATAAAAATAATTAGGACCCTACCAAATTCACAGCCATAAAAAATACTTTAGAGACTATAAAATCTGGTTTGCCCCTGTGAAATCTGGTCTTTTGTGTGCTTTTCCTGGGTACTATACAGATTTCACAGAGAAGACCAGCATTTCTCAGATTGAGAGCCCTGACCCCAAAGGAAGTTGCCCATGGTTATTTTAGGGAGTGTACGTCACAGTATTGCCACTCTTACTTCTGCACTGCCTTCAGATTTGAGTAGCTGGAGAGTGGCAGCTGTTAAACAGGCACCCATACCTCGCTCCGAAGACAGAGCCTCACTAGCACTAGAGCAAAAGTAAGGGTGGTAAAACCATACCATGCTACCCTTACTTCTGTACTGCTGCCTTCACAGCTGGGTGGCCAGAGAGTGGCAGCTACTGACTGTGGGCCAAGCTTTGTAGACAGCAGCACAGAAATAAGGGTGCAATACCATGCCATGTCATCTATGCTTCTGTGCTGCTGTTGGCAGCAACTTTGCCTTCAGAGCTGGGTTCACAGCCAGCAGCTACCGCTGTCCAGTTGCTCAGCTCTGAAGGAAGCGTTGCTGTCAGCAGCACAGATGTTAAGAGTAGCACTACCACCACTCCCTACAATAACTTTGTGGTAAACCCCTCTCCACACACAACTCCTGTATGGGTCAAAGACCTCTAAAATTACAGTACCATGACATTTCAGATTTAAATAGCCAAAATCATAAAACGTATGGTTTTTAAAATCCCATGACTGTGAAATTGGCTAAAATGGATCATGAATTTGGTAGGGTCCTAAAATAATAAATGATAATCCTTAGCCGTTCCACTGCCCTCTGTCAAATAATCTTAAATAGCTGTACAAACATTAGTACATTAAAGTTTCTCTGTGCACCTGTGAGGTAGATCAATGCCATTATCTCTGTTTTGCAGATAAGGAAACAGAGACAGAAAGGAAAAATGACTTTTCCCAGGATTGCGTGAAAAGTCAGAGCAAGCAATAGTATTCAGATTTCCATCTTCTCCATTTTCTTTCTTAATCCCAAGACCATTTTGGCCCTTCCTAGTTGTTGAATCTTCCAGAAGAGAAGCTTCACTGAAGGAAAGTCACTTAGGGATTGGTTGTAGCTGGGTGCACTTCAGTTGCAGTTCCTGTAAAACTGCTTCTCACCACTGGCCTCATCAGATTCCACTTCTCAAACCTGTCTCCTTTCAATGACTATGACCTCAACCATTTGTGTAACTAAATGATCAAATCTGCATTTGTCTTGAGTGCCTTTTTCTAATTCATCCACGGTCTGTATGTAGCTTTGGCCCAAGCATGTATCATTGGTTTTATGGGCAATTTTACCAGATCACATGACTGAGAGCTTGGTTTCACTGGCTGGTGATTCTGTATCCCATTATATCAATCCTGTTATAGCCCTTCCATGGGACAAAGAGAGTTCCAAATAGTGGTGCCTATAAGCTATGCATTTGTGCAGCCACTTAGAAGCCACCCAGCTGATTAGCGGAGCACCCACAGCTAGGTTTTTTTTTACAGGTGGTGCACATTCACACATGCCTGAGTGCACATAAAATTTATTCCACACACAGATGGAAAAGACTGGTGGGAATATTAGTTCCAAACCAAATTTTTATGACTACATGCTCCATGACAGGTTAGAGTAGAAACAACTGAATGAGAAATGGTTAGTGGTAGCATACCTGGGCCTAGAAGAAGCACATTGTTAATACAGACAGGGGATGCCTCTAGTTACAGTCCACAAAGGATTAACTACCTTTGCTACAAGTACCAGAGGCTGATAATCATGTCATAGTATTTCTCAAGAGAGAAAGAGGTGTTATTCACATCATAGTATATGAGAAAGCAGTGCCCTTTCTGTGTCTTGCTGCAAAACATTTTTCTCTCACACATACACATATTCCATGTGCACACAGTCTCCATGCTATCTGCAGAAACATTCACAAATAAGGAGATTTTGGACCAAATCCACCCTGGTCTGAGTCCATGGGAGTCAAATTGGTCCTTGGTTGCGAATATGTCAGTAATTCTTCAGCTGTCACATGCAAATGGGATTTGCATTCATATCATTTGAAAATGCCAGCTAAGAAAATCAGAAGCCATCATCCGCAATCTAGCAAGAATTGCTAAATGGGTGATAGTATGATTCCCACAAGAGCTGAAACCACACAGGTGATTTACGAAGATGGACCAATCTTGGTGAAGGGATGTTAAGTTTCCAAGGGTGCCATTGTGGCTGCTTAGTAGTTATGAAAAGGGGTGGCAAGTCACACTCTACCCTTGATGCTTCAATCTTATATGCCCCACCTAACATACATTGAGTATTTACTAGGAAAAAGAATATTAACATTAGCACACAGTGACTCCTTAGACATCGTTGATATAATTCATGAAACCAGATTTTTCATGAATACTATTTTCAGTGGCGTGTTTTGAGAGAAACAAAAGCATATGTTGCTTCAAAATTCAACCAGGGGCATTTCTGGATTGGCTTACTTTTGCTACACTGCCCTTGAACCATACTTACACTTTGAAGGGTTTTGTTTGGTTCACTAGTATTTGTGTCCTTGCCAGAAGCAAGACCTGTTCTACACAGAGCCCCATGCAAACTCTCACCACAAGTTCATGGACATCAATGAACCCTCTCCACCCCCAAACTCCCATCAATAACAACCAGAGGCCACATCACAAAATGACTGAATGAGCAGCTAGATAACAGTGACAAAAAGAACATCATGCAGATAGCTTCAAAGTGAGCAAGTGATACTGAGGAGGACATCCATTCCTAAGGGTATGCTAGGATGGGTAATGAACTAGAGACTGGTGGTGACCAAATAGATTCCTTGCATTATAGGGCAGATGCAAGGAATAGCAAGAGCTGTAAAAAGCTAGGCAGGAGGGGAAAGATGCAGCCAGATGAATCTCCTCCAATGAAAGCAAAAGTGAAGTAATTGTAACAGAAACAGAAGAGATCATTGTTCTTTAGGAGAAGCTTGATTGTGATTGGCTACTGTGGTGGATAATGAGGATGAAGTTTCTGATTCACGACTGACATCCTTTTAACTGGAAATGTCAGTGCTAGTTTTATACCACATGGGAGAAATCTACATGCTTTCGTACTACAGATGACTGAGCCATTGTCACATACTTGCAAATTAAAAACCAAAAAATTGATTTTAATTTTTAAGCAAATATGCTGCTCCCAAGTCAAAGAAGGTATCCTATTCTGTCTCTGTAACTAACAGAAAAAGCAGCAAATGGGTGTTTCTTAATAACCTAAATTCTTGAATTATATCTTGTGCTGATGTGCTGTAACTATTTTAACAAATTTATGTTTGTGGTTTCTGAAATCAAATGGAGCCTTTCATATAACCAAAACCGATCACCAGAATCCATTCTGACTATCTAGCACAGGTATTAAAATTCCATATATCCTGCAAGAAAATGAGTCTTTTTTTTTCAGGAACTCAACAGAATCCACCTCAGAGGGCAAGATTAGTGAAAATTTAAGACTCCAGGACTCTATCTGTGCCACAAATGGAAGCTGATCAACTTTACCCACTGTTTTGCATATTTATAAAAAGTAACAATCTGTTTGCAATTGATCGTTTTCCTATGGTGATTAATGGGAAAGGCTGTCCACCACAGCAATAAATACTCACTGTTTACGGTACCTGCTAGTGCATTAATATTATTCAATCCAACAGTGGCTCCAGCCAATCCTTGCAGAGTACCCAGAGAAGTCAACGAATTCATGGCCGCCCCAGCCGTAGAATTAGCAGTTGATGCAGCCACTAAAAGGGGAGAAATTAGTGCAATATTAATTAAAATAAACAGAACTTGCAATTTATCAGTCAGAAAACATCATGCACTGATTCTAGTCTTAGTAACTGGACTCCTTACAAAAATGTAAGATTTCAGTGTTGGTCTGATTCCTTGCTCAATAAGTTCCTATACTGGTTGCTGATGTAAAGCACTGGGGAAATTTAAGTGACATGGCTTTAATAGTGAAATTTCAGTAATTTGGTTTTCTTTACAGAAACACTATAGAATCACAAAACACTACAGAATCACAAAATACTACTCATAGGGATTGGTATTGATATCTGAGGCAATTTGGTCTCGAACAGTTTCTGTTCTGGGCTCAAGTAAAACCTGAATTGTTCTGTCCTAAATGAGACATCATCATGGCATTGTATCTTTAGGGCATCAAATATGCAATACAAACCACTGAAATATCTATTAAAAAACCCCTAACGAAATACCAAATACAATTTTTCTGTCAGTTTCCACAGTAGTATCTAGGTAGGTACTTCGGTGGCCCCCATCAAGCACACAGCACATGCAAAATGTAATTATCCCTTTTGAGGGAGGGAAGTATTATCCTTGCCATTTCCCAGAAGGGGAACTGAGGCAAAGGAAGATTAAGGGATGTGTTCAAGGCTATACCTAGAATCTGTGTCAGATGTATGATTTATGGCTATAATCTCCTCAGTCCAAGTACCGTGCATCTGTCAGAAGATCCATAGCAATGTTACCTGAAATGGCACCATTTCATTTTAAGATCAATGTTCTAGCTGGGCTGTGGTAAAACGTGCAAGAATGCTTTCTGTCACAATTCTTCTTTACTGTTTCTTGGGTTCTCTCTTCTAGCAAAAGTACCCAGTTGGACAGTGAACACCCACAAAGTTAAAGCCCCCAGACTTATGGAATGCAACAAAGGAGTGGAAACCAATTTTATCAATGTCAGGGAGTAGCCCTTAGCAGAATCCAAACAATTGCAAGCAATTCCTCCCTACTCTAAACAAAGTTACACACATATCTGTCTACCTACTTAACCCTCAGCTTGTAGACAGCCTTAAGGCTCTTTGCACACTGTTCTAATGGTCAACAAATTCCAGCAAGATGGGTTGGAAAAAGTCAATGAGCCTTCTTATGTTTGCAAGGTAGACGCACTTAGCTTGAGAGCACTCACTGATCTTAAATCCTGAAATAGTGTGTACATGTAGTGGAGATCACTGATTTCTCAGTCAGTCAGGATCCAAGCCTTGTAGGCTGAAGTCACCACCACAGATTGTATCTATAAGCAAATAAAGCGTCTGTACGGCTGCTAAATGCCAGGCGTAATAAACTTCCTGTAACTAATGCTGTCAAGTGAGCAGCTGCCAACAGCAAGACAAAGGACGAGGTAGGCCCATGACTCAATAAAGAGAGAAAAACAATAACAGAAAATGTGGAATAAGGGGGCTTCTGAAAGAGGGTTTTTCTCCGACATTTGGCCCCATATAGACAGGCCAAATATCAGAAAATCCTCTTCTGGAAAAAACATTGGAGGAAGATACGCAAATACAAGAGCAATTTGCATACTTTCTTAAAAAAAGCCAACAGTGTAGCCGTATCCTGAGAGGAGACATGATAACAGCTTTAAAGTATCTAAAAGGTTGTTACAAGGAGGAAGGAGAAGTATTGTTCTCTGATGACAGGACAGGAAGCAATGAATTTAAATTGCAACAAGGGAAGTTTAGGTTGGACACTAGAAAAACTTTCTGTCAGGGTTGTTAAGAACTGGAATAAATTGCCTAGGAAGGTTGTAAAATCTTCATCATTGGAGATTTTTTAAGAGTAGATTAGACCAACACTTGTCAGGGATGGTCTAGATGGTGCTTGGTCCTGCCATGAGTGCAGGGGACTAGATTTGATGACCTCTTGAGGTTCTTTCCAGTTCTATGATTTGTGTTACATGAGCAAGTAATTTTATGAAGTGCCAAACTAGATACCAACCACAAATCATAAAATTTAAGATTAAAACTCCTCCTGTGTGAGAAAATAACGAGCAGAGGGATCGTGAACACAGCCGTTTGGGGAAGGCATTCCAAATCCTGTTCTTTTACAAGGTCCCATGACTTCATTCTGGTGACTGGTATCAGAGCCACACAACTGAAATTCATGAGTAGTGGCTGACCAAAATCTGGGTCTAGATTTAAGTCCCTGGGTTCAAGTTTCTGTATTCTAACAGTCAACACAGAGCAGTCACCTCAGATTTTCTTGTAATTTGAAATTAGAGTTTATTAGTTTGAACGACTATTCACGTAACTCACAAGTATGATAAAATACTAGTGAGAGCACTGAAGCAGGCCAGAAATTAGTGGTCTCAAATAATTGGCAATTATTTTTACTGCTTGGAAATGATGTGAACACCTGACAGGAGGAGTTAGCCACACGTCAGATACACTTGACCGACTTTCCTATTTTGCTTGCTGTTACTTTGCAGGGTATAGTATTAAAGAGTTTACATTTACACAATACAATTTAACATGCGGTAAAGAGAGGGAACAAGGACAGTCCACTGAGCAAAGCACTAGCATGGGACCTGAGAAACCAGATTTAATTCCACTGCTCTGCCGCAGACTTGCTGTGTGAGCCTGAGCAATTCATTCAGTCTTTGTACCTCAGCTTCCCAGCTATAAAATAGAGGTTAGTTAGAGTACTTGGACTGCCAAAGAGTGTTGTGGGGATAAATAAACCAAACATTGTGATATGCTATAGTAAGAGCAGCCATATAGTTAGGTTAATAGCTGAAAATATTTCCAGAACATGCTCAATACCACCAGCAAATGAAACTTACACAACACAAAAGTGTAATAAAGAAAAAGGTAAAATATCATGGAAGCTTTATGTATAGATGCCTGCTGTCTACACTCTTGTTTCTCCTACCTGTGGTGCACACTGAAATCGGTCTCAGGTGAAGGATTACAGGAGTTTATCCTGTCTCTTCCCTCTTTTCCTTCAGTTGAAATGACCTTGTGTATGGATGGTGAAAACACAGAAAAAAAGTCTGTGCCTTTCATTTGGGAAACCAGAATAACTGTCTAACATCAGCCAAGCTCTTGGGCTCAGCAGTTGCTCGTGCTAATGGCAAAGGGAGCATACTTCAGTGTCATCACAGCATTATTTGATATTTATTGCTTTTAGTCATCCAGGTGACAAAAATCTATTGGAAACCTTCTGAATTTATAAACTGGTTTCTTCCGGAGCAGGCATACCACTGAATAATAATAATAAAAAAAGTTTTGAAATGTTGCAGCTCTGATCTGAATTGCGTTACAGTGGTGCTTAATAAGCAGTAGGAAGCTGTCTCCAGATTCTTAGAAAGCTTGATGCACTGACAGCAAGGTTTTTCTCCAGGCTGCCTTTCTACCAATGTTGCTATCTAATTGTTAGAAAAACTGAAATATACAAAATGTGCATAATGGCTTAGTCTTCCAGAGCTGGAGGCTTGTATCCTTAGCAGTAAATTGATTATTCTTCATTTTGTACTGGGAATTTTATCCCTGCCTCCTTTAACTATATATATTTGAATCTCAGTAAGCTATACAGGCAGCATCAAGGAAACAAGCTGGCTTCGAAGAGTCAGATAAAAGGGACAAAGGAGCAGCGAATATAGGATGATGGTGAACTAATGGTAGAGGAATAGGGGCTGCCTTTAGACTATGACTGGATTTCTTCCAATTTTTTTAAAGGACTGGATCCATTTTATAACCATTTGCAACATGACAAGATTCTATCTCCCTGTACTGTCCTTAGGTTAGGGACTCTCTCTTCCTGTGTGTACTAGAGCCTAGAACAATGAGGCCATAATGTTAGCTGGACCTTAGGTGTGATTGTAACTCAAATGACAATAGAACCATCTTCCTGAGTCTGACACAGATTCATTTGCACAATCGTGTTTGACTCACCATCGCTTGTGCCCCAAGTTTCCCATCTCCAAAGTGGTTCACATTATCCACTTCCCAGGGCTGCTGGGAGCATTAGTTAATGCTTGTAAAGCACTTTGGAATGAATGAAAATGCTGTTTAAATACTAATTGTCACCATCATTGTTCTGGATGAAAGGAGCTATGAGATCATGCAGCCAACAACTGTGCACTGGCAGGAAGATGGACTAGATGATCTAATAGGCTCTTTCCATCTTCACTCTCTGTGATAAATGTCATATTATAATTGTCTCTGATGACTTCTTAGTGAAGGCACATTCCACGGAACAGCGGCACCCTAGGATGCTCTATACCATATGCTTAAAGGTTGCCACCGATGTCCCACCTTTTCTTTGGCAGCGTGTGAGGCTCCAAGAGATTGGAACAGATGTCTGAAAATAGAACTACAAAACTAAGATTCCAAATAGTGTTTTCTATTATTTTTAAAGGGCATTTATTTATTTTAACAGTATTGTGTTTGTTTTAGGTCACACACACACACACACACACACGCACGCACACACACACACACACACACACACACACACACACACTGTTTAAAAGGAAGGAACATTGGTTGCTCTTGTTGTAAGCATCAGAATATGCAAGCAAAGTGAGGGCAGAATTCTTCCTCTCCAAGCCTCAGTGCATAGAGGCTCTCCCTATAGCGCATTCTTTACTAGAGCCATATAGGAGTTAAATCCACTGGGCCAGATCCTGCTTTGTTCCAAGCCTGCTTTGTGATGCTCCAGTTCAAAGCAGCTGTAATTCTGGTGTAGTCAGCAATTTAAGAATTCTTTCTGTCAGGAGATCTATCAGCTCCTGCGTCACCCCAGAATGGGGGCATGATCTAGGGCAGGGATTGGCCATCTCTATGTGCTGGTGTTCTCTGAGGCTACGTCTACACTGCGCTAGTCTGACGTCCCTGTAAACCTCATTCCATGAGGAGTAAAAGAACGTTTCAGAATAGCGGGTTATTTTGAAATGTGGCACTGTGTAGACAGTGCCAAATTTCAAAATAGACTCTCAAAATAAGCTGGAAATAAGCTACGCAATGTACATCATTGTGTAGCTTATTTTGAGCTAGTGTCACTGTGTAGATGCACCCTGAGAGTTGCAAAAATGACGCAGTGATGGCCAGCTTGCATAAATTAGAGAAGACTCTACATCAGTGATGGGCAACCTAGGCTAGTGAGTGGGCCGCTTGAGTGGCCCACCTTTATCTCAGGGGGCCACAAAATTATCATAACCAAGACAGTCTCCTGGGATAGTTTTGCTAACTGTATTTGTGTACCTCCAATGTATGGGCTGTGACGAGTGAACCGTAGCAGAGCTTTGGCTGGATGCAGGGGGAGTACACAGTCTCACAGTCAATATTGTGTGCAATCAGCATGCACGTCATGTGCCCTTGCTTTATGTGCATATCACTTTAGCAATACCAGGAGGAAAAAAAAACTACCCAGACGGAAACCAGTGGAATCTGGCAACCCTGTGTGTGGGCAACTGTGTCCTAAACATCTTGCTGACCACAGACAGAACCCTGACTGGCCGCAGGTTGCCCACTAATGCTCCATGAAATAAGCCTGATCACATTTAAAAAAAAAAAAAAAAAAAAAAGGTCTGTGGAGTGGGTGCCTGATTTGGTGCTTTCTTCATTCAGGGTACATCTAGACTACGTTCTTTTTTTGAAAGGAGATATGCAAATTTGGTGCTAATTTACATATCTTCTTCCGATCGCTTTTTTGAAAGCGTTTTTTTTGAAAGTGAGAGCAGTTTAGACGGGGTTTTTTCAAAAGAACCCCCCTTTTCCCCAGAGCTGGAACACCATGAACAGCTGATTGGCGGCACTCCAGCTATGGGGGAGAGAGGGGAAGGAGTGGGGACAGAGCGCGAATCAGGTGATTTGCACACTCCAAAAGTGCTGGGAGGGACGGCGGAGGCATAGGAAGTGCAGGACTCCAATGCCCCAGTGTGCAAGAGGGGCACAAGGGAGGAGAGCAGCTGGGGGTGGGGGAGGTCTGTGGGCCACAAGTTGCCCACCGCTCATGTACAGCCTACGCTCACTCTTGATCTCGGAAAGCCTTCTCTTCTCAAAGCTACCAAGATGAGCTCTTGTTTTTCTACCCTTCTTGAGTCCTTGATCTTCCCTCAACTGCAGTCCTCAACTGCAGACTTGCTCTGACTTCCCACTGCATCCACAACCCCCTCTGACTTCAGGGAGCAGATTGCATGGAACTTTAATCTGTTCCTGGCTTTAAAAAAAAGTGCAAGAGCAATGCTGTAAGCTCTGAGTGCAAGTCAGATATGGAGACCCAAAGAAAAGATCAGAATGAGCAGGAGTGAATGGCGAGACTACTGGATTGGGAGTCTGCAAATCTGAGTTATGGTCTCAGCTCTGCTAGAGGGTAAGGTCAGCTGGGCTTGTCTTCACTGCCGCATTAGTTTTCATTATCTACATTCACACTAACCTGTCTCAAGGCAACCTAGCTAGATGCCACATTCCAAAACAACAATTAAGCAGCACAGAGGATTGGATTAGCAGTGCAGAGTGTCTAAGTCCCCATCATTATTCGCTCAAGAATCAGCAGCACCCGAGTGTCAATCCACCCTCACGAAAGGGCTTGAGTTCAAAGCTCGGCTGAGGCTGCTAGGTGCTACTGTAGTGAAAATAAAAAAGAATAATATAAAATGATGCAGAAGTCCATTTTTCTCACAAAGTACCTAACAGCTTCCCAGTCAGTGATAAAGAAAGTCTCAGATGGGTAACGTCGTGGTAGTCTGTATCTAAAAAAATATCAAGGAGTCTTGTGGCACCTCAGGATAGGTCTACACTACAGGACAAAGTCAAATTAAGATATGCAACTTCAGCTATATTAATTGGATAACTGAAGTCAAAGTAGCTTAACTCAGCTTTTGATGTTGTCTACACTGCAGGAAGTTGAAGGAAGAACACTCTTCCTTTGACTTCCCTTCCTCCTGATGGCAAGTTACCGGCAGCGGTTGGATTGCCCCTCTCCATTTGAATTAGCTGTCTTAACTAGACTGTTAATTTGAACCCTGGAAGATTGACAGTGGCAGCTTCATTCTTCCTTTGTAGTGTAGATGTATCCTTAGAGACCAACAGATTTATTAGGGCAGAAGCTTTTATGAGTAAAACCCACTTCATCAGATGAACTGGAGTGGAAGTTACAGAAGCAGAAATATATATTCATAAAGAAGAACTTGCTTGTGTTAATGAAGCTAATCTATTCAGGGTGGAAGTGGGCCATTCATAGCACTTGGTGTGGGAATGTGAATATCCAGAGAGGGGAAATTGCCTTTGTAATGCATTAACCAATTCATCTTATGAAGTGGGTTTTATCCATGAAAGCTTATGCAGAGATAAAGAAGGAAGGAAAGGAAGGAAGCGGGGTAGAAGAAAGGACCAAAAGTTCTTTACAAAACTATGAAAGCTAATTCCAAGGAATGGAATTTACAAATCCTCCCCTCCCCCAAAAGTTCCTCGAGTGAAAAGAATACCTTGTAATCCCTCACTTGGTACAAGAGGGCAAACAAAGCTAAATGAGAGACTGGAATTTAGGATAATCAAGTAAAGACAGGGTTCTCCATTGTCATTTATTCTATATCTTGTAAAACAATGGTAACTGGGTCTCTTTATTTCTCAAATGTTATGTGAATAATGAATTTTAGTCCTGGCAAAACCAAGAGACTAAGGACACTGGCCAGAATTTTCATTGTTGGACAGACAACAGCAACGTAGCCTCGTGTTTCAGTCCCAACCCTCTCCTGAAGACAGAGACTAATTACACAGAATTGTGGGCAGTTTCTAATGCAGCATGGGACTTACACTGTCAAAATAGCATTACTTAGAATCAGTGCTAGCTCTGACCTTAAGCATCCAGACCAACTCTCTCTACACAGCCCTATCAACATAGCCACAGACAGCAACTGGCCGTTTTTCAAGACCAACAATGTCACTTTTAATGAATCTCTTAAATGTCTGCCATGTATGCAAAAAGCAACTAAAGAGCAGTAATGCTGTGGTTTATTAAATAAAAAGTAGAAACATGGGGACGTGTGTGTGAGGGAAAGGAAGACTTGTCAAGTCAATCAAACAGCCCATATAACACTACATGGTGGGATTTGTGGTAGTATTTCTGTCTGAGATGAGCACACACTACGGATTCTGACTGAACAAGGAACGTTCAAAAAGGGAAGAATAATTAAGGAATGACAGAGGCATCATCTTTATTAGATAATCACAACCCAGGGGCATTAACAAACACCGAGTGTCTCTAATCCCAGGGGGTCTAATTATTCTGTGATAATAACCACACCTCCAAGTTTTAATTTATTCCTGTGAAGATAGGTTTTTTTTTATGGGGAAAGGAAAGTGTGTGTAGGGGGAGGGGATACTCAATATTTGTGTTGTAGGAAGATGCTGTTGGCCTTTCCAAAGGGCTCATCAGTATTCTAATCTAACGAGCGCACGCGATTGGCATTAAAGTGTCTGCCCTTTATGGTGATCTCCAGCAAGGCAGACTACTCACTCCCAAGTAAACTGGCAGTGCAATAGTCTGTGTCATGAGACTAGGTAGGCGAGTCTGGGTACTGGGGCAACTTTTGGCATGGGGGTATTCTTGGGTTAGAGAGGCAGGCTCTCTGTCTGGCCATCTCACGTGCTGTTGATGGGCTGAAAGGAAAACTAGAAACTTATGACTGGTACGCTGATCTCTGAAGTCAGCATGTCAAAGGCAGCATGTCAAAGATCAAGATTCTAGAACATGGAACAAGCCCAGTAGAGAACAATGACTCAGAGTCAGGGAGAAGTAGAGCCATATGGAAGCAATGGAGTGACGACACAGAACAGAAGGTTCTGTAGTTGTTATGTAATAACAACTCAGAAATACCAGGCTCTCCCTTTCATCATCGCATTCAGGCTGAGTGACTCCCATAATGGCTGATCCAGGAAAAGAAAGAAGGCTGAAGATGTTTTGTGAGACAACTATCTTCTAGATGGGAGGGAGGGAAAGTAATAGCAGCTGCCACCGCAGCTTCAAATTTCCAAGTGGCAAAGGAGACCAATGAGGTCTTTTTCCAGCTGAACCTCCCAGCCCAACCCAAAGCTGTCTTTCCATTTTAGCAGGAATGCCTCAATATCTATGGCAATTTGGCATGGCTCTTCTAAGGAGCTTTAATGAAAGCCTTGCAAAGGGCTTACCAAAGATTAATTAACATTTTCTGAGGTTCAGAGAGTACATGTTCTTATAGCCATTTTACAGCTGGGAAAACAAAGCACAGGATATGGCTAGACTGCACAGTTTTTTCGGGATACTGGAGGTATCTCGGAAGAACTGTTCTGCATCCAGGGAACGTGTTTGCTCATCCGCTTTTTGTTGCAGAAGAGCAAATGCACTTTTGGAAGACCCTGTACTCCCTGTTACATGAGGAATAAGGGGTCTTCTGAAAGAGGGTTTTTCCCAACATTTGGCCCAGCCTAGATGGGCCAAATGTTGGAAAAGCCTCTTCCGACAAAAGAATTGGAAAAAGCTATGCACAAAGATGTAGTCTAGACATACCCACAGAGAGGTGAAATGACCTGCTACTCAGCAATTCAATGACAAAGCTGGAAAGAGCATCCAGAAGTCCAGAGCCAAAATTTTCAAAAAATGGACCCAAAAGTTAGATTCCTCAACCCAGATTTAGGCTTCTAAATAGCTGACCTGACTTTCAAAAATGCTAATAGTATCTGCTGGGTGCTCTGTGTTTGTCTTATCTATTTAGACAATATTGCATGCTTGTTTCCTTGTATTTCCCTACCTGTCTATATCAGTCTCTAGTCTCATATGGAGATTAGGGAGGTACTGTCTTTTCCTTCTGATTTTGTACAGTAACTAGGTACTACAACAATAACAAAATAAATAATGGCAACAACCTCAGCCACTTACACAGAAGCTCAAATATAGATTTGGGAGCCAAACTTCTAGTTCCTTCCTCTCTTTCTCTCTCTTTTTTTTTTTTTTTTTTTAAATCATGGCCTTAGCTCTTAGCTCTACCACCTTCTCTATCTCTAGGAAGCCCACTATGTTAGCAAATATATTACATTTAGGGAATGTGAGTTTGTGAGATTATGCAGAGGGACAAAGAGGGCAGAACAGGTAACATATTGAGCAGGTTTGAAATTGTTACTTCTGCTCTGTTTGAACTGTATTGATCAGCGAAGATCAGCATTCAGTGCCGTAACCTGCCAGTTTCAGATTCCTTTCCTTGCATAGCAATACATTGTACATGCTGTACAACAAAAGCCTCACCTTTGGTCTTGCATGTACAAATATATTTAAGACACCTAGTGGAATCAAAAACAGGGCACAGTGTACTAGCCTGGTTGGAGCTATATCATTTCAAGGCACAAAACAGTTCCAATTGTAATCAGGTATGAAAACAGAACAATAAAACATCCTACCAGGAGACGACCGTGCTGAACCAGTACTGAAACTTGACATGCTCAGCTTGCCCAGTGGGGCCAAAGATTGTAGCCTGCTTACCATGGGCCCTGCTTTTAAGGCCTGTCTACAGTAATTGGTGAGTTAGTCCGCAGGAGGGAGAGGCGTACGTTTTAGTTCGCACTAGTGTGTCACGCAGGAAGCAGCCTGTGTAGAGGGTGCGCTGGGGCCCATTTAAAAAAAGAGCTGTTTGAGAAGGGACTACATTAACACACGCTAGGGAACTGTTAGTGTGCGCCAGCGGGGTCCACACAGACTAGCTTATGCACGACATGCCAGTCCAGATTAAAATGTATACCCCTCCATTGCAGATCAAAGAACTGCTAAGACAAGCCGTTAGCTAAAGTACTGGGGAGCTATACCCAGTACTGGAGTTTTACTTTCTCCTTGCATTTGACTTCTTCCATAAGTTTTATGATTTCAAACTCCTTTGCTGCAAGTCAAGCGTATGGGCCCCAGTCTTTCAATGAGCTCCACACAGGCAGACCCCAATACCGAGCCCCATTGAAGTCAATACCAAAAGTACTTATGGTCTTTGGTCAATGGAGCTCTCCGCAGGCAACATGTGGTACATCAGGGTTCTATGTGTGGCCCGAGACATTTTTCTTACCTTTAGAAACCCTGCATGTGGGCCAATTCTGCTGGTTTCTGTCTAGGCCATTTTTTCCTACCAGTATTACTAATGTGCAAGGCACAAAGCAAGGTCACATGAAGTGAGGTTCATGTTGTTTGCACACAACTTTCATTGTGATAGCCATGCGCTCCCTCTGCATCTAACCATAGCACTGACAGGGTTCAATCAACACACCCCAACAAATTCTAGGTATGCAAGCACAGCTGGCAAAACTATCCTATCCCTGGAGATTGTCATGTGGCCCACTGAGATGAAAGAGGGCCACTCATGCAGCCCACTCACTAGTTTAGGGTTGCCCATTGGTGGCTTATACTCAGGGTACACCCACATAAAACTCTTGGCACGCACAACGTCTCAAACTCTTCAGAGCAGGGATATTCTCAGAGCTGAGAGAGCCTAGACCGAAGATTCACAGGTAAGCAATTGGTCTACTTGCCACAAGAATGCTGTTCGCTTATGAATGACAGGGGAGGTGGTCCCCAGGATTGTGAAGGAGAAGAGATGCATCCAGGAGACAATGAGGTGCTCATACAAAGAAAAAAATCGAGAACTCCTGACTCACATAATTACAATCCAGACGGTGCAAAAGTTGGCAGATTGAGGAGTGGATTCTTGATTTGCGCATGCAAGATGGGCAGGGACATGCCAGGGTGTGTATCATACATCTTTTTACGAAACAAAAAGTCGCAGAAAACTATTTGATTTGATGTAAAATTATGCAACTGGTTCCCCTTGCACATAATTTTTGCAAAATATTCTATCAATACCAACTCAACACGGCACTAGCACTTTGCACTTAACTTAGCACATCTCTTCTGTGGATAGTAATGTGGCTTACAAACCTCCGAAGGCAGATAAATATTTCACAGATGTGGCAAAGTTAGGTACAGAAGCCAGGTTTCCTAGTGCCATATTCAACCCACTAGGTTACAGCAGACAGTGGTTAAAACACATTCCACGAATTTGAATTCCACTACGTTCCACAGAAGATCAGAAGATCACAATAAGCATATCTTTGGGCACCAGGTAGAATTCCGGACAGTATTGGGTACGTGCTAGTAGTGGTGAACCATGACTATTAAACTTCTTCCTGTGTGCAGGTTTTATCAAGATTTAAATGGCAATTAACAGCTCCAGCCTGTTCTTAGCCAGAGATCCTTGCAAAACACGTGGTAGCTGAGGTTGAATGTCCACCTTATGTAGCTGAGGTGACAGCAGAATGGTATGATTCTTTGGCAGAAAATAAACCTGAACAAGCCAGCAGTCTAGCTGTTTCCTGTGTCTTATGTGCAACGTATACTGATAAGCTTTTTAATTTTTTTTAAATTGAATTTCTTGTGGCTGACCACAGCTGAAAATTATTACAGATTGTGTGGTAGACACACACAGCCAATATATACAGTAGTAAAAAGTGTTACCTATATACAGAAATGTAAAACCTGAAATGTGCTAACACAACGGATTTAATAATTTAGGCAGAAGATAATGTACTATATATAAAAAAACCTAAACATTTCTTGTGTTGAATTAGATCCTTCTAATGCGGGGTTCAGTTTAGATCTAACCTCACGCAATGTTAATATTCACTCTAAAAGAAGACAAGAAGTTTTACAGAAAGACCCTTCCTAAGGTTGCAGGACTGACACAAACTGATTTACTCGCATGTTCTGTTGATTTCATTCACCGTTAACAACTCAGTGGCATCTCAGGAACTAATCTTTTTATTGTAACGCTACTATAGCAATATGCCCTGCTGTGAGATGAACACATTTCCTAGGAATATCTGGAAAGTACTTAGTACATTTCAAGGGACAACTCGATTTTATAAACAGATCATTCTGCTTTGTGGATTGCTTGACGGCTTATGTGGGGTCCCCCACTTCATCCTTCAGGTCATCATCATCATCATCACTGTCATTCTCCCAGGTGAGGGAGATAGAAAAGGGACATCTTGACTTCAATGGAGTTTCTGGCAGAGCTCACCACATAGCTCTTAGAAAGACAGGAGTTTTAGTTTGGAAGCTCCTCAGACCATATTTATCTGGGAGAAGAGAGGCTTACATTTCCGATGCTATTAAAAACTTTACCTATCGGCCAATATTCTCTAACATGGCTGTCTAAAGTTAGGGTCCTAAATCTTTGTTTAGATGCCTAATGAAGAGTCCCCTAATGATAAGAAAACATGTAGATGGTATCATGAGCTGTGCCCACGAAAGCTCATGATACCATCTACATGTTTTGTTAGTCTATAAAGTGCTACCAGACCTTTTGCTGTTTTTTAAGTTTACCCGGCACAGACTAACTCGGCTGCTCCCTGAAGCTAATAATAAGAGATGTTGAGTACCAATAATCTCACTGAAGTTCACAGGAGCTGTTTGTGGGTTGGAGCCTTTGAGAATCAGGTCCCTTGCTTAGGTGTCTAAATTAGTGTTTTAGGCATCAACGATAAAAAAAAATTGGCTACAAGTCTCAAAATTAAAGGGAATGTTTTGTTCATAAAAATTCTAATTTCAGTCCTGGCCAATCACACATCAGGAAAATCAAGAGCCATTTGCCACTGGAACCCACCGGTCAGTGTGTGTTGTATGTTCACCTCTGTTCTTGATCCATAGAGTATTTAAGAACAGAGTCTTTGCTCTTTAACTCAAGCTGTAGCACCGCATGCTTTCAGCAGTAGAGATCTCTAGTTCAGGCCCTGGTGCGTGAACCAAGACAGCATCCACTGCTTGGTAATAAAATCGTTCTATTAATAAGTAACATGATGATGAGTAATATTATTGCATCACACATCAAAAGCTAACTGACCCTCTGCAATGTCCATGATAACAATAATTACACCAGGGATCAGTGCTCCCTATCCATGAAATAATGACTTGCTTCAAAGTGCATTAACAGCTGCAACACAAACTATCCTAATCGTACTTAGCTCTTACATGGCACTTTTCAGCTTCAAAGCATGTCACCAACATAAACTAAGACTCCAATATGCCCTGTCAGCAAGTACATATTATTCTTGTTTTACATATGGGTAAAACTAGGCAGAGATATTAAATGACTTGCCAAAGGCCAAATAAAGGGATCCCATGTCAGAGCTGGGATTAGAACTCCCTACTCTCAGTCCCATGTTCAGACCACTAGATAATACACTCTACCCTGATTTTCCTATCTTGTTTCTCTCAAATATACAAACCAGAACCTAAGAGAACATCTTACAGAAGAAATCAGTCTAAATTAAAATACAACATAAGAATGTATGTAGTTCCGTTACATAAGTGCACACAAATGCCTTTTAAAAAGTACTCTCTCTGAGGGTATGTCTATACTACAGCGCTAATTCGAACTAACTTAGTTCGAATTAGTTAATTCGAACAAAGCTAATTCGAACTAGTGCAGCTAGACTTAAAAACTAGTTCGAATTAGCATTTTGCTAATTCGAACTAGCGCGTCCACACAGAGTGGACTCTGAACTGGGGTTAAGGATGGCCGGAAGCAGTGCCGGCAGGGCATCAGATGAGGACTTAGAGAGTGGAGCTGCTGTCTCAGGCTAGCCGAGGGCTGTGCTTAAAGGGTCCTGACCCCCACCCTGGACAGACAGTTCTCAGGGGGTTTCCCGCTTGCAAAGCGGTCCTGGCTTGGAGTGCCCTGACTGCCCACACTCGGCACATCACAGCACTCGGACATCAGCCCGGATGCACTTGCCACAGGCTGCCATCTGGGGAGAGGGGTCAATCGGGGGGCTGCAGGAGAGTTTCCACCCCGAGGAGCCCGCAGAGCCACCCCAGTCCTCCCCATTGGGGGCTCGTACCCCATTCCTCCCTCACCTCCTTCCACTTACCCCTCCTTAGCCCCCCTTCCTGATGTACAAAATAAAGAACACGTGTGGTCAAAAATAGAAACTCTCTTTATTGAACAAAACTGGGTGAGACTGGGAAAAAGAGCTGGGAGAGGGGAAGAGAGAGGGTGGGAGAGGGGAGGGCAACTACAATGATGAGGGGTTTGAAACAGGTCCCATATGAAGAGAGGATAAAGAGACTGGGACTTTTCAGCTTAGAAAAGAGGAGACGGGGGGGGGGATATGATAGAGGACTATAAAAGCATGAGTGGTGTGGAGAGGGTGCATACAGAAAAGTTCGTCATTAGTTCCCATAATAGAAGGACTAGAGGACACCAAAGGAAAGGAATGGGTAGCAGGCTTCAAACGAATAACAGAAAGTTCTTCTTCACAAAGCAAATAGTCAACCTGTGGAACTCCTTGCTGCAGGAGGCTGTGAAGGCTAGAACTATAACAGAGTTTACAGAGAAGTGAGATAAAGTCATGGAGGTTGGGTCCATTGAGTGCTATTAGCCAGGGGGTCGGAATGGTGTCCCTGGCCTCTGTTTGTGGAAGGCTGGAGAGGGATGGCACGAGACAAATGGCTTGGTCATTGTCTTCGGTCCATCCCCTCCAGGGTACCTAGTGTTGGCCACTGTCGGCAGACAGGCCACTGGTCTAAATGGACCTTTGGTCTGACCCAGTACAGCCATTCTAAGCTCAGGGCTCAGGGTCGGAGGGTCTCACTGGACCACCCTGATTTTCATGCAAACCTGCTCCTGGGTGGCCAGGCTGGCAGCTATCCTGCCCTAGACGGCCACTTTCCTATGCCTAGTGCAGAGGTCGTGGACGAGGTCCATGATGTCTGCACTAGACCAGGCGGGTGCCCGCCTCTTGTGGTCCCGGGCGCCGCCAGCCTGGTCCCGGAAAGAGGGGGAGGGCTGGGTGGCAGCAAGTGGCTGGCTCAAGCCGTGCCAGGTGCAGGGTCTGCTGGCTGGGTGCTGGCAGGCTTGCACCTGGCATGGGCACCGTAGCCAACCCGTGTCCCGTTAAGGGCTCCGGGGCCGGGAGGGGGGCAGTAGAGTTTCCCTGGTGTTGGCCAGAGTGGCCACCAGGGAAAGCTGGGGAGGGCTAGCCTCCCACTAGTTTGAATTAAGCGGCTACACAGCCCTTAATTCGAACTAGTTAGTTTGAACTAGGCTTAGTCCTCGTGGAATGAGGTTTACCTAGTTCGAACTAAGCGCTCCGCTAGTTCGAATTAAGTTCGAACTAGCGGTTCGCGTGTGTAGCGCCTATCAAAGTTAATTCGAACTAACGTCTGTTAGTTTGAATTAACTTTGTAGTGTAGACATACCCTGACAGATCACTTTTTTGCCCTAAAAATAATGAAGGTTAAGCGAGGTGAGTTCTCGCCTCCAAACGTAATGAACCGCTTTTTAAATGATAGTACAGCGTATTGTACTTGATCATGTTAATTCTATACGAAGATACATAAGTGTTAACTTGTATTGAAGTGGAAGAGAAAGCCGCTGCGCCTTAAACTGATTTGTTCCAGCATGAACCATCTCCCTTCATTCATTCTTTAGAAAACTGTCAGAGCTTCACATTCACTTACAGATCTGGTTATTTTTGGATCATTCTGGAAGCAAATCATAGACAGCACAGTGGGTGCATTGGCCTATAACAAAATGTCACGGTGGCAGACGTGAACTGCTGATTGGAGAAATAGGTATTGTGCTGAAGTGAATAAAAAGAGGAGCTTTTAAAAATGTCTATTTGAACATTCTTACCTGTGTCTGTGTTGAGGCATCTTAAATTTTCTGTAAAATGTTTAACGTTTCAACAATTGTGTTCCCAACTTGAACACTTTTAACTAACAAAGGCAATCTTTGTGATATGTTACTGAGTAGATAACATAATAATGTCCTTAAGAATCATTTTACTTCATCTTTAAGAAAAATGAACAGAGATCAATGATGTTGGTGAGAATAAGATTTTTGACCAATGAACCACAGATGCTAACTATAAGTGACCACCCTCCATTTTTAATAAAGGAAAGAACAGATTTATTGTAGATGGATTGGCATCAACTGCCCTTGTTAAATGGGTAAAGATTTCTATTCTATTCTCCTGTTTTCAGTTGCTTTATAACTTTCAGAAACTTCCTCTTTTGGGGATGAAATTTCCCAGTGTTAGTATCTGCCTGAAAGTAACTTATTTTGAGCATGGGGATATGTGTAATTTATTTACTATCCTAATTGTTCGCAGCTTTTTTAATTTTAATTTTATTTTTCTAACAGCTCTACTACTTAAAATAGATGGAAACAGAAAGTTGAACTGTGGCATGGAAAGAGTACAGTCATACCTGGTTTTGATTTGAGTGTAATGACCTGTTGAAAATTGTATTCTTTGCACACACAATGTATTTTGCATAGACACTTCCTTCTAGGATCCATCTATGCAGGCTGACAAAGCCATGCTAGCAAAGCATGCAGAGCCAGTTTAGTTGTGTTGTGTAGGTGAGTAGTGAATGAGACAGGGTACTCAGGAAACTATGCCTCACTCACTACTCATCTTGTATTTTAAAAGCTGCAAACTCCTGCAATAATAAAGAGGCATTGTATAAGGGACAGTATTTGGTACAAGACACTCCAGTGTTGTTTAGCCAAGTAGATCAATCCTTCAGATTTTCCTTTCAGAAAATACATGCATCTTTAAGAAGAAAAGCAAAACAAAATAAAAACACGCTTTAGAAAATTTCATTAACAGCTATCATAGATGACCCATTGACTTCCATAAGCACTGAAAATAGCCTACAGCAAGCATGATTAAGCACTCAAAGGTCAGGAAATGGCAAAGGTAAGTATGTACAGAATGCTTGTAAAGTGAGTGGATGTGTGCTGTTCCCCTCTAGTAGCTAGTCCACATATAAATCTACTATGCCTGGGAGCAGAGTTACTCCCTTGGCTCAGATGGTACAGGTTTGTGCTGTGGGGCTGAAATGGTTCTGCATTTCAGCCCTGTTAAATATCTTGTGGAGGGGTAATTACCTTTGCTTGTCTGTCTAACTCGACCCCATATGTGCTTACAGTTCATTCTGTAACCACAAAATCACATCCTCGTTCTCAAAAACATTCCATCACCTCAGATTTTTTTCTACAACTTTCAGTACACATCTCTAGAATCCTGTAGTACTTTGTATAATCACCGTGCAGGGAGATCACTGATATGCATTAGGCATAGGAAACTATTCTTGCATATCATACGGCAGATATTCTTCAGCAGCATAGGACAATTGTGAAAATGTGATGGAATACAAAGGCTACTTAAGTTTGCAGCTATATTAGCTTCTGAGTTAGCTTCTTTATCCCTCACGGTATCAGAAAATTGCATTGGGCACATGTATGCTGTATCCTTTGCTGCCTCTTCCCTTCTCTTTGGAAGAATGTGATACTGGTTGTTAAAAAGATTTATATCATATTTAGGAAATAGTACGATTACAAACTATATTGTGATGCATATGTGCAACAGGGCAAAATTAAAGGTGTATGCGGAACCATACTTCGGCGTTTTCTCACTTTTTTATGCAGCCAAAATGTTCCTATCTTGTAGTATATTTGCCGGAATATCAGTTTGTATAATACTGGGAGCTTATATTGTACCTTTCACCAGAGACTTTAAAAGTGCTGTGTAAATACTAATTAAACTTAGCACCACCAATGTGAAGTGGGTGAACTATATTATCCCTAAGTTTACATGTGGGTAAATCAAGGCAAGCAAAGTGTCACACAGTGAATTAAAGGTAGAGGCCCTGACCTTGCACATCCATGTGCTAGCATGTGGAGTCCTATTGACTTAACCTGCATTGTGCAAGCTCTGGCATCTGTGCTAATGCCTCTGTTTATAAAATCTTGTCACAGTCTGGAAAAGAATCTGAAAGAGAATCAAGATTCCTGATACCTAATCTGAAGTTCTAACCATTATAAAATATTGCGTCTCTACATGATACAGAGTTCCACTTTAAAAAAAAAGAAAAGTGTTCCGAGCAACATGGGGAAAAAGAGTGAAGAATTAATTAACTAAATAGTCGTGATTAAAGTAAATAAAAGAAACAATTATCATATCAAAATAAAAGACAAGAAAAATGATGAAATGAAGCTTCTAAAGACCTGTGAGAAACTCATGGAAGAGTAATACGTATTTACCTGGTTTTTATTCTTTCATTTTTATCCACTACCATCTAATAATTGCAAAAAACACTCTATAACCAGAGGCAATTTAAACTACTTTAAATTTTTTTCTGAGGCCACTAGACAAAAGAACCTATTTATTGCTTGAGGGAATTTTTTTACTAAAATGAAAGCTTAATCTTTCATGTTTTTTAAGCAAAGGCTTTTAAAAATAATTTCTAACAATACTGTAGGGAAAGGCTTCTATGGGTATGCAAAATTGAAAATATAAATTTACAATTATAAAAAAATTAATAGTTTTGGGGATTGCATTGTCTCTGTCCTTTCTGGATTAATATTGTCTGAAGCATAAGAGAAAGTACTTAGAAAGAGAGAGAATGCTTTAAAATGTTCAGCTCGGAGAATGACTGCCCACAGATTGTAGAGTCAAAGCCAGTGAGAAGTTGTACAGGGCTGCATTCATAGTAAAATGCAAGGCATTTACTTTGAAATAGATAACTGGATGAACTTTGAAAGGAGGAGTTTCACATAAATTCAACAGTGAGTATCAGAGAGCCTAGTTTTCAAGCTGCTAATCATCTTGCAAGTCCTCTTAGGGGCCAGCCACAAAACTGTAGCATCCTCAAATATCAGGTACAGGGGCTGCTACACAGGGCTGCCAACAGAATTACTGTGCCCGGTATGGGGCACAGCTCTGGACTCCTGGAAGGGGCAGGGACTTAGGCAGAAGAGGCGGGATCGGGCAGGGAAAGGGGCTAGACTTCTCCACTCAGTCCTTCAGTGCTGCCTGGTCCAGACCACCTGGGGCTCCCGCAGAAATTTAAAGGTCCTGTGGCCCCCGGCCCTTTTAAATCACTGGGTGTCAGGGCAGTTGCCCCTTTCTCATCCCTTTCTCTCAGCTGCTCTGATCAGGCAAAATTTTGGTTTGGGGTCATCTCTAGGTCTGTCCCCATGCAGCACTGAGTTCATCCAAGTTTGTCTTGCAGAATTCAGTGTAAGTCCAGTGATCAGGTCTAAAGAGGAATCCTAACCGAAACACCCATCTTTTGAGGGCACCAGATTTCACTGCTATCTCCAGTCCCTGGATGGAACCAAAACCCTGGATCTGAGCATGAACAGAACTTTGAAGGAAGAGGGGATAAATATGGATTTGAGTTTGTGTGGCGGTGGACTATTAATCGCCCATTTCAAAAAAAGCACTTTGCCATCAATGGGACTTAAACAGTTAAAGTTAAGCATGCACTTTAGTGCTGTCCTGAATAGGAGAGCTTTCCTTAATTATGATTCATGATTTGAATAACTATCACCCAGTTGATAATATTCCCTTCTTGGGCAAGGTACTCGAGTGGGTGGTGGCATTACAACTCCAAGCGTTCTTGGAAGAAACAGATTATTTAGATCCATTTCAGTCTGGCTTTAGGCCGGGTTTTGGAACTGAAACTGCCTTGGTCGCCTTGGTAGATAACCTACGCCAGGAGATAGATGAGGGGAGTGTGTCCCTGTTGATTCTCTTGGCCCTCTCAGCGGCTTTTGATACCATTGACCATGGTATCCTTCTGGAATGCCTGGCGAAGTTGGGTATTGGAGGTACTGTTCTAGAGTGGTTCAAGTCTTACCTGTTGGGATGCTTTCAGAAGGTGGCGCTAGGGGGATGCTATTCGACCCCGTTGAGATTGTGCTACAGGGTCCTGCAAGATTCCATCTTGTCCCCTATGCTCTTTAACATCTACATGAAGCCACTGGGAGAGGTCATAAGGAGTTTCGGAGGATGGTGCCATCAATATGCAGATGACTCCCAACTCTATTTACCTGTGACATCAGAACCAGGTGTGGCGGTGACTGATCTAAACTGGTGTCTGGAGGCGGTGATGGACTGGATGAAGTCAAAAGCTGAAGTTGAATCCAGATAAGACTGAGGTCCTATGGATCAGGAGGCCATCTGTTCAGGAATGTGGCATAGTACCTGTTCTAGATGGGGTTACTCTCCCCTTGAAAGAACAGGTATGCAGCTTGGGAGTCCTCCTGGACCCTTTTTTAACCTTTGAGAACCAGATTTCTTTGGTGTCAGGAGCGCTTTAGGGCAGCTTTGTCTGATGCACCAGCTGTGACCCTTCCTGAACAAGCATGACTTGGCCACAGTGACCCATGCTCTTGATACATCCCAATTGGATTACTGTAATACACTTTATGTGGGGCTGTCTCTAAAGAGCCTTTGGAAACTTTAATTGGTGCAGAATGCGGCTGCTTGAGTTTTAACTAGTACTTGTTATCCGGAGAACAGTGCTCCAGTATGTTTCCGGGCACAATTTAAGGTCTTAGTTATGACCTATAAAGCCCTAAATGGGTTGGGTCTAGGGTATCTGAAGAACTGTCTTTCCCATATGAACCTGCCCGGGGACTGAGGTCAGCTGAGGAGGCTCCGCTCAGTGTTACCCCACTTATTTAGATAAGATTAACATCTACATGGAACAGGGCCTTCTCAGCTTTTGCACCCAGGCTGTGGCATTCTCTTCCTTGGGATATTCACATAGCACCAATGTTAGCATTGTTTCGGCATCAGGCTAAATCCACCCTTTTTACTTGTGCTTTTATTGGTGTTTGAGTCTGTGTGTGGGTGCCCCTCTCTCTTGACATTTTTAGCAGGTTTTATGTCCCTCTGGGGTCTCGTATTTTAATTTTTTATATATATTTGTATTGTGTTTTTAAAAATTGTGTAAGCCGCCTCAAATATTTTAAATAGAGAGGCAGGGTAAAAATATTTTAAGCAAGCAAGCAAATAAATAAATAAATAAATAGGACCTGTTAATTTAATGCATTATTAGGAAAGAGAAACATTTTCTTCCCATGCTTATTCTGGGCTTTGAAATCAGACAGTATAATTTACTCCCACTATACTCAGCAAACTGGAGCATTCAATTAAAAGAAAACTCGACCCAAAGTACCCCCATCCCTCAGAAAAAACCCTCCAATACTGAAAGGAAGAGTCAAATGTTTTCTGCCAATCTATTTCAAATTTTAATGGAAATGCTTTATGCTGCTCTGAAAGGCTTTATGGAATGAAATGTATTTTCCAGAGAAGAGAAGAATATAGGAAGATGTTGTTCAGGTTTACAAAATATGTTACTAGGGTGAAGAATGTGGAACCAGATAAGAAAGGTTAAATTGAAGGACATTTTAACAATGGTTGGTTTTAGTTTAGTTATGGAGTGTGTACAGGCATAAGGAGACTATTAAATACATACTTCTTCATTGCCACAGTAAGCTTTCGAATATTGAAAATGGTTTTCTGTGGCTATTTACTTCAGCTAAGATTTTGAAAAGTGGTCTGTAATTTGGGGTGCATAACTGGGGTGCTCAGCCCTTGCTGAAAAAAAGTTTCATAAAGGTGCTACCTAAAATCATCAGTTACTTCTGAAAATCATGGTCTCCATTGCTAGGGTCAATACCCCAAGGAGGTATTAACTCATCCCTTCCGAATATCTGCCTCAGCACAACCCATTTGGCGTCATTATCTGAAAATACCTAGTTTCCCAGCGGGATTTGCAAGGTCTAAGAATTAGTCCCTTTGCTTTTCCATGATGGCACAAGATTTGTTTTCTTAGCACTGGCACTCTTTAGAATTGACTTGTATTGTGTATTTGGGATGTTTGCCTAATACACAGAGCGTCCATACAGTACCCTCAGCTTTATGAATAAAATTACAGAGAAACTAAAGGCCATCTCTGGCTTCTTCCAAAACTTCCCCAGTTTTCATACGGGAGTCTCTAGGCCAGCAGCTCAGCCAGCATGAAATGGCACAGCTCTGAAGCCAGTAGAGCTACAGTGATTTACACTTCCAAAGGTGTCCCAAACTTCACCTCCTTGCTGGGCTTTGGCTTTATGGGTAAATAAAAAAATATATGTAAAAACTCAGCCCAAACTTTCTTCATCAGATGGGTTGTTCCTAGCACTTCTTTCTAGGACCTCTTGTAGACTCATTTACTGCTCATACAGAAACATCTGCTACAGCTTCATATCCAGGCTGAGATAGCAGTAATCAATCTGACTCTTAATTCAGGGCTTTGGCATCTGACTCAGTAGAGGAGCCCTGCATTCCTTTTAAAAGTCTTATGCCTTGTCACCACTTATCAGGAGATCATCTAGACCAACAAGGAGCCACTAATTCAACTGCTGATTGTGCCCCCATTGACTCTGGTACTCCACCGGGGTGAAGTCAACAGTTTCTCCTGTCGACCTCCCAAACACTGTGGAAATTCCAACTAAGATATGTTGACTCCAGTTAAGCTATTCACATAGCTGGAGTTGGGTACCGTAGTTTGACTTTGTTCCTTAGTGTAGACCTGGCTTTAGTTTTCCATGCTTTTATGGGAAAGTAGAAAAGAGTTGATATTTCTTGCCTGATCAGAGAAACGGAAAGGAATAAAAAATAAATTTTTATCCGCAAAAATGCAAATCAACATAATTTTGGGAAATATAACCCAAAAGGCTGGCCATATGAGAGGGGAATACTCAGCAAGGATGATAAAACACAACTGGGTAGCTGTGTACGTACATAATTTTATAACTTAATGTGCTGATCAATATATCCTGAGTTATAAGATTAACACGCACAACTTTTAAAGTTAGCTTACCTTTACGGAGCAAGGAATTAAATACATTTGCAACACTGCACACTAAACTGAATACCTCAGTTCAATGAAGGTGCAGTCACTTCGGAGGGGTCCAGAAAAAAGGTGATAAAGACATTCAGACATTCAAAACTAGTCTTAATGCAAAAGCCATACAGTAGTGAATAATTCTTTTGGGAACAACATGGGCTAAATGACCAAAGAGGCCATCTCTAATTTTTAAAATGCTCAGATTGTGGGGGAAAGAATTATTTAGAATAGCTAATGGAAAAGTGGGATGCAAACAAAAAATTAGGTGGGTCATCAGAAAACAACGCGATGAATTAGGCCATTAAATAGCATTGGAAAGGAAGCGTACATACTTCCATCTCTGGAGTTATTCATCTTAAGCAACACTTAGAAATACCCTTTAAAACAATTGTATGTTGGCAGCAGTTGGACTAGTTGATCCAAGGAGTCTTTTTCATCTCTAAAATGCAGTGCATGTATAATCCTCAGGACTGCTGTTTGTACACTAGACCTCCTGGAAAAGTCATTATAGAATTAAAGTTGTATCTGCAACTTTAATTCAGTCCCTTTGTAAGTCTGCATTAGAATACAGTCTTTATTATATTAGCACATGCTATTTCTTCTAGTGGACCCCGTCTCATTCAGTGCACAGAATGAATGGTGCTCACTGAATGAGCAGCCATTCAACACAGATTGTACCTCCCTAAACTGGGACTCTCTGGTTTGGCAACATTCATGATCTGGCAGGACCATGGATGTTCCTGGATCAGAAAGCTTAAGGGTAGCAGGGGCTCAGTGGTGCGGCTGGAAGCTGTTTGGCAAGAGGGGTGAAACAAGGCGGGGATTGGGGGCTGGAAGCGGAGCCAGTGGCAGTGAGGGGTGGTGGGCTCAGAGGCTGGTGGCAAGGGACTTCCCCTAGTATGGGAAATTCCCTTGGGACCGGTGAGTTCCCATGGGTACCGAACCAGGAAGGTCCAAAGTGTATTGTTTTCTCCTTATTGTTTACTGTGTGGCCTCATTCTTTATTGACTGCACACTATTCAAAACCTGCTTTAAATTTGGAGTTATTAATTTCCTCATCAACTTTTCTATGGCACTCGTCAGGATAGTACCACAAACATTAAATAATTTTGGTTCCCAAAACCCCTGTGAAGTTATGGATGTTTCACTAACTCTGGGTGCCTCTTTGAGATGCTCATGACATGACTTTTCAGAGCACTTCGAGCATTATATAGCACTTTATCTTTTCAAAGCACAGAACCTATTCACTTCCGCGGCAATCGTGAGCACTCAGCACTTGTGCAAGTCAGACCCCAGGGTCTCAAGTTGAGCACCCAAAACACAATGAAAATACAAATAGTGACTTCCTGTGAAAAGTTTGGTTAAGTGACTTGCCCAGCATCACGTAGTTTGGCAGGGCAGAGATAGACTCCAGTTCTCCAGGGCAACATTCAACTGCCCTAACGATGAGACTGTCCTTCCTTTTCATGCAGTCCCCTGCCTCATGCACTACACAACTTCCAAGTTCTGCAATAAATAAGGCAAGGATCCTCAGTATGGAATTTCCTAGCTTTCGAGTGCTTGACTTTGCATCCTTACTGTTCTTCTAGCATAGTGGCTTGTTTGTCATTTCCTAGTTTTTTAAAAGAGCAAACTGAAAAAAAAAACCCCTACCCAGAAATTGCATCATGTGGCATCATACCGATGCCCGTATGGGCCATCAGCAGGGTTGGAACTTTTCGATCCACTGCACAGCTGTCTGCCAATTGAGCTAACAGAGTATCTGACAGCAGTGTGAGACACATACTTTGCCAATGGCTTTCACAGATCTGATGACAGCAGAAGAATAGTGAGATTCTGGAATCTTGGAAGCCATGCCAGGAGGAGAGTGTGTTCCAGCAGTCAGAATAGATCCTGCTGCCAGTTCTTCTAAGCCTGACCCCCTTCTTCCTCATCAACTCTAACCTGTCTCCATCCCAGTCCTGTCTCTTCCCACGTCTAGTCTCCTTGTCCTAGTTCCAGTCCCATTCGCCTTGCCTAACCTGTCTCAACCGCCCCCCCACAAGGTCTCCATTCAAGTCCCAGTCTCCCTACCCTTCCAATATCTTTACTTGCCCATTCACTCTAAGTTCCTTCCACCTCAACTCCTTGTCCAATCTGTCCCTCTCTGCCTTCCTCACAGCTCTTTAACTCTCTTCCCCCCTGTCCTCATTGGCTCTTTATCTTATTTTCCCCTCCTTACTTCTCAGTCTCTGTCACAGTTTCAGCCTGAGACAGACACCAGACATGGAAAAATTCAGTCCTCTAGTCTTGCAAAGGTATAAACCACTGAAAATTGAGTCTTACAATGGATGTGTTAATAATAAGTGTTACTACAAGCTCTGCCTACAACATATGTCAAAGATTGCCTCCCTTGCTGTTGAGCTCAAACCTTCTGCCACAGATTACTTTGTCAGGAGGGATGAATATACGTAGACACAGGATTAAATGCAAATGTTCTTTCGTGGCATCTAAAGCGATATGAATGGTTTCAGAACTGCAATAAACACACTTCATGATGCAAAGGACTATCCCCTGAAGCCTTTATATAAAGAGAAGGGGGCAAAGTCTCGGCTCAGTTACACTGTGGTAAATCACTCTACCCTCCACTGTCATCGGAGACGACGAGGAGTTCTTGTATACTGGATTTACACCAGTGGAACTGAGATCAGAATCCGGCAGGATTTTTGCTATGCTTACTTTCACGGTCAGTTACCAGCAGGAGCAATCTCTGAAGGCGCCAAAAGGTGGGGGTGAGAGGGGAAGAAAAGGTAAGAAAAATAAAAGAGGGAACAAATTCAGTTTGTCATTTTTTTTCCAGTATGAGAAGCAGAACTTCTGAGCCCTTGGGCAAGGTATGTGGAGGCATGGGTCCATGTTCCCAGAAGGGGTGGAGTCTGGGATGGAAGGGGTGGGGCCTAGCTTCCCCTCGCCAGCCCTTCAGTGCCACCTGGGGCTTAAGTGACAATTTAAAGGGCTCAGGGAAGTTGCTCCCTTTTCCCACTCTCTGTCACAGGCCAACTGAGAAGACTCACATTCTAGATTCTTTTTGAAAAGTTATATTTTATTGCGTTCCTTACGCAACTAGAGAGTGGGGTTTTTTTTGTGTGTGTGCTTGTTGGTTGTTGGACACTGCAAGACTGTTCCATTGGTCCTACCCCCACAGTGAGCTTGGTAGCATAGATCCTTATGCCCACATGGAATAACTTGCAAAATCTGGGCTTCAGTTAGCTGATTAAACACACTTAAAAAACCCCTACACGTTAAAAACCACAAACCCTGCACACCTTTCAGGTGCAAGATTGTTGGAGGAGAGAAGCAGATACAGGATTAACTTTCTGAAGTTCTCCTTCCTGTCTACACCTCTGGTGGAATTGGAATTGAAAGTAATCTGCTCTTACCGGGACTTGTGAGGGCTCCCAGCGCACCGGTTGTTGTGGAGAGAGGATTTGCATTGGTGGTGGTTGCTGAGGTTTGGGCGGCGGCTGCGGCGGCGGCTAAGGTTGCCAAATTCTGTAACTGTAAAGCATTCATGCCTGCACAAAGAACAAAATGCATTTTCAGCAGCAGGGTTAATTAAGAGATTCCTCATTTAAAAACTGGATTTAATCTAAAGGGCTATAAGTCTTGTAAATATTTCTGGACTGACAGTTGTACAGGTGAGTTAAACCCTCCTATCATTCACTGAACAGCTACACCACAGGCAGGTCTGATATAAGCTACCTCAAGGTATGTCTACACTACCACCCTAGTTCGAACTAGGGTGGTTAATGTAGTCAATCGAAGTTGCAAATGAAGCCTGGGATTTAAATATCCCAGGCTTCATTTGCATCTTGCCGGGTGCCACCATTTTTAAATCCTCGGTAATTCGGACTCCGTGCCCGTGGCTACACGCGGCACGGAGCAGGTAGTTCGAATTAGGCTAATTCGAACTACCGTTACTCCTTGTGGAACCCTCAGACTGGCCCCAGCCAACATGGCTCATATCTCTCTTGCAGGTGAGAGGGCGGATGGTTTTACAGCCTGGGCTTACAACTCAGGAAATTTGTGTTCAGTTCCCACTTACATCAAAGAGTTGCGCTGTGACAAGTCACTTAATCTCTCTGTGTGAAACATGGGGATAATAATACTTCCTGACCTCACACAGGTGGAGAGAAGGTCAATTAATTATTGCTTGAGAGGCACTCAGACCCTATCAAGTTCAGTCCCCAGACCCCCTCTTCACTTCTCTATTGCAACTACCTGCACAACAACAGCCAATTGTGATGACAATTTTTTCCTGAAATTCCTTCTGTCTATTTGGAACTGAATCGTGTCTATCAAATTCATTTCAAATTCAGCACAGCACAGCTATCTGACAGAAATGATTTTCAGTCACTACCATTCAGGGCCAGATTTGAACTGGAGACCTCTTGGTAGACTGTGCTATAATCAAGTGAGCCACCCAGATTCTCCAAATCGCTTATGAACTTATTCACTACTTTACAAGATGTAGTTAGTGAAGGATACATCTACATTTCAGAATGAGGTAAAGACCTTCAAGAGCTGGGTAAATGTAAACAGCAGGGAATTTAATTTAGATAAATATGAAATGGAACATCTGTTGACAGACAAATACTAAACAGCACGCATGCAAACTGGAAGAAGGATGATTAAAGAACAATGGGGCAAAGAACTTGAAGTCTCAATGGGATGCAGTTGCCCAGAGATGATAGTCTGAATGTGTGAATTGGCATCACAGCTATATACATAAGCATCATTTATAGGACAATGAAAATAGTAATGCCTCTTTCCCCCACCTTGATTTGGCCACATGCAGGAGTTCTGCGTATGCCATACGAAAAGGACATTGATAAATTAGAGAAAGTCCAGAGAAGAATGTTAAAGCAATGAACTATGACCACATGAGCAGGAGAACTTAATATGAATAAGGAGAAAATTAGAAGAGGGAAATATCATAACACTACAAATATTTGAGTGGTAATAAAATAAAAGAGCAGGAGGCATATTTTACAGAGGCTGAGCGCAGATGGCATAATAAAGAGAAGCAATAACTTTAAACTAACACAGGACAGAATCAGGCGAGCCAAACTTTGTGCTCAGCGCTCAGAAGTTTCCACTGTTCTAATATCAGAGCTTTTAAATACTGAGATCTTCTAAAAATCTGGCCACTTTATTGAGCTGTCTTCTGAGAACAGAACTCTTGACAACCAGCCCTAGTTGGGAATGTCAAGCACTTTTGAATAAATGGCTCAACCAAAAAAAAAATTGTGATAGATGATTGGATCAGTAATGTGGCTGAAGAGAGGTGTGGGGCCATCATCATATGCTTTGAGGAACTAATATAGGAAACCTCTCAAATTCTAAGAGAGGTTGAGAAATATACATCAAGTTTTTCCTTAATCCCTATAACCTATAATAGTTATAATGCACAATAAACATACAACTACTCTAATTACAAGGTACAAATAACTAAGATACTCAGAGAGTAGTTATTACCTATAGGCAGTGGCCCTGATATTCAAGGGGACTTGTACTTGTCTCTAGCTGAGAAAATGTACCTCCAAATTCATCCCTTTGCGATCATCACTGCAGTTAATGAGCAAGCATTCGGCGCTTGTTCACTCACTCACACACACACACACACAAAATCCATTGCCGAATGCTTGTTCATTAACTGCAGTGATGATAGCAAAGAGGTGAATTTGGAGGTACACTGTCGCAGTTGGAGACAGGTACAAGTCCTCTTGAACAGCAGGGCCACAGCCTATAAGTTTTTACAGACTGCAGCAAGTCGTTATGCTGTCTGGTATGAAGAAGGAAGTTGGCTACGGCCCCTCCCCATCGTCTACACTTTCTATTGCTGGTATTAGAGGTCCTCAGGAAGCACAATGGTAAAGATTATGCCTGATCCTTATGCAGGGGCACAAAAGTAGGGGAGGAAAAACATAGAGAAGCTCCTAGAATCCTCTTGTTCACATACTTGTGAACTCATTTAGGCCACCTACAATCTGCTGCTACATGGAGGTGGGTGCATAATGTACTTTCTACAATTCTGATTTACATGGTGAGCACCTCTCGAGTAGTTCAGCCAATGGATCACCAAATTTACAGACAAAGGAGACCTATTAATTTGCTTCCCCCACCTCTCTTTGCAAGTGTGGGGAACATTTTGTAGAATAGGAAGTGGGCTTAGGTTTCTTTTGCTCCAAAGTGCCTTTAATAAAATTTCATGTGCTCTAGAAGTATACACAACTTAACATTAAGACTCCAGAAAACAATGCAAATCTTCATGGAGGACATCTTTAATGCCATTCTGCAGTTTGGCTGGGAGAAATAAGAAATAAAGCAACACGTCTTGATTGCTCTCTCTCAATTAGATTAGTGATAGAAATGTAGCCGTGTTAGTCTGGTGTAGCTGAAACAAAATACAGGACTATGTAGCACTTTAAAGACTAACAAGATGGTTTATTAATTGTGACTATTTTCTTCCACTATTTGATCTGAGGAAGTGGGTCTGGCCCACGAAAGCTCATCATCTAATAAACCATCTTGTTAGTCTTTAAAGTGCTACATAGTCCTGTATTTTGTTTCAATTAGACTAGTTGCTGATCAGAAGGAGGTTGTGGTTGAATTATATTTTCTCTGTGGTGATGCTTCCTTTAGGTACTTTTAAATAGCTCACAATTTAGAGAGGTAAATAGTGGTGAACAAAGATATATGCAGCAATGCTGAAAATAATTTTGGGAAATAGCTCCAGAGTGGTGGAATCACACCAATTTCAGCAGATTTCTCTGGAACTCATTTTATAAGCACAAAGAATTTGAAACCATTCTCTACTGCTTTCTACTTCATGGTCATTGAAGAGCTATGTGGGTGCAAGACTCCGGGAGCTGAGACACAGCATATACGCAATGCTTGAAGGAAAATGAAAACCAAAGAATTAGAGATAAGGATAATCAGCAGCACCAAAAGCAAGAACATGCCTTATGCTGGAGAGCCAGTTTAGCACTCAGGAGGAGGAAAAATGAATGCCCACGTCTCCCCATCTCACAAAACCCTTTTATAGAACAAAGAAGCAAGGAGAACAGTTTTCTGTAGAAGCAAAGGGAAATCTCCCCCACTAAGGCTACGTCTACACTGCAGGCTTCTTGCACAAGAGCATGTGCACACTGCCATGTGCTTTTGCACAAGAGCGTCCATGGCAGTGTGGATGCTCTCTTGCGCAAGAAAGCTCTGATGGTCATTTTAGCCAGAGGGGTTTCTTGTGCAAGAAACCCTCTTGCCTGTCCACACATGCCTTTTTGCGTAAGAGCTCTTGCGCAAAAAGGCTTATTCCTTATAGAAAGAGGAATAACTCTTCTGCAAAAAGCCCTGTGTTCTTACAATTAACTGTACTCTTCCTTGCACAAGAGTGCGCTTGTAGTGTGGACGCTCCGCAAGTTTTTGCGTGAAAATGGCTGTTTTGACGCAAGAACTCTGCAGTGTAGACATAGCCTCAGAGAGGTATTTTTCAAACCAAATGAATGAAAAAAAGCACGAAAGACACATCAAAGAAGTCCTCTTCCCACCCATCATATGTCACTGGAGAAGTGACCACAACACAGTGGACACAAACCAGCTCTTCAGATGTTATTGGGTGTCAACTCTGGGGCCTCCAGAAAAGAGCCATTTGTCATTGTTGTAATGTGTCAGCGAAGAAGACCAAAGACTCGAACCAAGTGGAACTCCAGAGTGAGGATATTAGTAAAAGGCTCAGAGAACACACCCAGTGCCCGGGTGCTGTAGAACTGATTACATCAACAGGCGTATCTCCTCATTCCCATCCCAAAGGCTCTTGGCTAAAATCCATAAATAATCCATCATCAGTGTCACTCTATTTAACCTCCATCAGATGTTTTCTCATTGCTGCTGCTCCTTGTTTATTGGCTTTTTCCCTTTATGTCAAATGTGTCAACCTCACAGCTTGTGAGGACAAACTCAGAAGAGGGAACTGTTGATCTGCAGACCCGACAGCCAATTTGGTTCCACAGCAGAAGTAGATTCCGGTTCAGTTAACCGCCGGCCAATGTATAGTTTTGTGGGATTATTCTGCCTGGCACACACTCTCCTTTCACAAACTCTCTTTTTTTCTGATGTTTATGCTTTTCACATCATAAAGGTTTTTCAAAACAGCCCCAAACCCCGGAACAAACGTGGAGATAGTGATTCAATCCTATTCATTTGAAACGGCTGCATAGTCAGCAAATGTACCTCTTGCTGAAGAAATGCAAATCACTTAGTGAAGAACAGTCTCATAGGCACATAAAAACATGAAATTCCATCTGCAAGGGGTGAATTCCTGGATAAGAAAGAACTCTTGATCTTTGTGATGGAGAAAATGTTGGGAACTGAAGCAAAATTATTTATAAAGAGCTAGAACCACATTACAATTTGATATAATTTTTAATAATGTGTATTTACCAGTGTGCCATCAGCCTGGCAAATAGTCAGAACTACAAGGAATACAACTTTCATTTTGTTACTTGGCAAATTAAAAAAAAAAAATTAAATTATGTACAAAACAGATGCACAATATGCCTACTTGAAACTTAAGATTTAAAAAAAAATATTTATAAGGATAGGGGCATGAAAATTTAATTTAATGTTCACCTTAGGTAATTTCGTGTCTTATTGTTCATGGCAATTACCATAAATCTACATATCAATAAGCAAGAACAGATGTCAGTTGTTACAAGTGCTTGCCAATCAGGCCTGTTAAAAAGTGACAGATGGATGGTTATAGAACATTCTCATAAGGCCTATTAGCACATTCGCAGGAAATTTTTGTAGTGGTGCACAGTCACAGATGCAGTTCTGTGAAAACACGGGTAAAATCTGAGAGCACAAAATTAACATTTTACAACTTCTTGTGCTACCTCAAATGCAAACTTTCATGCAATAAGGCAATTTGCCTTGCTTAAGGCACCATAGTTTTTTTACCATGTCATAAATGCAAGTGTAAGGATCAGGGATTTGTTTGTATAGGGCACAGCAGAATCATGGGGCATTTTTAAAAGCTTTTTATGCTGATTTAAGCTTTACATGCAAAACATTTTTTGTAAGTGCTGAAATAACGGAGGGTCACTTGCATCTTCACCTTGAAGAAATTCCTGCTTAAATCCTTCTTTTATGGGAAAATATGCATCAGTTCAGAGACCAGCCTTGGTCATCTTATCTAGGCCCGATTTTCAGAGGATGGAACCTGAGCATTTTCCAATCAGGTCCTTTTACAGCATTTCCTCTTGGTTATCCCAACACAGAAGAATCCCACAATCAATAATATTGGCCCAATTACTTATTTATCTATTTTCCTTTTGTTTCGTTAGCATCCCCAAACATTGGGGCTACGTCTACATTGTGCTCTCTTGCGCAAGAACATATGCAAATGAGGTGCGGCAATGAATATTGCTGTGCTTCATTTGCATACTTAATGAGCCACCGTTTTGCACAAGGGGCTTTTGCGCAAGAAGGAGCAGTGTAAACTACACTGCTCCTTGTTGCGCGAAAACCCCCTCTTGTGCAAGAGCTGTTCTGCCGCTTATTTTCAGGCATTACATTAAACCCTGACTGTAGTTTCAGAAACATGGACCTATGATCAAAGCAGGTACAGGATAATCTCTGATCCCAAAGTAAGTTACTGGTAAACATGGATGTTATCAGACATTCCCTTTTTTATTTTAAAAAGTTGTCAGCTTTTCAAGGACTTTACTTGGAACAGGCAGAGGTCCAGAACAGTGCTCTTGAAATTACAAGCATCAGTCAAGACGGATAAAATAGAAAATTCAGAATTCCAGCTCTATCCAATCACATATATTCTGAATCCATCTTTAGTACAGCTGTTTATCTAATGCTTAGTACTTCACTTTTTTCTAATCATTGAGAACCTGATTCAGCAACGGGCACATGCTTAACTTTGAGCACTTATTGAATTCATTCCTATTTAGCACAGCACTGAAGCACATTCTTAAGTTCCATTGAATTCAGTAACTTCCCAGTGACTTCAATGGAATTTCAGCATGTGCTTTAAAGTTAAGCATCTGTACCTGTTTTCCTGAATAGGAAGAGTATTAAGCACATGCTTTCGTGCTTTGCTGAATCAAAGCTTTCCTGTTATATTCTGCTTTGTTTTTATGTGTGCCCAGTAGGAGAAGGGAATAAGGAGCCCCTTCCATTCCTTTTGCAGTTGGTCTAAAGCTCAGAGTGCAGTCCCTTCCTACAGACTCAACCTAACGCAGAGTCCATTTCATAGTGTCTTGCTCGCAAGAGAAAAACAAACAAATCTCCCCGGATACAGAGGGTTTGGTTCTCTTCAATGTGTTTGTGTCACTCCTGTTTGCTGGAGCATGTGTGTACACGGACTATAGAACCGGCTAGGGTTGCCAGATGGTTTCAACAAAAATACCGGACATACTTGACGTTACATCACAATCTACATGATATCTTATTTAGAAAATACCGGACATTTATATTTTCTCAATTTGTTTCCCAAACAGAAAGCTCAAATACTGGACTGTCCAGTTTAAAACCGGACACCTGGCAACCCTAGAACAGGCCCTTTCCCTTCAATAGTGCACTCTCCAAGAAGTCAACTAAAGCGTCATTGCCAATCTCCTAGAAAAAGTGGACTGCTTGGGTCTGATTAAATGACACTTTCAGTGGAAGTCGTTTCTAGCCCACAAAAGCTCATGATACCATCTTGTTTTGTCAGTCTTTAAGGTGCCACTAGACTATTAGTTGTTTTTTAAGTTTTTCCAGTTACAGACTAACTTGGTTACCCCCTGAAGCTTTTTAACCCAACATGTTCAGTTGTATGTGTATAAGAAGCAGCCATGGCATGGCACTGTTCCTGGAGTCAATGGAGGTCCTCACTTTGAACAGGATACCCCTTTGAAGAGGTCCCTGGGCCATGTGCAGCAGGAAAGGCCCTGCCAGTAGGCTTCTGCTGGAGAAGAGCTGCAGAGGAGTGAGTGGAAGTAAAGGATCTTAGAGCCAATGAAAAAGCACAGTGTTTCTATTCAGAAGTTCCTGGCTTCTATCTATTCTACCAATATCTTCTGAACCAATGGCATTATTGAGGCACACACTCAGTCCATAGAACTTTATGGAATTTCCCTCCTCCGTTTGCTCCCACAGATTCAGAGGAAACCTGGCTCAGGTGAAAGGGAAAATAGCGAACTGGACTGAACCAATATCTGAACAGTCAGATGCTCGGCCCAAACTACAAACCAAACAGCAAGAGAATTTCAAAAAGATTAGGAACATGAATGTGCAGTGTTTATTTTATTTGGATTTCAGATGGATAAATACAAAAGTATGGATCAGTGTTTTCCTATTTCAACCTATGTTTTGCTTTCACACTATCCAACTGATTCAATACGCTATGCCCTCCCTACTCCGGAGGTCCCTAATTAAGGAACACCCACTGTTCGGACGCTGCCAGTTGGAAGCAGTTTCATGTGCTGCTACTCGCCCCTTCCTGCCAGCTGGGGGAACAGCAGCACAGCAACACTGGCAGTGCCTGGGAGCAGTGGGGGACGCGGCACGTCAGGTAAGCGCCCCACCTCTACCCCACCTCACTTCCTCTCTGTCCTGGCAAAATCTTTAATCTGGCAAACCCTGTTTCCCAGGGATGCTGGATTAAAGAGGTTTGAGTGTATAACCCTTTTTGTGTGTGCGTAACTATGCACATACATGTATATACCTACCTATATGCATATATCCATTTCTATTTATAATGAAAAATTTGAAATTAATTGTACTGATAATGGAAAACCTTCACGAGGAAAATGAACAATATCTTTTTGACACCTCTTCTGATTTCTAATCACCTGGCATTCAGTCACATAATGTAAAAATCTTACATTATACCTTTGATGTACTTTTAAAACAAGTCGGTTAACCCAGCTCACCTAATGTAAATTTGATTTTTAAGGTCTGATCCAAAGGCCTACTGAAGTCAATGGAAAGTTCCAAGTGATTTCATTCAAATTTGCATCAGGGCATTAATGCAACTTACATATACTTGAAGGGGGAACTCTCTGGCTTGAACAGCCATTCAGCGTAGCTTGTATTGTTTATTATACAATCAAATCACACGATCGCCTTCATCGATATTATTGGCCTTCCCCAGACAACGAGAAAGTACAGTTCATACGCGGCAACCTAATATTATGCATGCAAGGAAAAGCAGTGCCTTTACATTGTTAAACATTACTGTAATCAATGGAAAAAAGATTATAGCATGGCACAGTACAGTGACATAAATGTTATGTAAGAACAATAAAGCAGAGTTTGGCAAGACACTGATAGCACCAGTAGTCAAGACCACAATGCTATTAAAATTGCAAAAGGGATACTGCTGACTCTTGTGATACTGTTTTCCTTCAAGCCTTGGCTCTTGGAGTAAAGTGATGCCATGAGGTTCTTAGCTTTCAATAATAATAATAATAATAAAAAAGCTTCATAATCATGGTGGCTACAAAGTGCTAAAATCAAGTGCACCCTAAAGCCTCCAAACCCCAAAAGGCAAATTAAAATTAACCTAAAATGTATTTATTTTTAAAATCTCATGATTGCAAGTGAACCTCATGACTTGTTTGCACCTGACTCTTGCTTTTTGAACACTGGGGATTGGCAATAATGAAAAAGCTAACTGCTTGTTTATTATAATCTACCAAGGGGCTACAGCTAAACAGACTAACCTGTCTCACCCTGCTTGTAATTTAACAAAGCACACACTTTGGACGTGGAAAGTCTCTGTGCTCAGTCTATGCCTGCAGGTGAGGTTTTGAGGAAAATACCTGAAACCAATTTTCAGTTCTTTGGATAAAACTAAGCCACTCTTCCCATGTAAAAAATATTCTAATTATACTTTCCCAGATATGATTATGGGGAAGAATATTTTTTTTAAAAAGGAAATACAACACTTGGTATTGAAGATGAGTGTGTCTGCTTTGTTTGCAAAGAAAACTAGTTTGAGTTGCTTAATTATAACTCATTTAGTTTAATGTAATTAGACACATATTTAAATGCTTTGCAGAATTAGATGCCTGATCCAAAGTCTACTTAAATTAATGGAAAGATGGCCACTGATTTCAGTGGATTTTGGAACCACTGAAGCCAAAGGAAACACAGCCACTGACTTTAAAAGGTGCAGGACAGAGCAAATAATACTTTGTGTTCTTGTGTATTATGTAAATGCACAGGTAAATTTAAGACCAGATTTGGCTACAATTGTTCATGTTCAGTAGGATCTTACTTTACTCCTCCCGTTAAAATCAATGCAAGAAAGAAGGCAAAAGATCTGACTTTGAATGAACATGTTTTGGCTCAAAGAACTTGCAATCTCTAACACTGGAGCCTATTTGGAATCTTAGCGGATTGCTTCTAGTTTTTTTCATATTTACAAAGCTAAGACAATATTAATACACAAGTTCCATATTGGTTGGAAATTAATATTATTATATTTGCGTCAGATGTATGGATTGGATGTAATTTAAAATACACTTTGAAAAAGGGAACCAATCTAGCTCTCATGTTACATTATGGTCGTGAGACCAATGCTGCAGCAATATTAACCCAATCCATATTGTACATACATAGAATTTTTCATTCCTTTGTCTCTGGTAAACTCTAATAAAATACCTTTCTTATTAAAATATACTGTCAAACATAGTGGCTGTCCAATAATGGTTAATGGTTCAGGAGAAACCTGAAATTTGGGCAAAATATATCACTTTTGAACTTTCAAACTTAATGATTCAATTGTGCTAGGACTTTTGCCCTTTCATGTGAGGTTGTAAACTTGGAGAAAAATTTAACATCATGAATTTGACCTTGGACATTAAGATTTAAGACCCAGGCATTTCCAGAGAAGAAAAGTTAAACCCATAAAAACATTAAGTTCTGTTAAAATGTAAGTAAGAAAACTGCCTTGTTAAAACATTTCAGGAGGCAATGTAGTTCTTAAATTATTATCCAATATGGAGCCATTAGAAATCTAGCCTTTAGCTGAGGAAGTGCATCTTTCTAGTAAAAATGACATGCTACTATGACCTCAGCAGATGATTTACTTGAACTGAATGGCCTAGGATGCATAATTCATAGATTGGATTGAGAGGCGCTCTAGGGTTAATCTGAGGAAAATCCTTAATTTCAGTCAAGGTATGATTCAGTTATTAGGAGGTAAAACTGAACCTACAGTAATTGTGGACAACAGACAATGGAAATCTACTTGTATACAAATACGACAGAATATGCAAAGCAGAAAAATCTCTCCAAGTATTTTTTCCCCTTGGATCTCTCAGTTTTTTCTTTCTATATAACTACCCAAAATACAAAACATCAAACACAAACCTTGAGCTCCAAACCAAGCTCCAAAAATGCCAAGTGTGAAAACTTCCTTGAATGGCTCTGCTCTGTTTATCATATTAAGATATATATTCTGATGAGAAAAATGCTAGATCGTAAATGTAACATAATAGAAACGGCAAGCGCTGCCAGCAGGTCTGAGGAAGAGAAAATAATTCAGGGATATTGTCATCTGTAGGCCAATTTATATTCTCAGACAGAAGGCTCACGTTAGTCTCTGATGCCACTGCAATAATGGCATAATGTAATGATTGAGCCGAGAATACCTATGGGGTATAGCTATCCCATGCTTTATATCTATACTTGTTTAAAGTATTTCAAGATCCATTCAAAGGGAAGCCAGAAGAAGCTAAAGACCCGGATTTAAAAAGTATTAAAAATGTTCCTAAAGACACGTGACTATTTCAGCCGTTATTTTGTGATGGCAAAGAAAGACCGATGCTACATTTCATTGATTCACTGAGTTCATGATTAAAATAAACTAGCATGCCATTTTTTTTAAATCAAGCTAGGAAAAAAGCTTTTTAACAGTTCTTCACGGCAGGCATAATGTGCATCTGTGCTCTGATTTACTGCACATGCTGCCTTCTCTAGCATCATGTTAAGTTAGGGTATCAGCATGGCAGGTCACTCAGTGGGAGAGACCTTTTACTAATCACTACACATCAGTTACTACTGGCACACAGCTCATTACCAAGAATTCCTCCAACTATCTGGCTTTCAAATATGCTTACACTTTGATTTGCTTCCCCCCCCCCAATCTCTTTTTTCTGCCAGACCAAAGATTATACTTTTACATAAAAGCTTCTGTTGTGTAATTTTGTCAACTAGGGTTCTAAAGTCATAAAAGGCTCCCAGTTAATTTTCCACGATTACAAAAAAAAGAAAAAAAAAAAAAAAAAAAGGAGAATGCAAGCTTGTATCAAAGGTAGGCCTGTAATCTTGGGTTTCATTAAGAAGGTCAGAACATTTTTAGTTGTCACCCATTATTAAAATGTTTGAGGGCTGCCATTAATTTGATTTTCAGGACACAGAAACCTAGCTGGAAATTAAAATGTAATCCTGCTGTTGCTTTATTGCCACTTTAAGTAGGGTAGGATATAGCTGCAGGAACTAAGAGCTCTCCTGCAATTTACAATTGGTTACTCTGGACAAATGGCAGGTGACTAATGCAAGATAAAGTGTTTGTACTACCAAGAAGCGGTTAGTTTAATTTCAGGGACTGAGTCTGAATCACGAGTTGTTCCTTGCTCATACACAAAACCCATTTTATACACAAAGACTAACATCATGTGATCATTACAGAAAATGGAATTTAGGAGCCTAAGAAAGTGAAATATAATTGTACAAAATGAAATGATTTTTAACTCACCAGCCATTTGCTGAATGCCGCTGAAGGCACCCAAGTTACTGGAGGAAGTTGCTTGCTGCAGAAGCTGCAAATGAATAATAATACAACCATTGTGATCTAAATGGTGTTACAAAAAGAAGCAACAAGATGAAAACAAAATTATCCAGCAAGTTCAAATTGGAATACTTATAGTTTCCTTTACTTTATTTATATAGTCTCTTGCTTCTGCCTATTGTTGGAATGAACATCCCCAGAGTTGATGCTGTAAATCCATATTAATGTCTAATCTCTATTAAGAAACACACAGACACTGGGGAAACTCAATAACATTGCTGCTTTAAAACAATTAATCAATTTACCCTTTTTAACAACCAGGTGTTAAATCTATTTAAACCAACATAGCGTGACTAATTATAGCCCTCTACAGTCTAGCAGTTACCATAACTCATCTCTGTCAATCACCGTCCATTCTCACCCAACCCCTTAAATTCAGGTTTCTTTCTTTGTCATCCTTAGAACAGGGTACATCAACTGCACAGATATTCATTAATGGAGAGGCTAGCACTTAGCTGGTACAACAGTCAAGAATCACTATTAACTCTTTGTATAAAGGGTATTATTTTTTTTTTTTTAAAGACAGCCAGCTAAGGTATACCTATACAGGTTTATAACCACCACTCCCCCCCATTCACACACACACTTGATTTACACAGTCTGTACACACAAAAATCCTAATTTCTGAGCGCATAGGAAGTTCCTAGTTGTCAATATATCATATAATGTGACCATTCACAACTCCACTGCAGCAAAAGGCAGATATCCTTGACCACTTCAAGCAATAAGGGAATCTCTGTTATCAGTCTATGATTTATGACACACTCAAGCTATTCCAGATTCCTCCCAGTAGAGGGCAGGTGTACAAAGCAAAGTAGCTAACTAATTCTCCTCTCATAGCTTTCAGAGTCAAAGAAAATGTCATTTAAAAATGTGAGAAAATAACCAAAATGCCCATCAAATCTACCTTCTATAAAGTAATATGAACCTTGCATTTTTAGTACCAATAAAACAGTATTTAATTTGCAGACTTTTACTTGTTAATGTGATAGCCATTTTCAAATACATTAAAAGATTAACTTGAATGAGTACAGGGAATATTCCCATGTGAAACTGATAGGCAAGAAGAATTAAATCCAAGCATTGTGGATTCAAAAGACTTTTCACCACATACAGTCAAAGGGAGTTTTCAGATTTCTATCTGATCTCTGAAAGGTGAAGATTTTACTTTGATAAGAGAAAGCATTTAAGATGTATTCAGATTTTATTTAAAAAAAGAAGCAGAATTTAATGTTAAAAAAGTCAGCGGAAATATCAGTGAAGTTGCATTTTCCCATCAAAATGGAATTTAAATCTTCACAAGTCTGCAAGGCACTGGAATAACGGGAAGCTTCCATTCCAAACTGCTGTTATCAATATAAAATGTTTTATATAGTGCCACACAGTTATGTGGCACTTTAAAGAACGAGTCACATTATCTGCTCCAAAGAGCCCAAATCAAAATGTAGGAAGCTCTATGTTATCAGATTCGCTATCACTAGCTTTCAGCGTCCAAAAATAAATATATCAGTTTAAGTCTAAAAATGTGGTTACTACATTTCACAAGAACTTACAGCTAGGTACTGTGGTGTGAGTCCTCCAAGGCCTGTGAGGTTCCCCCAAGTGGCAGTGTTGAGCTGCTGCATCTGTTGTGCCAACTGCTGTTGTAAACGCCTCTGCTCCTTATCCTTTTGGGTATCGGCAAACTTCACCACTATGGGCGAAGAGCAGCCCTACGATTGGACAGATTGGGAAACAAAGACGTCAACCGCATACACATTTACATGATTCTACCATGAAGTGTTTTTACTTCCTTTAAATCCATTTGAAATATCCTGAAATGATTTCTTACATTATTTTATTATTATTCATCTACGTTTGAAATCTGGCTTATGAAAAATTATTAATTTCCTCTCTCTTTTCACTGAGCTCCTTCCCTTCCAGATCTTTGTGTATGCTCAACTATCTGAATGCCCCCTGGAGAGACACATCAGAGTTTATCAATGCTCTTTAATTAAGCTTCACGGTTCATGTGTTTTAAAGATGGACTTGTCTCTTTGTTTTCTGTCTGTTTTCAAGTAATAGCCAAAGACCCTGATGGACATAAACAGTGCCAAATGAATGAAAACAGAGCTCCTCTTCTTATCTAATTTTGAAACTTTTTGCTTTCATATATTAACCTCAAGATTTTTTGTTTTAATGCTCTGGAACAACACAGCATTGATTCCAATTTATTTTTGGTAAATGGATAAGAAGATTCCATAGAAACCAGCTGTCTTTGAATTTTATATTGCTGCCCATCACTATTATGTCTGAGCACCCTACCCACTTTCATGCAAATTTCTCTCCCACTCCCAATTTGAGAACCACATTAGGTGCCTCAGATCCAGAGATACAGCAGGATTTTAGACACAGTTTACAATATGCACTGGGGGTTTATACCTAACTAAACTTCTTTCAGGCCTACCCTGGCTACACTGTGAGTGTCTTCAGAAAAGTTCCCATTCTCTATTTCTACAAAATAGTAGCTATATTCTTTTTCTCCCAGGAACTTCACAATAGGACTACGATAGGAACATTCACAATCAACAGACAAAATGATGAAATAAGCCACGGTAATAATATCTTTTGTGTGAAGACCTCCCATCAATACCGTTCCTTTAGAATTATCATCTTAGAAAACGATCACTGGAGATGTATTATTCCACCCCCAGTACCTTGCTTGTATATTTCATTGTAAAAATGTCTTTCAATTTTTCAGTGAGTAAAAACGGAGATACACACTTCAGCAATTGAATAAAGATTATGGAGGAGTTAGCTTCGTACACAATTGCCTCTTCTCAGTGATTTTATACTAATATTAAAATCAAGCTCTTATTTTTTTTTAAATTGAAATATTTTTCCAGTTTAGCTAATAAAGAAAGGTAATAGCAAGGCTTGTATGCCATTTCAGACTGGCTTTGGTGGTGGTAGGCTCAGTGCAATGATAGTTTACTGCTTGCTACATTTGCATACATGAGACTCTCAGGTCTATTTCAAAGGACATAGGAATTCATTTCAAAAGAAAGAAATAGTTTATGTCTGTTGCAGTTCTCAGCTCAGCAGTTCAATACTTGACATAACAGCTGACATCATATTTATGAATGCTGAAATGTCAGTAAATTGTGTAAAAACAGTATCCTTGTCATTTAGGAAGCTCTAATTCTTCCCTCCCCCCAATTTCTGCTCTTATTTCATCATTTTCAAGAGAGCAAACATTCTGAAGATTGAAGTTATACGTAACAAAATGGCTGTAACATGAGAAAAATGTTGCTACTTGTTCCATGTTAACAAATTAGTTTCTCCTACTAACGCTCCATTGAGTGATGGTTTTTTAAATACAAAAATGAGGCAGAAAAGCAGAAAATGAGGGCAGGGATTATGGTTTTAAAAATGAGTTGCTTAAACCAGGATAAAGAGTAAAATGCAATGAGCAATTGAAACATCCATTATTTCCAGGAGACACTTGCTCTTCTGAACATGAACAGCCTCATCATTTTGAGTCACTTTGAAAATACATCTTAGTCAATGATGTGTGCCAAAGAACTGAAAATAATGAAATTAGAAAAGAAAAAAAAACCCGGCAGTGGTTCAATTGAAACTTCATTGAATAATACTTAATCTTCTATTTTACAAGTCTTTTTTCCCCATTAAATGTAAAATCAAAGTGCCCAGGGGCACTATTATTTCAGAGAATGTACAGATTTAATAGCTCTCAAAAGTCAACTTTTTATGTCATAGCACTGACCTGAAAAATACCTTCCTTCTCAACGTAAGAGGTACCCCTTATTATGTGAGCAGGTATGGGGTATCTCCTACCTCATCACTTTACGGGTGCTTTCTATCTCTCCGTCTCAATGGGAAGCACTGCCTCTCTACCTTTACTTCTGCTGTTCAAGTAGAACATGCAGACTCCTACCGGTACCGTGCCATGAATCGGTGAGGCTGCTCCACCTCCCACAAAAGAGTAAGCACATTAGTTCTGCTACAGACCTAAGCCTAGATGACATCATGATGCTAAGGTCCAGGATATTCTGAACTTCCCTGTCAGTTTGGGATCCTACCTGTGTACCCTAATTATAGGTGAAGATTCGCCTATTTTTAAGGCTGGTAAATAGTATTTTCCTGTGCGACTAGTTATTTACATAGGACTAAATCATGATACATTTCTTCACTTCAAACTATTGGATTATCTGTGGCATAAGGTTCTACTCAACATAAGGAAGTATATCACAATGGGGTGTTGTTTGAAATACGGTACAATATTCAGCATATGAAAGGGAGAATCTGACCTTTAAGGATTATTTCATTTTACAACATCCTCTGACGTGAGGTTGATTCATGTGAAACTCATTACCCTGGACCAAAAATACATGAGAATACACGGAAAATACACATAAATTCCCCAGCATTATTAACAACACTTCTGTTTTATGTGGAACCCAAATGAGCAAAAATATACCGACCCAAATTAATGGGGCAGTGTATGGCAGAAAAATAAAAAGAAGCATTATTCCAATAAACTAAAATGTCACTTTTTATTTCATATATAGTGTCATAGTGCATAGTAAACTATATATTAGCTAATAACAGCTTCCTAGTGAAAATAATTTCAATAATTCTGATTTTTCTCTGTGGCAGATTCTCATCTAACACTGTATATTCAGGGTTTATAAAAATGCATTGCACTGAAAAGAAAACACATTGATTATAAAATAATCTTAACCAAAGTCAAATGTGATGTTTGGAAAGACAATGGCTTCGCAATGCCAAAATCATTATTGTAGAGTACAGAAAACAATTGACATTTCCATGCAATGTGTCTTTTTTCTCCTCTGTCTTTCCCTTCGCTCAATACACAAAGCAGCTCAACGACATGACGCAATAATGATTGTTTAGTACCCAGCATGCTTTGGGAGACTAGAGCATTGCAAACAAAAATTACTGGAGAAAAACTGAAAGATCCTCGTTTAAAAAGAATAATAATTCAAAAAAAGAAAAGAAAAGAAGAAACAAGTGCACATAACATCCAAATGCCACCTCTGAGAAAATCATCAGTACACAAAGATACAGTATACATAATACAATATAACATGCAGTCTCAAATGATTAAACTAGAAGATCCAGAATGAGTAAAGGCTTAGTACTCTTGGGAGACTTTTGTGCAAAGTTCTGAGAGACCATGACATAAATCACAGACTAAAAAAATTGAGACCACAAGATGAGCTGTGGCAATGTAATAACTAAACTGAGAAGTGGCTCTTACCCTGAAATTGTAGTCGCACCAGGTAAGTAAAGTTAAAGCATCGTGTTGCTCATTATTATAAAGTACGATGCCAGGAAAGCAGTTTTTAGGGAATAAAAGATTGCCGTTAGTACAGAGCCTGCCGTGGCAATGCTCTGCAACAAGTTCAGCTCTTCAGTGTGCTCTGACATAATTAGCATTTTTATTGGCTACATGAAGTAGGAGAAGTTATATTAACTTAAAAAGAGGTTCCATGTGCAAAAAAACAAAAAATCCCGAACATGTGCATTAGTAGCTTGGTATGGCCAGGTTAAAAATCCCTCTAGAGCCTTTGCCCAGAGCAGCACAAACTGTGATGTTTTAAAATCCATGTAAATTAAGGCACTTTGTCAGGGACATAAACTAGTCTCCAAATAAGTTTAATTTAATTCTTTGATTTATGTTTATTTTCTACTCAATGCCACTCATTATAAAAGCAATAGCTGGGTTTAGTACAGAGCAATTGTGGCTTGTGTTTCAAGATCATCGAGAAAAAATAAATGTCACCAAAAGAGAGTGAGTTTTGTGAAAGTTAAAATCTGTGATTGTCATGTGTCTGATCTTCTCCAGGAGACCATGGCTTTACCATTCACAATCATTTGCACAAAGAAAACAAAGAAAGGGCAGATGATACAGTACTGTACCTCCATGGTCTGAGACTGGTGCATGGCTTTGATTGCATTCTGTGCCATTGCCCTTGTAGAAAATGTAACAAACGCACAGCCTGTGGGAACAAGGGGACAGGGAGCAGGAAAGACAAAAAACAACAAGACAAAAGGGTTGGACGCTTGTTAAACCAACACAGTCTACGAGAACGGCCACAAGACGACACTGTTCTCAGTAGTACATAAAAGTAAACAACTCCTCTAATTTATTTATTGACAGTGCTGACTTGCTAATCTGACCATACTTGACAGGGAAAAAATATAGATGCGGGGACTAGTGCAGAGAGGGTGGTGGAGAAGGGTTTTGTTGTTGTTCTTTGTGAGCCACACGGTTTGAAATAAGTAAAGCTTATTTATATGTTCTCAAATGTAAAGTTTGGAATGTACATTTTAATCCCTTCCAAAGCATGCATTAGCAGCTACCTGCTATGGCTTTTTATTGATGGTTGGTTTAAAATAAACTGCTGGCATCACTGGCAATTAAGTCACAATTGAAAGAGCTCACAATGCCACTGGTAAATTTCATCGAGAGGGTGTGAATACAAATAAAAACGAGGGAAAAAATGTATAAACAACTTTGAAATTAAGAACAGGGGAGCCCCGTGTTGATCCCAGACTAAATTCACTAATGCACATGGAATATAATTTTTAAATGGATTTTTTTTCAAATAAAAATCCCTACGTATTTTTTTTTAAAAAGTCCTGATTACAAGTACAAGGATAATTCTTTGATCTACAAAAACTGTGGCCACCTTCAAATATACTGGAGCTGTGTGTATGTGAATAATTGAAAACTACTTTTTCCCTTTTAAACAATAGTTAGTGCCTGAGCTGTTTCCCCAGCCGGCCTCCCCTTTATTGCTACTCATACCAATACTGGGCCTGGTGTAGGTCAAGTTTAGTACTACATGGCTCACTGCCCTTTTAACTAATAAAAACACTGCCTTCTGAAATTTACATTTTATTCTTTTTCATGCACCCTTGGGCACCTTAAAGAAAAAGACTGTGAAATTAATGCAGATTCAGGCTGATTTTGTAATAATACCACGGCACACTAAAAGCTTAGCTAAAGCAACACAGACTTATTTCACTTGTGATCTCTAATGACTTTAACAGTGCATTGATTTTCAGCTCCCTTTGCCTTGCACAGTTTGAACTTAGGTTTCAGAGAATAATTTAGTGTTCCACTCAATTTCCTCAAAACATTATTATTATTACTACTTAAAAGATTTCCAAATGAAGCAAATCTAAATACTAAAAGAGGCTGAAGCATATTGTCATTTTAGAGCTAATGCATGAAAGCTATGTTCTGGCACCAAAAATACAATATTGTTGCCCCTGTGGCCAATGGGCAAAATAAACCATTTTGCAATCTAGCAAGCAACAGATTGCTTGGTTTATGTAAATCAATTTGTGAGGCGTAAAACATCTTTTCTCTTTTGCTCTGTGTGTACCTGGTAAGATTATCAAGTCAGGACTGTATTAACATTTTAATCAAACAACAGTAAGAGAAAGCAATGCCTGATCATTACCCGAAAGCACTACATCTAGTCATGAAAATAAAGTCAATGCATTTTTGCATCATGCGGTAATTTTTTAAAATATAAAATTCCCTGATAAAAGGGAAACTAATCTACTATGTATCTTACTGATAGATTAGCATTAGAAATTTTAAAGTTAGAATTCTTTATGCAGATTTTACAGTAGTGTTGTGCTACTGTATATATTTCTCAGATAACAGAACAGCTGATGATGTTTTTATTATTTAGACACATTATGTTGCTACTACTGTTATCTAGAAACAAATTTTTGTCAAAGAAAATAATTTCACAAACATCTTTCTATAAGGCATTCTAGACAAAATGTGTAGTAGAATGGTAAATAAGCTACAGTACCTCTGCTAGACTCCATATTGATGCTGTGCACTAAAATTAAAGAGGCCCAAATTTACCATCAGTCTCAAAATAATCTCTCTTAAAAACATTACTCTAATTATTAATATAGGAAACAACACTAAGCGTTTTCATTTCTTATCTTGTGACTTCAGTGAGGGAAGAGGACAAACTGATAGAGATCTATTGGGGGAAAACCATACAGAACATTTCATAATACTGCTTTTAATGGGAAAGGAAATGTTTCACTTATTTCCTTTGTTTTTATTATCTAAGTGCTTGCACCATAGTCACTATTACCAAGTGGAGGTTAGGAATGCAAAAGCAGCATGTAAAATGTCAACAAGAATCAATAAGACACAGTTTATGCATTTATCACAATTTCTACCCAGCAGCACAGCTTTAAGTAACTTACTGAGAGATGTTGCAATTAGCAGGTTTCAAATTAAAAGTGAAGCAACAGACAATTAAGCTATGTGCCCTCATAGATGGACTAGCTCCCCCCGCCCCACACTCCCTCCTTGCTCATTCCCTTTTTAACCAAAAAACTCAGTCACTGGGGGGCTTGCACTGCCAATATTATGGTATAGCTTCCCTCTTTGCTAACAACCCACATTCGTTTGCATTGCCTTGAACTGTTACGCTCTGGCGTGAAACAATTTTTGTAACAGTCAAGTACCATACCCTGAACTACTTATTTAAAGGCAATTTGTTCACAGTGCAGCCCATGATGAATATGTGTGCACCCTTTGCTCTATTCCAAGGTGCTCAGACTCATTCTATGGAGGGAGGGAGGCTAAACTACATTTTAATTATGGTATTTGGGTCCGAAGCTACAAAGTTAAGTCCCAATCTACCCTCAAATTTCCAACGGATAACCCGGGGCCACTTGCGCATGTAACTACTTGATATGCATAATTGTGGGCACAAATTAGGTGTGCAATTGCACTCCTAAATTATTTGAAAACCTAGCTTTTAAAGTGTTAGAATTAGTGCAGCGTTGAGATGGGTGAGTTCACAACTCTTTCTAACCATTGTTTCAGACTAAAACAATGCTCCATTTATTCACATTTAGGGGGTTATTTTTGTAGCTCTAAGAATTAGGAACATGCACACAGTACACATACATATAGATAGATAGATAAGCTTCCCTTCTGAAAAATCCATATCTGCCATGTTGGAGAGGAGGGGTCAGTTCTGGCCAACAGATGTTATAACACCCCCCTTATCTTGAAATTAATAGGCAGTAGACGTTGCATGAATGGTGGGAATTACTCCTTTTACATAAGGCACAATCAGCCTGTAGAATTCATGGCCACAGGTGGCTATGTGAGATACATACAGACAGCTTTATAACCATTAATAACATTTGTAGCTATGCAAGTTAAGATAAGACTAATCAAATCTCATGCTTCAGAGTGTAAGCTGTGGGAATCAAGAGGGAATTCCGCATCCCCTCACCTCATCATATAAAACACTGTATAATTGCCTAAGGCAAGGAGCATGCTTCCTCTGAAGCATGAATGATTGGACACTGCCAAAGGCAGCTTGGTTGGACCTGATGAACCAAGAGTCTGATCTGCTATGGCAAGTCCTATGCATCTTTTGGCCAAGCCTAGTGCCTCAACTACTACTAGAAATAGGGGCCATGGAACACAGTTGGGGCGGGGGTGGAAGGGAGAGGAAAAATAGTAACAGGAACATGAAGACACAACTTTTGTAGCCAAGACAACATGAAAATTACTTCCCCTTAAATCACCCAGTGTGTAACAACAACAGTCATTTTGTAAATGGGACCAACCTGTAATTCACCTCAAAATGTCAGGAATCACTAACAGAAAAGAAAGGGGGTGTTTTTTCACTTATTTCTCTAAGGCTGCCTTCTTACCGGCTAGAGCAGATAAACGATCGACTGGGGAAAGGTTTCTCAATTTAATTTCCTCCTACTGAGGGAACTGGAGGGAAGCACAGAGCCCTACCACAGCACAGATTTGGGAAACACATCTATTACACTTGTCATCTCAATCGGAAGGATCTCTCAACTCCGATGTTTTGTCTTTTTTCACAATTACAACTGGTTTTTAAGAGAACTGGCAAACCTATCACCAATACATCTCTAAAGCCTCTCCCTTTGAGTCCCCCCAAATATCAGGAATTGGAACTTCAAAATGATTTTGAAAAGTCTTGGCCTAATTGCTCCAATTGAAGACAATGCTGCCCCATGCAAGAAGGCTGTCATTGATCTCTTTTGGAACTTCCACGCCAGCAAGACATGCACAGTCCTGCACAAGACCATGTGTATACCCTGGACCAGTGTTTCTCCACCAGTGGTACGAATACCCTTAGGGGTTCTCGAGAAAAGTCTGAGGGGTACATCAACACAACTGAAATTCGGAGAAAACTAAAGTTTTGTTTTAAGTTTTACAGCGCTTTAGTATTTTTGTACTTTTGACACCAAAAAATTTCATTGCCCGCCTGGCTACAATTAAATTGTTTAAACAAATGTGTTGCAATGGTAGAAAAAAAAATTGTTCATCTGAAAACTGTAAGTTCTGGGGTACTTATATATATATATTTTAAATGGGGTACTTATAAGTTTTTTTTTTTTGTAAAAGGGGTACTTTATAAAAAAAGGTTGAGAAACACTGCCCTGGACAATGCTTGTGAATAATATAGGAAACAGAACATTTTCAAAAGTGTCTTCACAGAAATGAAACTTGCCAGTTTTTCAGCGGTGCGAAGAACTCACAACTCCCAGTGAAGTCAATACAAGCTGTAAGGACCACAATTATCAGGCCACTTTTACTTTGTTGGCTAAATGTGGACTTGAGTCCACTATAGTTAAGGATGGAACTTTGAAAAAATTGACCCGAATGGACCTATATTAGCAGTTCTCAAACGGGGGGGGGGGGGGGGGGGGGGGGGGAGGGGGGGAGTCAGGACATGACAGTGTTTCACAATTCCGGGCCTGAAACCAAAGCCTAAGGGCTTGAGGCCTTGGCGTCAGGGCTTAGATTACAGACCTCCTGCCTGAGGCTGAAGCCCTTGGATTTGGGCTTTAGCCCCTCAACCTGGGGCCATGGGGTTTGGGCTTTGGCCTCTCCCACCCAGGGTGGCATGGCTCGGGTTGGCTCAGGCTTCGGGTCCCCTCTCCTGGGGTCTTGTATTAATTTTTCTTGTCCAAAGGGGGATGAGGTACAATGAAGTTTGAGAACCCCTGATCTAAATGTTGAATAAAAAATCAAATTTATGTAAAAACATCTGCATGACTTTTTAGTCATCTAATATTTTGTGTCACAGAAGAAAGATTTGAGATGAAAAAAACCAGTGACATTTAAATGTTGCTTTAAAAATGTCGGCCTCTGGCTATACAGTTTGCGTAGGTGACTGTGTTTTGCCTTTCCAAATTCCAAGTTCTACTGAATACACCATTATTTTCACTTCTTCTCCTAAACAATAGGGGTGTTGTGTCCAGTTGACTAACAGCCACGTTTCATTCCACAGGTGAGGGTACATCAGTGACTGTTGACGTGATCCTTGAGCACAGCCTATTTAAATCTGTAAAGTGCTTTGGGGTCTCTGGGAAGAAAGGCTCTATAGAAATAGAAGACATTGTTAAAATGAAAACTTACAGGCAATTTGGAACAAGTCTATAAAAGGAAAGGATCCATTCATGTCCAATTATTTCTGGTCGGGTTTGCACAGTTTTCCATGCCTAAGAATTCCTCTGGTTCACACGTTAATGTGTTTCATTAAAAGTAATACTTTGTCAAGTAGTTTAGTGTAACCTGTACAAGGGCTATCCTAATTGGGCAACCTTCCATCTTAAGAAACCGCTCCAAAGTATCCTCAAGGGTACTGAGTACAATTTTGTTGTATATTTATTAAAAGACTGAATATAATTTAATGGCACAAAGAAGAAGCTGGGAATGGCCGACAGAGGATGGATCACTTGGTGATTACCTGTTCCTTTCATTCCCTCTGGGGCACCTGGCATTGGCCACTATGGGAAGATGGGATACTGGGCTAGATGGACCATTGGTCTGAACCAGTGTAGCTGTTTTCATGTTCTTAGATTTTTAGTAGGCCCCTAACAGGGGATATGTCTACACTACCACCCTCGTTCGAACTAGGGTGGTAATGTAGGCAACCGGAGTTGCAAATGAAGCCGGGGATTTGAATTTCCCGGGCTTCATTTGCATGAAGCCGGGCGCCGCTGTTTTTAAATGTCCGCTAGTGCGGACTCAGTGCCGCGTGTAGCCGCGTGGCACGGAGTCCGCACTAGTGGACATTTAAAAATGGCAGCGCCCAGCTTTATGCAAATGAAGCCCGGAAAATTCAAATCCCGGGCTTCATTTGCAACTCCGGTTGCCTACATTACCACGCTAGTTCGCACTAGGGTGGTAGTGTAGACATACCCAGGTTGCTTACTGGAGGGGTTACTCTATGATGTTTTCTACAGGTCTGGTATCTGTGAGCATGAGTGCAGAAAGCATGGTACAATGATTACAGAATTAGCCTAGAAATAGGGTGTGCCACTCCTTACTGAGCCACTGACTTTCTGCATGACCTCAAGCAAGTCAGTTTGCTGCTCTGTGCCTCAGTTCCCCATCTGTTAAAACAGCTGATATTTCCCTGCCTACTGTGAGGCTAAATACATTAAAGATTGTGAAATGCTTTGAGATCCACAGATGTAAAGTTCTATAGAAAACTGAGTTATTATTATTACTACTATCTCAGTTCAAATGAAAAAAGAGTTCTGGTGAAAAATGTTGGACTGAGAGCCCTGGAGATTGAAGTCACCTGTTTATACACATCAGAGAAACTTCAAGGTAACTGCAGTGCACTCATACCATAATTCCCTGTCAACATGCTGGAATTTTGGCTTTCTTCACCTAGAGATCAGAAGATGGGTTAAATTTCTCATTCCATTGTGATAGCAAAAAAAAAAAAACAAAAAAACAAAAAAACAAAAAAAACGGGGGGAAAATCCTCTGGAGTCCATGAAAATATCTCAAAGTTGTATACCCCAAATCACTAATGACTTTGGAAAATGTAGACCCCAGTAATTGGAATGTACACAGGACTAGAGTTAGCCCCACACTAAAGACCACTTTCTATTGGTGACCGACTTTCTTGAAATGGAAATTTGCATCAGTTATTAATTTACTTCAAACCAGCTTTCTGGAGAAAGAATGTTGAGAAGATTTAACAAGAGAAAATCTGATACTTGTCATCGTCACAATACAAAATTTGCAAATTCAATTCAAATCAATTTTTCTTTCAGTCACTTTTTAGTTTTTTTTCCTACATTTCAAATTTTTGTTTTTGCCCCGCTCTTAATTTTCCGTTTTGACAATGAATGCAACAGCTTGCATAATGTTTAATTGTCTTGGCTCTCTCAGTCTTTTTTCTCTTAACTTGTGAAAACTTCTCCAACCTTTGAAAAGTTACGTGATGGCAAACGGACAAATGAAATACTATAACCTTGCCACAGTTTTCAACAACCTGAAAAATTGCCGAGTAGCAAAGTTGTAATATAAAGGGCTTGGAGATCCTCTTCTAAAAGGCCCCACTAAAGCCGCCCTTCAAGAAGCAGAACCTGTAGCCTCAATAGCTCTGTCTCCCACCCATGCCGACTTAGAGTATGCCTACATTTCAGTTAAAAACTGCATCTGGCCCATGCCAGCTGATTTAGATTCACAGAGTGCTGGCTAGAGGGCAATTCAATTGCAGTGCCGACATCTTGGCTCAGGTTGGAGCCTGTGAAATAGGTTCCTGTGAGAGGGAGGGTCCCAGTAGCTCAAGCCTGAGCGTTTACACCATAAACAAAAACCCCCTTAGCCAGAGCCCAGTGAGCTCAAGTGAGCTAGCATGGGCCAGCCACAGGTGTCTATCTCAGTGTAGACGTACCCTGAGGCCTCCTGACTGGGGGAGGGGGACGACAAAAGAGGGCAACTGCTCCAGGGCCTGGTGATTTAAAAGGGCCCAGGGCTCCTGGCCACTGCTGCTGCAGCATCAAAACCTTGGGAAGTGCCATCAAATTGCCCTGGGAAATGCCCTTCAGACAGTGCTGAAGGGCTGGGGGAGGGGAGGAAGGCTAGCCGAAGCCCCGCCCCTTCCACGAGCATGGAGCCAGCCCTCCTATTTTGCCCAGGGCCCCAGCAAGTCTGTCGGCCCCACTGCATACCCTTAGGAGTGCCAGGCTTGCTATAAACCCAACTTTCAGGGGTGGCACGTTATGTTACTTCAGCCTTGCAGAGCTGCCCTGAATATCAGCACGGAAATCTCATGCTTCAGGCACAAAAACTAGTCACCTCTTCTTTACCATAAGTGGTAATGCGCCCTCCCCCCCCCCCCCGCCAAAAAGAAGACATTTTATTTTTACAAGCAAACAAACCAACAATCCCTGCTTACTGTGGATGAGTCGGATTTTGAAAAGCTGAATTTCTGCCTGATTGTGGAACGATTCCCACACCATTCCTATCTGCTCTTTAAATTATAATCTCCTTATTACCAGACTTTTAACAGAATTTTAAGTGAGTCTTGCTTAATATGGCCATGTAGAAATCAGACAAAGTAGATCTAAAATAGTGCTGTGGCAACATGCATTTAGAGACCGTATCAAATGCATGTGCTACATCTAATTGTCTGCACACATATTTAGCAGATTCCTTCAATGCATGCTCTTGTCCCACCCGACTACAGTGTTTGTTATATAAATCTGTACTTAGCAATACCTGTGTAATTTGCTACACGGAGCTCTTGTGATAAAGATATCAGGATTTTATTATTAATTATTATTATTACTATTGACTAATACTACTTAGCAGGATTATAATAATTTTGACCTACTGATCTCAAAGCATTTTACAAAGGTACACCTTAGATTTTTGAGCATCAAAGTTACAAATTGACTGGTCAACCACACATCTTATTTGGAACTAGAAGTACACAACCAGGCAGCAGCAGCAGAGAACAACAACAAAGCAAATAAAGTACAATACGTTGTTAAACAAACTACTATAAAATAAAGGAAAGTGTAGAAAAAGATTTGGTAAGGAAACTGTGCTTGTTTAACTTAAATGAAGGTTAAAAGCAGCCTTTTTCTTCTGTGTAGTGAAGTTTCAAAGCTGTATTACGTCAATATTCAGTTGTAAACTTTCGAAAGAACAACCATCACATTTTGTTCAGAGTTTACAAACATTTCAGAGTTATGAACAACCTCCATTGCCAAGGTCTTCATAGCATTGAGGTTTTACTGTAGATGGGAAAAATGAGGCACAAAAGAGATTAAAGAGAGTCACCTGGGGTCACACAGCAAGTCAGAGCTAGGAATCAAATTCAAATCCTATGGCTACTATTTGCATATTCTACCCAGCAGCTCCCTGCTGTTTGTTTTGGCAGCTGTATGCTGGTAGACGGATCTCAGGCCTAGGAGCCAGGATACTGGAGTTTCTCTAAAAAGTTCAGAGATTTCTAGAAACCCTTTGCAATAAGTGACTTAAAATCTTGATCATCCCAGTCAGTTCACTTTTGCTTTGACATGACAATGGGGTGTAGTGCAGGACATTAACAAGAGAAATTTTTAAAAGAAGTTGTTTAAGCTGGAGGCTGAATCCAAATACAGGAAAGGCATTGGCAAAATTTCCTATGCAACCCCATGAACCTGAATTGTAATAGTGAGAGAACTGGACTGTCTCCATACTCCAGTCCTGGGGTTCTATGCTGAGACAGCCAGTTGGGTTTTCTCATTCTTAAACATGCATCAACCAGCTAGGAACTGCTCTACAGCAACTCATTAACTTCACAGGAGCTGTGAAACAGCCATCAGTCACTATCTACTGACTATACTTAAGTTGCAGCCAAACCAGGTACAGATGAAAAAACACAAACCATTTTGCAGTTGCAGGAACAAACATCAGTGGAAATAAAGTGATTACACAGAGGCACTACAAAGGGCATTTAAAATATATTAATTCATCACTGAGACTTTTTATGATGTCTTTAGACTACCTGTACATGAGTTTCAAGCAGCTGACAATACATATTTTGAGGAAATGTGGATGGACTTTTATCTATACAGTAGTGGCAGAATGGGTGTGAATTTATTAGAACCGTATCTACTCTTGGCTTGAAACTACACTAGCAACAACCAGTTTAATCTCTCTCTTTGCCTCCTTATCTAAGCACTTATATCGCACTCATCAGAGAGTGTTATATTTTCCTTTGCCATTGTAGACAGGGATTCTTTTTCCTGTTCAAACTGCGAGGTAGACTATAATGCTAAGTCTACCCTACAACCTTACAGTCATACGTGGCTATACTAGCAACAAAAGTGTTGCCACTCTACTGTGAGCAGGCTCCAAAAGTTGACTGAAAGCTTTCCTTTTTTATGACGAGAAAAATAACAGCACAAAACTAATTTGTTCTGTTTAGCACCCTAGTCAGCAGCTAAAGATTTCGTCTCTAACACATTTTACATAGCTCCAAACTCTGCATAAATACCAGTAAATGCATTTTTATTTCTGAGGTAAATTTGCTAATTGATAAGGCAAGCTGGTAATTGAAAAGTAGATGAAATCGTCCAGTTGAGCCTCTTGGATTTTATTTTCATTCTGATGTGCTGAACGGTGCACTCCAAAATGAGCACATGCTGAGATGACAGACAAGATTGTGGCTCTCGCAAGTCCACCGATGCAGGGTCGGGGCAAAAGGGGCAACTGCTCTGGAGCCTGGTGATTCAGTAGCCATGGCTGGAGCCCTGGGCCCCTTACGCCTCTGCCAGAGCACCATGCCAGGTGCTTCAGGCAGCGCTAAGGGCTGGGTGCCTTGGCCCCGCCCTTCTGGGAGTGCGGACCCAGGCCACTCCCTTGCCCAGGGACCTGCAGAGCCTTCAACTCCACTGGGCTCTTCTTCATGTATCCATCTTCTCTTTATAGGGACCTCCCATCTGGAAGAGTGGGTTGAACCGGGGGCACTTATGCAGGAGAAGCAAGATAGTGCGCGGGAATGGGGAATTTGAATGTTTGGAAATATTAACAATGAATGAGAATCCATTTAAATGTTGGATCTTGTTGCAGGATTTAATTGTATTAATTTTCCTTCTATTTTTTAAAAGAACCTGAGTTTGGGACTGTGCCATGCAAGATTCCTCCGACCCAAAGTTCTCCTGCAGCATTTCAGTCCAGCTCTTCCACCCTCTGAACTTTCCCAATGCTTGTCTTTCTCTCACAGTCTGGTGGTTTTGTGACATTGACAAACACCTTCCTGGAAACTGGGCTGTCACATGGGGTGTGGAAAACAATTCAAGTTTAACAGGTAGACAACACCAGGACCTGGTATCACATTATTGTGTGTGACTATCAGAATAAACCTTACTATTAGAGAGACCATAGCTCTGCTAAGTCAATATGTTATAATAACTGTTTGAATGTGACGTACCTGGAACATGCTCTTCTCTCTCCCAGGGTGAAAGCCTACCTCAATAATCTTAAATTGCCACAGTGAGCTACACTGCAAAATCCAATCCCTTTTTTTAAGCTGGAGAGTGTCATTGTTAACTACTGGGGACTAAAAATATCCCCATCTTTCCCTTTTCTATAGGCTCTCATGATTTGCAATATCATTATGATGGGAAGCCTCTATTGATTAAGACGTGGTGAATGCTTGGATACCCCATATATGGCTTTTCCCTCCCCTGAAATGTGCAGAGGAATCAAATAACGCTTGTAAGACTCAAAGACGAAATATTTAAATAGCTATCCAGCAACTCCCCACTAAAAGTTTATTTTCCTGTGGCCAAGTTTTTTTTTTTAAAGCATATCTAGAGTTAGACTTCTAAACCAGGAATATGAAACTTCTTGAAGGTCACGTAGCTACGAGATCACAGACTAAGATCATAGAACTACAGGCCCATGCTTAGAAACAGAACATTAATTGACAGAGCATCTTTTCAGTGAGTGATTTACATGGAGATGGTCTGGCCCATGCTTTTCACCTTTGAAGATGACCTACTCACACCCATTTCCCAACTTATTCTGATGGACTTTCTATCCATTGTGGACAAGCTGCTGCAGAGGATAATTTAAAAAAACCCTACAAGTGGCTTCACATATTATAGAAACCAGAGTCTAACAGAAACATTATGCTCCAGAAGTTAAAAAAAATACAAACACATTTTTTGGTGTTTTGAAAATGTAATAAAATGCATAAACTGTGATTCCTATGTACTTTTCCATTTTTATAGGGGGGGGGGGGAAGAGAATGTCCAAAACCAGAATGATTGAATTTCATGTCTCTAATAAAATTAGCAACCCCACACTGTAAAGTAGTTTTTACTCTTTGTGCCTTTAAACTGTGGTAGATGATTTCATGGCACTTTGCCCCTAAGGCTGACAAGCTTGGCCCATTGTTGTTCTCAACTCTGCTCCTTATGTCATTAGTTGGTGAGAAGGATTGTTCTGTCTAAGTAATTCTAGGTCAATGCAACAAAGGCTTAATATGCAGCAGAGGTCATTGATATAAATCTGGTTTTCTCTTTATTATATATTTTCAGGAACCTTTTCCAGGTACAAAATGCTATCTGTTGCATACCTAAGGGAAGGGGAGAGGGTGAGAAAGTATCAAACTCTGCATTGCACTTAATTTCCAACACCATAAAGCAAAAATCTGGCATGTGGTCCAGAACTCGGGGTTTTCACATGACTGCACAATACACTGCAGTTTGGTACACTTGCACTAGCTCTAATTGAACCTAGGGACTTGAGCTATGAAAGCTCTCTTCATGAGTTCTGTCTGGGTACAACTCTAGGAGTTAACCCCTTTATTCCAGAGGCAATACAAAGCCACATTTTGCATATGGTTACAAAGCATGCATGAGTAGAGGGACTGATCCTAAAGCATGGACCAGTTTGCATGGCCCCACATGTTATTAACCAGTCATTTGTTTTCCCTGATACAAAACACAAGTGTGTGTGTGCATCTCTGATTGTGTGGTAGGGAAAATAGGAGATGTTATCTCAGGGTTCAACTGTACCTTTTCAATCTGACAAACAGCATGATAACACAAGTTAATATGTCGGCACCGAGACCTTTCTGACATTTGAAATAAAAGGTGATAATTTCAGTCACTGTGAAAAGTTCATGTGGGTAACTCCGTCACGTGGGACATATTACAGCATAACCTCTAGCTGCAGACAGTGGCTGCCTCTACCCTGACTGTGACATATAGCTCCAATTAGCACTTAAGGAAAGAGACTTTATAGACTGCACACTCACCTCGGCTCAGACCGTCAGGTCCCCGAAGAATTCGGCATTCTTCTATCTGGCCGAATGGAGAGAACATCACCCTGATATCATTCTCATTACACTTCTTCGAAACCATTCCTATGAACAATTTTCTGTCTTCCACAGCTAGAAGATAAAAATAATGAATGAGCAAAGGCCATTTCATCTTTTTCCTGTGATCAATGCTTCATTACCACATCAAACCAAGCTCCAGTCATGTGAGTCTGCCTCTGCAACTGAAGACAAGTCCTAAGGCAAACACTTTATACTACAGCCCTTCCCCCTCTTCCTCGCTAAATCTCTTTCTCTCTCAGTGGCATGAATCAGATGATTTTCATCCCCCCTGCCCATCACGATATCTAAGAGAAAGAAGAATCTTGTGTCAGACACTAAGATATTTTTGCATAAATTTGAATTTAGGTATTTTCCCTCTCCTCCTCCACCCAATCTCCGAAAAGTATGAAAGGAAGCAAGACAGGTGGCGAGTGGTGAGGGAAGTGCACATAATAAAATGAGTTAATGAAAAATACTCTACAGAAACATTCTTACATGAAAAGGATCCTAGCTTTCAATTTCAACCAGCTGTAATGCCTGGCACTCAAAAGCAGGTTTGTAGTGATGGCAATGGAAAGAATAATGCATTAAATTTTCCTCTCTCTTCTCCCATAATGACACAGTAGTCTCTCTTCAGATGGACACAATGCATGTTCCAGGGTGGCACTTCAACAAGAGAAGTGCATATTACTTTCCAAAAGCCAAATTCTTGGATTGGTAATGACACTGAGTTTGCAAGAAATACAACAGGCACTTTACCAAAGATGTCCGTAGATTATCTCCTTTCTATATTGTCCACACGGCCAGCACAAAGTAGGTTGCTCCCATTGGGTGTGTATAGTGGCTCTGAAGTTTAACAAAAGCGTAAGCCACTGTCTTGTGTCAAATATGGAATAAACTGCAATAACCCAATGTTGATCTGGAAGATTTATTGCTCACTCAATATCTCCCCTATATTAAAAAAAATCTAAGCTAAGGGTTTGTGATGTGGTGCAGATGATGTTCCTTTCTTCTGCGGTTGAAATGGCATGCAAATCCAATTCACTGTTAATGAGCAGACTGCCTGAGTTTGTGGAAGCAAAGGCAGACAGAAAGCATTACTCCACAGTGTCTGTGGCGCTCCTATTTATTTCTGTTGTGCAAATTATGTTTCTAATGAAGTATTTTCACTTCTGTACTTACGAAAAATGAATTTTCCTTCACACCCCGCCCTGCCCTCCGTATATTAGCATGTGTTTGTTGAACAGAATAAACTGCAGCTGAAAAGGAAGAAACCTATATATTTTCAAGGGATTTTACTGGTATCATGAATTGATACTTTGAGTGCACTTAACATAATTTCACCAATAAAAACAGAGCTAATGTTTACTGATGCTAGAAGGAACATTTGGAGTAATTTTTTCTTACTGGTTAAATACTTTTTTTACTTAATGGTTAAGAAAGGCATTCTGCTAATAGTAAATTAAACACCAGCTCCTGCGTATTGTACATCTTCAAAACGCACATTTCAAGGGAAATGCTTGGTATACAGAAGACACAATCGTAGGATGACGTGCCTCACATCCAATGCAGTTTGGTACTGTCGATCAGTGGTACACTTTAAGAAACGTGTAATTTTATCTTTGTTAAATGCTTAACCATATAAAATGAGATGAAAACTGCAGAGGCACCTTACCTCTGATATTAATATGCGGTAGTGCAGACAAAGGCATAATCTATTTCTATCATGGGCGCCACACATTCCTGGGTTCTTACACTGATTTTCTCGGACTCCTTAGGCAAGTTAGTTAGCCTCTCTTCCCTCAGTTTTTCCATTATAAACAGGAAGGCTGTGTCTAGACTGGCAAGTTTTTCCGGAAAATCAGCAGCTTTTCCGGAAAAACTTGCCAGCTGTCAACACTAGCCACTTGAATTTCCGGAAAAGCACTGACAATCTCATGTAAAATCATCAGTGCTTTTCCGGAAAAACTATGCTGCTCCCGTTCGTGCAAAAGTCTTGTTCTGAAAGACTTTTGCTCAAAAGGGCCAGTGTAGACAGCATAGTACTGTTTTCCGCAAAAAAGCCCCAATCGGAAAAGCATCCTGCCAATCTAGACACGCTTTTCCGAAAATGCTTTTAACGGAAAACTTTTCCGTTAAAAGCATTTTCGGAAATTCATGCCAGTGTAGACATAGCCTGTATGTTGTGACAATCGACTAGTTAAAATGCCATGAGGACTATGGGTCAAATACACCCTAACAAAATTTGGCAAGAGAATGGGGGAGGAGGGAGGGACCTTTCATACTGAAATGGAGGCAGCCTTACAGATTTTGTCTGTGTAGCCAGCAGTTTCACACTTTGACCAGCAGAGGCTGCTGTGCCACATGTGTTGGCTGCAGTATGTGCCCAGCTGAGCCCCATAACTGGTGAGCACAGAGGGCAGGGCCATAACTGGGGGCTGGAGCAAGTGAGGAGGAGGCAAATATGATTTCTCCCCCTGGGACCAAGCCTCCTTCCTACACTCTTGGCAGCAGTGGCCTTACCTCACACTGTTGTGCTAGAAGATGGAGAGTTAATGGAGATGAGAGCGCAGAGAAAGCCCCAACCCATGCAGGTAAGAGACAAGAATCCGCTCTGGAAGCCAGTGGAGAGCATAAGAGGGGTTTTCAATCTTCTATACAAAGGAGGTCAGCTTCATTATCCCTATTTTATAGACAGGGAAACTGAAGCATGGAAAGGGGGAACTGATTTGCCTTTGGTCACTCAGCAAACCAGCGGTAGCACCAGGTAGAACCAGGTTTTCCGAGGGCCAGATCAGTGCCCAAACCAGTAGGCAACACTGCCTCCCATTTCTCAGGTTTCAGTTTCATCCTGTCATTGCCACCCACCCACATTTTGGGTGGGCAGGAACAGTTCAATAATCAGAAGTCAGACCATAAAGCATAATTTAAAAAAAAATATTTATTTATATCACTTTTTGGGGGGTGGGGAGGTGGTTCTGATGCGTGGATTTTGTTTTAAATGCTGCTTTTTGGCTTTGCACTATTTTGACAGTGTAAAACAGATGCAAGCCGATATAATCAGACAGTTAACAGATATATGGCTGCTTTGCATGGCCGGAACAGGACAAAGCAGCTAGAGTGTACCAGTGAATCAAGCCCTATAAAAGTGTATATTGGACCAATCCTGATGTTGTATCTACCTGGGTGGAGCCCATGAGCAGCCCCAGTGAACTCACTGAATTGACCAATAAAGGCTTTAATGTCTGATTTTTACACTTCACTCAATTTACTTGGACAGTGAAATCTGATGGATCCTTTTCACTTCTCTGGTCCCACGCCATCATTTCTATTATAGATGCTCACATGTTAAAATCATGGGCTGTTTTGGGGATCACAGCACTACAGAACAATGCTTACACAACAATTACAAATATAATGAAAAATGCTGATGGTTTGATAAACTTTTCTCATTCCTCCTTGAAGCTACAATTCTGCTGTAAATATATATGGCAATGTCCTCTGAAATTAGTGACATTATAATCTCTAAATATATCCAGAACACAATTTCCTTCTCAGAATAAGTTGCCCTCTGTTTTAAGCCAATCAAGTAAGGGTTAATTATTTAAATAGAATATTTTTCCCCAGAAGGGAGGGAAAAATATTTTTTTTATCCTTATTTGTACGCCAGCGAAAAACCTTAGCATACAATCTGTCAAAGTCACACCTGTATCTGGAACTGCCTGAATTAATTAACAACTTTTCTATGTGTTAGTGCTGACATATGGCATTTAATTACTGCTTCCAAATCTGCAAGTTTCGCCACTTAGGATTCTGAAAACCATTTCTTCATCCTTTCAGTGCATCAGCCAGTAAGTCCAGGATAATGCCTCATGGTTCCCTTTTGTTTTTCTTGGTTTCTCCAAAGTGTTGGCATTTTAGAAATACAGGGGTATGCTGTCCTCAGAACATCTGCCTGAGGACCATCATGAATGTTAATGGAAGGCACGTTCATCAGCCACCAAAGCACTTAAGTATGTGCTTAACTTCAAACATGTTAATAAGTTCCATTGACTACTAAAGCTCAAGCAAGTGTCTGAATGTTTTCATGGATTAGAGCAAAGCACCCAAATATTTAAAAGAGGGTGACTGATACTGGTGCAAGCTATCAAGGGAAATGGCGGATTTTCCATCTTATAAGAACATAAGAACAGCCATACTGGGTCAGACCAAAGGTCCATCTAGCCCAGTATCCTGTCTGCCGACAGTGGCCAACACCAGGTGCCCCAGAGAGGGTGGACCGAAGACAATGATCAAGTGATTTGTCTCCTGCCATCCCTCTCCAGCCTCTGACAAACAGGCCAAGGACACCATTTTATCCCCTGGCTAATAGCCTCTTAAGATCTTCACCTTTAGACTGGTCACCTCTTGCTCTTGGGCTCAATATTGAGTGATATACAGAAGAGCAGACTAGAAGATACAATGGCCTCTTCTGGCCTCTAATTCTATATGTTTATGAGCTCCGTATACTGTATACTTCATCTTCGGGAAGGAAGAACTTTTTTTGAGTTTTGAGTCTAGACTGGTCAGACCAGCTCATCCAGCTCAATAGGATTGCCAACACTGTCACTCAGCAAATGCTGAGTCTTAGAAAGCCTGTAACATTTGCTGGGGAACATCAGGTCTCATATCAAACATCATTGGGTCTCATCAGCCCTACCCGTATACTCAAGAGAACTGCCTCTCTGCGCTTATTATTGTTTTTTGGTATCTATTTACAAGCTACGTGGAACTTTTGGTCAACAGAAGCCTCCAAGCTCTTTGAATGTTTAGCAGTTCTGGTTATGAGTAAAACCAGCGGGACCATTCAGTTCTGATGCATCGTTTCTATGGTGAGAGTTCAAAGGGTTTCAATCAAGGTTCCCTCTAAGCATGTCTTGTCCTAGAACAAGGCTAAAGCACATTGGCACATCAGTCTTGTTTTAGGTGGACTTGTCCCTATGGGCTGGGAGAGACTCGCAGCTCCGTCCTCAGCAGGAAGCTGCTGATGTCACTGAGGGAAAAGTGCCCCTCCCCCAGCCAGGCAGCTCTGTGGGCGGGGCTTATTAAGCAGCTGCCTGGCTGTGCTATGGAGAAGCTTAGAGGGAACCTTGGTTTCAAGCATTCCCCACAAATGCTAAAACACTACTCATCACAAAGACCAACCTGCCTCAGCTAGCTCTTGATCTCTTCCCCAGACTTGTCTCTCCTTCTTCGGACCCTTTTTCATGTGCCCTGCTGATGTTGGCACCAACACAAACCCTTCTTCTGTTGCTCGCTCAGTGGCCAACAGATAACAGCTGTTCATCTGCATTGCACCAGTCTAGCTGTGAAACCTCTAGCTCACCTCCCACTCTCTGGCTCTCATCCCATTTCCTGTATCTCTGAGGTGTTATGCTACACTGATCACCATAGCAGTAGCTTTCCTCTCCGGCTTCAAAGACAGAGTCTTCTCCACATTCTAAATGTGCATATGAAAATGAGACATCATTTGCTTTTCTCCAGAAGATTAATCTGAAGGAGGCAACTCCGCCTCCTTCCTTTCCTTTGTTCAATCTGGACTTCTGTGCCTTCTCCCAAAATCTGGAAAACTTTTGAAGGGGAAAAAAGGAACTTTGATGTATTCAGTGCTGGTGAAAGGTGCAGGAGAATGCTTTGGAAAGCAAGGCTTTTATGCACAGTATAGATTCAGGAACTGCAAAATTCCCTATAGTGACTTGGCAACATGCTTCAGTCTTGTTCTAGATGGACATGTCTTAGAGATGGGGGGCAGTCCATTTTTGTCAATTGTTTATTACACTTGTATTTTGATCATGAGATTTTAGAGTGAAATTTACCCTATGTCGAAGGGCTCGTGTGGGACTTATGCTGGACTTAATTAGTCCATAGGGTCTTGCGCAACACCCATGCAGAATAGAAAAATCGTCCACTGAGAGCATGATAAATACAGGGAGTGGAAGTCAGTGAGAAAACTCCCAGTTATTTCAATGAGGCTAGGATTTTGTCCAGTCTCAATGCTCTCAGACTATTTGGCCTTTCTGCTAAGCATCCAAACAAGAGTGATGTCTTTGTGCCTAGTAATGAGTGCTTTTTTGGTTTATGTTCGGTGAGCAACTCTCCAACAGAAGAGTGAGTTCTTCATACCATTTCACAAAGGGGTCAGCCCAATTCCAGTGGGCACCTGGGCAGCTTCTAAAGCTGTCCGTAGATACGGAGAGAAACACAGTGCAAAGTTTTAATTTCCTTCTAAACTTCACAGTCTGTGGAGAAAGCTAAAAATGGGATGCACGACAATTAGCAAAACCTTGCGGAGAGATTTAGAGCCCAATCATAATTTACATTTGCAGATATGTAGATCTCTAAGTGCATGGCTTCTGCCCTGATTACTAATTAATGAGGTGCAGAGATGTCTGTTGGAAGGCACCAGCTGTGATTATGTCAGCCTTTTGGGGAAAAGAAGTCTTGTAGTTTAAGAAGGAAGGCGATTTCTTCAACCTATATTTTAGTAAATTATAGGAATGACTCAAGGGGGAAAAGACATATAGATTTTTTGAAAACAAAACACACAGTAAGGAAGCCTAGATTGTCTAATGCCGGATCTGACATATTTTATACATTTAGCATGCTGTATATTTTGCGTGTCCTATACATGCCTAAGCCAATAAGCTATATTTTGGATGGATATTAGTGTCATAAAATGTATTTGAGAGAGGTCTATGTAAAACAAAAGTCAATATCGGTCTCATAATTAAGAGGAAAACATTCAGTTTGATTCTAAATCAAGTCAGGATTCAAAGAAGTATCCTTATTCAGGAAAGGAATTTAAAGACATGCTTAACTTAAAGAATATATCTACGTCCAATTCAGACATGCTTAAATGCTTTCTGGAATATGGAAACTTCTCTTTTCACTCCCATGTTATTTTAATCTCAGACTGTTATCAGCATCAGATGTTACTGATTGCTAAGAAACTACCAGTGCTTTAGCAGGAGATCAACAAAACAAATACATAAGGCAGAGAGGAAAGAACATTTCTCTAGGAACATTTCCTCCTTTCTTTAAACTGAAGATAAATGGGAGTTCAGAGCAGGTCAACATTTTTTCAGACCTGTTAGCTATAGGGACACTTCCTTAAAGGATTTTCACTATATTAAGAGCAAAGCAAAAGCCATACTTTGCATTTGTTTTTTAAATGTAAAGAGATATACAGGCTCATATTTTAAGTAGGAAATAGAATAACCACTTACCATTGGACTTTTCGCTATCTGCGGGTTTCATCTGAATGGGATGATGCATCTAAAATATAAATGAAAAGACAGTAAAGCAGGTTAGACCGTCACAAAGTCAAGCATTTTATTTTTATTGGCACTGCCGAGTTTAGCTGCTCTGGGGGCTAAAACGATACACAATCAATATTAAACAGGCTGGCAAGTCAGAAAGATATAAATTTCAAATAATACCATAATATTGGCTTTTAAACTAAAGTAAACTGTTAAAGGAATATTTTATAACAGGCAAGCTTAAACCCCCCAAATGTATTGGTCCCACAGGACTCATATAAAGTTTAATTTGTTGTATTTAGTTTCAGAAGACTCCTCAAGTTACATCCCTTGCTGGTTTATGGTATGCATCATTTCTTTTTTACCACCTTATAACTTTTCTTTTCTTGAGTTTGTTAACAACCAGCAGAACTGAGAGCAAACTCTACAATAATCGAAGAGCTCCCAGGTAGTAACAGAAACCTACCTGATTTGTTTGGTTTAACAAATGAACTTTGGTCTGCATTTAAGAAGTGTGTCACAACAACTCCTCCAGTACCAAAGGGGAAAAGATCCGTGTGTCCCCATCTTTGCTGCTTGCTTAGCGACTGGCCTGCTCTTCAAAACATTGCAAAAGCGAAGAGGAGTCCTGTGGCACCTTATAGACTAACTGAAGTGTAGGAGCATAAGCTTTCATGGGCAAAGACCCACTTCGTCAGATGCATGCATGCTTATGCTCCTATACTTCAGTTAGTCTATAAGGTGCCACAGGACTCCTCGCTGCTTTTGCAGATTCAGACTAACACGGCTACCCCTCTGATACTTCAAAACATTGTACTCACTCATTCACCAAGCTGCAAGCCACCTTAGGATTGGCTACAATTCTGGCCCCATCAAAACTCCTAATGCACTTTTCTTTTTCCACCAGTTTCATAAGGTAACTGTGAAGCAATAAGCAAACTCCTGTGTGGAGCCTTATATTACAATTAACATGCTGTGCTGCACACGAGGGACTTTTGAAATGGGCAGACTGGGAAAATGGGATGCTGCATCTTTCATTCCCTGGGCAGCTACGAGACTTTTGACCTGAAAATGCTTTACAAACTGGTGCCTTTTCTTTTGAGGCTTTTTTTTTTTAAACTTTCCCCCAAGTTTACACCACATACTCATTTTTTGCACTTGACATCTATTAAGAGGATATCTCTGATGAGCTTCCAGGGCAATTTCAGTGTAAATCCTACTCTGCACCAGGGGTCATTTTGTATTGCTGCTCTAAAGCCTTAGACACTGATCCTGCAAATTTTTCAGTGGGGAAAGACACCTGAAGTCACATAGTGCCCCACTGAAGACTCACTCAGAGCTCATTGCAGGATCAGGACCCATGGGCTTTTCTGCAATGATTCCTCCACTTTCCAAACAGGCATGTTAAACACTCTGTGCTATTACAAAACTCCACGAATGCAACGTGCTGTCTGAAACTGTCAAGTGCTACTCCAGCTTTATTTAAAAAAAAAAAAAGATGCCAAATATGGAATTGGAAAAAGCAACAGTTAAGCCGAAGAGAGGAACCACACAGTCACGCCAAATGTGTGTGGAGCCCAAGAGAAAGAGAAAATGACTCACATGTGTTGGTTTCTGGTGGTGGTGTTTAGTTTTCAGTCCTGCGCTAGCTGGATTCCTTGGCAAGGAGAGACCATTACTGTGAATCTTCCATAGAATCTGCTTAAAGTTCAGAATGTCCCCTGGCCCCACAAATCAATACGTTCCTTGCAATACTTGCAAAACCTCTTCTGTTTCATTCCTTACAACGCACTAAGGAACAGGCAGAGCCACATGGTGCACGTAATCCCTGGGATGTGTAAAATACTTTTATTTTAACGATCCTGTTTTCTTTGATTCATTTGTTTTCCAACCAGGCTCTAACCGCCCAGTGTCTGTCTGCCATCTCCCTGATTTTCACCTAATTTTTAGAGAAGGAGAATGTCTCTCTCTTTTACCCGATGTTTAATTGTCACCTTGACATCAGCTATATTAAGGGAGATTTAGGTTCGATATTAGGAAAAAGCTTTCTAACTACAAGGATGGTGAAGCCCTGTATCAAGAGAGTATCCTTAATCCTGCCTTAATGAAGGAGGGGGTGGAGTAGATGACTTTGGGAGGCCCTTTTCTATCTTGCATGTCTGTGTGCACTGCAGGGGAATTTAAGTTCATGGGAATGTAGGAAAGTGCATCACCCCCATCAATGGAAAAACTAAAAAAAAAAAAAAAAAGGGGCATAGCTCACTAAAATGACCATTTGAAAGTTGAAGTCATCAATGAGCTAAAGGAATTGTTTTAGGGTGGTGCAAGAGGGTGTCACTCGGCACAACGAGCAAAGGAAAATATAGGCTGTTCCAGAGATATTGTCTGGCATTAAGGTCAATTGGGCTGTTTGAAAGTCTCCTAAGGGAAGTGCTGGAATTAGCATTGCTTGGGTTATGATTGAAAACACGCAGTCATGGAAACCCAACCCCCCCCCCCCCAGTTATACTAAATGGGGAATCAAACTATCATTCCTGTGTATACGCTTCGTTTAATACTACACTAGCTAAGATTGATCTAGACGAGAACTGGTCCCAGCTGTAATTTCTGTACATTTATGGTTCTAAAATGAAGACTCTTTTTTCACCTTAGAGGTCAACTCTGGATTAAGCTCATAAGGAAAATATTCTTTGTAGTAGCTACCACCAAAAAGTCATCATCATCTGCCACTTTATCACCAACATTTTTTTTCCCAGGGACCCTGGAACTATGGGTGGCCTTATTACCCTCTGCCTTAGCAAAAGAAGTACTTGCTGCAGCTCCACTATGTGATGGTTCCCTGTCACCCAGGCCTATTACAATTTTCTCTAAAGTTCTGCCGGCTTTTACCATATCTTGCTTGCACCCTAGTTCTTGAACATCCTGGAAACACATTTCTCACCAATGTCCAGCTCCTGTTACTGAACCCTTAAAAATGACCAAGTCTGCTGTCTCCAAAGCAACAGCATGTAGAGCCTGGCAAGGACACAAATTTCTATCTGCACATGCGGACTGCCGCAGATAGAAAGTGGTATCCACAAAACTGCAGGGCTCTATTCCTGAGAATCACAGAAGCCAAATGAGAAGAACATGGTGCTGACATTCCCAGGCAGCTCCTCCTGGCCAGGAAGCTGTAGTGCTCCTAGCCTCGTCTCCTATCTGGGGTTGTACCTTCACTGAGGATGAGGCTAGAGGGTGGAACAGCCACATGGCTGAGAGGAGCAGCAGGCATGAGGCGGTGGCAACTGGGAGCTGTAGCATCATATTTTTCTCCTTTGGCCTCTGAAGTTCTCAGGCACAGAGCCCTGAAGTTCTGCGGATACCGATATCTATCTGCGGCTATCCAGCTATCTGTCCGAGGACAGAAATTTGTATCCACACAGGGCTCTGGCAGTACATACGTCAGCCTGTTGACGAAGCTAAGGAATCACACCAAGAGGTTTTATGGTAAAACACAGAGATAAAGAACAGAGATGCTAGACAAAGAGAACAGAAACCAATACAGTTAAAAATAAAACAAAACAGATAATTCTAGTCTGGTAGAAGTAGGTTAACCCTAACAAATTAATCTTTTCTCCCAGAGCCTTTTCCCTAAAACCTATTCTGAAGAGTTTGCTGATACTCGGTTTGAAGAAGAGCCCTGTCTGGCTCGAAAGCTTGTCTCTCTCACCAACAGAAGCTTGTCCCATAAAAGAGAGCACCACACCCACTTTCTAACTTTCATCATAGCCCCTAATTCCCACTGAGTTGCTGTTATGCCATTAGTGTGTCCTTTTTACAAAGAAATTAACAGTGCTACTCATGGCTCAGCCCTGACTGTGGTTCACACCTAACTTCCAAATTTCTCAATCAAAATGGTAGGCCGGAGTCTCTCCTTAAATCAGGAGTAATGTCATTGTACTCAATAGAGTTACATTAGGGCCAGACAGCAGGAAATGAGAATCAGCCTTGTGAGAATAACTTGGAGGGCATCTGGAGGAAGGTGGGTACAAAATATGAAACCAGGACATTTGGAAAGAAAAATGTGGTTAAATGAGTTACCCTGTCAGTTTCCTTACTTGAGTGCGCTCATGTTGAAGCTTGCTTAACCCTGGCCATCACCAATTGATACGTGAGCAACCTTTAACACTAGATTCAATAAAACATGCCATTTATAACCTGAAATGGGTTTTACAGAGTCACTGGTTCGCATCTCATTTTGAAACTCATTGCTGACCTCTAGAGACAGCTGCCGTGACAATACATATTATAAGCTCTCTATCTATAAAATATTTAAAAGTGTGGGGAGGGGATATAGGGGAGGAGTGAATCTGGAAGAGGTGTGCAGTGAATAAGAAAATTAAAGGAGATGGAGACAAGGGCTAAATAGGTACTTTCCCTTCCCTCTACAATGAGCCAAAGGGAAAATAATCAGAGCATTTTATATCTTGCTTGTATAACTGTAGGCTATAAAGTAATAAAATAGCTGTGCTTTCCCAGGTCCTCCAAAAGATTACAGATGATATAAACCTGTTTCAAATTAGATGCCACCCACTAGAATCATGTCATCTACTGAAATGAAGGATTTCATGTCTTATCAGAAAGCAGTTATTGTAGATATACATCAGAAAGCCACACTCTTATGTATCTCCAGGTGAGTGATTTCTCAGTATGTCATGCTTTCATAACTAAAAACAGTGGAGCCATTTCTCTGTGGCTTGAAGGAAGCATTGCTTGTAAAAGGTGCAGTATTTATGGGATGATGTTGTAGTTAATAAATAGAGAAGAATAAAAGTTACACAGGTAAAAAACAATCTACACATCAACACCATACTGGCTACAGGTCAGATCCCATAGCAAAGGGAAACAGTTGATATTTTCTATCAGCAAGGTCTTTTTGCTTGTAGAATGGCATTGCAAGAAACTAAGTAGAAGCCCGAAGTCTTGAGGGCTTTGAAGCCAGGCTGGAGAAAATACGGTAACATAGAACCATACTGCATTGTCAAGGTTCTCCATAGCTCTGCTGGTGTGCATGATGCTGTACAAACAGCAGCGGATATAGGGCAGGGTGAGCGGGGCGGCGGCCCTGGGCTTCAATAGGCCCCGTGTACGTGCTATTATCTGTTGGCTGTGGCTGTGGTGCATGAGCAAAATTGTGCTGCCCTGAGCCCCGCAGAATTCTCATCTGCCCCTGTGTACAAACCATACCGAGCTGCTCTGTAGTACTTTACAGAGGAAGCAAGCACCATTATCTCTATTTTTCTGATGAGGAAACTCAGGCTCAGAGAGCCAGCAGCGGAGCCAGAAACAGATCCCGAGCTTCCTGTCCCGTGCACTACTCACTAAGCCACACAAGGTCACAGGGCAAAGTTGCATGAAAACTAGGACTCCAGTCTGACAAACAGATACTAACGGGGAGCCACATGGGAACAGGAACAACTGCTCGCAACATGTGCAATCCTACTTAAGTCGATCGGAATGTGACCGTTGGCTTTTCTGGGAGCAGGAGCAGGCCCCAAGTCATGGCCTACACATTACAGGTGACTAATTAGGTGCTTTTCATCCTTTTCTTCTGAGCAGGTACAACCATATGTAAATACAATTGTGCTGGAAAAACACTCTCAGAGGTACAACTCCTTTCTCGCTTTCAAGCCTCAAAGTCATCTTTTCAACGGTAATAACGCTACCTATTTACATTCTTGTCAAAATCATGTGACATCTGTAAGGGGGAAAACAAGCAGGGTAACAGTCTATTTCTGGCAAAAATTTTGCAAGGAAATTAGATTAACCTGGGTGGAATTCTATCTGGGAATTTGGAGTTTGTCGTGGTGATTAAGTCATCATTCCTGTCAGACTACTTTAATCAGCTGTCAAATACCATTCCACAGCCCCATCTGTAACTTGGTGCCCTAGTTATTCAGTCTATGTTACCTTCTGTATACAAAACAAATACCAAACAAGGAGGTGTGCACAGTTTAGCATTTAGAAGAGTCATTAGCGGTGATTATTATTGTGTGTTTTCACATTGCACAACAACATAAGCTTACAGCTTGTGTTATTTATTCAAATAATATTAAAAAACAGGTGTAATCAGAGAATTCTCAGCAGCTACTGGTATGGGAAGCTTAACCCTTTCTTCAATATTAGCACAGCTAGGGTGGGATATTCTAAAATCATTAGGGATTTGGGTGCCCATTTCTCATTAACTTGGATGGGAACCGTGTATCCAAACTTTTAAAGCTGCTTTAATCCATTAATCTCAGACTTAATTTCTACATATACTACTTCCCCAGTGCCTTATCAATCCACCTGTCCTGCAGAAAGGAGGCTTTTTGAGAGCCTAGTATCAGTCAGTGGAATTCACCCTAAAAGGCAACATCATCCCCTCTCATGGCTGGAGACAGGGCTGCCAAGTTGACCCTCAGAAGTGTGGAACTCCCACGCATCTCCGAGGAATCTGTGAATGCTTAGCATTCCTGAGCAGTCAGGCCTAGTACATACAGTACCCTAAACAATGGTCATTATGTTATATAATTCATTAAAAAAAACTCCTATGGGATTATTTATCCCAGCCAACTGCTTTAATTTCCATGCTTGATGATGGGGATCAGCCACTTTTCAACCTGTCTTGGTTGTTTCTGATGCAGAAGAAAACCAAGGACCAAGTAACCCTCTGTGTCTACATGGACCATCCTTTGCCTTCAACCAGTTCAATATTTTATGGAACCCCTACACCTTTGGGTGAAGGGAGGAGTTTCCATCAGAGTTCAGTATACTCTGACTCCAAGCAAGGGGCTTAGAAGAGCATGTTCTAACTCTTTGGCTCTTATTATTGCTTACTCCCCAGCCCTCAAATCTTTTCAAAATCTCCAAATCATCAGTATCCCTCATTTCTCTGGTGCTCTTCATCCTGTTCTTCTTGCTTCACAGCCTCTATTATTACCTCTTCTCCTCTGGGCTCATCTGGCCCCCTTCCCCGCTGTGGTTTGTGTTTTACCATGTCCTCTCTTCAGCTCACCCCTTGCATCTCCGTCTTCTGCAAATTACCTCTCCAAAAAATATGTTGCAGCTGTTTGGATGATGAGGCCAAACGTTCTGGGGAAGCTTCAGAGAACTCCCCTAAGAGGTTAGCAGAATCACAATGTGTAAGTGGTTCCAGGGTTAAAGAGGAATTCAGATACCTCCACACACCCTGTGTTCACCAAGTCTGCCTACTGGGGAGACTTTCTGGGAAGGAGGTGGAAAAAGGGACCATGGAAGATGCAGGGGGAGCAGAGAATGATCAGATACTAGGATTCTTGTTATTTATAGAGACTCCTTCCCCTGCAGAGCTTCAACTACATCAACAATTTCCTAACCACGCAAGGAGTGGAACAAAAAGCGACAGGATTTGACAGTGACAGTTTGCATACATCTTGTGATTTCTTTCCTTTCTGGGTCAAGCCCTTAGTTGGCATAAATCAGTGTAATTCTACTGAAGTCATCAGTGATTTACATTAGTGAGGATCCAGCCATGTCTATTTATAAAGGAGGCCGGGGGAGGGAGCCAAGCCCTAAAAGGACAGCAAAATAATGTTCTTATGGGAGGACTCAGGTAAACAGTTCTCTTGGGAGAAGTGGAATAAGGAGTATTGAGGCTAGGGACAATATTCCAGGCCATGGCAGATAAACGGAAGCAACAGAAAGAGAAGGGGGAAATATGGGTGTGTCTAGACTACATGGTTTTGTCGACAAAAGTGGACTTTTGTCAACAAAACTATAGCTGCGTCTACACTGCCGCTGAATTCTGTCAACATAAAGACAACAGAACTCAGCTGTTTTGTCAACGGCTGTAAACCTCATTCTACAAGGAATAATGTAGACAGGGCTGCCAAGTTGACCCTCAGAAGTGTGGAACTCCCACGCATCTCTGAGGAATCTGTGAATGCTCAGCATTCCTGAGCAGTCAGGCCTAGTACATACAGTGCCCTAAACAATGGTCATTATGTTATCTAATTCATTAAACAAAAAAAACTCCGATGGGATTATTTAGTCCCAGCCAACTGCTTTAATTTCCATGCTTGATGGTGGGGATCAGCCACTTTTCAACCTGTCTTGGTTGTTTCTGATGCAGAAGAAAACCAAGGACCAAGTAACCCTCTGTGTCTACATGGATCATCCTTTGCCTTCAACCAGTTCAATATTTTATGGGACCCTTACACCTTTGGCTTGCTTTGTTGACAGAACTGGATGTTGTCTAGACACTCTTTGTGACAGAAGCTTTGTCGACAGTATCTGACGACAAAACTTCTGTTGACAAAAGCCTGTAGTCTAGACGTACCCTATAAGTGCAAGTGAATTGCCTAGGGAACATATTTCAATTTTTCTTTAATTAACTTGTGTTGTTAATTAGACTAGAAATCCAAAGAAAGTCAGAAATAAAACTGCCCTTGCTACCTTTTAGGATATCCCTTCCCAGCATGTGGAGTAATGGAAAAATTCTCCCCTTCTCCTCTCCGAGAAATTAATCGGACCTAGAGTGTGAAGAGAGCTTCCATTTTCCAGATTATTGTTAGTTATATAATATTTGTAGGACCAGCCATTACTTGCTAGGAGCTTTCCAAATACACAAGGATAGTCCCTGATCAGAAGAGCTAACCATCAGATTTTCATATCAATTCAGTGGTGACCCATATTTTGCTTGCCTTTGCCAGTCACCAGTTGTCTGAGCCTGCAGCAACTTTCTGACTAGGGGCATTTTCCTATTTAATACAATTGTATGTTTTGCACTGAATTAATTTGGCAATATGATGCCAATATTATGGCTGTGACTCAAGCACAACAGGGTCTACCGAGATGTTCCTGCAGGAGAAGGAAGCAAATGTTGACACCCAACCAAGATGTTATCAGTAAAACACTGCCTTTAATGCAGTGGGTATTCATGTAAAATTGATTATTAGCACTCTGAATATATAATGAATTTGTAAGCAGTAGCATATTCTCTATGTTAACTGGATAACCAGCTAAAAAAGGGCAGTTTCAAACTTCACTGAAGTCAGTGGAAAGACTCATATTGGAATTAGTGGATTTTCCGGATTAGAGATTGGACGGAATCTCTAATGGTTTAATGGTTGGACGCAGGAGTCTTGATTCCCAGCATTGGTTTGTTTAGGTAAGTCACTTTTCCTGCACTTCATACATCTGTAAAAGGAGTCTAATATGTGGCTACCATCCTGTGTTGCAGGCTCAATCAATTAATATTTGTAATGTGTTCATAAGCAATATGAAATGCAAAGAAAAATATTCTTAATGATAGGGGAGATTGAAGACAGTTTCAGTCTTCCAGTCACAAGTCCATAAACCAGGCTCTCTGTTCTGGGTCTGTATAAGTGTCTCCAAGGTCTACAACAGAGGGTTCCTAGACGTTACTGCCAAATGAATCAATAAAAGCATTAATAAATCCATATATGTGAACAGGGTTGGTGCGCAACAAATATTGTCCACATCATAATGCATAACATCATTATGTTCCATTAAGAACACAGGAACAAGCAAAGAGCTCATTTCAACAAGTTGTTTCTTTTATACAAGAACATTGACATTGTTGAAATTCAATGGCTTTTGGAGGCTTTCCAAGTCACTCGTTTGTAGCACACTGTATTCCATTTTTTGCTAATGCAAGTTAAATTGAACATTAACTTCAGCCACATGCAATAATGCTACGCTTTAAAATAAATGCATGCCAAATTGAAATATATATTGAATGGTAAATACCATATGTCTCCCCAAACGATAGCTTGCATATCTTTTGGTAAATATTCGAGACATCTTATTAAGTGACTTGTAATCTACCTTTGATAAAAACTGGGAAGGGGCAACAGGGGGTGGATTCCTTGTTGATGACCTGTTCTGCTCATTCCCTTTGGGACACCTGACATTGGCCACTGCTAGAAGACAGAATTCTTGGCTAGATGAACCTTTGGCCTGGCCAGGTATGGCTGTTCTTATATTACAGTAGTTCCCAACCTGTGGTCCGCGCACCTCTGGTGGTCTGTGATGGTACTGCAGAGGGTCCAGGGAAAGTTTAAAAAAAAGGACTGGGCCCACCGAGGTGGGCCTGATCCTTACTTTTCTTTTCTTTTTCTTTCCTTACATTTCCTTTTCTTTTTTTCTCCCCCAGGGAGTGGAGGGTCTGTGAAATTTTAATAGACTGAAAAGGGGTCTGTATGCTCAAAAAGGTTGGGAACCACTGTTATATTACATGCACAGGCACGGATTTAAACTAACTAAATTAACAACTTAATTTACAAATTAACAATCAGTATACTCAGCTGACCACTGATGTAAGGAGTAGTTTGGTCAAATCATCTGCAGACCTGGCTTGAAATTTGTATTACTGCCCACATTTGGCCGTTCTTATGGTCATCGTTATGAATTAGCAGTAAGCTGTAGCTTTAAAAATTATAACTTCACACCCTCCTGCCCCAACTCTGATGGTGTTAGAAATGACATCTTCATTTTATAAGATACAAAGTTACATTCCCATGCATTTCATTCCCTCACTCCCTTGCACCCACCCATGTTGCTGTGACTTTGGGACTTATGAGAGTGAGAGAATAGTACCTCCTCCCTTCCTTACGTTTGCTCTGACATTTTCCCTTCATAATCAGATGCAAACAAAAATGATTAACTATCTTTTCGTCAGAGAAATGAGCCTTTACAAAACCCATTCAATCCTAAAAATAACATCAAGTGGGATTCTACGTCTTGTTCAGAATAATGCCTGGGGCTACTTTGTATTATCCGTGCTTAAAAAACAAACCCATTAAAACATCTGAGCCATACACCAGATATGGTTTTAACAGTGATATTTATTCATTTTGTCTGTGGCAGCAATAACTTTTGTTGACATTTTGCCAATTGAAGTTTGCACTCCAATATTTTCTTCCTTTGTCACACTGCTGTGGCACCATCCATCCAAAGATCATACAACGCTTCGCTAATGATCGACCGAGCACCACAATTTCCTTCAAGGTATGGTATATAATTATCCAACACTTCTGAAGAAAATGAAAATGAAGCATACTGAGGCAATGCCTATAGTAATACAATGAGTCACTGCCGAAGCCTGGATTAGAACCCAGAGCACCATTGCTCTGCTCAGCTGGGGTACTTATACATGGTCCCTATCACTTGAGTATATAAATCCCTCACCACCTTCCAAATAAATAGAAATACACACACACACACACACACACACACACACACCCCTGTTGGAGGTAATCTGAATTTACAATTGCTGGACATGGGTCTCTCAGCCCAGGGCTGTCCCTAACCATATGCGAAACACAGCTGAATAGGGCACCACAAAACGTGGGGCACCAAATTGACCCAAATTTCATGGTGCCCTAGGCAGCCACCTGCTGCGTACGGGCTCCAGCCGCCCCCATCCCTATCCCCTGGCTGCCTGCCCCCAGCTCGGTTCTGGCTCAGCTGCCGTCTGCCCCATCTCCTGGTCACCCTGGGCTTCCAGGGCTCAGCACCCAGCCTCTGTTCACCAGGTGGTAGCGAATGGCCCTCACGGGCTGGAGGACTCGGAGCAGGCAGCAGCCATGCAGCAGGCAGCTGGAGAAACACAGCGCTTTCCCCTTAAAACTGCCACTTCTCTCTGGCTGGCTGTGCAGCTGTGTCTGCTACTCTGGAGTAGGGATGTAATAGTGTAGCCAATTAACCAATTAACCGATAAGCAAAAGTGTAAAGGTTAATGCTATAGACTACACACATTCCCACCCCCCCACCTGCCAGTAAATTTTTTAGCAGGCTGGCCAGCAGCCCAGCTCAGTTTTGGCTTGCGCTGGGTCCAGGACCTACCCTGCTGTGGCTCTGCACTAGACATGTATTAGGAGCCAAGCAGGCAGGCAGCTGGGTTCCGTTCTGGCTTGGGCAGGAGCTCAGCCTTTCCCCTGAACAGGAACAGCTGCCACCCTGTGCTGCTGCCTCTGTATCAGAGGCAGCAGCACAGGGCAACAGGCAGCCAGTCTGCGAGAGGAGCTGGTTTTAAACTGTCTCCCATTTTGGACCAGCTCCTGCCTGGCACCCCACACTGTGGCCTCTGATACAGAACTAGCAGCATGGAGTAGCAGGGGGCTCCTTGGGGGTGGGGCCAGAGCACACTGGCTTCCAGCCCCTCCCCTGGGGACTATAGAATAGTTGACTAACCGATAAGAATTCATGAGGTTAATCGACTCTTCAATTAACTGATATTTAACATCCTCCTCTGGAGTCCTCTGGCCCACACCTCCCTTCCAGTCATGCTCCAGCATGTCAAGTCTCCCAGACCAGACATCACTGCAGTCCTTACTAAACCTGCTAAATCGTCACCACAGTCATTACTAGACCTGCTAACTGTCCAGAGCGTCAATCTTCCCATAAGAATAGACAAGGCTTAAGTCTTACTGTATGCCACTCAGGCACTTTGAAACTGTACTCTGCAACTCGCTACTCCAGGCTACTCTCTGTACCAGTTTGTGGATTCATTCCATTTTCTCTTCACTAGCTAGTTTGCATCCCTTTCCCATAAGGATACTAGCACAACGTGAGGAGAAATGTCTGCAAGAAAAGAAAAATACTGAACTTCACTGGAATCTGGAGAAGAAGAATTAAAATGACTGCATGGTTGCAGTTGCCTGCATGTGTAACACTGATAGGCAGAATCGAAACGGGGAGCTCAGGAGCTTAGTGCGTGTTCCTCTACAGCTTGAGCTAAAAGCCAGCTGGCTCTCATCTAGAGCTGTAGAGGAAACTCATTCTTTCTCTCTGTAAGCGGTCTAAGTGCCACTACTTGGGTCAGCACACCACACCCAGTAGGTTTGCGGGTCACACATGCACACTGCATTCTCCATATGTGCCACTTTCAAATGTGTACACAACCGCATGAGGAAAAGCACAACTCACAAGTTCAGCTAGGAAACTTAGGCCCTAACAACATGCCCTGCATTTTTATTCCCAAACTACGAGCAGCCTTTCAGTCTTTGTCTTGCATTCAAATCAATGGCAAGCCTGATGTTTTCAATTAAGTATTTTTTTTCATAATCGGCGTTCAAGAGCACCCTGTTCTGGTATGGAAAACAGGGATGGAGCAAGGCAAAACAGGACCCCCAGACATGATATGACATAAGAACATAAGAATGGCCATACTGGGTCAGACCGATGGTCCATCTAACTCAGTATCCTGTCTGCCCACAGTGGCCAATACCAGATACCCCAGAGGGAAGGAACACAACAGGTGATTCTCACGTGATCCCTCTCCTATCACCCATTTCCAGACAAACAGAGGCTAGGGACACCATTCCTACCTATCCTGGCTAATAGCCATTGATGGACCTAACCTCCATGAATCTATCTAGCTCTTTTTGAAATCCTGTTAAAGTCCTAGTCTTCACCATGTCCTTTGGCATAGGAGTTCTACGGGTTGACTGTTCGCTGAATGAAGGAAAACTTCCTTTTGTTTGTTTTAAACCTGCTGCCTATTAATTTCATTTGGTGGCCCCTGCCTCTTATATTGTGTGACTAAGGAAATAACTTTTCCTTATTCACTTTTCCCACATTAGCCATGATTTTATAGACCTTTATCATAGCCCCCCTTAGTCTCCCCTTTTCTAAGATGAAAAGTCCAAGTCTTTTTAATCTCTCTTCCTATGGGACCCACTCCAAACCCCTAATCATTTTCGTTGCCTAAAAAGGGCCCACTCATAACTCATGACAAAGGACCCATCATAATTCCACTCCTGTAGCCCTCCAAATGGATTCCCCATATCCTCTTTAAAGTGTCATTACTTATTTCAGGAGCACAGCATATTTTTGAGTGAGTGGGGCAGATCTACTTCTCTTTTCTCCTCCCACATTGTAGAGTCCTCTGCTAGGCAGGTGTTGCTGGAGGGGGAAGAGGACTGAACAGTGGCTCTTGGTGTTAACACCTCCTGGAGATGCCCAGGACAGTTCACCCTTCTCAGCTCTCTGTCGATTCAGGGTGATGACCCCAACCTTGAGGACACTGGGGGTCATGTTTTCAACTTTTTTTTTGCTGGCTAAAACCTTATTCTTCCCTTGCTTCTTAAAAGGCAGCGAAGATTCCAATCTTATCAGGTGACTGCGGGAGTTGAGGCTCTACGTACAGTCTTCCAGTGCCTACGCTTTAATCTGGCCCCGGGGGAAAGAAAACCTCTCTTTTTCATGCTTGGAGTCTACGAAACAACTACATTTAATTTTACCATTTTACCAAAGAGAATTCATTGTCAAGCTAGGAATAACCGTGAGAAATTTTAGCCCAAATGAAAGCTTTTTATTAACACCCCACTCCCACCCTCAGAAAATAGTGTCTTCTATAATGAAAGTGTCTGCTCAGTGAGGACTAAGAACATTCCTACTGTGACACACAGAGGCCTATTGTGTGGGAGCTTCATTTGTCCATATCATTTTGTTTTGCATTTCTCTGCATTAGCACCTTTGTAACCAGCACTTTGGGAAATCATGAGGTGATTACTGAAGTGCGACATGGCCTGTACTTCAAGGTGCATCACTGCAAAGACCAAACTAACACTTTAAACGGAACGACAGGTGGCAAAAATGTGAAACGCAGCAACATTTTAGTAGGACAAGAAACTCTACCTCTGAGCTTGCCTTTTTCAGTGACAACAGCCCAGATCCAGTTGACTTCTCTATGTCTCTGGGGCACAGCCATCTTCAATCAGTCCTTCTGTTTTGCACTACAGGGTTTCTTTTAAATGTTCAGTCATCTTCCTAGCAAACCTTCTGCCTGATTTGCTGTGCAGAATGAAAGGTCACCTTGGACCATTGCCTCACTTAGTCTTCTGTCAGAAAGTGAAATCTATTTGACTCAAAACTAAAATTCTAACTTGTTTTATAATTATGTGTATATATTTGAAAACATGTCTATTGGAAGTACTTAATATTTGCATTACACTACAACAGTGAGAACATCTCATATTTAAAGAACATGGTCATGATAAACCTAAAATAGGGGGAAAATAAAATGTCTATTGAAATGCTTCCTTTCAAATTAGAAAGGAGGGCACGGAAGTTTGCAGAAAGTCTTAGCAGCTTTGATGTGGACCTTCTGCACTTCTCAGAAAAGACAAGGAAGAGCTTTGAGCCAGAAATGCATTTCTGTATTCACAGTTCTGATATCTCCAGTGCAAATCAGTCAACCTTTCTCCCCATCGCCAAATGAATACTGAGTCTCCTCCAGGTTTTAGAGACAGTCTTACATGTGCTCCTAACTACTTTGCAATATGCAAGATTATAAAACAATTTCAAGGACTAGTCACAGTTTTTAGCTGAAAGAGGTTTGGAATGAGTAACATGCCAGGGTTCCAAGTCTTCAGACTGGCATATCCTGATAAACACAGCCAGAAGTCATGGCTAATAGTTCCTATATTCATGCCAATAGGGCTGCGTCTAGACTGGCAAGTTTTTCCGCAAAAGCAAATGCTTTTGCGGGAAAACTTGCCAGCTGTCTACACTGGCCGCTTGAATTTCCGCAAGAACACTGACGATCTCATGTAAGATCATCAGTGTTCTTGCGGAAATACTAGGCTGCTCCCTTTCGGGCAAAAGCCCTATTGCGCAAATGCTTTTGCGCAAGAGGGCCAGTGTAGACAACATGGTATTGTTTTGCGGAAAAAAGCCCCGATCGCGAAAATGGCGATCAGGGCTTTTTTGCGCAAAACCGCGTCCAGATTGGCACGGAGGCTTTTCCAAAAAAAGTGCTTTTGCGTAAAAGCATCCGTCCAATCTAGACGCTCTTTTCCGCAAATGCTTTTAACGGAAAAACTTTTCCATTAAAAGCATTTGCGGAAAATCATGCCAGTCTAGACGTAGCCTAGCTGTTTACCAAGATGTCACCTGAGGCTTTCTGAGCAATAGGGCTGAGCTATCAACAGCACCTTTCCTTGTAACATGGATTACAAAATAGGGTCTCTACTATTGACTCTACTTGGAAGTGGTTCAGATATGAGTGTGATGCGTGACAGTAGAAAACTGACAATCAATTTATCAATAGAAAGATAGACGAGGGTTGATTAGGCAGATTTGTATCATTAAACTGTTTTCATTAACCAACAGTGCATATTGCATTTGAAAATCTGACTAATAGACAATCAACAGCAACTCCCTAGCAAGGAACTGTAGATAACTTATTTATGGATTTATCTGTCAGCACAGGAGTTACCAAAGGTTCCCTACAATTTTCTCTCATTCTTGCCTGAGGTTAAAACAGAATGGGGACAAATCCTCATTTGGTATAGATGGGCCCAGCTCCACTGAAGCCAGTTGGATTATCCCAGTTTCTACCAAACTCAGGATCTTATCCCTCGATTCATCCCAACTACCCTATGAGCGTAAGTGTTACTAATTCTCTTTAACTATCTAATACTGTATCAAAATAAAAGTTGTCAATGTTAGTACAATGCTCCACAAAGGTAAAACATTCTTAAATTACAAATATAACCCATGATCCTGCATATAATTCACTCTGTAGGTATATCAAGTTACAAACAGCAACAACAAAAACATCTACATTCAGTAGTCAAAAAGCCACATAACCTTCTGTTTAGTAAACCCATCCCCCTACTTCCTTAATGCTTCTCTATATCTAATGCATCTTACCAGTTATTTCTTGGTAGCAGGGAATGTGCATTTTACATCCATAACATTCTCTGCTCTACTAAAGCGTGCTCTCCAGTCACTCTCTGAAAATAGCACCCTTCAAAAATATCCAATAGGCAATAATAGCAAGAAATATAGAAATCAGTCTTGGGGTTTTTTTGGTTATTCTTTTAATAAGTTCCAGCTGTGAGTGATATTTAAAGAAACTTGTGATTAACTGGTTATTACACGGAAACGTGATTCTAGAAACATCTTTGCATATTCCGTCTAATAATATTTTATTGGTAAAGGGGGAACTAACAATGTGTCATCAAAATTAACTTACTCGCCGCCTTTAATCGATGTACAAAGCCTTACTTATTCCTTATACAAGAAAACTCCTTTACATGTCACTAGAAGCTTTGCAGGGTTCTCTGTATTGTGTTTTATGGGTTAGATTGGGGTGAGCAAAAGGGCCTCTGTGGGCTGGATCCGGCCCGCCAAGCAGGTTAATCTGGCCTGTGGAGGCCCTGTCTCTCCCCCATCCCCAGTCCAATTAGGGGGAAGTGCACCAAGTTTCCTCCACCCTGCCAGGAATGTGCAGTGCTTAGAAGTGCCATGCGCTACTGGCAGGGCAGGAGGAGACTTCACGTGCTCCCCCACCCCCAAGCGCTGATGGGCCTGGTGGAGATGGGAGAGCACACAAAGTCTCCTTACACTGCCAGGGACATAGGGGGCTAGGAGGAACCTCAGGGATGGTGGGGCAAGGGGGGGACAAAGACTTAATGTGCTTCCCCCACCCCCAGATCAATCATGGTCTATGGATGGGGAAGTATGAGGCCCTGCCCCTTCTGGGAGCACAGAGCTGCTCCCCCACCTTGCCCTGAGGCCCGTGGCGGCTATTGGCCCTGCTACACAGGTCAAGGGATGCTTTGCAAAAGGGACGTAAAGCTTAATGGCATGGGAGGCTATTCCCAGTATAAGATTTATCCATAAAACCAACATAAGGATTCAGCCATTTTTCACCCTCCCTGAAGCTAGGTGTCATCTTACTGGCTACATTCCTGCTGTCCAGGGTTAGTCACCTCAGGGATGCTGAGACTTACATCAGTCCTCCATCTGATGGAGTGGGTCTTTGCCCACGAAAGCTTCTGCTCTAATAAATGTTAGTCTATAAGGTGCCACAGGAATTCTTGTTATCAATCCACCAGCAGCTGAATGAAAACACTGCCAAAGACTGGTATGGTCCACAGCCATGACCCCCCTTTTATCTAGCCACCCCCTCTTTTGTTTGATGGACTGTCAGGGAGGATGAGTAGCATAAGAGTTTCTTTGTCAGCTCTACGCTATCGTGTATTCCCCTTTACATTGGTCTTCAGGGGATAGCTAAGTTAGTCTGTTACAGAAAAAAACAACAAATAGTCTGGTAGCACTTTATAGTCTAACAAACCTCTCTGGGCCAATTACATTTAGGGCCAACAATACACCAGTAGTACCATGCAAAGGGGTTGTACCACATGAGCAGGCTTAATATCTTCACACCTGCAGCATGCATACCAACCCTGCCAAAAGAAACTCTGATCATGTCACGGAGGAATTATTAATATAAACAAAGCATTGAAACACATTGTCACTTTACAGTGGTTCTTAATTTCTCTTTCTTTGCCAACAATATTTATTTTTGCATCTGCAGTAAGTGAGGATTGTGCATAGAAATAACAATAACAATTTATTATCACAGGAATTGGAGGTGAGAAAAATCTATTAGGTCATCTAAACTGTCTTCAAGCCAGTGCAAGATTATTCCCTACAATAGGATTTCTAAAATTTTTCCTCCAAGAATTTAGATTTAATCTCATTTCCTTTGAAAGGCTGAACAGATCCCATGTTACCTGATAATCACTCTAAATTTTCTTTCATATAGTTTTATCCATATTTTATAATTTTATCCTCCCCTCTACATATTATCACAAACAATTCCTGTCCTCCTTTTGCTCCTGTACAAATAAAGACATTATCTGTGGATGCTGGAGATTTTGTCCCTGAGAACAGCATTTTACCACTTTGTTTTTAATAGAGTCTTGGAAATAAACATACCATACAATATCCCAGCACATTTTACTCTGAGATATTGTCATGATTTGGTCACAAAATAATATTAGTCACCGTCTAGTGGATACCCACTGGAGTGATGGTCTAGAACACAAGCACAAGCTACTTTCAGTCATTAAGTTGATTCATACTTGAATGAAAATAGAAAAGCATTGCATACCTTGACAATTTACATGTAGCTGTAATCCCATTGAGGGATTCTAGTAACATTGAGAACCACTAGAGCATTTTGTATATGTCTACAAGTGGAATTACCACCTTCATTTATCTGCATTTTGATGATATGTTCTTTTAAAATCATGGTTAAAAACATCTCGCTTATCCTGGTTAATGTCTTATCTCCTCCCCAGCTGATCTCCTGTATGTCAGGTTTTGTAATTCTGAATCAATGAAAAGGATGTACACATACTTCAGATGCCCAAGTTTTATTCCTTTCCTTTCCTTTCCTTTCCTTTCCGTCCTAGAAGAAGAGTATTTTCCACCCAGTGAAAACAGGCACCTATTTTTGATGTAACTCCTGATAGGGATGGGTTGTATGTGTCTCTGCTGTGTATGACAGGTTGTAGGTTTCTGCTTGTAGGTTTCTCTGGCAGATAGTAAATTCTACTTGCAAATCATTCTCTAAGAAGAAAAGTTGCTTCCCCTGCCCACCATGATAAGAGATGGTGCATCTCTTGAGTTACAGTGGGGTGAAAACTGGGATTGATTACAGTCTGGCTTAATGCCATTCTTAATGACAACTCGTGAAGATTAGGAAGTTGTCAGAATCAGATATCAGCAAAGGCAAGGGATTGCTTTGTGAAGTCAGTTTGAATTAATTAATGGGTAGCTTCCCTTTGATATCACTTTGATATTTGGTTGCCGCTGGATCAAAACCAATCACAAAGGAAACTTCATTTTGTTTATCATTGCTTTAGGACTCTGTTTAGACAATTGTTTTCTGTATCCAGTGGTTGCCTTTTTAATTGTCCTGGCATTGTGTATGAGAAATAGGCTTTTATTAATAAATGGAGTTGGAATGGCATGCTTTTCAATGACTGCTCCTCTCCACTGCAGAAAATACAGACTGTATCTTGGGAGCAAAGTCATTAAGAGATTTCAGCAGCACTGCAAGTAAAATGATGTACAGCTCCAAAATAAGACAAACACCAGACTTGGCATTCAAATCTATTTCTTTTCCAGATGAAAAGCATTTAAATCCTTTAATGTTAATGCTTTTTATCTACAGAGAGTACGTAGTGCTAGCAAGATGGGCACATTGACACCAAAGCATATTCGGCTGGATTCTCAGCATGTGCAAAATGGAGTTGTTTACAACAGAGCTGTGTTGATTTACATCTGCTGAACATCTAGACCCATAACCCAAACACTCAACTAAGCCATATTCAGTTACACACACTAGAGGTTCAGAAACGTCGGATCTCCAGAAGCACATCTAACTATATCCTCAGCTATGGTTATGGGATGGGCAGCCACAACACGGCCACCTTATATCTGGCAGGCTGACTCTGACATTTTTTTTCACATTTTTCTGTATATGAGGGTTTCTGATGTCTACAGAGAGCATCCCATAAACAAGGTTATGCTGCAGACCGACCCTTTCATCCAGAAAAATCATAAAAGGGCTTTATGGATGGCATATAACATATAAGGATCCCTTGACAGCTAGTGAAGTATAGCACTGTGGGTGGAAGGAAGCAGTCATTCAACACTAAGGAACATTATCCAAAGGTTTTAGCTGCGGAAGTGAAGATTAAATTCTCCTACTGAATTTGGAGAGGGAATATTTAAGAAGGCATACCATAATTACTCAAATTATAATTTAAAGCAGGAGCTGGTATCCACCCACTCACCCTCCTTCCCTCCCTCCAAAAATGCTATTTTTAAAGTGGGACCTATGATGACTACTAAGGACTTGTCTTCACTACATGGTGGATTGATGCTGCAATGATCGATCCACAGGCGGTTCATTTATTGTGTCTGCTTAGACACAATAAATCTATCTCCAAGCACTCACCTGCCGACTCTGGTATTCCACCAGGATGAGAAGAGTGGCTGGAGGTTGACAAGAGAGCCTCCCCCACCGACATTATCATGCAGTAGACACCGCAGTAAGTACAATGACTTCAGCTACGCTATATTCATGGCTGAAGTTATGTAGATTAGATCGACGAGGAGGGAAGGTTAGTGTAGACAAGGCCCAAGTGGACATGATGTAGGTTTTTCTTCTTATCCAGTGTAAGGCACCTCTGAGAGCACAGTGCATACTAGCAACATGTGGCTCCACTGGTTCAAATTAGGGATTTAATAGTGTAGTTGATTAACCAATTAACCAATAAGCAAAAGCGTAGAGGTTAATGCTACAGACTACACCCCCGGTCACTTGCTAGTAAATTTTTTAGCAGGCTGGCCAGAAGTCTGGCTCAGTCCTGGCTTGAAATGCGTCTGGGACCTACCCCTGCTGCAGCTATGCATTTAAAGTGTATTAGGATCTGGGCGGGCAGGCAGCCCTGCTCTCGTTCTGGCTAGCACTGGGTTTGGGAGCTCAGACCCACCTGAGACAGAGGCTGCTGCCACCCTGCACTGCTGCCTCTTTATTAGAGACAGCAGCATAGGGCGACAGGCAGACGGTCTGCAAGGGGAGCTAGTTTTTAAACTAGCTCCCCTTGCGGACCAGCTCCTGCCTGACACCCTGCATGGCTGCCTCTGATACAGAGGCAGCAGTGCAGAGTGGCAGGGTGACCCTGAGGAGTGAGGCTGAAGTGCACTGGCTGCTGGCCCCACTCCCGGGATTATAGAATAGTTGACTAACCAATAAGAATTCTTGAGGTTACTCGACTATTCAATTAACTGATATTTAACATCCCTCGTTCAGATGTGAGAGTTCCGGCCACTGTTCCCTGCAAGCTGGGCACTTTTGCAACCGCTCAAGAGAGATTCAAATGCTTCCCAGCTAATTAGCTGCGAGTCCACAACTAGGTTTTGTGTTTCTATTGGTGGTGCTTCAATGCACATAAAAATATTAATTTGCATGTGGATGGAAAAAATCTACACACGGATGGAAAAGCTTAGAGGGAACATTGGTGCCAGCTACTGATCACTAACAATAGTAACACACCGCACCCTGGATGGCCCATGGAGGTCTCCCGCACAAGTAACAATCACACTGTATTTCATGAGATCTGATGAGATTACAGTGCAATGTTACAGCCAGTGATCATGTAGCAGAGCCCTTTAAAATAAAGCACATTGCTTGACAGCCCTGGTCGCAATGATGTATATGTTTTGCACTTACAATATAAATATACTTATAAACAGGTTCTGAAGCCTTAGATCTTTATTCATAACATAACTCACATTTGTTGGCATTAGGTATCTTAATGGGAGCCCTGGCCCTTCCGTACTCTAATTTGTAGAAAAAAATCTTTGATTTAGAAAGGCAAATGGTATCTCCTGGCATCTCTAACAATGGTTCCTTTTTGATGTCCATAACATTGTTTGTGACTTGCTTTTCTAATTTCACTGATGTGTGGAAGTATTCTGACACTGAGGAAGGCTCTCTAAACTGTTTGTTATCAAGATAGCTTTAATCACATTTGCCATAATGCTAAGGAAGCTGAGTGAAGTCCTGTACTTTCTGTTTTGCATGACAAAAAACAGCTAACATTATTGGTCGGGTAAGTAAGTGTTTAAGGAAAAAAAGCAGTCTGCTATCCTTGCCTAGATAGCATATTTAAGCAAGGGCATGTTCTGCAATGCTCCACCCATTCCACTGATGGCCTCATTAGTTAGTTCACATTGATATTTCCAACACACACTTCTACCATCCTTCAGGGGCCTGAACAATTTATTTTAAATGGTTAGTAATTTTGGGGTATTGGACTTGAATCCCACTGGGCAAACTTGTCCTGGAGTAGCAAAGACTTCACTCTAAGGGTACATCTACACAGCAGTATTATTTCGGAATAACAGATGTTATTCTGAAATATCAAAGAGTGTGTCTACACAGCAAGCCTTTATTTCAAAATAATGGCAAGCTGGAGGACTTCTTACTCTGACTCCTGTAATCTTCACATCACAAGGAGTAAGGGAAGTCAAAGGAAGAGTGTTCTTCCTGCAGCTTCCTGCTGTGTAGACAGCAACAAAAGCCGAATTAAGCTATGCCGACTTCAGCTATGCAATTGACATAGCTGAAGTTGCGTAGCTTAATCCGACTTTTGCCCTGCTGGGTAGACGTGCCCTAAGAGAGCTACAGTGCACAGATTTAAGGCTTAGTTGCCTCATTTACATCTACTTGCAGATATTCTATGGCTTGTTAAACAACTTTGTGCACTATTAAGGCTGAAATAGATTATTCTAAACAAAAGCCCCAGCAAATCTATTCTCTACATACATATTTAAGAGCGTATCTGTCTGTGTGTGTGTGTTTGTCTGCACGTCTGTCTGTTCAAGAACTCCTCCTAAACAGTAAGAGCTAGGGCCACCAAATTTGGTATTTGTTTTTCTCCTAACTTTAAGGCAGGTCAGGATTTGGTTGTGCCAGGAGAACTGGAAGCTCTGGGAAAAGGATTGGAAAGGGTACAGAGAAGAGCGACAAGAATGATTAAAGGTTTAGAGAACATGACCTATGAAGCCAGGCTTCATGAACTGGGCTTGTTTAGTTTGGAAAAAAGAAGATTAAGGGGGGACATGATAGCGGTTTTCAAATATCTAAAAGGGTGTCACAAGGAGGAAGGAGAAAATTTGTTCCTCTTGGTTTCTGAGGACAGGACAAGGAGTAATGGGCTTAAAGTGCAGCAGGGGAGGTTTAGATTGGACATTAGGAAAAAATTCCTAACTGTCAGGGTGGTCAAATATTGGAATAAATTGCCAAGGGAGGTGGTGGAATCTCCCTCTCTGGAGATATTTAAGAACAGGTTAGATAGACATCTGTCAGGTATGGTGTAGACGGAGCTTGGTCCTGCCTTGAGGGCGGGGGGCTGGACTCGATGACCTCTCGAGGTCCCTTCCAGTCCTATAATTCTATGATTCTATAACATGCAGAGGGAGGGGCTGCTGTTCTGAGGGATGCGATATGAGAATGGCCACTAGGGGCAGCCACCCTGCTGGGGAGAGGTAACCTGCAGAGTGTCCTCTGGGGGCATTTGTACCACCAAGAGAGTAGCCAACAGGGCTGGGGCTCTGCCATCTCGCCTGCCACCAGACCAGGTAAGGTGCTCCCCCACCCCGCTTGGGAGACAGCCCACACCAGTCCCCCCATCCTGAGAGAGGCCAAAGGGGAGAGAGAGAGTCCCCCCTCCATCCCAACCTGGGCTAGGAGGGAGGGGGAACGCCCCCCCATCAGACCCAGAAGGGGCCGTGGAGGGGAGGGCTGGCTTGTGCCCGCTGACCCCTGGGCGCAAGCCAGCAGGCTGGGTGCACAGTCCCTGCTGTCCTAGGCTGCCCCCAGGGAAAAGCCAGTACCCACCCCTACCTCTTGCCCCGAGCCCCTCCTCACCCCTTGCCCTGACTCCTGTACCCCCCACACGACCAGCCCCTGCCCTGAAGGACTCGGGCAATGTCAGGTAAATCTTCTGGCGTATCGCTATTCGGTAAAGGGCATTTAATAAAACCAGTAGTGAGTCTTTAAAAAAAAAAAAACCTGCTCACAGAGAACATCTGGCAGAAAGAGGCAATTCATATTTTGCCAACCATTTACATTCTGCAGGCTCCTCCTTTGCTGCTAACATTTTAAGAGCTCTCTCAAAACTCTGTTTCTCTATTATTACACTCTTAATTCCTAATGAATGGTTCTAATGATTCTGCTCCATGCTTTAACTCCAAGGGGCTACAGGAAGCATTACATAGGGCATTTTTCTGTCAGAGGTACAGGGGGACACTGAAATCTAAAATTAACCTTACATTTTAATTCAGAATTTTTATAACCTGTGTAGTCAGAGGCAGACATCAGCAGCTAGAAGAATCACAAAGAACTTTACACACTTTGGTCCTGCTCTTGCAAATGGAGGCCCTTGACTTCAAATGGACTCTGCATGCAACTCAGATCTGCCTGTGCAAACCTGTATGTATGTACGTGGGCCTTAAGAATCAGCTGACCACAGGCACCAACTTCCTGTCTACCTACATGTGCTCAACCCTCTTCAACTGACATCACCCCTTCCCCAAGCCCTGCCCTCGCCCCACCTCTTTCCACCCTCAGTCTGCCCCAGCCCTGCCTCTTAGCACCCCCTCTTCTGAGCACTCCCTATCTCTGCTCCTTCCCCTCCCTCTCAGTGCCTCCTGCATGCCATGGAACAGCTGATCTGCAGTGGGCGGGAGGTGCTGGGAGGGAGGGGAAGAAGCTGGTCAGCAGGGCTCCCCACAGGGGGAGGTGGTGGGGGGAGATGAGAGAGAGAGGGGTGTTTGGCTGCTGGTGGGTGTTAAGCACCCACTAATTTTTTTCCATGGGTGCTCCATGGAGTTGGCACCTATGGATACTACAAATAGATCTTCTTCTTCCTCTGAGCAAGAGCTTTCTATGCATTGGAACTGTGGTTAGATGTTTGGCTGTGTGTGTGTTTTCTCTGTGTGCTGTCCCAGCTCTGCGCAGATAGTTGGAGCCAAGCCATAAAGTAGAGAAATCCCAGGCTGAGATATAGAGTGTAACCTTCATTCTATAAAAGGAGGTATGGAGTGGTTTGGAGAGAGATCAGTGGGCATGTCGTGAGTTGTGATAGATAAGGGCATCAAGCCAGAGTTTACAAGGCTGTTACAAAAAGGGGCAAAATGAAGTAAGAAGTACATTGAATGCTGGTCTGGAAAGAACTGAATCATGGGAGGGTGAACACATCCCCAGGATTCACTGCGATCTATTTCCAGAACTCCTTGTAGCAAAATTGAACTGTGGAAAAGCTACCCAAAATGCAATGCTCTCTTTCTCTCTTTCGATGCAAGAGGAACAACTGTGGATGCGCTTGGCAACAGAAGGTGCATTGTATGGACGTGCTTCACGAAGGCTACTTATGATTGTCAACATAACTTAGATCAATTCAACTCTGTAGTATGCACACGGCCAAAGACTGAAGGAGACTAAATACAACAAATGCTAAATAAGTTAACAATTGCAAATGAAGTGTTAAGACTCTGTCTTTAGTCAGGGGCAGTTGAGAAGGAACCGAGAAGGGTTAAACCATGTGTGCTGGTTAGCCTTGTGGTGGGGCCTGATAGACACTACTACCAAAGTTCTCTGATCAGAAGCACAGAGACGCATTCACATCTCCAGTGAAGCACCCACTGGGGAACTACTCAAAGAAGAATTAGGTTTTCTACTTAGGCAGCAGGTTTAATAGGCAGCAGGTTTAAAGCAAATAAAAGGAAGTTTTTCTTCACTCAGTGCACAGTCAACCTGTGGAACTCCTTGCCAGAGGATGAGGTGAAGGCGAGGACTTTAATAGGGTTCAAAAAAGAGCTAGATAGATTCATGGAGGTTAGGTCCATTAATGGCTATTAGCCAAGATGGGTAGGAATGGTGTCACTAGCCTCCGTTTGTCTGGAAATGGGTGACAGGAGAAGGATCACATGAGGATTACCTGTTGTGTTCCCATCTTCTGGGGCATCTGGTATTGGCCACTGTCTGGTATTGGCCACGGCAGCGTTAGTCTGACCCAGTATGGCCATTCTTATGTTCTACCTTTTTTTTTAAACCAAAACTTTCACTTAAAAATGAATATTTTGAAAGTAAATATAGCATTTTATAAACTGCATCCACTAGGTCCTTTCTCCAGAAACTAGAATAGTTGGTGATATAATTTTCTAATATAACATTAATTCAGAAGTTCAGTCACTGTTTACAAGACATCAAGCTCCAGAAGAGCTTATCTGCTTTGGTGAACTGCATGATATATCAGCTCCAACTTGTGGTCCTCTGACAATGTTTTTTTGTTCCTGCAAATAGTACCTAAATACCTAAACACACAAGTTTGCATTATTAAAACTCTATTATATGACAAGGAATTTCATGGCTAAAGGAAAAAGTATCCTAATCACAAGCAGGAGAAAGAAGCTGTTTGATCGGGGAATATGCTGAAATTTTTTTGACACAATTTATATTTTATATATATAAGCTTTTATATTATATTGTCCTCCTTAATATGATTAAAACCAGATAAGCCTTGGAATGTGAACTGGTGCCATACTCTTCTTTAGCTTATTTTATTACTGTTGCCTTTAAAGAATATTGCAAAGCACACGATTAACTTATTAATTTCATAATACAAAAGAAATTTAGTTAAAATAGTGGTGCTGCAACTTTAAATTACAGAACTAGCTGGGTATTTAATGAGAGATTTAGCACAGTGGGGTTTCTGTTAAATTAAGTTGTGCCTTCACATCACAGTGGGAAAACAGGTGTATATTGGTTTAGAATTATGGAAATGTTGACTAATTCCAAGGCTTGTAATCAAACAGCAAGGCACCCTGCAATATTTTCTTCCAAGAATCTGCATTAATCATTTATGTCTGGTCCCATTTTCTTCATGTCCACTAAAAAGCTGAAACTCAAAGGAAAAGATACAACATCAGTGTTTTCATCTCTCTGCTAAGGATGAGGTTTATCAGTTAAAACTATAATACAAACAGCAGAGTACAGCACGTTGCCAAGATAAGTTGTAATGGATAGAGGAACATAGAGCAAATGATTGTAAAATAAAGCCCAAGCATTAAGAAGCTTTTCTGGTTTTCATATAGGGTCTAATACAAACCTCACTGAAACTGATCCAAGTCTTTCCACTGTGGCTTTTGGATCAGGCCCTCATTTAGAGGACGAGACACAGGAAGCACACATGCAATTCAAACAATCCAACAACCTCGTGATTCTTTTGGTGGCAGGAGATGTCTTTTACTAGCGAACCACCCAAACAAAATGTAGTGTTACAGTGAAGTGGGATGTGGCTAGATGCCAAGCACATATTGGTCCCAATTCCTCCCTGGTGCAAATCCAGTTTGGTGCCCAACAGCAATGAGAGATGGCTCCTCTTTGTGCATGTTCGACAATTAAATCTGTGTGCAGGTTCCTTCACACTGAGTAGCAAGTGCTAATGTAGCGTAATCCAAAGACTAGATTCTTTTCACCGTTTTCAGTGGGAGCTGGGCTGCATTGCTAATTAATGAGAAGTAGACTCCAATGTTCTTCATATGCAAACTGCAGCTCCAAATAGTGTGAACTTTGTGGTTTACAGGAGGGTTGTTAAAATGCATTTATTCAGGTAAATGTGTAATTTCAGCAGTTACATGCAAGGGGCAGTTCTCTCCCTGGGAGCCAGTGTGTGTGGGAAGCTGGCTTCCCATGTGCACGGGTTCCCTCCTGCTCTCCCTTTCCCCCCCACACTGCTGCCTCTGCCCAAGCTCATTGGTTAACCATGTATGTATACCGTTACACATTCATATCTCTAGTTTACAGTGACATTTTTTGCAAAAAACATTGCTTCCAGTGTAAAGATGTGCTACTGTAACCCATACTACTGCCAATGACCAGAGTCTGTTGGTGTTACACTACAATCTCTATAGAAATATAGTAGACTCATGTGAGTGTCCAACACTGGTGATGGATTTGTGCTCAGATTATTCCATTATTTTACTATTCTTTAAGAAGCAAGTGCAACTTGCACCGTGAAAGTAAAAGCCAATGCTGACCCAGCACCTGGGCTATGTCTAGACTGCAAGCCTCTTTCGAAAGAGGCTCTTTCAAAAGATACTTTCGAAAGAGCCTCTTTCGAAAGAGAGCGTCTAGACTGCACGTTGAACTTTCGAAAAAGCGGCTTGCTTTTTCGAAAGAAAGCATCCAGTGAGTCTGGATGCTCTCTTTCGAAGAAGCCCTATTTACATTGAAGAACGCCTTCTTTCGAAAGAGGAACTTTCGAAAGAAGGCGTTCTTCCTCGTGAAATGAGGTTTACCGCCATCGAAAGAAAAGCCGCGTTCTTTCGATTTAATTTCGAAAGAACGCAGCTTGAGTCTGGACGCAGGGGAAGTTTTTTCAGAAAAAGGCTACTTTTCCCGAAAAAACCCCTGAGTCTGGACACAGCCCTGGAGTCATGATTACGTGATTACCTCTCCTTTCATTTTTCTGACAACAGTTACGTTTCTAACCCTAACAATTGCAGAGAAAAAGTGGAAAGCATGACCCACAAAAGTTGAAAAACTAGAAGGGAAACAAGAACAAAAATTTCAAAAATCGACCGTTTTTAAAATGCTGTGGTTTTTGAGTCAGTCTAGTGATCTTTGAATGCTTGGTAAAACTGGAAAAATCAGTGCTCATGCTAGCCCTGCATCAACTGGTTATAAAGAAGTGGGAGCTGCAAACTGCAGCATTTAGCTACTGGCCCAAGTAAGGAGCCATGCAGAACTGAACCACACATGAGTAGCTCATAGAAGGATTATGCCTCTCTGAGCAGCCTGCTAGGCAGGTTGAATTCATTGTTTTTAAGATGCAGCAGCCTGCTTCAACAGCCCCCCAGAGGCTGGCCCAAACTACATCCTGGTGTGCAGGGAGTATGGAGAGAGGCGCATGGCCTCTTCTTCTTCCTGGCCCAGTTCGGGCACATTCTGGGGCTTCCTCAAAAACTGGGAGTGCAACTGGGAGAGGCCCTTCTGTGGGGTCCACAATAGGTATGTTAAATTTTGATTAATTAACTAATCTAATAGTCAATGGGATTTCCATCGACTATTCCATTAGTCTATAAGGGCGCCTCCACTTTTGAACTGTAGCAAGAGCCCTGTTGACTAGTTGACTGCTGCTGGGCTCTTGCTACATTACAAAAGCGGAACCTGAAGAGAGCATGGTGCTAGCACTGAACTAGCCCCGCACTCCCTGTGGGGCTTCTGCCTTTGGACTTGCAAGAGCCCAGTGGCACCTGAGCCTTTGAAATGTACAAGAGCTCTGGTGGGGGTCTTGTACATTTCAAAAGCAGAATTGCAGCAGAAGCGGCAGAATGAAGACTGCTTCAGTCCCCACTTGCGCTGTTTCCCAAGGTGCCTCTACCTCCCCTACCCTCTGCGGAGATGGTGCTGGGGGGAAACCCGTTTTTAAGCCAGCTCCCCCCTTAGCTGCCTCTCTCTGATAGAAGGAGGAGGGGGAAGCAACTAGTCACATCATTAGTTGACTAGTCGCTTACATCCTTAGTCCACAAAGAGAACGGAGGCTCGATGGGCCAGTCTTTGGAGTCTGAGACACATTATTGCAAGTGACAAAGCTTTCCATTTATTTCTCTGCATCCGGGCTAGAACTTAAAAGACTTTCTAGCTCCTCGTCTCTCAGCTGCTTCCACTTACAACTAAAGGAGGCACTCCGTTCTGCGATTGTGGGACTTTTGGGCAACTATTTGACGTTGTTCTCCATAGGGACAAGCTGCAGTAATATCTTTTACTGGACCTGCTGCTGATAGAGAGACAATCCTGTGAGCTTACACAGAGCTCTTCTTTGGGTCGGGTAAACAGAGTGTCATAGCTAAATATTTCCCATGGAGATCATTAGATTGGCTTACACATTGAGCTGTGAGACGCTGAGTAAGTTTCCAAGATCTGGAGAAGAACTCTGTAAGCTTAAAAGCTTGTCTGTCTCAGCAGCAGAAGTTGGTCTAGTTAAAGATATTACTTTATGTTGTTCTGTAGGCCATTTCCCCTATACAGTGTGTGGCTTTCCCACCCATAAACTGTACAAGGCAGGCCAGCCAGATCCTTATTTTTCAAACACCTGGAGTTGAATTCACATGCAGCACATGGGAGCAAAATAAGATTTTTTTTTTGGACATGTATCCGTTAGACCAAGTGGAACCGATACTTATCAACAAGAGCTCTATTTTTACTGTGCTTTTGGCCCCACTTCTATTTGGAATCTTATACTCCCACGCTAATTGGAGTTTTGTATTCTACATAGGACAAATACTCAGCTGTATCTAACACAATTATGCAAAATATTAAATCGATTGATTGTTTCATTCTAAAGACTTGTGGTTATCAGGTTATTACCTTGAAAAATGAGGATTATGACTGTAATTTAGAATGCAAAGATTACTTAGTACATATTTCCTACATAAGAACTGATCATTAATACAACTGTATCTACTATATATTTGAGATAGTTTGTCTGTCTGTCTGCCCAAGAACCCTTCCTAAATGGCAAGAGCTAGGACAACCACATTCAGCGTATAGCTTCCTCTTATCACAACGTAGGGCAAGGTAAGGGTTTGGTTGTGCCAGGAAAATAGGATGTACATGAAATGGGATTGCTTCTCATTAAACTATATAGAAAAAAGATGGAATCACCAGAAAGGTGAAAGGGGCTGGCTGGAGGTGCCCTGCCCCCCACATCTAGGATTACCTCAGCCCTGAGCATCCCACCCGCAATGGAGGGGGGCCAATCTGAAGCTTTCCCATTCAATTCGTACAGGGACATTGCTGGCTGATCCCCTTCTTCACAGACCAAGGGTAAGTGCACAGTTTGCTACATTCCTTACTCTGAGTGGGGTGCACAGAGAGCAGATGAACCTGGACCTGCCCCTGTCCGGGAACATCACCTCTCCCCCCAGCTTTGCCTGCTGGAGCTACAGCAGCCATGGGGAGGTGCTTCTCATCTGGTCCCAAGTTGCAGTGGTGAGAGAAGGCTGGGGTAGCCCTCTTTCCCCAGGGCAGCCTGCATATGGAACCCCTCATTCCCAGCCCCACTTCAGAGTAATGATGCAACGCATGTACATTTTCATTTTATTTCCCAAAAACAAAACTTAATTGAGTGAAGGACCCGAGCAATTCTCAGTAAATCTTCTAGTCTATTATAAGGTCAGTGGTTTGCTGAAAACCAAAACAAAATGGGAGAATATTTTGAATACAGTTACATCATATTATTTTCTAATATATGTTCAGTACTCAGCCATCAAAGTAATGGCTGCATATTATTTAGAAACCATTATGCCTATGCTGGCTGCAGTTCATTCTTTTTCACCCTTCTCCCTCAAAAACAACACAACACAAGCCAGACACCTGGGGCGGGGGGGGGGGGGGGGGGGGGAAGAATCCTGGGATGTGATATTTTGTTTTCCTATTTGATTTGGAAAAAAAAAAACCCCTTACCCCACCTTACACGTCAGCAGCTGCTACTACACAGCAGGAATCACTATTATTTCCATCCAGGGAACCTTCTATATAGGAGCATTTTTCTTCAAAGCTAATGTCATTGCTACTGGGCTGTCCAATTGGCGTAGCTACTGTATGTGAACCATCAGGTCAGCAAGCCTCCTTCAAAAAGACCTAAGTCATTTTTGGCACTAAGAGCCTATAACTAGCATCTTGAGCAAAGGGGCTATTTTCTAGTGATCAAGTGATTAGGTTGAAAAAGAAAATGTACTCACCCCAGGTAAAGTTTTAATATTGTGCAGTGCATTCTGTGCCTCGAGTGCAGCTTTTCGTGTATAAAATGTTACGAAACAACAACCTAAAGAGAGAAATGAAAAGAAATTACTGAGAATAGTTTGCGAGATTCCAGTAGGGGAAAAATAATTGAATGATGCATTATGAAGGCGGAAAATGTGCACTATAATGAGACTGCATGAATGCCATGAATCAAAGGAAACGTGTATTGTTTAAAATAATAATAATAAAAAGCCACCCCCACACATTATATCTATAGCACGCCTACATCCTTAGCAGGCTGTAACAACTTGGAAATTAAGTTAACCAAAATTCAGTTGACCCCCACAGCACAAACAAAGTTATATTTTGTATAGGTTCTCCATTAATGTATGATTTTAAGCAGCTTGCAAGCTCAGAGCAGTAGAAAGCAAAGCAGTTCAGCTAGAAAACTGTGCTTAAAGAGATGCATATATAGGAACAAAGCTTTTCTGGTAATCTACAATCATGCGTTCTAAGGAGGTTTGGGGGTGGGACACTGTGAACCTGTGATTAGAAGCGCCCCAGTTCAGAGAAGGAATTCAGCGTGCCTTTTGGGGGACACTGGAGACTGCTCTGGATGCTGACTTGCAGTCCGCTAGCAAATCTCAGAGGGGTAGCAGTGTTAAGTCTGTAACTTTTAAAACAATGAGTAGTCCCATGGCACTTTAGACACTAACCAAAATATATAGAATCATGAGCTTTTGTGGGTAAAACCTGCTTCATCAGATGAACTGGAGTGGAAATAACAGAAACCATGAGATACATATAACAGCAGAAGTATCTGTCAGTTGTAGAACCCATGTTAATGAGGCTGGATGTGTCCCATACATAGCTTTTGATGCAGAAACGCAGGTGTTAAAGGTGGGAGAAATTGGCTTTGTAATGCACCAACCAGTTAATGTCTTTGTTCAAGCCCAAATCTGCAGACTCTCTCTGTTATTGCATCTTTCCTTGGTCTGAGATAGAGGAATGAACTTGTAGACAAAAGTGGCCTAACACTACCATAGCTGCCTACCCTTTCCCAGAGCTGCAAGTCCTATGCGATGCCTCCAAAAGGCAACACACAAATCTCATCCTTGGTTTCAATTCCCAACTCTGCCACAAAATTTTCATGTGTAGCCACAAACGAGTTAAGTTCAGTGCTTCAGTTCCTCACCTTAATATATTTACATATCTCAGAATCATAGAATCATAGGACTGGAAGGGACCTCGAGAGGTCATCGAGTCCAGCCCCCCGCCCTCAAGGCAGGACCAAGCTCCGTCTACACCATCCCTGACAGATGTCTATCTAACCTGTTCTTAAATATCTCCAGAGAGGGAGATTCCACCACCTCCCTTGGCAATTTATTCCAATATTTGACCACTCTGACAGTTAGGAATTTTTTTCCTAATGTCCAGACTAAACCTCCCTTGCTGCACTTTAAGCCCATTACTCCTTGTCCTGTCCTCAGAAACCAAGAGGAACAAATTTTCTCCTTCCTCCTTGTGACACCCTTTTAGATATTTGAAAACGGCTATCATGTCCCCCCTTAATCTTCTTTTTTCCAAACTAAACAAGCCCAGTTCATGAAGCCTGGCTTCATAGGTCATGTTCTCTAGACCTTTAATCATTCTTGTCGCTCTTCTCTGTACCAGCAGATCTAAAATGTACCCCTCTGAGGTACATTTTACCCCTCTGTACCTCTCTGTACATGCAGATCTAAAATTCATTGAGATACTAGGATGAAAGGTGCAAACCATTATTCGTACAGACTAAGGTGCTATATATTTTCTCAGAGTTTCAGGAGACCATCAGCTAGCCCAGAGGACACAGGACCCCAGAGCCCAGAAAAATACCGAGAGTACAGAAGAAACTTCCTGGGTCACACAATATTATCTTCCTGCTTCCTGGGAAGGTGGTGATAACACAAGGAAGGTAGAAATAGGAATGCATTTGGGTGGTGAATAAGGACTGGAATGTTAACTATGGCATACTTCCTGGCACTTACCAACATGATGTGATACCTGGTATTCCAGTTTCCATTTAATCACTCAGCATAGACATAAGTGATAAGCAGGTAATAAGAGACAGAAGAGAACACAGCTAGCACAGAATCTTAATTAGCCACGATGGCTACCATCCCAGTCTAGAATGAAGAATCTTCAGAATTCTCCCTCCTGCCACCTTTCCCTTGGTTCAAGCTACAGATTGTTTTTTGAGTGCTTTCTGGGGCTTTGCAGTTGGGCCAGGTACAAATGTTACTTTTATAACAAGCAAAAGTAATCGTGTTTCCAGCCACAATACATGGGGGACCTTATCCCCTAACACAAAACACTCACAGGCAATACAATACACTCACATAAGCAAGTAATGCAGACTTACCACAGTCAGGAAAAACACCACTCACAAATGAATGTCAGCAGATCCCCTTAAAATTTTATAGTTTACAAAAGAGCCCATTTGGTAATGATTTGAGTCATTTGTGGGTCATTCAGGAAGGATCATTCAATCAGGCAGCAGTTGATTGTTAGCAGCTTGTGCTTTCTGTAGGAGTTCAGAGTTTAAAAATCTTCCACTGAGGGCAAGCCTTCTGATTTCAGATTATTTTGCCCCAGAATTAAATGTGAGTGAGAATAGCCAGTGTGTGTGCCATTATTCAGTAATACAACACAGAAACGCAGCAATTATTTTTTCCTGTATTACCAGCCAATTTTATACCCCACTGTCAATCATATATATATATATATATATATATATATATATACACGCTTTTGACCTGAGGGTTGTGACCAGATGCCATGGAATGAGAGTGGGGCCAAGCCTAAATCCTGCCTATATCCCAGCTGAATGAGAAGTGCATCCTGGGATTATCCATGTGACAGAGTGCTAGGAACCCAGAGTTCACCAAGCACTCTGGTCACTATGACTACATCTACACTGAAAAAAAAATCCCAAACCCATGGCCTTGAATTTCAAGAGGCCCAGTCAACTGACTTGGCATTGTATTACAAGACCAAAAATAACAGACAGGTTTAGACTGTGGCTGGAGTTTGGGATTAGGGATGTAAGCGACTAGTCGATTACCTGATAAACATATCCTTGTCAGGTAGTCGAGTAGTCACTCGACTAGTTGCTTCCCATCCCCTTGCTGCCTTTGTCAGAGTGAGGCAGAAGGCTGGATGAGCTGGGAGCAAGGGATCAGGAGCCGGTGCTGAGGGGAAGCAGCTTAAAAGTCAGTTTTCCCCAGTACCATATCCAGGGAGCAGGGGAGGCAGAGGTATAGCAGGGAACTGGGCTCAAGCCGGGAATCAGCTGATTCCCATCTTGCTTCCTGTCCCCTTCGTTGCACCTCTGCTTTTTAAATGTATTAAGAGTCCAGCAGCTCTTAATACATATAAAAAGCAAACGCACAGCAGCAGGGACCAGGAGTGAGCCAGGAATCAGTTGATTCCTGGCTCACACCTGGTCCTCCCACCATGCCTCTGTCTTTTAAGTATTGAGAACCTGATGGCTCTTAATACATTTAAAAGGCAGAGCTGCAATGGGATTAGCTCCTGGCCAGGAGCTAACTCCGCTGTGGCTCTACAGTTTTCTCCCCTTATCGACTAATTGAGTAGTTGATAGTAGCATGAGTCCAAATCATTTGACCTGGGCTCTGAGACTTGTGAGGGATGGATGCTCAAAGATCTAGTTAGGCAGGATGCTGATGAGCCAATGAAAGCAATCATCCTGTCAGTAGGGAACACTAAGGACAGGAAGATAGCTCAACTGAATGCAGGATCTCTGGACAGTGAGATCTTTCCCTCTCTCTGGAGAAAAACAACATGGTAAAAGTTGATACACTCCCATACACCTCAGTCCTAGAGAATCTTCAAGAAGAATTCACTGACAGATGGCCCAACTTTAACTGCTGTAGTTGCACAGGGCAAGCCAGGATTTGAACATGGTTTCAGTGTAAAATCCCTGCATATCAATGGTACATGATTTTTTTTTTACCTCAATACCTGGCTGAGAAGTCAGTCTGTGAGTTACCTGCGGATATCTGGGGAGGGATTATTCCTCTATAAAAGGAAGGGGGTACTTTGTATGCCTCAAATCTGACAACTACTGAAGGATTATGCTACAGGATCCTAGGGATATATTAGCCCTTCCTTCATTACCCCAGAGGAAATCCATGCGGTCACTGGAAGTTAGAGAGAAGTCACTATTTAACTAATGAAAACAAATGAGGCGTGCACTCTTAGCCCTAACATTGCAACTCTATGATGAATCTGACAGTAAATTGCACCTCAAGCTGAAACCCTCCGCATCTCAACTAACTAGCAGTCTGAATGAAAATCCTTCAGAGCAGGATAACTGAGAAGGTAAGTCCATTCTGGGGCTTGATAATCTTGAAAGTATCTGATGCAAAAGGTTCTGTGACTACCTACTACAAACCAAAACTGAACCTAGTTTAACACTGAGAGAAACCCAGGTGGAACAGAATTTTTTGAGGAGTAACGTTAACCAAGGGGTTTGGTTCGAACTAACGCGTCCCGGCGTGCACTTTCACTTTTGAAACAGCTGTTCATCGGAGTAACACACCGGCGAGATCATGCTAATGAAGCACGGGATATTTAAATCCCTGCTTCATTGACTATTTCGAATGCCTACATTTGTATCCCTAGTTCGAACTAGGGTACAAGTGTAGACATACCCAAACAGAGAGGAAGCATATGTATTTTTCCAACTTCTGAGGGTGAAATGCTCAGATACTTGCTCCAGTGTGCGCAAAATCAACACCTCAGCCTCACAAAAACAGGGTCTCTTTAAAAGCAAATTTAGTGCTAGAAAAAGACCCCAAGAACTCCTGAGTGATACAGTGGTTCATTCTCTATGACACACAATCTTTAGTCTGCACTGAGATTGCCAGAGGCACCAACTGCTGCCAATGGTGGAGTCTTTCTATTTATGAGTATGGATCTGCTCTGTGAGATTGGCGGGAAACAATTTTCTGCCAATCTAGGGCCTTGTCTTAACTTACCCAGAGGCCAATGGACTCCCCGGGAGGGTGGTGGTGTTTGATTTAATGGGTCTAGCAAGGACCTGTTAAATCGACTGCTGATCGATTTAGTACTTCACTGGGTTGCGAGGAGTAAGAGAAGTTGATGGGAGAATTTCTTTTACTGAACAAAGGTATATCAATTCCAGCTATGCTATTCAAGTAGCTGAAGTTTTTTACCTTAGTTTGTCTTCATCCCTAGTATAGACCTGGCTTAAGAAACAGGGTACCAGCAGAATATACTGATGCATGTTGTAATGGCTGGATCTTCTAAATTTTTAAATGACAGTTTAAAAGATTCAGAATATGAAAATGTAGAAATAAATAAGAGATCCCTGAAGTCATGGGGCAAATTAGGGAAAAGCTTGGAAAAGTTTTCCTATTTTTCTGTTGATTTTTTAAACTGTGAAACAAATGCCATTTTCCTCATGCACATTGTCATAGTAGCCAATTTAGAGCCCCAGACTGGGATTTTCAAAAGCTAAGTGGCTTATCGCACTACCTTTGCACCTATGCCCGTTGAGATACCTTTCAGAATCCCACCTATGCTCCACTTTGTGAAGAAGAAGGTGCATACAAAGAGATGGGAGCATCATTGGACTGCAAATATCTCAGCAGACGTCCATGGAAGGTAGAGGTAATTTTTCAATCACTTCATTAGTTTGTCACTTTCTCCCCAATGAAACCAAGGCAAATTATTCAGTATTGACTGTTTAGAGGCCTCATTTCACACAGCTTACCAGCACAACCTCCTTCACAAAGGAAGTCTGGAGTTGTGACTGACATCTTCCATGCCTTCCTTTCATGGCACTAGGACAGGGGTGGGCAATAAGCAGCTCCTATTGGCTGGGAATGTCAATCTGCAGCCAACGGGAGCTAGGAATAGCCATACCTATGGATGTGCCGGTAAATATAGTGCCAGCAGCCCACCAAGGGCTAACCCTGGGATTCTGTGTCTGACTCTCGGGCCACTTATTGCCCACCCCTTCCTTAGAAACTATGTAAGAGACACACCCAGTGCAACACCACAGCTGGCCTTGAGACATATCTTTGCTATGACAGCTGACAGACAAGAGTGTTAATGGCCCTTTACCATGCACATTAAGTGCGGCCTGGGAGCTGAAAATTACACCCTTACAGAGTGGAATTATCAGTGGGAAAGAGTCTAATACACTAAGGTTATGCCTTCACTACAAACACCATGGTGGCACAGCTAGAGCTATGCTGCTTAAGTATAGATGCTTCCTGTATGAGCATCTGATTACTGCCTCACAAAGAAGTAAGCGGAGTCAATGGAAGAGTTATTTTGTCAACCTAGCTGCACTTACGCTGGCAGTGAGGGGTCAACCTAACTATTGAGCTTAAGGGACAAAATTTTGCATGGACTTAAGTGAAACAGCTAGGTCAATCTCATTTTTAAGGGTAGACCAGACCTAAGTAAATTCAAGAGTCCATCACTCCTCTTGCCTCCTTCTCCACTTGATCATAAACCTTGGACCACTGCTCGGCAAACTACTCTTAGACCTTTCTGACTTGATCAGAGTAACCAAAAACAATGCACCCATTAGCTCCCCTTACTGTGACTAGTGGGCAGTATTGCAAATAATAACATGTGGTGGAAGTTTCCAGCCTGACAACTAGACCTCCCTTGATACAGAGGTCATCCTCTGGTTACAGAATCCAGTCATTGACCTCTGAAATCTATGTACTAGAGGGAATCACAGGAATTATATGCTCAAGAGCGGCTGGAAAGACCCATATCCAGTCTGTGGTTAATGGGGAACTATACGTGTGCAAAAGACAATTACCCTTAGTTTTTCTCCTGGAATCGCAAAATCTGATTTCCTATAAGGGCTCAGTTGATAATGATTTGATCCAGAGAACGCCATAGTGCTGATTTTCCATGCCCAAACAACTTTTTGGGTTAAAAAGAAAAAAAAATAGAAAAACAACAACATATTCCTTGGACTGATTGTTGAGCTTTTATAGTTTTGAACTGTCAAAAATTGTCAGTTTGGAGCTCCACTGCGTTGTGCATATTATCACCTGCTGCCGGCATCTGAACCCTAACTGTAAGATACAGGAATACAAGAGCTTATCAGTGTGTCTTCAAAGCCTGCAACAACTTAAAAGTATGAAATCTGCTTTACCTTCTAGACTAATAAAATAAACACTTCAAAACAGCTATAATGATTATCTGATGATTGAACTCTGTATTCTTTTAGCAAGTAATGGAATCCTAGCAGACAAATTCAATTCAAGATACATTCGCATTCAGGACATCAACAAAGTCATCATGTTGTGAATTGAAAATTCCTTTAAAGGCTGCTTTTGAATTCTAAGGGGCTGACAGATCAAGGGACTGAAGGCCCTGGAAGGCTAAATGAGTGAAGTCCTGCTATGTTTCTTTCTTTCTGTGAATGAAGCTCACTTTTGTAAGCGAATTAGCAAGCAGAACAGGTGCCAGCTTCATGCAAGCTTGGAATCTCAATTGGGACACTGGCTTCTTGTCAATCCGGCACAGTTCAAGCTAGTTTAAGTCAAAGGAAGGTTTTCTCTAGTTCTGCTCTTGATTTCTGACTTCACCTCCCACCATACATTTTAATATTACATTATGATTTAAAGGGGCTGCATTTATCGGGGTCTCATGAACTCCAGCTGTTCCTCTGAAGAGTGTAATACGTGCTTCGTGAACCTCGAAGAGCTGTCTGAACAGCATGACTTTCAGCCAAACACGCCATGACCTGTACTATCATTCTCCAAAAGGCAATTAAGGTATCAAAAAGTCTTTTCCATTAAAGCTGCAGAGAAGACCTATTGCTACACTAATTTAGGCAGGTGCTTGGAGAACAGCCACTTTCAACTGCATTAGATTGTGGAGGGGGGCATTATAAGGCACTCTGGACTGCATTTATACTATACTATACTATGGATTATTGTGCACTTAACTAAATTCTAGAGCCCTTTGTGAGTACAAAATTTTGTATCTGCATCTGTATCTGCAAAAATGAGCCACGTATGTCCGCATCCACATCTGTGGATGCGGATACTCACAGATATAAAGTGGATATTTGCAAGTTTTCAGGATTCTAGATAAGATATTTGTATCTGTATCCGCATGTGTATCTGCAAAAATGAGCTGGATATCTGCAGATTTGCAGGGTTCTAATGATGCCATTCCTTCATTCTGACAGGTGCAAACTTCAAACGAGACTTTGGAATGATTTGCTTTGGTTACTTAATACCGCATCAGACAAAACATAGAGCCATATAAGCAAAGGCTGAAAGGGAAAGAGTGGAGATAGAAGCAAAGAGCCGCATTGGAAAATAAAATATATTGGGAAGGGGAAATCAAACAGTGCCTTTGCCCTCATTTAAAAAAAAGAAAAGAAAAAGGAGAAGTGGTGGAGACATTATTGCATTATCCCTTAGTACTTTGCTATTGCTCTGTAATACACTGAGTAACTTTTGTGTAAGATGGAGACCTTTCATTTGGGGGACAATCAAACAGATGGAATTGCCACATCCTGCAGAAATCAACCCTTTAACGATACCATATTCCAATTAGCTCAGTTTTATAGAGTTCGATATAATTGGCACCCTGATGGAAACCGTATTACGAATCCGGCCACCAGCCAGGAAGCAGAAAAGCCACTCACTTCCAATTGTAATGGCAGCAGATTTTACAGCGGTGCCATTTATAATGTCAACGTGCTATTTGGAGATGGGGAGGGCTACTATTCCAGTCAGGGTGCACCACATTCAATACTTATGCTTTCTCTGTTCCTTTTCTTCTTCAGGTTATAACATCCAGGGTAGTAATACCAGACATACTATGCCTTGCTCACCCCGTAGCACATTACAGTACCAGTGCCTCAGCCCCATAACAGCTTTATAAATGGCCAGTGAAAAACAATCCCATGAAGCTCAATTTTTTCTCTCTATTATGACTGCCTGTCTGTTAATTGGCCACAAGACCTAGCTTCCTCTCATCTTTCAGCTACATTGGGGAGTTCTGTTGGAGGAGTCATACTCTGTCATTCCCATACCCTTGTGAATACAAATGCTCTCTCTAAATGTCCTCTGCCTGGAAAATTGAGGTCTTTTTTTGACCTAGATTAAATCTGCTGCATTTTCAAGCCTTTTGGGAAAGCAACTAAGAACTAATGTGCACTGGTTCGTGGGCCACAACACTTCCCCATCCATTATTATGTAAATTCTGACTAAAGTGCGACACAGATAGAAAAGATATCAAGGACAAAATTGCTAGAATCTGTGTTTTTCTTGCTCTCTGAAATAAGCGTCTTACATTAAACAATTTTAAATGTCTAATGGCTGTAAAAGTATCTGAGGAATTTTAATGTACATTTTTCATATAGGACAATCATAGCTTTTAGCAGATTCTAGAACTTGCTTGTGGGTTGCATATCGAATAGAAAGTTTATGGCTAGCCTGCTCCGAGAATGAGGCACTGGAGCTTGCTGTGTAAAGAAAGGGAACAAGTTTTATTTGATTCCATTTCTGCATCTTGAAAATATCATTTGACATCCACAGTGGATGGTAATAGGTAAACAAAAGGTTCAGAATTAGATTTTGGATATTGCCAGGCAGAGTGATAAATGCAGCTGGATGGGGACAGTTATCTATTAAAAGAGAAAAAATCAGATTGATAATAGCAGTTTCACGCAATTAATAACTATTCCGAGACTGAAGGCAGCCTCCATGCCACCATGGGATGTGATCTTAGCAGCCCTGTTTGCAGAGATGATGTTTCTCTTCCCCACCCCCTCACTCCCATCCACAAAGTGCTGCAGCAGTGTTGATAATTCAATAGGCAACTCTCTATCCTCGAGCCACTGCTGATCCAGTGCCCTTGCCTACTGTTAGGAGATAATGCTGCTGGAAGCAGTCCATGCATAGGCAATACCACTCCTCCAATTCTGGTGCACCCAAGCTACTATGGTCTCAAATTCCTCCTAGTGACAGGCTTCTTTTGCACCACCCACAAACGGCGAGTCAATAATATTAATTGTTAAAAATCCAAATGGTTGCCTCCAGTGAACATTGTCGAGTTTGTGTCTGTCCTGTTTAGAATTCTAGTTCTTTGAGGCAAAGAATATTGGCAATTAGGGTCTTAGCCATAAAAATATGGTCAGTGCTTAAAGCAGAGAACAACAGTGATCTAATAGTTAAGCCACTAGGCAGAAAAATGAAAAGATCTAGATTTGATTTCCAGATCTCCTATGGCCATCCTATGTGATCTTGTGTGAAATTATGTGTGAAATGGGGACAATCATATCCCGCCCGCCCCCCCCCCCCCCTTTATCTGTCTTGCCTATTTTGATTGTAAACTGTTGGGCTGTGTCTACACTGGGCCACTTATTCCGGGAAAGCAGCCGCTTTTCCGGAATAAGCTGCGAGCTGTCTACACTGGCCGCTTGCTTTTCTGGAAAAGCAATAACAATCTACTGTAAAATTGTCAGTGTTTTTCCGGAAAAACTATGCTGCACCCGTTCGGGCAAAAGTCCTTTTCCGGAAAAACTGTCCTGGAAAAGTGCCAGTGTAGACAGCACAGTAGTCTTTTCCACAAAAAAGCCTTGATCGCGAAAATGACGATCGGGGCTTTTTTCTGGAAAAGCGTCCGTGGCCAATGTAGACGTGCTTTTTCCGGAAATACTTATAATGGAAAACTGTTCCGTTTTAAGCATTTCCGGAAAAGGGTGCCAGTGTAGACGTAGCCTTGGAGACTGGGACTTTGATTATGTGTACGTAGCCCAATGACCCCCTGCCCTCACTTCTGGCATCTATATGCTAGTATAATACAAACATGCTGCTGACACTGGGGGAGAAGCGTTCCTCCCCGAGCCAGGCAGGTTGGTGCGCGGAGTCCTGAGCCTCGGGCTGGACGGGGCTCATTAAGCAGCTGTGGGGCTGTGCTGCCACGCAGCTTAGAGGAACACTGGATATAACCCCATACTTGGGATATGTCAGGGACTATAGCTCTTGAACATGGGTCCATAGGGCTCTTAGAAGCCAGTAAGTGGGTGGCAGGCTGGAACTAACAGCTGCTAGGACAGAAGCTGAAACCTGATAAACGATTCCACTCCTGGAACTTGATTGACAGCATACTGGGGGTCCTAATTGGCAGACAGCTCTTATGTAAACCTAGCAGAGGTACAGAAAGTCATACAGGCATCTAGTACCCAGCCTGCTATGGTCCCCTGGCTTGACTTCCTGATGTCCAGACCCTTCCTACATCCTCAGGCTCAATTTTCTATTTGCCCTCAGTCCTGTCTTGGACTCTGACTTCCTGTCATCCGATCTGGATTGACTCCCGCTTTGACCACTTTGTCAGACTACCCATGTTGTGGTTGTGACATTATGTCCCCGCTGACCGCTAGATGTGGAGAGTGGATGACAGGGGCTGGATCACTTATTAATTGCTCTGTTTGGTTCATTCCCTCTGGAGTATCTGGCAGTGGCCAGAATACTGACCTAGATGGACCATCAGTCTGACTCAGTATGGCCACTCTAAGGTTCTCTTGTCACATCATCACTCCCAGGCTACCCACTGTATTCCAACCATACTCCCATTCCCCTTTCTCCTTAGTAGGTGGTTACCTGCCAATCTTCCCACATAAGGGGACTGGGGATTCTGCCTCTGAAAATGAGTTAAAATCTTCTCAGCTACTCCACAGCGAACCTGCCCCCTGCTAAATAAATCTCTGCAAATTACAGGGTGCAGGAGATGGTGTGAGGTCTGAAAGGGAGTTTGGGTGAAGGAGGCAGAGTTGTTGACTCAAGTCCCATGACTTGAACTCGATTCCAACTTAAGTCGCTTAGGTGACTCGACTTGAGACTTGACTTGGGTTCATTGTTTGTGACTTGAGACTTGACTTGAGACTTGTTAATTTTGTTAAATCGACTTGGTAAAAAAATTGTCCGAAAATGCCGATATTGATGGCTTGTACAAAAGTGACTTGACATTTTTTAAATTAAGACTTGAGACTCGACTTGGAACTTTATTCGAAAGTGACTTTTGGGACTTGAGACTCGACTTGAGACTTGAACTGTAGTGACTTGAGACTTGACTTGGACTTGACAGTGATGAATTGAAGACAACACTGGAAGGAGGGGATTGTGACCTGGGTCAGGGAATTGGGATGTAGGATCAGGGATGGAGTGGGGAGTGAAGGAGAGGATTCTGGCCTGGAGGAGGAGTGTGGGAGGGGGTACAGGGTCTGGGAGAGAGTTGTGACCTGAAGCAATTAGGATGCTGAGGGTTTGGAAGGTGACCTGGGGGAGAGAGTTGGGGAGCAGGAGGGGCTGGGGTTCCAGAGGCAGGCTTCGGCTGGGAGGTGCTTACCTAAGCATCTCCTGGCCAGCAGCCCTGCAGCACCCCAAGGCAGGCTGGGCTCCTGACCTGCTGCAGCCCCAGAGCATAGAAAATGCAGCCTGCACCCTCCACGTGACTCTGGGAGGGGGGGGGGAGTCTTGTGCTGCCCCCATCTCCCAGGCCAATCTCTCAGCTCCTATTGGCCAGTTGTTTCCAACCAATGGGAGCTGAGGATTGGGGGGGGGGGGGGAATTTGCATCACTTTTGCATATCACACATGCTGTAAAACAATCCTTGGATTCTTTCCCCCAAAACTTCCATTTCAGGGCTCAACCTTCTAAACCTTGACTATCTAGAAAATAAGTAGCAGTTTGAAAATACACTGTCAGTATGAAAAACCTGTGCATGCAACCTGGAATCTAATTTCTCTGGGAAAATAAGAACCAGGACATTTAGCATGCTAATCAAAGATGCCTCACTAAACAAATATGACTTCTTTAGAGGTATCTTGCTAACTCATTTAACTTTAATTGACAACATCAGGGATTTAACTGCTACATTTGGTAGGTTTTGTCATTGTATTGTATTGCCAGAGTGGTTCTCTCAAGAATTCTCTCCATAATTAGTTAACTTTACAGAAAGGGGGAAAATAGAATATGAAATTGCCTTTCCTTATTGAATAAAAACAGATCCATTATAACGTTAAGCTGTTCTATTTTGTCAAACAAACTTGGATCCAGGAGTCCAATGTTACACTCTGTTTCCAGAATTAGATTCAGAGGTTTGTGAATGAAAGGGTTGGAATTAACCCACATTTCATTTAGTTGCAGGTTTTTACAACACTGCCGTATCCACTTCGATAGGGACTTAGTTTACATCGCAAGTGGGAAAGTCAGGCTTGGAAGGGACTAAGTATGAAGACCATGCAATTGCAGGCAACATACCCCCCACCACTGCACCGACAGCTCTGGATATCCAGGCTTGCCTTCCACAGAAAGTGGTCTTCAGAAGGAGGCCGGAGCTAGCAACATGAAGTGGGGAAGGAGACAAAATTAAGGAGAGAATTGGAAAGAGTGTGATGAAAAAGTTAAAAAGAAAAGCAGAGCCAGAATCAAAGAAACACTACCTTTCTGGGGCCTGTTCCTTACCAATACAGTGAGAAGAAAGGTAGCCTGCTGGTTAAGGCACTAGGTGAGGAATTGGGAAACCAGGAATACTACCACAGCCTCTGTATGTGACCTTGGACAGTTCACTTCTGGCTATATTTTTAGAGGCATTTAGACATCTGAAGATGCTTAGAGGTGCCCATGGGATTTTGATTGGCGTTAGATATCAGCTGCTTCTGAAAATCCTACTTGGTGCTTATCTATATCTTTAGGCATCTAAGTACATTTTAAAAAAACCTGGCCATTAGTCTCTCTATGCCTTTGAACATAGCAGATAACGACACTTTCCTGAGTCACAGAGATGCTGTGAGGATAAATACATTAACGATTGTGAGGGGCTCATGTAGGACAGTAATGGGGGTCAGATAAGCACTGCATTTAGATTAAAGAAATCACTGTCTGAAAACGGTGCATCTGCCTGGGAAAACAGAAGCCCTACATAATTCCCACAAAAGGTTACATGTAGGAAGGGAAAGGATTTAATAAAACAAATAGAGACCAGCTTCAAGGGCAACAGAAAGGCGGGGGGGGGGGGAGGCGGAGGGAGGGAGGGAGGAAGAGAAGGGAAGCGCAAGGGGAAAATAGTTCTTTCCACTGCCTGAGATTTGGCAGATGTACCACAATGATAAGTACTATCCCTCTCCTCCGAGTTAGGCCATAATTTACCATTATTGCCCTCAGAGCTAGTCCATGGGTCATATCCTCAGCTGGTTAATCGAGCTATAAAGATTTACACCAGCGTGGCTATGACCCAAGATTTGTTACATACCCATTTAAATTCTCTGATTCTTATTTATTTGAGACCTCCTTCCTCTTCAAAATGAGTTGAGGTTCCCGTCTCCCAATTTATACTAAGAACTTCACCTTTCTCAGAGCGTATGCTATGGTCCCTGTTCCATTTGCACAAGCTGGAAAAGTAAATTTATTCCTGACTTCAGTGATAGAAACTCTCCCAGGTCTTTGGCTGATTGCAAGACATCTGCAGTTTCACTCGAGGAGGGTCCGCACATATTTCAAATCTATCCCTCAGTGTCTACATCTTCAAGCAACATTTGATCTAAAAAGATTGATTCTCCCCTAACTTGTTACCAGAGACACGTTTATTCCCCTATTAAATCATAAAAACAAGAGAAAGAACAAAAATACCAGAAACTTTTCTGTTGGCTGTTGTATCTTTCTACTTGGTTGGAACAATTCTGTACAGATGAAGATGCAACACCACAGAACCTCTGAAATTTAAAGGCCACTCTTTGTTTTGAGCTCTTGATGGTGCCCAAGACCTTTCAAGGCAATAGGGTCTGTCTTTGGAAGGTTCGAACAGGAGAGGGAGGAGCAAGTGAGTTGAACAGTAGAGAAGGAAGAGTCATTGTTAGGAAAATTCTGCAGTACATTTTATTTTATTGCTTGATGCTGCTGAAACAAACCCAACAACTGAGTGGTGTATGTGAAGAAGCACATTCAGCAGTCAAGTGTTTTCCTAATTAATTGTTTAGATGAGTACTAAAATAAATGCAGCAGCAGCAAAGACAAACAAAGCACTTTAGCAATAAAACCATGTATTTGAATGTGCACACCAATATACATGGCACTGCCTCTTAAGGACTACGTGTGGGAACAAAAAGCACAGACTCTTACAAGCAGGGCTCAGCACGCACCAGCATCAAGCCCGAAATGTTGCATGGGCATTTGGCGATAGACTTTTGGTCCAACACATCTCAGGTATTTTTACAGCATCCTAGATGCTGAAGCCCACCGGTTTTAAGAGGAGCAGGCAGATTAGTAGTATAAAAACGGTTTTGGTTAAAAAAGCAGCCGCTGCTATTTCACACTGCCCCAATGGTGAAGCTGGAGGAAGGATGGCATTAGTGGCAAAAAGGATCTTAAACTAAGTTTGCTTGTTATTTTTTATCTGATGATTCTACTAACGTAAAATTAATAATGTCAGATACTCGTGTACATAATACATACTGCTGAAAAGATAAAGCCAACACAACTCACAATCTTGTGCTCTTGGCTGGAAAAGAAACTAATAAAGATGTCCGCATACATACCAGAGGGAAATACTCTTATTATTTTACAAATAGATGACAATAGTTTTCAGAGAGTCATAAAAATTAGAAATGGAAAAAGATGTCAAAATTATCTTGCTCATGTGTCCCTGAGAAGACATTTATTATTTGAGGTTAATTTCCCCAAGTTTTATCTAGTCCAGCTCAAAATTTACCAGTATTGAGGTTTTCACCACGTCCTTTGGGAGACAATTCCACAATCTCTTAGATTTCAATGCTAGGAAATTGTTCCTGGTATTCATGTTAAATTGTCCTCTGCTTAATTTCAACTCATTATTCGTAGTTATATTGTATTGAACCACCCAGAATGCTCCTATTTTGCAATTTCTATTTAAATGAGCATTTAATCCCAGAGTTCTATCAAAATGGCCTGTCAGGGTTCTTAAATTATTGATGATCTCTTTCATGCAACAGGCAGCCAGGCAGAATTTGGAAAATTGGCTAGAAACATTCTAGGGAGGGAGGGATCATCTATCATTTCAAGGTCCTTAACTAATACCATACACGGCCAATCCAAACTCAAGACAGTACAATGATCTATAGGCCCTGCTGCACTCTAAGGCTTTGTATCTGATACGTGGCCCCAGTGTGATCAAGAGATAACATAAAGCTATAGCAGTCTGTTTCCAAGTTATGACAAGAGACGTATTTGGCAAGAGATGACAAGGCTGTATGAAATGACTGGCATCTTATCAAGACAGGAAGAGAAAGAGTAAGAGAATGATTGGCAACTTAATCAGGGAGAGAAAGACAAACAGAGAAAGGGAACAAAATGAGTGCCTAAACAGTTCTGTATTGGCTCCTGCTGGCTGTCGAAGGTGGCCTTGACTAGGCAGAGGCAGGAGGGCTTACACTGAATCACGTCTGCAGAGCTAATGAAACTATTCAGCGTTCCTTGGCATCGACAGCACAAGGATCCTGAATATGTCTAATCACTTGCAGGATAGGCATGATTTTCTACAGCATCCTGCCTGGGTCACAGGGGCAGCTGCAGGAATGAATCCAATGAGATGTCACAGATGTGCTGTGTGAGTTGGTTTTACTACCACAAATGTATAGAGCTTTTGAAGAAAGTCTGTGCACTCTGCAAGCAGAAGAGATAGAAAACACAAAAAAGACTCTTTTTAGAGGACTTTTTTCCTGGCTGATTTTTCTGAGGGGAGGGAGGGCAGGTGAAAAATAGAGATTTTTGGATACCATGATTTGGAGAGATTTACCATTTCCCCTTCTTGATTTCATGACTACTGCTCCAGGAGAATTCTATTTGGCAAGATAATTTGCCACACACAGATCATTTGCCTTACTGCTATGGGGTTAAGATTGAAATGGCAACACTGTACAGCCTTCTGTTGCTAAGGCCTCTCTGACGCCATTCTGTGTATTTCAGTAACCCTCTCCATACTGACTCTCTGTTCTGAAGCGATTGGACAAGTTTCAGTTACAGCTGTGTCACGCTACGGAGGCTGTTTGAAGTTACCTTTGGATTTACACTGGTGCAGAATTTGGCTCACTGATGACAACGCTAAGGCAGACTATTGAACTGTACGGGTTAACAGGATTTAGCAAAAGGAACAAGATGAAGCCATTTACAAACTCTTATTCCTTTCACCAGGCCTTCTTTTATGCAATACGCATGAACAATGGAGTATTAAATGAAAGTTCTGTTTTGCCATACCAAAGGGTATTAATATTTAGTGTGACTGCATCTGTGAATGAAGACATTCAAAAAACCATTATGTTTTCAACTTAGGTTAATAACAAGGCTATTTTTCCACCCACTCTTTGGCATAGCTGCAATGTTCTTGGCCTCAAGTGGGAGGCAATGTGGAACAAGGATTAGGAAGATAAATGATATGCAACATACAGTGCCAGTTCACATAAAATATTACCAGATTGGAAATGACTGTTTAGTGTCTCAGTGATTACATGACCACTTTTTTCCTTCCAGAGAACATACAGTGTGCCTGGCTGCTCACTGCCAATAAAGCTTACTGCATAGCACCTGGGTAATGACAAATTAATTTTTGAGCTAAGCCGGCTGAAGGGTCAGCCAAAAACTTAAGCAGCGCTTATCCCCTGTACTGTTTTATGTGACGGAAAGTGTTGCTCTATCATTTATCAATGCTAGCATGGAGTTTGGGTTACAAAACTATGAGGAAATAGATGGAGGCAAAACAACACCCAATGAGATGCCAAAACCACGCGTGCTTATAGTGCAGCGAAACATACTCATGCTCTCAGGGGAAGTGCACATTCTATCCAAAAAATAATTGGACAAAACACTTGAAAAGGCATTGTGAGGAACAGCTGGCGACTTGACAGGGAGAGGGAATGGGTGAGCTAACGGGTCTTTTTGCTTTCTGACTTCCCTGGTTGATTCTACCAAACCGAGGGCGCCCTGGGCCTGCATCCATTTACTCATGTGAATTCCCACAGCAGTTGCTGATGTGATGCTATGACCCTGGGGGCAGTGCTAGTGGGGAGGGACATCTGGTTCTCAAAACTTCTGCTGCTTCAAGTAAAATATCCATACTCTATTAGCCAAGGCTGGGGCAGGCTAATTGACTTCTATTTTGTATTGCCTCCACCAGCAGAGGGGAATGGAGTGCTATGCTGAGTGGATTACATGAATGATCCACAGGTCTCATGATCCGGTCCCAAGACGGTCAGGCGTTACCCACTCACTGCTCATCAGTTCTCTAACTACAACCGGTCCTTACCTATATTTCTTTTTAAATGGCTGGTAAAGGCTTAAGTTCATTCAGGACAGATAAGACAGAAAGAGACATCTCCTCTACATTTTATGTGCAGGGTTGATCATGGACTATAGTAGATTTTATTCCATCACAAAATTAACACGAGATTTTCTGCAAACGAAGAATCAATAATTCAAATTGTTTTGATTGCTGGTTACAGTACTTGACAGATTATCAGCATGATTTCTTAGCTGCAATACTTTTTATCACTAATAATTTTATTGACAAATGTAATAGACCAGCTGGGCTTCTCTGAGATGGTTAGGTTCTTTTCTCTCTAAGTTGTAGTAACTTTAAAATGGCTGTTTTTAGAATCAAAGCATTTCTGTTGTTGTTTTTAGAACTATGCAGTTTATTTATTGAGTCGATAAAATATATAAACAGGATTAAACCATGTAACAAATTCTAAGGATGTGTAGAATTCACTAAATGAGTCCCGCCTCCAAAAATTGCCCAGCTGCAATGAATCTTAATATTCAACCCTCAAAACAAACAAACAATCCAATCAACCAACAAACCCTCAATAACCTTTTAAAGTGATAAAACACTCTGATTACTTCAAGTAACAGGCTAGGTAGTGCTTTGTTTTTCTTAACAGAGATGGGGCAGAGGGCAAAGGGGATAATCTCTTTGTATGACATGCATTTTTTTCTTGTTTGAGTAGCCTAAACATAGAGAGCCAAGTTTTCAGACAATCTCTCTCTTGTTGTCAATTTCCAGCATGTCAAAGTTGCCAGGATGTCCATTCCATATTTGGATCATCAAAACTTTAACACTGAGATGTGTGGACTTTTTTTTTCTTTCCAGAACCTTACTCTAGTACTTAGATTGACCATCAGAATTTGGGATGTCACCTCTTTTCACCAAATGCAGTTCTAAGAGAAACACTGCAGGATGGCAAAGTTAAAGTACATGGAGAAGAGATGTCTTCATTTCCCTTATTCCTTCTTCAGCAATCATGCTCTATTTTCTAATTTTGTCTAAAATTTAGATGCCTGAAACGGCAATTGAATTGGTGTGGGCAGACCCCTGCTTCAACTGGACTCTGAACAGGAACAAGGAACACAGGATACTTTTGTGGTTAGGGTGGTTCCATGTTACCCCTGCCACATACTTCCTGTGTGGTCTTGAGCAAGTTACTTAACCTCTTTGGGACTCCATTCCTCTTCTGTTATTCAGGGTCACTTGTCAACTAACTTGGCATGTTCTTTAGTGCAATCACCTTCTTTAACTATGTGTGTTTCTACAGCATATTTTATAATCTCATTTCATCTGTGCACATGTATCCTACAAATAATACATGAAAATAACAACTGTGGGATTGCAGGATTGAGTCTTGAGACTGTAAACTCCTCTGGATCTAGACCTTACTTTTATCCTCTGTTCTGTGTGGCACCTGGATATTTAACAAATCCAGCAGAGGTGGCTGCATTTGTGTGATGCTATCTGTATATAATTTCTAATGGGTGCACTCTGTATATTATAATTCCATCTGTGCAGAAAAAAGATTGAACAGAGCAATATGTATTTTAGGGGTGATTTTCCAAGCCCTCGAGCCAATGAGAATTGGATGTCTCTGCCCTTTGTGCCTTTGAAATCTCCCCCTTAGAGATGGCAAAGTGATGAAAATTAGGGAAAATAAAAGAATAGCTCACACCACACACTACTTTAATTTACTCCATCCAAAATTATGAGTGTTCATACCCTTGTATGTTATGTTTACCATTATAAAAAGCTCTACACTCTTACAAAGCAATGACCCCAAATATTTCAGTAGTTTTGCTTATTACCATAGTACATTTTAATGAAGATATTTCTGATATGGAGCAAACACACCTGATCCTATTTTGGTGGACTGTATATTGCACTATAGCTCTTTGCAATATGCAACATTATACTTATGCATTATGTACTGGCCTCTCTTTCATAAACAGAGATTTTTAATATTCATCATGTTAAAAAACAGATACACTTTTTCATCAAAAGACACAATTCTTCCCCGTAAACAGTATTTGACTTTTAGAATTACTCAACTATATATATATATATATATATATAGTTAACAAAGAGCATATTGTAGCTCTTTGAATAGCATGCCTTACTGATTGTAACAGAATGCCAACAGCATGCATAAGCAAGGGTGGGTGAAATCAGGAGTAAAACATGGTTCGTTGAAATGTTAGCTGCGTAGGATAATAGCAGCTTTTGGCATTTGATTCAGCCAGCAATGAAGAAAGTAGCTTTAGAAACTATTCCACTGTTTTTCAATTTTCATAAAAGATCAGTTTGCATTTTAAGAAAAAAACTTCATTACAATCATTGTCCTCCTCTTCCTTTTGGTATTTGTTCCAGTAAACTTAGCATGCAATTTAAAAAAATATTTTTAAAAACAACACAATAAAACATACAAAGGAAAAATCAAATGGTATCAAATTACTCCTCCAAAACAAATCTGCTCTTTGAGGGTTTTCCCAGGATATTGATTTTTTTGGGAAAAAAGATTCTGAAGGGAATTAAATCATGGTTAGAGAAGCATACTGGAAAAAGTGAACTGTAGATGGTGTTGCCATTGACTTGCTTGATATTCTTAAGGAAATCATTTTCACCACTGTGCATCTCAGAACAACCTGTTCATATAACGGGAATGTGATAACATTACTACCTGTATTTTTGCTTCTATATCATGCCTGATGGCACTTTGGTGCATACCTATCTCATCCGAGGACTTTGCGAGAGTGAGAATCATGCAGCGATAATTTCACACTTCATAATCCAGCCTTCCCAAGTCTGGCAACCCCCCTTGTCCGGCATCATAGGGGTGACCCCTGTGGGGCCAGGAACATTGCCAGAGCCCATGGTGTCAGCAAAGCCGCTGGGCAGAGCATGGAACACACTCCCTGCCCCGGGCTGCAGCAGAGTTACGCTGGGGCTAGGGGGAGTAGAGCCCCCTACCCAGTGGGGAGAACAGAGCCCCAAGTGGAAGTGTAGTGTACAGGAAGAAAAGTGGAGACCCCGGTGCATTGACCTCCTCTGATCTGGCAAATCCCCTGGTTCGGGATCAGTCAGGTCCCGAGGATGCTAGACCAGGAATGTTCAACCTGTACTAGCTGCTGACATCTGCTAAGAGCTTTAAGATATTCTGGGAATCTCTACGTTCATACTACTAGATGTTGTTCATATTAGGCTCATGTCAGGGGAGATGAGTGCTGACAAAGTGTGGCGAGAGCCACCCAGAGCAGATGGAGGGTCCACGGTTCCCCAGTGACTCACGTAGCCCATATCCTGATCTGGCACTGCCTTTTGGAGGGGCCAAAGAGCCACCCAGTTGCTGTGCAGAGCTGCAGTCCCTCTACCTTCCTTGGGTGGGAAATCCATGGGGGCAGCAAATGGATTGGGGACTAGTTTGGGGCCCCCCACCCCAGGCAGATGGAGAGTCTCCGTAGGCTGGTCTCTTCTTCCAGCCTGTCCAGGACACAGGGCCTTGGGGGTGAGAGGTAGGGTTGCCAGATGGTCTTCCAAAAAATACTGGAATGGATCATAAGCCCCCCCAACCCCCGTTCTCGGGTGCCCAAAGCGGCGATCGCAACCCTGCCTCCCAGCTGGGACTCCCTTAGGGCCACGATCAGCGCCGGGAACCTGTGATTGCGCAGAAGCCTGGCAGGGGTGGGGGACTCCCAGCCACTCCCCCGCCCCCACCAGGCTTCTGTGCAATCACAGGCTGCGAGAGCCGATTGTAGTTATGCCTTCTAGCTGCTCCCCCACGCCCACGCCAGCCTTCCGTCCGGTGCGCAGCTGGAAAAATCAGAGAACACTGGACATTGCACATGAGTACCGGACACCTGGCAACCCTGGCAGGAGGGGCAGGGCTTTTGGGTGAAAAGGGGATGGACCAGACCCATCTCTTTCAAAAGGAAGGAGGCCCATCACCTCTTCACTCTTCTCTGCCTGTTCTGGCACCCTTGGCTTATGTAGCCTAAGGTCCAGTGTGCATCAGTAGCAGTGGTGAGAAATACAAATGGTGGGCTACAAACTGCAGCATGTTGGGAACATTTCTGGTTCCTGCCAGGAAGTACCTGCTACCCTGCCAGCAGGAAGTTATAGCACTTTAAAGTAGGAATGCTGCACGAGGCAAGCCAAGAGACCAGGATACCTGTTTCCTTACAGGTAGGATCAAAAAGGACTTAAAGAGCACCTAGAGAGGAGTTTAAATGGTGCAAAAGGAGAACATTTGGCATCTTTGTTTTGTGGATTTAGTTATAGTAGGAGACAAAACGTGTTTGTGGGGTTGTGTTATACAACATGCCTCTCCCTCCCCCAATGCCAAGCGGGAAAGTTTAGTCTTGAAGCAGTGAGCATGAGGGAAGCCCAGAGAGAATACAGCTTTGTTAATGGGGATTAGTCAGAGTGGGTCTAGTCTGGGGTGGATACACACAGGTGCAAAACAGAGAGCACTGTGGAACCTCAGGCCCAGGCCCAAAGTTGTGTAAAAGCCACCAGACAACACTCACTCCATAATGGAATGGTGAGCAGGTACGGGTGGAGTGGTTACATCAGCATTCAGAGGCCACAAACAGGACCAGCCTCATTGTCCTAGGTACTATTGAATCACATAGGAATAGTATACAGTCTACAATGAAAGACAAAGGGAGGCGGAGGAAGAGACTACAATCAACAAGCAAAATGGTCAAAATTGTTTACTTGTTCCCATAACATAAGAACTAGGGGTCACCAAATGAAATTAATAGGTAGAAGATTTAAAACAAACGGAAGGACATTTTTCTTCACGCAGTGCACAGTCAACCTGTGGAACTCCTCGCCAGAGGATGTTGTGAAGACCAGGTCTTTAACAGGGTTAAAGAAACCCTACATACATTCATGGAGGATAGGTCCCATGTTGCCCTATAAGTGCCCACAGAGGATTTACTTTCCTTTGTAAAGAGCTTTGAGAGCCTCAAACCCCTTGATCGATTGCTTGGTCCAGCTCCCATATAGATTGCACAGATCACAATACATCTTCCATTCTTCTCTTATCCTGGCTTTCCTTCTCTGTGTACTGCCATGCCTTTTCACAATAAAATTTCCCCATCTCTTTGGGGATTGGCTGAGTGGCCATTTTAGTTTCTGTGGGTACCACTTGGCGAGAACTGTAGTACATGGACTGTCAGAGAGCCTAGCTATATGCCCGGCATTTTGCAGCATCTTTTTTCAAAAACTATGCACTGCACTCCACTCTGCTGTCTGATCACTTCATTGGGCACAATAGCACAGACTGAAATCCCCAGAATTCTTCTTTGCATCACCCTCTCCATGACAGAGAGTTGTTGCTCCATCTTTGTTAGCACCCATGTTTCTCTGCTGTACTACATTCCCAGAAGTACTGTTGGGCTGAAGAGGTTTTGAGAGCAGAGGTGAAAAAAAAAAAGTGAAACGTGGCCCCAGTTGAGCAAAGCACTTAAATATGGGCTTAGCTTTCAACATTTGCTGAAGTCATTGGGACCATGCATGTACTTCAGTGCGTGAGACCCTGAGTTTTTAAGAGCTAAATATTGTTATGATTCTTTGTAGTAAGGAGAAATGGTAAAAACACTGCGTGGAGCATTTAAAAGTAACATTAATTCAATTAAATCCTCTTGGACCAAAGTCTTTCCAGTTAATGCACTTTATAGTGAAATTTTCTCCTGCGCTCATTTAAACATAATTACTGCACTTATCTTGTCATGATGAACATTTTGAAGGTTACATGCACTGCACACATGCCAACCTGCAAGCTATGCTGACCTTTAGTTGTAATTTTTTAAAACTATTCTTAGGCTACAGCATCAAAATAATAATAATTTCCTTCTGTTATGTAGCACTTTTCAACTTAAAAAGATCTTCAGGTACAAACTAGTAAGCAAAGAAGCACAGGGAACCGTCTTAATATCACACAGCAATACTAAATAACAATTTGGGACAGGAAGTGAAGACAAATGTTGTATCCAATTGAAGCTACAAAGAATATTTAGGCAGGCAGAACATAGAAACAGAATGTGGTCAGATCACCCAGTTGACTCACATCCATGTCATGAGCTGCATTCACAACGCAAACAGAACTTGAACCTAAATCATAGCAAGAACTGGGGTCTGACACCGGCCCCCTCCCAAACAGGGTCGTAGAACACAGGTCCAGTATGTATGCTGATCCAAGTTTGACTGATTTGTGTGTGGATGCAAGGGGAAGCTTCGGCTCAAAGCTGAGTTGGAGTCCAGGCGTAGTGCGCAGTGTAGACATATAAGAGGAGGAAGAACAAGCTTTCCTGTCTGTCCTGTGCTCGGTGGTGCTGATGAGCATTGAAGGAAATGCTGCCTACATTCTGTGGTCAGGTGGATGTTTGCAATGAGGTGAGACCTTTGAGAGGCACGATGAGAAAGTATTATGTAATCAGAGGTGAGCAGTGGAGAAGACGTATTTGGTAATCCAGGCCGCTGCAAGATTGTAAGTAAGAGATGGAGAACATGACTCTTTCCCCACCACAGTCCTCCTAAATGAACAAAATCACCCTGCACGTTATTAAAGAACTCCCAAGTGATTTATTACCATTCCCACTGGATGCACATCAAGGAAGAATGCGGCACCATTAAGTATTTTAAACTGTTAAAAAAAAACCAAACCAAAATAAAAACAGAATACAGCAGAAGTAAAAAACTTCCCTTCCCACAGAGAGTTCCTCACATGTTTGGATGAAGTGAATTAAAACTGACACAGAGAAAAATTTAATTGAACCAGAGACAAAACAAAACACTTTTCTCAACAGAAGCTAAAACCCCAATGGAATTGCTCAGGTTAACACAGTGCATTTTGAAACAACAATAGTTTTATATCCCATGATCTGAAAACACACAAGGAAATCTCTAATTTAAAACTCATGGCATTAAATGGAGATGAAAATAGTAAGGCCATGGAAATGGGAGTCAGAGCCCCAAGGTCTACTACATATTTGCTTCCTAATCCATCGCCTATAAACAGCCTTTCTGTGTGTTGGATTGAAATTAGGTTAAAATTACAAGCTATCACTTTTTAAGTTTTGAAGAGTTTCCAGTCTTGCTTGCAGGCTATGGTACTCTGTAGGGAAGAATGTGGTTAAAGTCAGTTCTGGAGAAAGCCAGCATAAAGTACCGAGGACTGAATTGTACCTCTCAATTTTAGGGAACAGCCCGCTTTTTTCTCCTCGGTTTTGGGTTTTTAATTCTAAGAAATAAAATACTGTTACACTGCAACTTTCCTCCATGAGTGCATTATGATTTTATTTAACTTCTCTGAGTATATGCTATGAACATAAAACTCTATCCTCCATTAAATAGATGGGGAAACTAACATAGGTAATGTTGACAAGGAGTCCTATAGCACCTTATAGAGTAACAGATGCATCTGACAAAGTGGGTCTTTGCCCATGAAAGCTTATGCTCCAATACATCTGTTAGTCTACAAGGTGCTACAGGACTCCTTGTTGCTTTTGCCGATCCAGACTAACACGGCTACCCCTCTGATAAGTAATGTTAGTATTAGTTTTTCTTCCAAGTAAAGTCCTTTGAGATCCAAGGATTAAAGTGTAATGCAGGTAATAGGACAATGGATCAGGAGAGAGATTAGGGTTTACGTTCTTAATCACGGAGAGACATTGGGAATGTCCATTTACTTTCCCCTGCTTCATTTTGCCTGTTTGTGAAATGGGGACGATACACACCTTTGTGAAACATTATACGATCTATTTTCCATATTAGTCAGTTTCAGCAAAAACAAGGAGTCCTGTGGCACCTTAAAGACCAACACATTTATTTGGGCTTAAGCTTTTGTGGACTGACACCCATGAAAGTTTATGCCCAAATAAATGTGTTAGTCTTTAAGGCGCCATAGGAGTCCTCATTGTGTTTAATGAGCTTTTTTTGGTAACACTGCTAATATTTATGCTAAAAGTGCAAAAGTCATTATTAAAGCATAAAGAATCTTCATATCTTGGCTTTGCAGAATTGCATTTTTTAAATTTTGAGGATAAATTCAATGTTTATTTTTATGCACTGCATTAGAACCTGAGTTACAAACATCTTGGGAATGGAGATGGTTTGCAACTCTGAAATGCTCATAACTGAACAAAACATTATGGTGGTTGTTCTTTCAAAATTACAAGTGAATATTGACTTTTAATACAGCTTCAAACTGTACTATACAGAAGAAAAATGATGCTTTCCTTTCATTTTTTAGTAGTTTATGTTTAACACAGTACTGTACTGAATTTGCTTTTTTTGGTGAATGTCTCTGCTGCCGCCTGATTGCATACTTCACCAAATGAGGTGTGTAGGGTTGATGGGTCAATTCATAACTCTGGCCCTCAAATGTCAGCTTTTGCTGTATTTTCTATTTTTATCAATTTAAATGTTTACAGTTGCAGGAAATTATGGAAGGGTCAGACAATTGTTTTGTGACTGTGGGGGTTGAGATTCAAACTCCACTAAGTTGTCAGGTAACACATTTCTTACTTAACGGCTACGTCTACACTGGCAGCTTCTTGCTCAAGAGCTCTTTTGTGGAAGAGTTCTTGTGCAAAAACTCTTCCACAAGAGCGCGTCTACACTGCCCTGTGCTTTTACGCAAAAGCATCCATGCCAGTGTAGATGCTCTCTTCTGCAAGAAAGCTCTGATGGCCATTTTAATCATAGGGGCTTCTTGCGCAATAAATTCATGTTGTCTGTCTACACTGCCCTCTTCTGGAAGAGCTCTTGCGCAAGAGGGCTTATTCCTCATGGGGAGAGGAATAACTCTTCCGGACGAAGCTCTCTTTTACAACTCTATACTGTAAATTTACTTCCGGAAGAATGCTTGTGCAGTGTAGACAGCCGGCAAGTTTTTGCGGAAGAACTGCTGTTCTTCCACAAGAAGCTGTCAGTGTAGACGTAACCTACCTCTCTGGTAAATTTCAATTCTCACACCCGGAAAACATTTTTCATGTGTTTGTATGTATACAATGGAACTGATCGTTGCTAATATTGACTGACAAGAATCTGAATCCTCCCAAACCTACTAGTGCTATACATTACATGAACTGACTGTGCATTCCTATACATTTCACTCATTGGCAGCTCCCTACATGTGAAACTCAAACCTTTTGATATATTAAAATGGTTTAATTATTCTTTGACATACAAATTCAGTTAGGCAAATAAAAGACATGGCTTATTATGTATAAGCATCTCCCTCAGTAGTTCATTTTATTCTTCTAAAGGAATGTGTGATTCACTCATCAGAAATAGGGGTTATTTTAAATTACAGTCACAGTGTAGTAGAGAATAGAATTTCTCTCTCTTTCCAAATAATAATGAATTTATGCACCACAGAGTTTAATCTGCTGAGTGTGAGAGTCTGCCATGTCCAACTTAAAACTGTGTACTCATGGGCATAGATTAGACTGTAATTAGGCACAGTGAAAACCCAAAAAGATCTAGTGGAAAATTCAGCTTATATTTTATGCACCAGATTTTCTCAAAGTGTTTTTATAAGAGATTAGAAGGAAAGGACTTAGATTCTTTACAATGCCTCATTCTCTGTTCAGGGTGGCCCCAGATTAGTATGAGATAAGCAGCCCTATTCCTACAGGTTGCTGATTTGAGTTCAGCCCAAACCAGATTGTTGCTGAAAGGCTGGACCATTAGGAAATTATTTGCTGGCCTCTGTGAAATAGGTGGATGGTAGCGATTCAGTATGGGCTAGAGAGAGGAGCATTCCACTCATCCCCACCCCAAACCCAATACTATAACTGGCACTGAACACCTGTAGCTATTGAGAAAACAAAGTGTGCAGCACAATAAAGCTATTGCAACTCCTAAACAATGAATGCACATGAAAAATGTTACACCCACATACATTTTGTAACATATTTCAGTACTATGAGGAATGAGATACTTCCTCTAAAGTTTTTCCTGGGTTTTGTTTCACTTCCAGATCTGGGAAATCTGAAGTGAATAGCTGTGCTATAACCTATCTTAGGGTATGTCTACACTACAAAGTTAATTTGAACTAACTTAGTTCGAATTAGTTAATTCGAACTAAGCTAATTCGAACTAACGGATCCAGACTAAAAAACTAGTTCGAATTAGCATTTTCCTAATTCGAACTAGCATGTCCACATTAAGTGGACCCTGAACTGGGCTTAAGGATGGCCGGAAGCAGTGCCGGCAGGGCATCAGAGGAGGACTTAGAGCGTGGAGATGCTGTCTCAGGCCAGCCGTGGGCTGTGCTTAAAGGGTCCCAACCCCCACCCCAGACAGACAGTTCTCAGGGGTGCCCCGCTTGCAAAGCAGTCCTGTCTTGGAGTGCCCTGAGTGCCCACACTGGGCACATCACACCACTCGGCCATCAGCCCGGCTGCACTTGCCGCAGGCTGCCATCTGGGGAGAGGGGCAATTGGGGGGCTGCAGGAGAGCTTCCACCCCCAGAAGCCCACAGAGCCAGCCCAGTCCTCCCCATCGGGGGCTCGTGCCCCATTCCTCCCTCACCTCCTTCCACTTACCCTTCCCTAGCCCCTCTTCTTGATGTACAAAATAAAGATAACGTGTCTTCCAAAATGGAATCTGTCTTTATTGAACAAAACTGGGGGAGACTGGGAAAAGGAGGTGGGAGAGGAGAAGAGAGAGGCTGGGAGAGGGGAGGGCAACTAAAATGATCAGGGGTCGGGAACAGGTCCCCTATGAAGAGAGGCTAAAGAGACTGGGACTTTTCAGCTTAGAAAAGAGGAGACAGAGGGGGGACAGGATAGAGGTCTCTAAAAGCAGGAGTTGGGTAGAGAGGGTGCATACAGAAAAGTTCTTCATTAGTTCCCATAAAGAAGGACTAGAGGACACCAAAGGAAAGGAATGGGTAGCAGGCTTCAAACTAGTAACAGAAAGTTCTTCTTCACAAAGCAAAGAGTCAACCTGTGGAACTCCTTGCTGCAGGAGGCTGTGAAGGCTAGAACTGGAACAGAGTTTAAAGGGAAGTGAGATCAAGTCAGGGAGGTTGGGTCCATGGAGTGCTATTAGCCAGGGGGTAGGAGTGGTGTCCCTGCCCAAGATTTGTGGAAGGCTGGAGAGGGATGGCACGAGACAAATGGCTTGGTCACTGTCTTCGGTCCATCCCCTCCAGGGTCCCTAGGGTTGGCCGCTGTCGGCAGACAGGCTACTGGGCTAGATGGACCTTTGGTCTGACCCAGTACGGCCATTGTAAGCTCAGGGCTCAGGGTCGGGGGTCTCAGTGGACCCCCTTGATTCTCTTGCACACCTGCTCCTGGGTGGCCAGGCTGGCAGCTCTCCTGCCCAAGCCGGCCACTTTCCTGTGCCTAGTGCGGAGATTGTGGACGAGGTCCACGATGTCCGCACTAGCCCAGGCAGGTGTCGCCTCTTGCGGTCCCAGGCAAGCTCCCGGGAGCCGCCAGCCTGGTCCCGGGAAGAGGGGGAGGACTGGGGAGCATCGGGTGGGTGGCTCGAGCCGTGCCGGGTGCAGGGTCTGCTGGCTGGGTGCTGGCAGGCTTGCACCTGGCACGGGCACTGTAGCCAGCCCGTGCCCCTTTAACAGGTCTGGGGCCGGGAGGGGGGCAGTAGAGTTTCCCTGGTGTTGGCCAGAGTGGCCACCAGGGAAACCTGGGGAGGGCTAGCCTCCCACTAGTTCGAATTAAGGGGCTACACACCCCTTAATTCGAACTAGCTAGTTCGAACTAGGCTTAATCCTCGTGGAATGAGGATTACCTAGTTCGAACTAAGCGCTCCGTTAGTTCGAATTAAATTCGAACTAACGGAGCGCTAGTGTAGCGCCTATGAAAGTTAGTTCGAACTAACGTCCGTTAGTTCGAACTAACTTTGTAGTGTAGACATACCCTTAGGGTTTATATGCTACTCATGTTTATATGCTACTCATCACTCTTGGATCTGGGCACCTTCCACATTAAATCAAGAGTGATGGAGAAGTGCCCTGTGGATATTTTCATGACTCTGGTATTTCTCTCTTGTTGGGTTCTAAATTCTGATTGGGAAGGATTTATTTCCTTTTTCTTGTTCTTGATTGGCTGACAGGCAGGCGGTTTAGGCAGTTTAAGCAGTGGGAAGGGCTAAAGTTGTGAATGTCATTACTATGGGAAATAGGTTTAGTCATTGTAGATTAGGGATGTAGTAATATAGACAATTAACCGATAAGCAAAAGCTTATAGGTTAATGTTACACATTACATGCATTTCTCCTCCCCCTTGCCAGTAAATTTTTTAGCAGGCTGGCCAGCAGTCCGGCTCAGTTCCAGCTTGCACTGGGTCTGGGACCTACCCTGCTGAAGTTGTATATTTAAGTGTATTAGGAGCCAGACAGACAGGCAGCCCTGCTCAGTTCTGGCTTGTGACAGGTCTGGGAACTCAGACACCCCTCCCCCAGACAAGGGCTGCTGCTGCCTTTGTATCAGAGGAAGCAGTGTGGGGTGACAGGCAGCCAGTTCACGAGGGGAGCTGGTTTTTAAACTGGCTCCCCTCGTGGATCAGCTCCCACCTAGCACCCAGTGTTGCTGCCTCTGTGAGAGAGGCAGCAGCGAGTTCCCTGGGAGTGGGCCCTGGCTGCCAGCCCCAGGGACTATAGAATAGTCAACTTACCAAAAAGACTTCATGAGGTTAATCGACTATTCAATTAATCGATATTTAACATCCTATTTTAGCTATAGAGAGGCTCCATATAGTCTAACGTACAGACTCACTATTATTCTATAGTGCTCTTTGTTTTTGACTGTTGCGCATTTCTCAATATTTTCTTCCCCTGAGCCCAGTGCCCAACCAGGCTGTGTAAAGATGGCAAACTTGCTCCCTCATCCTTCACAAATGTTGCTATTATGATGTTATGAATGAATGACGCTCAGTGTTAGAGATGAAAATTACAGGGTTTTTTAAAACCCTTACCTGTGTTACTAGCAATACCTCAGATTATTGCCACTGAAATGCAAATAAAAAATGTAGGTCCCATGCTTGAACATCTAAGTGATTTTATGCACAAGTATTATATTATGTTTTATGTCACTTATTTCCATTAACTCAAATAAGCAAGTGCTTGGAGCATCAAGGAGTTATTATACTTGTCACAGATTACAGAATCATAGCAATGTAGGGCTGGAAGGGATCTCAAGATGTCATCAAATCCAGCTCCCTGCGCTGCAGCAGCACCAGGTAAATCTAGACTGCTGCCCTTCAAAGGTGTTTGTGCAACTTGTTCTTAAAAACCTCCAATAATGGGGATTCGACATTCCAGAAATTTCCTAATATCTAATCTAAATCTCCTTTACAACACATTAAGGCCAGGTCTACACTAGACCTGGAAGGTTGGGTAAAGGTACACAACTCCTGCTATGTAAAATTCATAGCTGGAGTCAGCTTACCTTAAGTCGAGCTTGGTGCCACCTTCAGAGAGGGAGGCCGACAGGAGCAAACACTCCTGACGGTTTCTCTTACTCCTTGTGACTGCAAGGAGTACAGGCGCAGACCAGTGCTGCCCTAAGAGATTGATTTACGGATATTAAATAGACCCTCTAAAATAATTGAACGCCAGAAGAGCGATCTTGGGAGCTGCAAGTGAAGGCGTGACCTAAGACCATTACTTTTTATTCTGTCTTCAATGGACACAAAAAACAACCAATCACCATCCTTTTTATACCAGCCCTTAATATATTTGAAGATTTATCAGGTCTTCCTCCCTCCCTAGTCTTTTCTCAAAATTAAACATGCCCAATTTTTGCTAAGCCTCTCTCATAGGTCAGGTTTTTCTAATTCTTTTATAATTTTTGTTGTTCTCTTCAGGGCTCTTTTCTTATAACCACATCTTTCCTAGAGCGTGATGCCCAGAACTGGACAACACGCCAGTTGTGGCCATGCCGGTGCCGAGTACAACAGGACCTTTATCTCTTGTTTCTTACATGTAAGGTTTCTGTTAATACGTCCCAGAATATTAGTCTTGTTCGCAACTTCATGACATTGTTGACTAATAGCCACTCTAATCCCTAGATCCTTTTCAGTAGTACTAGAGCCTACTCAGCCTAACCTGTTGTTCGCCTTCTTGTAGGGGTGCATTTGATTTTTTCCCTTCCTAAGTGAAGTAGTTTGCACTTCTCTTTACTGAACTTTATCTTGTTACATTCAGACCAATGTTCCAATCAATTAAGTCATTTTGAATTCTAATCCCGTTCTCCAACATGCTTGCAGCCCCTCCCAGCTTTGTGCCATCTGTTCAAGTTTTGTACGCATGCTCTTCACTTCATTGTCCAAGCGATGAATGAAAATATTGAATAATGTTGGGGCCAGGACTAATCCCCATAGGACTCTACTTGATACACTCTCCCAGTTTGACTGCAAATCACTGATTACTACTTGTTAGATACAGTGGTTTTTTTATCCAGTTTTTACTCACCTCACAGTAATTTCAGCTAGACTCCATTTCTCTGGTTTGCTTATGGGAGTATAATGTGGGACTGTGTCAAAAGCACTACTAAATATCAAGATATGTCATGTCTACTAGGCCAGCAATGCTATCAAAGAAGGGAATTAGGTTGGATTGGCATGACTGATTCTTGACAAATCCATGTTGGCTATTCCTTAACTCTGTTACTATTGAGGGGCTTACGAATTGATTTTTAATAACAATATCTTTCCAGGTAAGAGAGCTAGGCTTACTGGTTTATAATTCCTAGGGTCATCTTTGTTCACACTTTCCAGGTAGGTACTATGTTTGTTTTTCTCCAGTCCTCACCCCATCCTCCATGAGTTCTTGAAAATAGCTCCAGGATCGCTTCATCCAGTTCCTTATGTACCATAGGATAAATATCAGGCTCTGCCAACTTGTCTCCATGGATTTTTTTTTTGTATTTTATTCAGCTTGGAAAATGAACCTCTACTGATTGTTTTCATTTTTGTGAATATTCAATTTCATACTCCTACTCTCATGCCCGAGCGTGAGGTTTTTAATTTGTCTGTGTGTTTTCAGCAGTGCAGGGCAATGTATGAATTAAATACATATATTAACAGATTTATCCTTTTATATTTATGAACAAATTTCTAATTATTTGATTTTCGAAAAGATATTACAAAATATCCCACAAAGAAATGTTGAGTCTGAATTACTTGACAAGATCTTTTCCAACTTCAAAGAAGATAAGATTTATCTACTGTTTTCTTGATCAATATCTATGCAATATGCTTTTTCCCCCCCAGAGCAATCTCAGCTGGCAAAAATGATAGTTTTAACATTTTCAACCTTCCCCCCTCTCCATTATCCTGCAATTGATTAGAAAAGTAACCTGGCAAATAATTTTGTGCCCCTTTTCTCTTCTTTATTATGAAGGACCGAATTTCTGATTTTTGTTCTCCTTAGACATATTGGGAGTGGTGTGTCTGACTTTCCCTATTTTTCCTGGATTTATGGTGGGTCCCAATATAGATTGGGCTCCATCTCATCTATGAATTGCAACGACAGGCACGATGATCCCTTAACATAACTTTCTTTTTTCTCAAGCGTTTCTTAGATGTTAGAATTAAATAGTCATCCAGAGATTCAAGGAGAACAAGTGCTAAATTTCTAAAAACAAGAATAAAAAAATCTTTTCCAGGCCCCCCCTCCAAATACCAACCAGCAGCAAAAACAGGCAAAGTCCTCTTTTGTTCACCATTCTCCTTTACAGGTCATTTTGAATAAATCAATTTACATCATCATTGGTGAAACGTGCTCATCAATTAAACTAATTCTGATCAGTGGGCTTTGGGTTGGTTTTGATGTGATTCCTTCTTCTGCAATACACCATGAATGGATTTTATGGTGAGGCAGATTTTTGTAGACAAGTTCACAGTCACATATGTGATGGGAAATTAGCCTCATCTGCTCTTCCTCAACCCTATCGCCAAGCAAAAATAGCATGTGTCACAAGAGGGCCAAGACATTCATTAAGCTGAATGCAGCTTACCAACTGACCAAAGGAGCTGCCATTCTGTCCTGTGAATTGCAGAGTGAGGAAACATTACCTGGCACCTGGAGGCAGAGCTCACATTATGTGCCGCTTTCTGTATCAGAAGCAGCACTTTGAAACTGGTGGATGGAGGAACTTTCTTGAAGAATAGTCACTGATTCTACTGGTAAAGAACATCCTACCCGTTGGATGGAGAGAAAAGGGGGCAGAGGTTTTTTTGTTTTATTTTGCCTGCTGATTTCTATTTTAAGTCTATGCTGTGTCATCTCAGGGTTTGATATTAATTGAGAGAGCCTATCTATTTGTACCCTGAATATGCACTTTAGCATATTATAAAACTTCCATCAGATTCCTATAATTTTTTTTAGATCCCAAAAGCCAAGTACAGTCTTGTATTTTTCCACAGCTTTTCTCTTCTCTCTTTTTGTTACTTTCTCTTCCAAGCTCTTTTCAAGTTAGACCTCTTAGACCTTTCACCATAGCTGACCCTGTTATGATTCATGCTACTCTACTTTGGACTATTGCCAATGGTGCTTTTCTATAGAATGGTTTTAAATATTAGGTATTTTAGGAACAGTAGTTAAAATATGATATTTTAAAAAAAGTCCATATTGAGTGTTACTGTATTTCCCTGTAAATGGTGTTCTATGCTTGAATTTATACTGCTTTGCTTTCTCAGTGCCTTTTGTACCACAGAGATACAATGTATCATGATAGTCCTTTCATGGCTTTAGCTTTTATGACTCCCCAAAATCCTTCTCCTGTTTTTTAATCTGCAAAATGTATTAGTTTAACATATACTATGACACAAACCTCAAATTTATTCTTTTAATTCAAGGGTCATTTTATCCAGCCAGACTCCTTCATATCTGATTCCTTTCAACACGTTATTTGCTGGTTCTTTTTCCATCCAATCCATTTTGTATGATCAAAAACCATGGCTAACGTTAGTGGTACTTTCTTTAAAGTCATTTACATACAGAGAAAAAAATATTGATCTCCAATACCAATCCCTGTGGTTCTCCAACCTTCATCCCCTTTCTCCCCAACTCATAACCGTTCCCTGTTCAAATCTGCCCTCAACTATAAAAACCAGCTGCTTTCTCCATTGAAAATGGGCCCTTCTCTGCTTTGCTAGCAACTCTGTGCATTAGTCTCATGTGTGACATACTGTGAACTGCCCCGGGAACTCTAAGTAGATTATATACACCATTTCACACCTGTCCATTTCTCAGACACCTCTTTGAAAACTCCAGCAGATCTGTCAAAGAAGAAATACCTTTATTTAAATCAGCTCACAACTATCCTATATTGTATTCTGCCATGAATGTCCCCTGCATAAGTCTGGAGAGAATGCTCTTTACGGTTTAGAAACTGAGCATCCAAGAGTCAGAAATGTCAGGGTTGAGGTTGAAAATTTCAACCTTAACTCTGTCCCTTCTATTGTGCCCAAGACAAGGTTTTTTTTTCTAGCATTATCAATTGTTATTTAATATATTATGAACTATAAGTGTTTGCCTTTAAAAACTATTACCATGCTGCATAGAATAGTTTTCTAAGCACCACTATATGGGACAGTGAACCACACCCATGGTGTGTAGTTTACATGTACACACATCTGAAGACTGGAGTTTTCTTAAGCTTCAATGAACTCCACAAAGCACACATATGTGCACGCGTACACACATGGCATTATTTAAGTTTGTTAAACCTATAGTCTGTGCTTGTTAGCTCAAGGGCACTAGAGAAAGCACTATTTATTCTCAGCAAAACACATTAGAATGAACAGCTGAAAGCTATTCCATAGATATAGCATGTGGCTTTAGGCCACAGGGGTGTTACGGACAGGGAACAGGCTGCTTATGGCCAAATCAATCAAGACTCTACAGTGCTGGAGAGGAGATCAAGGGTACGTCTAAACTACATCCCTTTTTCGATAAAGGGATGTAAATTAGATGTATCGAAATTGTAAATAAAGCTGGGATTTGAATTTCCCGCGCTTCATTTTCATAATGGCAGCCGCGGCTTTTTTTCCAAAAAGCCGCTTTTTGACAAAAAAAAAAAAAAAAAAAAAAAACCATAGTCAAGATGGGGATCTTTCAACAGAAATGCCCCATTTCAAAAGATCCTGTGACCCTAATTTTTTGAAAATTTCTGTCAAAAGATCCCCATCTTGACCGTGGTTTTTTTTCGAAAAGCGGCTTTTCGAAAAAAGCCGCGGCTGCCACTATGCAAATGAAGCACGGGAAATTCAAATCTCAGCCTCATTTACAATTTTGATAAGTCTAATTTCCATCCCTTTATCAAAAAAGGGATATAGTTTAGATGTACCCCAAGTGCAAGGCTCTGCAGGCTCCTTTGGAGTTCTCAGGCATGCTGGAGCCAGGTGTAGTCATAACATGTTTGTGGGCACTGGAGCAGAACATTCTCACTGGCAGCCAGCGGACATCTGCGAGATAGGTGTAGACTGCTTGCTTAGCGTCTCCATGTCTGAGCAGCACATAGCAGAGGTGTATTTATGGAAAGAACACAATGACAGAGCGGTGCACCTCCCGGTAAATGCCCACTTTGGGCCAATGCTGTCTGGACTCCTCTTCTGCTCTGTCAAAGTGCTGACTCAAAACTAATGGGTGATGGGAGAAGATGGGAGGAGACTGGAATGGAAGAGGGCCTCCTTGTCCTCTATCTCTCTCACGCTCATGCACCTGCATCAGATGATTACCGATGAGTGAAATTGTGGCTGAAGAATGACAAATAGATTTTGTACATGGCCTGGTTTACTCATTCAGCTCCCCACACGAGTAACATATGCACCCCTTGTGTTATCAGAACTCACTGCCCATCAGTTAGCTTAAACTAACATGTGAAATAGCATGATAAACCCATAGCACCAGCCTTCGACGACAACACCTCATCCTTCAATCAGCAGCCCGTCACTTAATCTTATAAGGAGTCTGTAAAAAGCTTGTGAGGGACTGGAGAAAGGAGGATCTAGCTTTTAAAAAAAGCCTCTGGGCCCAGCTAGCCCTGCCCTGCTTTACGTGCAGCCAAGGCCAGGCCTGGAGGGAGGAGAAAAGGAAGGAGCCTAGCTCAGTTTGGGGTTGACTAGCAAGGAGGCAGGGGCCCGGTTCAGCAGTGTAAGGATGTGAACCACAGCTTGGCTGTTCAGCAGCCATGGGAGCAAGAAAACCCTCAGTCTGCCCCTCTGGAAAAAGCGGAGAACCTATTGAGAAGCCCCAATGAAGGAGAATCTGAATTCTTTGAACTATGCCCCAAACTCAAGAACTTGACTTGGAAGTGGTTCAGTGTTCTTGGGCCAGGAGCAGAGGAGGAGGGGGGCTAGCACCTGCCTTTTCGCCCTATGACCCAGCCACTAGGTGACACAGCCACCAGGGTCCCGGCCACAAAGTTACATGGGTAACACAGATTTACTTACCACAAGGTGACCTCTCTGCTTTCCAGATAATCCCACTCCTTAGCAAAGGTGGATACAGCCTGGAGAGTTCTAAGTAAATTCTGAGCCCAAGTCATAGAATCTTGTGGCTGGAGGAGATGTCAGGAGGTCATCGAGACCAACCCCCTGCCCCAAACAGGATGAACCCCAACTAAATTATCCCAGCCAGGGCTTTGTCAAGCTGAGACTTAAAAACCTCTAGGGATGGAGATTCCATCACCTCCTTACGTAACTCATTCCAATACTTCACCACCCTCCTAGTGAAATAGTTTTTCCTAATATCCAATCTAGACCTCCCCCACTGTAACTTGAGATCATCACTTCTTCTGTCATCTGTCACCACTGAGAATAGCCTCTCTCCATCCTCACTGGAATCCTCCTTCAGGTAGTTGAAGGCTGCTATGAAATCCCCCCTCACTCTTCTGTTCTGTAGACTACATAAGCCCAAATCCCTCAGCCTCTCCTCGTAAATCATATGCTCCAGCCCCCTAATCATTTTTGTTGTCTTCTGCTGGACTTTCTTCAATGCATCCACATCCTTTCTGTAACGGAGGGCAGGGGGCAGAATTGGACACAAGACTCCAGATGTGGCCTCACCAGTACCTAATAAAGGGGAATAATCACTTCCCTAAACCTGCTGGCTATGTTTCTACTAATGCACCGCAATATGCCATTAGCCTTCTTGGAGTACAGCTACACTAGCTCGTTAGTTTGAGCTGGGTAGGGTAATGAGGGCAAGAGGAATTGCAAATGAAGCCTGGGATTCATTCCACGAGGAGTAACAGTAGTTCGAATTAGGATCTTTAATTCGAACTACCTACTCTGTGCCACATGTAACCACGGGCACGGAGTTTGGACTAAGGGGGATTTAAAAATGGCGGCGCCCGGGAACATGCAAATGAAGCCCGGGATATTTAAATCCCGGGCTTCATTTGCAACTCCTCTTGCCCTCATTACCATACCTAGCTCGAACTAACAAGGTAGTGTAGCCGTACCCTTGGCTACAAGGGTGCGCTGTTGACTCATATCCATCTTCTCATCCACTGTAATTCCGAGATCCTGTTCTGCTGAACTGCTGCTTAGCCAGTCGGTCCCCAGCCTGTAACAATGCTTGGGATTCTTCCATCTCAAGTGCAGGACTCTGTACTTGTTCTTGTTGAACCTCATCAGATTTCTTTTGGCCCAAACCTCCAGTTTGTTTAGGTCATTCTGGACCGTATCCCTGCCCTCCAATATGTCTACCTCTCCCCCTAGCTTAGTGTTATCTGCAAACATGCTGAGGGTGCAATCCATCCCCTTATCCAGGTCATTAATAAAGATGTGGAACAAAACCAGCCCCAGAACCGACCCTTGGGGTACTGTGCTTGATACAAGTACTTCTCTAAACAGGTACTTCTCTAAAGTGAGAAGAGTGTTGCTTTCTATCTGTCTCCTCTTCCAACTTCAGTTATTTGGAATATAAGTGGAAAATAAAGCTAGGAGATGCAAGAACTAGGACATTCCTAGCAAAGGGTACAGAAGGCCGTCTTAATGACAGCAGAGGAGAATGAATCATCCTTTGATTGTTTTTGACAGTTGTAAAAGACTCAGACTTCAGCCTGACAAAGAGCTCATCAGTGAGATTCTAGACCAAACCAGGGAATTCTCTTTGGCCAAACTAGCAGAAATACAGGGCTGTAGTTTAGTAGTAGGGAAGGCTTTCTACAATCAAACACTATTCCACATTTAGATTCAGAGTGTTTAAAATCAGGAAGTCGTGCCAACTAGCATTTGCACTTTTGCAATTCACATCCTGAAGAAGGTAAAGAAGCAATGTCTTGATCTTGCCATGTCATGATGCTGTTGTACGTGACCTAAAGCCATGACCTTGCAATGCAAAACAAGGAATAGCTCTATTGCCATCGCAAGCGACACTTAGAAGACATGTGAGCCAATAAAACTCAAGAGATTCAGGATAGCCAGCAACCATTATTCCAACTTATTCTCAAATAAGAATTGGTATGAGTGGCTGAGTAGTCTGTAGACACCGATTTAGTGCATCCCTCAGAATTACCAATCAATTATAAAGTCTGTCCCTGCTGCTAAAATGGTGTTTAATAACCTAGTGTTTCCTGTGTGTTTTTGACATTAAGAACATTAGAAACAGCTTTTAGTAAAAGGGTTTTTTTCCCCCTCAGTTATAATGTGTATTTTCTAAACTCTTGTAAGACTGGGTTATGAAAGTCTAGGTCTTGTCATAGGGGAGAGGTGCCCACCAGAAATGGAAGAGGTGCTACAGCAAGCATCCTCACAGGCAGTCCCAGCAAAGCAAGAAGTGTATGGGCACAGGGCCATATCTCTGCACCCCGAAGGTGGAAAGGCTCACCGGGGGGACAGCTTGCTGCAGTTATCACCAGAATCTAAGTCTGCAAGCCTGTCTGGCTTTTTCTGGGACTAAACTCACTCAATTAATTCTCCTGTTCCCTTGGCTGAGAACACACGCCAAAAGAAAGGCCAGCATTCTAGATAAGAGATTGGGTGGAGGGAACTAATAAAGTTTTGAGAATTGGTCTACGAAGCTTAACCTTTATACTTTCAACTTGTCTGACAAACTGGTATTGAATAATAGGAAACATCAAAGAAATGGGCTTCTCCTATTTCATCTGAATGCCATCCTCACTTCATGTACTGCTTCGTGGGAAAGCATTTCAGTGGGTCAGGAATCAGCGCTTTAAAAGAAGCGAGCCTCAAAATTCAGCATTCTGTTGGTTTAAACTAAGCAGGAGTTTGCTCATCCATAGCAACATGGGCCGTAGTAAATCCAGTTGGCTGGCCTTTTAATACAGTCTTCTATCCAGCATTAAAGACAAAGATCCATAGTGAGAAAACTTTGCTGTGCACTAAGATAAATCCCCTTCTGTTTCTTTAGGGCATATGCAGAGCCTATGGTGGGAAAAGGGCACCCATGCTACAACAAGAAAATGCCTTCTGTTTTAGGGGCACCAAAGATGCAGCTTCAATGCTAGAACTTGAATGTTATTAGTTACCTAAATTGTATGCCACGCATGCTTGCTAGATGCCTACACGATGCCTGGTGAGCAAATGTCATCTATGTAGGGAATCTGCAAAAGCACAAGTGGCATTACAGAAAAAATTCAAGGGAAAATATTAAGGTATCCTGCTGGGTTATCAGGGTGGGGAGCAGCAAGGAAAAAGGCCAAAGAGAGCTGACTCTGTTACAACTACCAATATCACAGCCACAGGAGAGGAGAGACAATCCTGGCCCAGTGCAGACAGATCAACTTGCTACAAGGCCAGAAGACACGGGGCTATCCAAAATTTTTGGATCCTGACTCAGAGGACAGTGATCACCTCTGCTGAATGGGAAACTTTACAGACTGTTGCTCGGGATTGTGAATCAGCTGCTGACCCATAACATCTTTCTGACGTTCTCCACAGTGTGTACGTTTTAAAGACGTGGTCAGGAGAGGCTAAGGATGAAGAGAATATCAAGTTTTCTCAGGAACAGGCATGGGTGCCCATCTGCAGGGATCCAAAACCTGAAGAGTAGGGCTCATTATGTCTTTCAGAAGGGTAGTCGTGTTAGTCTGTAACTTTAAAAAAACAAGTAGTCCTGTGGCCCCTTAGGGTGTGTCTAGATTACATGCCTCCGTCGATGGAGGCATGTAGATTAGACAGATCGGTAAAGGGAAATGAAGCTGCGATTAAAATAATCGCAGCTTCATTCAAATTTAAATGGCTGCCCCGCTCTGCCGACAAACAGCAGATCAGCTGTTTGTCGGCAGATCGGGGCAGTCTGGCTGCGCCGCGGTCACAAGGAAGCCTTTGTTGGTCAGCTGTTTGTCGGCAGAGCGGGGCAGCCATTTAAATTTAAATGAAGCCGCGATTATTTTAATTGCGGCTTCATTTCCCTTTTTCGAATAAACAAATCTACATGCCTCCGTCGATGGAGGCATGTAGTTTAGACGTACCCTTAGAGACAAACACAAATATATATATAGTATCATGAGCTTTTGTGGGCAACACCCACTTCCTAAGATGAGCAGAGCGCATCTGAGGAAGTGGGTGTTGCCCATGAAAGCTCATTATTTGTAACACTAATAAATATTTAGCACACACATTCTGGAGAAGATCAGAAAAATATTAAACAAAGAGCATATTATTTGAAAAAAAATGTTCTGTGATACAGAGATACACAAAATATTTACATTCTATATTTTAACACCCCCCCACACACACACATACACACACATGTATCCAGCGATAACTACCTACATTCATATATCTACTCAGAGAAATATAGTTAAGGATAAATATTATTACATGTACATCAAAAATGAAGACAAAGGGAAGCTATCTTTTGGGTAAGTAGCAGCCAAAGAGCCAGTCCCTAATCTGACCTCAGGAGAGAAATCAGAAATCTGGAAATCAGGCGGGACTTCTTTTATTGTCTCCAGGGAGGTGATGTAGTAAGAACCCAGTGCTGTGCTCTCTCGTCCATAAACCCTCAAATTATTCCCACCTGCGGTGCTGAGAGAGTAAGTGGAAGGAAGTGGAACATTATATTCTTCATGAGCTAATCCAAGGAAACTAACCGCTCAGGTTTCCTTGTCCTTTGGCAATAATAATTTACAGGAGGGCTGCATTCTTTTGTTATTTTTTGCACAGTTGGAATGGCCTCTTCAAGATAACAGGTATTTAAACTGCAATTTTTGAAGAGAAGGTAGCCAGTAATCTATAGGTATTCAGAAATGCTCATCTCTTAGGTCTCTGACTAGCTCAATAGCATATGCTTGAAAACCAGACATCCCTGCCAAAATCCCAAAGTCACAAGAATTTTAAAATAAAAAGTAAACAAAGCCAATCCTACTACCGTACCTTTGCTTTGGGGTGGGTTCTGACTCCTGTCTCGGAGAACGTTAATCTGGTAGACAGCTCCATAAGGCTCAAAAAGTTCTTTTAGTTCTTTTTCCGACCATGAACGTGGGATCTGTCCAACAAACATCTTAATGGCATCTGGGTCTGGTTGGTCTGAGTGATCCAAAGCTCCATTCATCTTGTTAGCTGTGCCGTTACTAGAAAGTGGAACAAAGAGATAAAAAAAAATAGGCATAGTAAGGAGACTGAGCATTTTTGATGTAGAGTAGATGCAGGAAAAGATGTAAATGGGGCACAATGGGGGTAAAATTATGCTTAATTAACAGTATAAATATTAAAACCTAAAACAATGCAAAAACAGCATTACATTTTTCATTGACTCTGGCTTTCACTGCAGGCTGTTGCTTAATACTGTTATTTCAGAAAAGAGCTGGAAGATACAAGCCACAAGCGAGTACTTTTGCATCTTAAAGCAAAGGATAATTATGAATAAGTGGAGGTTTCTATATACAGCTGTTGTAAACAGCACCAAACTGGCTACTGCCTGATTCGTGTGTGTGTGTCTATGCGCGCGCGTGTGTTTTGTAAGAAGTCACATGAAAGGAATATGAAATGCTTGGCAATCTGTCAGATGACTAATGCAAGATGCCAGCGATGAATTTGCAGATTGTGTGAAGCACCCATGTGTGCATCAAATTAGGATAATATTGCCTAGAATGGAAAACACTCCAGCTATGTGGCTGGTTGCTGCCGATTAGTTGCCTACACTTTTAAAAAGGGAACGAGTGCACCCTGCAACAAAGAGCACCCATTCAGAAGGGAAAGCTAGTTGCAGAATTGCCTGCTTTGTTCAGAAAATGAAAACACTGCTTTAAAAAGTTTAGCACCATGTAAACAACATTATGTGTTTCAAATTGTTGAGACCCCATAAATTCCCTACCCCTCTGATTTCCAGATGTGCGTTTACGTTTGAAACAACTATGCATTTTGGGGAAAAAAATGCAGATAATTTTCAACTTGTAGGAGGAACATGGTAGATCACAGAGTATCACTATTTCTGAATGTGAGGAAAACAAATCATTGTGTATATTGAATAAAGGTAAAATGCATAAAACTTAAGTCATATCAGTAGTTAACTATGATAATTTCCAAACGACTTTCTTGGACCAAGGTTTTAAAAATTTGGCACACTTAAAGAGACCTGATTTTCAGAAAATGCTGTGCACCCACTCTCTGAAACAGACCTTTTATGGCATGTCCAAAGATGATCACATAAAAATAGCAGCACTTGGAATCATCTGTCACTTTTAAAAATCTTGATTGTGGATCAGAATCTCTAGATGACACTGTCCAGAAGAGAACACCCATATCACTCAAGGGCTGGAGTCTGAATAAAGACCAGACTGTACATTTTACGTATTTTTAAAATAAAAGCCCTGCATATTTTCTCTTTCTTAAGGCCATACCTCAGGCAAATTATTCAGTTTTTGGTTGTGCACCTGAACACATTAATATGCCCAAATTAACTTTCATACTTTCCCTAGTTATTGAAGGGAGGAGAAAAAGTTACATGAAAAGCCCATATCAAAACTGATGATGAAAAGTTTGATCAACAGTTTGGTCAAGTGTGTTTAACACAGCTCCATGGGCAATAGAATAAACTTCATTCTATTATTAGTCTTCTATGACTCATCTCTTTCCTGAATTACCACAGGAGAAAAATGTACAGGTCTGCTCTCAAGCAACATAATTTTGCTCATCCCTTTCTAATTGCTTTAATGTACAAATATTCTTGCTCGTCCTCCACACCTTGTTAGTTTAAAAGCTCTTCCACAGATCACAACAACACTAGCATGGCAGTTTGCATATCTGAGAGATCTTTGCTATCAGCTACCTAATTTAGCTTCATGAATGAGAGAGAAATAATGCAGAAGAAAAACAAAGGCTCTAATCCTGCAAGCAGCCTTCTCCCCCACAAGCAAAGCCTCACTAACTGTCCTTGGGTTCCATGTGACACCAAGTAATTCTGGAGGTTGTCATCACATGACATAATCTTCAGATAAAAGTTAATTTTTAATTCTTGGAAACTCCAGGCCAATCCCAGGGTGCTGACAACCCTACACAAGGCAGAGGCTCACCCATACACAGCAGTCGGCAAGTTTTAGGGCCTTGATACTTGGCAGTCAGTTTCTAGCGGAGTGCCCCAAGGATCGGTTCTGGGGCCAGTTTTATTCAACATCTTTATTAATAATCTGGATGAGGGGATGGATTGCACCCTCAGCAAGTTAGCAGATGACACTAAGCTAGGGGGAGAGGTAGATATGTTGGAGGGCAGGGGTAAGGTCCAGTGTGACCTAGACAGAATAAAGGATTGGACCAAAAGAAATCTGATGAGGTTCAACAAGGACAAGTGTAGAGTCCTGCACTTGGGACGGAAGAATCCCAAACATTGTTACAGGCTGGGGACTGAATGACTAAGTAGCAGTTCTGCAAAAAAGGACCTGGGGATTACAGTGGATAAGAAGCTGGATATGAGTCAACAGTGTGCCCTTGTAGCCAAGACGGCTAAATGGCATATTAGGTTGCATTAGAAGGGGCATTGCCAGCAGTTCTACAGAAGTGATTACCATAAATTAGCGTATATAACCCGCAGGTTATACACGTTTTTACAAATCCCGCCCCCCATGTGGTATACACTTCTGTGGGGTATACAAGTTTATTTTTACTCACAAGCAGCTCCCCCGCCCGGAGGAGTGTGGGTTGTGCCTGGCTGCGGCTGCGCGGGGCACAGGCTCCCCTCCTGCAGGCCGGCCAGCTTGCCTACGCTGTGCTCTCTGCTCTCCCACCCGGAGGAGGGTGGGTTGTGCCTGGCTGCAGCTGTGTGAGGCCTGGGCGTGAGTGCGGTGAATGCAGTGAGTGGATGAATGCAGGACCTGCAGGCTATACATGTCCGTGGGTAATCTAAGGGTTTTTTTTTTAACACAAAAAAGAAAAACCACGGGTTATACATGGGTGTATGTTATACACGGGTGCGGGTTATATTCGCTAAACTACGGTATTCCCCTTTACACTGCACTGCTGTGGCCACATCTGGAGTACTGCATCCAGTTCTGGGCCCCCCATTACAGAAAGGATGTGGATGCATTGGAGAGGGTCTAGTGGAGGACAACCAAAATGATTAGAGGGCTGAAGCACATGAACTACGAGAAGTGGTTGAGGGATTTGGGCTTATTTAGTCTACAGAAGAGAAGAGTGAGGGGGGTTTGATAGCAGCCTTTAGCTTCCTGAAGGGAGGTTCCAAAGAGGATGGAGAGAGGCTGTTCTCAGTAGTGATGGATGGCAGAACAAGGAACAATGGTCTCAAATTACAGTGGGGGAGGCCTATGATGGATATTAGGAAAAACTATTTCCCTAGGAGGGTGGTGAAGTACTGGAATGGGTGACCTAAGGAAGTGGTGGAATCTCCATCCCTAAATGTTTTTAAGTCCTGGCTTGACAAAGCCCTGGCTGGGATGATTTAGCTGGGATTGGTCCTGCTTTGGGCAGGTGTCTGGACTCGATCTCGTGCGGTCTCTTCCAGCCCTATGATACTATTGTACTTATTAGCATTACATTCAGGAATTGCTAGGCAAAAATCTATGGCCAATATTATGCAGCAGGTCAGACCTAACGATCATAATGATCTTTTCTGGCCTTGAGAAATGTGGGACCATATTTCACACTTGCATAAGTTAAAAAAAATACTGGTCTATTCAGAGGACACTTTCAAAGACGTAAATGGCTATTAGCGTATTTCCCAGCCCATCATGTAGATTCAGGCACTTAATTGCCATTTGGGCCTTTGAAAACCTCCTCCTTTATTTCAAACCACTTCAGAAACATTAACTAGCTAATTCTGCAAGGTACCCTCTACTATGATAGTCTTTATATATTTTGCTTAGGAAACCAAGGTGACTTGTGCTTTGATTTCTTATTTACATTAATGTGCAATATTTTAGAAACCTTAACAAATATAATTCATTATTAAAAGTTATATTCTCCATTCCTTTTATCTTCTAGTGACTCCTTGAACATACACGTACACACCAAAGCACAAGATAAAAATTACTACACAAATTGCATTTGGTGCAGGACAACAAGGGTACACACTGCTGGAGTTGTTCAGGGTAAGAGGAAAAAAACAATGGCATTGTGATGGCATTGCGTTCTGTTTTTAATTATTGAAACTAATGAAATTGACATTTCAAAAACACATCGATATGAACAAACAACAAAGGTAGGTGTTCCTTCCAATTAATCCCAGTCATCATTTCGGCCTGGATTCAGCAAAGTATATGATTAAATACATCCCGATTCAACAATGTACCTAAGCACATGCTTAAGTTTATTGGAATTTAAAGGAGATTCAATTAAGCATGTTCTTAAGTATTTTACTGAATATGGATTTTTGTGTTTAAATTTCAATGCTTGCTGAAGTGCTTTGCTGAATCAGGACCTAAACAAAAAACAGAATAATGGGATTTAAAATTCCTAGGTTTCTACAGGCAGTCCCCGGGTTACATGGATCTGACTTACATCGGATCCCTCCTTACAAACGGGGTGAGGCAACCCCGCACTAGCTGCTTCCCCCCAGCAGACCAGGGAGACGTGAAGCTAGCGCCCCCCCTCCCCCAGCAGACCAGGGAGACGCGGAGCGGCTTTTCTCAGCAGACACCTCAGCTTGAGAATAAAGGACTGAGGGAAGTGAGGTGTGGGAGAATAAAACTGAGCTCTGGAGAAATGTTTGGCTAGAGTTTCCCCTACAATATGTACCAGTTCCGACTTACATACAAATTCAACTTAAGAACAAACCTACAGTCCCTATCTTATACGTAACCCGGGGACTGTCTGTATTCTTGGTTCATCCACTGACTCACTGGGCAAGTCACTCAAAACTTTCTGTTCTTTGCTATGCCAGTGCAAGTATCCTAGTGAGTGTAGCCAGATCAGTCTTGCCCCACCCCCTAGAAATAGAGGGGTGGGGCCAGAAGTATAAAGGCTGGAGTCAGGAGCTCAGTTAGGCCCCAGTTGCAGGAGGAGACAGATGTTGGTTCCTCGCACTGGGAGACTGAGGTGAGCCAACAGGCAGAGGACAATGGGCCTGGACCACCCGGGCCACCACATTGACTTGGGGCAAGACAGTGACTGGCCAGGGTCACCAGGATCCCTCAGAGAGATGGACCCTTAGAGGCTGCTTGAGGTGAACGATCCCTGAGACTACAGGTGAGCCTGGAGGGGGAGTATAGCAAGGCCCAGGGATAACTGGAGTGAGTCAGCGTGTTGCAATGTGGATTCCCCACTGACTCCGTGGCAGATGAAGCTGCTGCCATTAGGGCCATGGGCTGGCTTGCAGTGAAGTGAGCGGTTCTGCACTGCCCTGCCACTTGCCCTTCATGGGTGGAAGCCTCCCCCAACAACTAGCTAGTGCTGAGATATTTACTAGCTGTTTGTTGCACTGCCTGCAGCCCCTGGACTTTGGGCTTGCCCTGTCCTGAATAAGGGCCGGGGCTGAACTAATTCCATGCTCTTCCTGCAGCTAGGCCGGACTCAGTGACTCTGGGACTGGCCCTCTCCAAACCAGAGCACAAGCTAGTGACGGACTGTAGACAAGCATCTCGGCCCCCCTCTGGCCCACAGCGGAATCGAGACCCTGTTCTGACTACAAGGGAGCTACCACATTTGGACCACTGATAAAGAAAAATCAATGGGAAAAAACGGGTGACAGGAGAGGGATCACATGAGGATTACCTGTTGTGATCCCTCCCTCTAATATTGGCCACTGTTGGCAGACAGGATACTGAGCTAGATGGACTTTTGGTCTGACCCAGTGTGACCATTCTTATGTTCTTAACAGGAAAGGGAAGAACCAGTTTTAATTAATCCACACCCTGAAATCTACTCTGAGCCCACGACAGAAACATAATCCCACAAACATCTTCATTAAAATTAGATTGCCCAGCATCGGGGTTTCAATCAGAATGCATGGTCAAAAAGGTACCCTGCTGGTTCCGGTCACCACTGCTGTCTGGGTCGCTAAAAGACGAGTTGGTGGCACAGTGGGGCTCAGGCAGGCTCTCTGGCTCTGCATGGTTCCCAGAAATGGTCTGGCTCCTAGGCATGGGGGCTGAAATTCCTAACAGACTAAACTCTGGGTCTCCAGTACTGCAGTGGAAGTGGGGGTTTCTTTAGACACTGGAGAAGGGCAGTGATGTCTGGCCCACTCAAGGTTACACTATCCCACCCTAAGCTCTGGTTCTCCAGTGGTCTGGAGCCACAACCGATGGGAGCTGAAGGCGTGGTGCTTGTGGGTATAGGCAGTATGCAGAGCCCTCAGCCGCTCCTCCTAGGAGCAGGCAGGCCAGCCACTTCTAGGAGCCACCTGAGTGCGTGCTGCTGGGAGCCCGCACCCCAGACTCCTTCCCATACCTCAGCCGGGTTCAAGCAAGTGAGGGTGGGGGACAGTAAGCGATAGAGGGAGGGGAGATGGAGCGAGTGGGCAGCAGGGCCTCAGTGAAGGGGCAGGGCATGGCACTGTTTTTTGGTTTTCTGCAATTAAAAAGTTGGCAACCTTAATTAAGATTCAATTATCAGCCTGTCTGTTGGGAGAAATAAGCATGTCACCAGAAGTAGGGTATGGTCAAGATGATGAGATGAATGGCATAATTTCCAAGCAATCCCTCTCAAAAAAAAAAAAAAAAAAAAAGAAACCCCAAAGAAAGGGGGACAGGGGAAAAACCCTATGTCCCTAACGTTATCTTTCCTCAAAAAGATTTGATATTAGGGTGAGATTTCTTAGGTAGCAGAGAGAACGACCCTCCCCCCTTCTTTTTTCTTGGTGATACACTGGAACTCAGGGGAAGTGGCTCTTCCTCATCTTCCCCCCACTCCCGCCCGACTCAGAAAATAACAAGGAAAAAAGAGAAAGCACACACAAAACTTGATTTCCGAGAGGTAACAAACCAATATGCTGGAAAGCTTAAAGCCTTCACTATTTCTTGAAAGCATGAGCACAAAGGGAGCGGTGTCTCGAGGACACTAACGAGAGCAGAATCCCATGACAATTACTGTCAGCACCCCGATGATGATATATCGAAAAAGAAAATTTAGGTTATGTGGCCAGCTGCCTCTGCACTGCAGTAAGCCTCCCTCTATGGCCAATTTAGTCCACTGGACTCAGGGGTGACCCAGCACGTTATCCTAATCACTGACAAGGTGTCATCTGTATTGTGGAGAGCAGCCTGAGGGCAGAGATTAAGCCAGTGAGTGGCTGACTGCTTGTGGTTGCTGCCAGAGCATCCTTTCTCTCAATTTGTGCCAATTTTCCTTCTAATAACCTACCTATTGTTCCATCATTTCAGGAAGCTGGCAGGGCCACTCTTTGAGAAGCTAGAGATTGTTTTAATATGACTTACATTTACTAGCAGCATCCACAGGCTATTGTCTTTAATCCCCCAGGAAATCTTCTCAAAGTGAATTTCTTATTAATTAGAGATGGGCCCTGGAACTACAGTGTTTGGGTCTGGGTCTCAAGAAACCCACGCAAGCTCATTTCCATCAACAACAAGCCACAACAGTCAGTGGGCGTTATTATTATGAATGACAAATAGCTTCAGTTCAGGCCTGTTTCTTGGCCTCAAGTGAACCTTTCTGTCAGTTTTACTGTGGCTAGCTCCTCTCCCTGTTCCAAGCCTCCCCCAACTCCAATTGTTTTAACGGTGTCTTCAGATTTGCCTTTCCTTCTCTTGTCCAATGCTACAAAACATGGGCATAATTGTACGCAAGTGATTGTGCCTCCATTTGGCAGGATTAATGCTCTATAGATGTAGAAAGAGTGGGAAAATGTATAAGGAAAAAAATAGGCTGCAGATGAACAAACTATTAAATCCATTTTAATACAAAGGCACTTTAATTACATAGCCGTAAATATTTAGTGACTGTACCTTTTGGCCCCAACTGGGGTTGGGGAAACGTTGTGTTGGGTTTTGTGAAAAGGATCTATCATGGCCCTAAAATCCTTACAGTGATAAAGCTGATGTGACCATATAAATTACTGTCATAGATTTATAAGCACCTTTTACTTGGAAGGATCACAAGGTGCTTTACAGACGTGCCGTATAGAGGAATGACTTCCTCCTGGGGTGACAGGCAACAGCTGTTTAACACACAGTGGTTCAAGCCAGAAAGTAAAGAACAATCTCACATGCCATTAAAACTGAGAGCGTTGGGGTGGGAGGTTATAAATACTGAATGTAATAACCCAAATTGGATTTTGGCCGGGACACCAAAGGCTTGCACAAAAGAGCCTTTGGGTTTTTAATATCCACACTTGACCGGGCCTATGTCGCATGGAAAGATGGCCACTTCCTGAAGCTTATTGTGCCATAAGCACTGAAGTTCAAAAATTGACTTTGCGAGAAGAATGCCACTTTGGAAATCATCATCTCGTGGCATGGCATACCCTGTGCTTTCCCCTGTAGAATTCCTATAAAACACTAGGTTTCATTATTTTAAATACATTAAGTTTCCTCGGTGCTCATACAAGGAATGCTGAACAGATCTGATACCATACCTGGTTAATACAGCAGCACTTTGCAGGGCTTTCAATACAGTGCATGTAATCATATTGTACACATGCAATATAAGACTTACCCCCCCCCCACACACACACCCCGCTTTGCAACTCCAGTCGTGCTGCCCTGGTGCTTGTATAACAAACTGGTATTCACATACAATTGCAAGGTTGCCAGAATGGGCAATGGGGGATGGATCACCCGATGATTATTTGTTCGGTTCATTCCTTCGGATGCACCTGGCATTGGCCACTGTTGCAATGAACAATAAATGCAAAGATTTTCACAGATTGCCCTCACAGTGTGCAGGAAATATTTGCTGCCACGTTACTTTTTTTTTAAAATGGCAGTAAATGAGGGAATCTCTTCCACTTGTCCAGGAAATAATTAAAAATCAACTAATTTAATTATTTATTCCCAAATAATTCACAATAAGTCATTTCTTCAGGTGTTGGCAGAGTCCAGCTTCTGGCACTTGTCTATTTGTTAAATCTCTAGGAACGTAATATAAAGCAAATCACTGTAATCAGCTGCTCTAATAGATGATCTTTTGTTTCACTGCTGAATCCAAAATTTAACATATGCAATATGAGGTCTGGATATACCTTGCTATTATTATTATTATTGTTACAGGAGGAGCTAAAGAAAAAAGGAAAGATGCCAAATCTCTCTGTCATTTGGATTTTAATGATCTAACTGGCTGTACATACTGGAGCAAATATAATCTTTCACTATGGGGATTTACAGCTTCATGCACTGGATCTATGAGTTGTGCTGCCCAAGACAAACCAGTAAATGTCTGCCCCTACCAGATTACAGTCACTCATGCAAACAATGACTGAATGTTTAACTACCCCAGGCCATCAGCTGCTTAGCCAGCATGGCCAAGCCAGCCCTACTTTCATGAGCGGTCAAAACAGATTGATTTAAGGCCATGATTTCAGATTGAACTCTGAATGCGTTGTACTATTGTCAAGTCAAACTACGGATTAACTTTATGTTAATGTCATATTTTTGAGGAGTGAATGTTTCCTGAATTGTTCAGTCAATGAACAAATATACCTGCAACCTTAGTGCATTTGCTGCATCAAATCTTAAAACAAACAAACAAACAAAACCACAACCCCCCTCCCCACCAAAAACCCAATATTCAAATCCATTAATACATTCAGAGAACCCTATAGATCTCAGCTCTTCTGGTTAGCTGTGCCTGCACATTCTCTCTTAACAATTTGTAATGATTTATGGTGGCATGCACACTATACACAGGCACCTAATTTGTATAGTTACCCACATACATGCAGCAGGAGGAATAAAATACACTTCTTTCAGCTCCAACAGTCAGAGGGTTCTACTTAGTAAGCTTATAAATAGCTTTGCTCAATCAGCCAATAGTTGAAACAACTAAAGATACAACTGATCGCATGTTTCAACCTAGACGGGGGTACTACTCCGGTTTAAGTGTTCAATGGTCTAGTCCTCTAAAATGGATTTTCAAAGCAGTCTAGGCATTGGGGTGTTTAACACCAGTCTTTTTGGCTCTTTTAAAATTCTAGTCTATCTATCAGACAGCTGAGGCTAATGGAAAAGCATTTAGCGTTCAGTTGGCACAGACCTGTGCTTTAGGAGCTGAAGGCTGAGAGTTCTGCTCCTTGATGTGTAGTCTGTATAGATAGCCAATTACCTTCAGAGTTCAATGTGTGGCCCTCAAGATATTTTGTTTACCATTGCGCCCAGATTCCGCTGGTATCTGTTCTCGTGGGTTTTTTTTTTATTACTAAAGTGATACGTGCATAAAACAAGGATATGTGCAATGAGGTACATGCTGATTGCACATATTGACTCCTTGCACCCAACACACTGATACAGTTCAATTGGCACACCCCGCAAATTTTAGGTATCCAAACACATTAGCAAAATTACCCTATCCTGATCTTGGTTATGACAATTTTGTGGTCCACTGAGATGAAGGACGGCTGCTTATGCGGCCCACTCACTAGCCTAGGTCGCCAGCCCCTGACTTATCATCTCATGTGTAATTACTGACTGTCTTATTGTACCTTGCAGAAAGACATGATTCACATACACACAAAGCCATGACATGATAACATGCAATGTGGGAGTATTACATTGTAATGCTTTTTGCTTTCTGCTGACCTATTAAAAGACAGAGTTACGTGCACATATTTTTGTGTCTGTGTTTTTTCTCTCTCTCCAATTGGATATTCTTTTAGTAAGGATGCCAAGGTCTATAAAAACCCCACTAACTATATTTTCCTTCAGATTCTCTCTCAAAACACACCTTTGCCACAGTCAGGATAAAAACACCGTCAGGTGACCCCAGTAGGATGGGTGATGCTTACTGTACACTTTTTTGTTTCATTGCTTGACATCTTTTCCAGTTGCTTCTTGTAGATTCTTTGGAGCAAAGACTCTTTGTTGCCTAAGAGCCTGAATTGTGTGTAGCATAAACAATGGGGCCCAACAAAGGCCGCTAGATACTACTGCAATTCAAATAAGTGCAAGATCTCAGGTTGTTCTGCAGTTATAATTATGCCCTCGGTACAATGATTTGCATGGCAGGGAATGGAGGAAGGGGGTTAAATGTAAATGACTGTGAGGTAGCTGACCACTTAATATTAATGGAAATGATTACTAATGTTGTGCTCTCCTAATTAGACACCTTTACAATGAAATATACTTTTTTTTCTTGTGTGACAGGAGACATTTATTGGCGTTAACAGGGTTGTTGTTTTTTTAAAATCTGATTACACCAAAAATCACACACACTTACGACATGTCAGCAACTGAATTAGAATAGTGCCATTCACTTTAAATTCAGATCATGCTTGAGCATCTGTTTTCTTGTCAACAACCTCAGCCTCTCCACAGATACTAAACACTTATTGCTAAACATTTGCTAAGTTATTACTCACTTCCCTTCTTCCTTGGGTCAAAAGACTTCAGACAGCAAATATGAAAGAGTTTTGTTTTTTATGTTTAAAAGGGGATAACAAATATAGTGCCAGTTTTAGTGAACTGCATCCAGAATGGCATTTATCTACATGTTATTCTGAGCTGTACAAGGATTTTCTTAGTTGTTTATGGGACACAGTGTACAAGAGGGAGGAAAAACATTTGTTTTTGAAAAACAATACTAGATCCCCTACAGTATAGCCAAATGATTACTGCAGGAAGTATTTTAGACTAACACATTCCTACACTGGCACAAAGACCCACATACACACATATATGCACACCAGCTTACCACTGAGTTATACAAGTTCTGAATGTTAATTTAATAAGGTCCAAAAGCATATGTCAAAAAGGGGGAGGCCAACAACTCACATCTGATATTACTGCTTTATCTCAATGGCTTTCCTAAAATTTGGAAAGGAAGAGCAGAGTACTGCTCATATTAAGGATATGGACAGTGGCATTTAGCTGTGCTTATTTATGAGAAATTTGCAAGCAGAGATATTCAATTTTTCTTATTTTTAAAAATAATATACTATCAGGCCTTTCTTTGTCTCCTGTACCTTCTTTAGAGATATCAATAAAAACAGAATTATTTCTGAAATTGTAATGTAATTGTAATTTCAAGTGGATGTGCATCATTATATCCAAATCCCCCTTAGCTGATTTTTTTTAAAAGTCATTTCTTCATTTTTTTGACACCACATCTGGCACGTAGAATGCAGATGATCATTTGTTTATATATCTGTCTAACGGCCTTTTCCAAACACAGCCAGATGGAGCCTTTCAAAATCAAATTAATTTCAGATTAATTCACTCTGGACCCACTCCAGTTTCATGACTCTATGCTTTGAGGCACCATCTAAATTGATTTAGAGTCATGAACTTAAAGAGCTCAAGTCCTTAGGTATAAGAAAAAAATAGTACAAGATCTTTCTTGCATACTAAGAGGAAAAGAAACAGCATTGCTGCTGTTTAAAAACAAAACAAAACACCACACAAGCCCTCTTCCTAATCATCCACAAAGAATTTCACATTTCATCCAAAAAACAAGTGAAATTTACATCTTCAGCACTCTAATATCTCTTGAAGAGTTCAGTAAAATGTATCAACCTAATTCAAAACCAGAATCAAAGATGTGGTAAACTTTTGCAATAAACACCTGTCACAATAAGATAGCAGGCAGGTAATATTAAAAAATCTCGAATGCAACAGATTTTTCTAAGGAACTATAAACAAATGTAGCCTGCAAATATATTGGGCTTGCATGCTGTCAATTGCTATGGATGCCTTTATTATCTCACTTGTTTCAATCGCAATTTGGGTTTCCATGGAGATGTAACAGTCAACTCTGGAAAATTATAAGATAAATGTCAGGCAGTGATAACGCTGTTAATGAAGCTTCATTGACAAGCAGCACTATGCCTGCAATAATAAGCATAATTCTATTAGCATATGTATTACCTGTCCAAGAAAAAAATATAACAGGGTAAGAGTTAAAAAAATAAGAATGTGTAACTATCTTTATTTGAAATAACAAGGAGTCCAGTAAAATCTTAAAGGCTAACAAATGTATTAGGCTGAAACATATGCCCTAATAAATTTGTTAAGTCTTTAAGATTCCCCTGGATTCCTTATTATTTTTGCTGAAACAGACTAACGTGGTTATCCTCTGAAACCTTTATTTGAAATGAAACTCTACGCCAAATTATAAACGAATAGGAATGATATTGGCTCTAAATTTAATTGCTTAATTCCTTTTGAAATTCTTCCACTCTGCTGTCACTCCATAAGATCACCTTGCTGACACACACAGACATATTTTTGCACAGTATGACACTTGTTTCCTTACAACATGTGGTTGGAATAATCTGTTTCACATGGCACTTAGGACTAGGAGTGTGTTTTATAATGCACCAGTATAGCTACGGAGAGCTGAAGGATGTACACTTCGGAAGAGAACCCCGCCCTTCATCCTCCATTAGTGCACCTCTTCCAGATTTGTACGGCTAGTCCACCTTGATGCAGGGCTCAGAGAATTTTACATGGGACTGTTTGGTGTGATAGACTCTGCCAACATGAGCTGAAAAGGGGCATTCTGTGATGTTGACTAAGACCTCACTTTCCCTGCTGAGTTCATGGCATGATCTGGAACTTGGGGATGGTGCCAGAAAAATCAGAGTTTTAGGTGAAAAGGATAATTATATGGGAATCTGTGTGATGAACTCAGGATGACACAGAAAAGAGTTACAACAGCGATGGGCAACCTGGGTGAGTGAGTGGGCCACATGAGTGTCCTTCCTTTATCTCAGTGGGCTGCAAGATTGTTGTAACCAAGATGATCTCCTGGAATAGGGCAGTTTTGCTAGCTGCGCTTGCGTGTCTAGAATTTGCAGGTTGTGCCAATCGAACCAGAACCGCTCTTTCATTGAATGCAGAGGGAGCGCGTGGCTCTCACTGCTAATGTTGTGTGTGATCAGCATGCACCTCACTTTACAGGTATTTGCTTTACATGTTTCACTTTAGTAATACAGATTGAAGCTCTCTAGTCCAGCACCCTTTGGACCTGAATGGCGCTGAACCAGAGAATTTGCCAAGCCAGGGGAAATCAGTATGATCTAGCAGCATTACCAACACTTTCACTGCTTACTAGACTCTTAGAAGATATTTAGGAGTAAATTAGAACTAAATAACAGCACAGAACACAGAGCCGGGACTGGTGGCTGTAAACAGGCTTTAAGGGATTGCGGGAAACTTGGCCACACCCATGATAAGTGGACATCTGGCAAACTAAAATCATGGCAGTCCATGGATGTTGCTGGACCAGTCCATGGATGTCTTATGTTCTTATGACCAGAGAGTGCTGGACTAGAGAGGTTCACCATGTTCCATTATGAAAATAATTATGACTAAGGAAGCCAGTGAAATCTGGCAACCCTACGCGTGTGCAAAGGTAAGCAAAATTTCTTGTGGGCCACACACAGAACCCAGATGGTCTGCAGGTTGCCCATCAATGAGTTACAACATTACTTCCAGGCAGTGTGACCTAATGGAAAGATCCTGGATTTTGAATCAGTAGACCTGGGATCCAATCCCAGCTTTGGTTTCTCTGATCTGCTGTATGCATGATCTTGGGCAAGTTACTTCCCTCCAACCTTCTGTCTGCCTGTTTAGATTGTAAACTCTTTGGAGCTGGGACAAACTTTCAGTCTGTATATATTGCCTAGCTCGGAGAATCTCTGTTCTCTACGGGGGCTTCTCAATGCTACTGTAATACAAACAAAAATGATGAAAATCAAATGCAGAGACTGGCTCAGTCCAGTGGCAGAGAAGGGGGAAATACCATTTAAACAAAACTCCATAGCCCCCAACTACTTAACAGAGAGTAGATAGGAAAATAAGGCCCCTTTCCTTTTGGTTGTCTAGTCTTTTGGAGGTACTCAGATATTAAAGTGGTGGATCCTGTTATATAAGTCAGCTAAATTAGTCAGAGTTGTACACAAATTGAAAGAAATGCAGATCTCACAATTTTTAAAAGAAGGGTGAGACTTAAATCCACTCTCTCCTTTTCTACCTTTTCCCTATTTAATGAAAAACTTACTTGATTGATGCTGTTTTGAAATCTCTGGCCAGCTAAGACAACAGTGATGATAACAAAGGCTCTTCATTAATCACAGTTAACTCATGTGATTAACTCAAAAAAAATTAATCACGATTAATTGCAGTTTTAATTGCACTGTTAAACAACAGAATACCAGTTGGAATGCATTAAATATTTTGGATGTTTTTCTACATTTTCAATACATTGATTTCAATTACAATACAATACAAAGTGTATAGTGTTTACTTTGTATTTTTATTACAAAATATTTGCATTGTAAAATTATAAAAATAGTATTTTCAATTCACCTCATACAACTACCGTAGAATAATCTGTTTATCTGTATAGATTTTTGTTACATAACTGCACTAAAAAAATCACAATGTAAAACTTTAGAAACTACAAATCCACTGAGTCCTACTTCTTGTTCAGCCAATTGCTAAGACAAACAATTTTGTTAATATTTACAGGAGATACTGCTGCCTGCTTCATATTTACAATGTCACCTGAAAGTGAGAACAGAAGTTTACCTGGAACATATGTGGCTGGCATTGCCGGATATTTGCGTGCCACATATGCTAAACATATGTATGTCACTTCATGCTTTGGCCACCATTGAAGAGAACATGTTTCAATGCTGATTTTAAAAAGTGGTAGTTAAATTTGTGACTGAACTTTTTTGGGGAGAACTGTCTGTCTCCTGCTCCGTTTTACCCATATTCTGCCATATATTTAATCTTATAGCAGTCTCGGATGATGGTCCAGCACATGTTGTTCATTTAAGACCACATTCATGGCAGATGCAAAGAAGGTACCAATGCAAGATTTCTAAAGATAACTACAGCACTCAATACAAAGTTTAAGAATCTGAAGTATCTTCCAAAATCTGAGATGGATGAGGTGTGGAGCATGCTTTCAGAAGTCTTAAACGCAACACGATGATGCAGAAACTACAGAACCCAAATCACCAAAAAAGAACATCTCCTGCTGGTCTGCTGATGGCAATTTAGTCAGATGATGAAAATGAACATGCATAAATCTATGCTGCTCTGGATTGTTATCAACAGGGCCGGATTAAGACCTTTAGAGGACCTAAGCACTGAAAGATTATGGTGCCCGCACATATGTAATTCAAAATAAAAACAATACTATACCATAAAATCTCTCTTTTTTTTTTTTTGGTGCTCCTAGCACATATGTAGTCTGGCTATTGGGTAATCCAGCCCTGGTTATCAAGCATAACCGGTCATGGATTCATGTCCTCTGGAATGGTGACTGAAGCATGAAGCGACATAAGAATCTTTAGGGAATATGGCATACAAATATCTTGTGATGCCGGACCACAACAGTTCCAAGTTCTCACTTTCAGATGACATTGGAAACAAGAAGTAGGCAGCATTATCTCCTGCAAATGTAAACAAACTTGATTTTGAATGACTGGCTGAACAAGAAGTAGGAGTGAATGGACTTGTATCCTCTAAAGTTTTACGTTTTGGTTTTGAATGTAGCTGTTTTTCGTACATAATTCTGCATTTGTATGTTCAACATCTATGATAAAGAGTCTGCACTACAATACTTGTATTAGGTGAATTGAAATATACTATTTCTTTGATTTTTTTACAGTGCAAATATTTGTAATGAAAATATAAAAGGAGCCCTGTACACTTTGTATTCTGTGTTGTAATTGAAATCAATGTATTCAAAATGTAGAAAACATTCAAAAAGATTTAAATAAATGGTATTCTATTACTTAAAATAATTATTTGCATGATTATTTTTAACTGCTTGACAGCCTTAATAGATAACCCTAACCGCATGTAAAGAGAGATAAATAACTGCCCTAAGTTTTCACAGTGAGTCAGTAGCAAATAGACTCGAATCATTTTGTTGTTCAACACCATGATCTAACCATTGGACAATATGGTACATGAGGGAGTCTTGATAACAGCTGAGAAATTATAACAACTCATTATATTGTCACTAAATTTAATCATTTAGGGTAGGCTTTTCAAAGGCACTTTAGGGATGTGGAAGAAAAGGTTCCATTGATTTTTAATGCATTCCTAAATCCTTTGTGTGCTTATGAATATTCCATCCTTAAGGATGGATTCTGCCAGCCTTACTCACTTCGAACAGTTCATTATGACAGGAATAGTCCCATTCATTTCAATGGAGTTTTTGCCAATGGAGCACAATACCATTCAAAGTCAAGGGTGGCAGGCTCCTAGGGTTCAAACAGTAAAGGTTTACCTCAACTCAGCTCATCTTCAGACTCATTGGGAGGTAAGCAACCATGAGAGACCTCAAACATAGAGATTTGTTGCTGCAAAATATTAGTGCCCATGTTGAAGTGAGTTGCTCTGTCTCCACGACGTGTATGTTCTACTGCTGTGTGTTTTCTAAATCCTTTGAGGACTACTTTTCATTAGTATTTTGGGTTGTCAAAGTTTCACTGTTTTTACAATTGTGAAAATATTGGTCACAGAAGAAATAAGATGGCATAAAATTATCAATCAAAAGATCTCACTCTTACTGTGAGCTGGAAGGTGAAGTAATTATGCTTGACTTTATGTGAGAGCATTTTTTTATTTATCCTAATCTTGGAATTAAATTATTTGTCTCTACAGGACAATGTGGTTGCAACTTTACGTGGAGGTTTGTGAAAAAAACAAACACATACACAATATACATACATATCTATATTTACAAACTAGTAACTGTCACTTTGAAGACATATTTTAAACATGAAAACATCATAAGAATTGGTTTTTAATACATTATACTTCATGTTTTACCACTAAAAACTCAAACACCACCACCACTTCATAGTACCATTCAGAAATTGAATGGCTGTGGCTTAGGCAAACACTTTTGAGTTTAATGTTAAACCACCATCTTTTGCTTTGTGTTCCCATGGTATTCTGATCAAACATATCCATAGGAAAATATTAGAATGCAGCTATTTTGCATTTTTTGCCAGTTGACAGGAAAGTATGCCTCACTTTGACACAACTGTGTATTTTAAGTTCACAGTAAATACTTGTACCTGGGAGAATTTATAAGGATGAGATAACCTCCTAATTATATACTTTGGGGAACAGCTGATCTTGATGGCTTCTTGTTTATCTAGTGGTTTTATTAGCAGTTGAAAAAGGATTCCAGTCCTGGTGGACAGTTTTCCAGGAGAGATAGAGCTGAGGTACAAAAGAGGGGAAAGGAAAAAAATAAAGCTGAGACTACATGACTGGCTCTTGTAACCAGCACATAAAAGTGCAAGCCTTTTGGTTTAAATCTGCATTGGGCAACAGAAAAGATTTGTGGTGCTAATCTGCCACTGAGTGGTATAATACCTTGCCCAAGGGGACAAAGGAAATCTGTGGAAGAGCCAATGAGAGAAGTTTGGATTACTGGCTCCCAAGCCCCTATTCCAATCATTGGACCACAACGTGCACAAAGGAACTCACCTAGCAGTTGAGTGATTATTGTATCTAAACATTTTTTTTAATGATTCAAGGCCCAGTGCTTGATATCTGTGGTAGTTTTTTTAGTGACTTTAAATGGAGCAAAGCCAGAATGGATAAAAAATGCTGTACCTGTGAAGGATACGGTCACAGAGGAAAACAAGATGAATGAACACAAGGAGGAAAAATGCCTAGTGGTTAGATAAATGGATTGGAAACTACAACACTTGGGTTCACAGTCTGTCTCTGCCACAGACATATTGCTTGCCCTTGGTCATATCAGTTTACTGTTCTGTCACTCAGTCTCCCTCACTGTTAAATGTGTATAGTGATTTTTTTCCTGGCACTCTGAGATCCCTGGACGAAAAGCACCACATAAACTCCAAAACTGTTCTTATAGTATTGAAGGTAAAAATACCTTCATAAGTGATTTTCTCTCAACTTTAAGAGTTTCCAACTTGTCTTTTAAGACAAATATTTGAAACAGAAGAAAACACATCTTCAGCTAAATGCTTTTAAAGAACCACTACCATCATTTTCATTGCAGTAGCACCTTGATGCGCCAGTTATGGACTGTGACCCTATTGTGCTAGGCAAAAACAAAAAACAAAACAAAACAAAAAAAAGATCTAATTTTATTAGTAAACCCAGACCCAATCAAATGTTACGGGATATGTTTCATACGGAGAAAATGTTGAAGTTAAAGAGGTAAAAAATTAGGATGTAAATTTGCCCCGCTTTTTTTGCTCAGATATATCATCTGCTTGCCAGGACCATGTCATGCCCATTTATAGATTCTCTTCATATAAATACATATACTCTTCTTAAACCATCCAGTCATCCTTGCATGTGTGATTGGCCTTAAATCCTAAACAGCTTTGTTAATTCACTAAACAACGCATTTTTTCAAGATATGGTTGGAGGAACTGGCTTCCCATCCCTGATTAGGATGAGATTAGAGTTTGAAAGGTGGTTTAGAAGCGGAACCAGGGCTAGAAGTTTTTGGCTGAACAGCTATGGAATCTTGCAACATTTGTGCCCACACTGGCAGGATTTTACCCAAAGCTACCTGATCTTACATTTACATCTAGGAACTGTATCCAAACTGAATTGAGAAAGCAGGCCAATTTGGATCTAACCCAGAATTAAAGCTGCCTGGGCAGGCTTAGTAGTGGGGATTCAAATCCAAACCTACTGTGTAGAATTCCAAAGAGTGAGGGCATTTAGATCAAGCTTTACTCTACTGGTTTTGGTCATTTGTCCATTAGACCATTTGCTGTCCTGTAATATTTAATTAATATTCTGGGGTAGCATTGGTTCAGATGACACTGTATCAAATAAATCTGCACTGTAATCTCAGGAGCATAGTAACAGTTAGCCAGTATGTGCAAGGAAAAATAACTTGGGTAAGAAAGGTGCTTGGTCCTGCCGTGAAGGCGGGGGACTGGACTCGATGACCCCTCGAGGTCCCTTCCAGTTCTAGTGCTCTATGATTCTATGATTCTGAAAGTCAATTTTCAGTATATACGTAAAAAAATTATTATTATATAAATGTTTCAAGGCTCCAAAAGGCTTCTCAAACAACAGGAAGTAAGAACAACAACTTCTACCTTGACATAGTGTCCTTTGAATCGCATTAATATTTCAGAAAGTAGCCTACAAAAGGAAACAGATGACAACACGCTTTCCCTTAGCCATATGGAACAATAAGAAGCTTAGAGAGTAGTGCATGCATTCCTCTTACGAGAGCACAGAGCTACATGAGTGCTTGTGCTACTTACGGGTAAATCAAAACAGCGCATCCTTGAGGGGTCATTAACTGTAAAGTATAGCTTGTGATTTCTGATTTTATACCAAAAGTGAGCCTGCGGTTCTTAACAGAACTATTGGTATATGTGAGATTTCAACTTTAGGACAATGATGGAAGAGTGTTTTTCTAAAGCTATTCCGCTGTTGCTAAAGAATTTTATTCACAGACTTACTAATGGCCTCATTTATGAGGAAAGGGCAACTCAGCAATGTTCTATATTTTTCTGACCAGAAAGAAAAGCTGCACAAACTGTCACTTTTAATTTTGTGTGCTGCTGGAGCATATTTAAAACAAAGAACTGTATTTTTTTTAACATTGCAGCTACCATGTTGCCTGTAAGAGTTCCAACTGTACTTTCTGTCACGTAGCCAGGTAACCTGAACAACATTTTTGCCCAATTTCATGAATGATCCATAGAGTAAAAAAAAGTTCTCACCTCATTAATGACTGAGTTGATTTTTATTTTGTTTTTTACACTTGTCTTTTTAGACCCTGGATCAAATGTGACCTACTTTCCCATCAACTGTTGTTTTCCCAGGAGACAGAGTAGCAATCCAATTGCTAAGAACACGTTACAAAAACCACAGAGTAGCTCCCCTCCCCCTTCTCCATTTTTTCCTTTATGACATTCTTTCCCTCCCCCTCAGCAACTGCTCTGAACAAGATTCTGCTTTACATTCAGAGACGCTAACAACAGAACTGCTTATAAGGACAAGTGTCATATAAGAACGAGATTTTCTAATGACTACAGAGGCTCCTGGGCTCTTCAGGTTTGAAAAATATAAAGGAAGGAAACTTGGCTCCTCATTTTAAATCTCATGGTCTTAAACACAATAGTTCTTTCAACTTAAAAAAAATGGCACCAAATAGTACTATGAACTCCTATGCCACCTACTAGTCCTTTGGTGCTACACCACACTACCCAATAATGTTAGAAGAGCACAATAATGTTAGACATCACTGTGTTTGCACCCTTATGATTTCCAAGGGTGACCAATGAGTCAGAAAAGCCAAGAAGATTTAAAAGTATTAAAGCGCTCAAAAGAAATGGCTTTTCCATATACATTGCTGGATGGATCGCAACTAGCAAGGGGAATCAGTACAAGGCAAATATTGTAAGAGCAGAAAGAGACAAATAGGGATTTGATTTAAGTGAGATGGTGCTCATTTTGGAATAAATGAACTCCAGATGTTGAAGCTGTTCTGGCTGAATGCAGCCCCTCTCACCAACCAGGTAGAAAATGTAATTCAAAAAATGTTGAAGTGCAGTTGCTGATGCTCGGTGGATATTAATTACTCCATGAAGACCTCATTGATTTGACACATGGCACTTTCCATCTTCATACTGTGCCAATGTCCCTGCTAGATATAAGAATCCACTGTAAAGTAAAAGGTGATGTCATTTGATTAAAATGTAAAACTGAGGTCTGGTATGCTTGCCATTAAAATTCCATGGCACTTGTAAAAGAAAGGATATTATTTCCAGGGTCTTGACTAAATCTAAATATGGGTAATTATATTCTGCCTCCTTACATTTCTGCGGAAGTTTGAGATTCCTACATTGTTTTTTTTAGCTCTTTTAACATTATTGTGTAGTGTGGTGTAGCACATTTATATAATTGCCAGAGGTGGTTGCCTCTCAGTGGTAGGTAAAGAAGTTCCTATTACGTAGTTTAAGTATTTTGGGATCCTGGGCATAAGAGATTGTAATATATTACTAGAATTAGCAAAAAATATATAAATTAAAATCTTTTTGACTTTTTTTCCCCTTTCACGAGATTCAAAATAGACCCTTAAAAACAAAAAATTGCAACTGATTTTCACAGAAGATTCTTTCTATGCCTGGCTAGCCACTAAAGGACAAAATTATCACATACCTTAAACGAAAAGATATAAGGTGTATTAGGTAATATGTTTTTGGGGACAACTTCTGTGGGTGACAGAAACAAGCTAATGATTCACCCGCCTTGTGTCTCTCAGGGTACGTCTACACTAGCTCGTTAGTTTGAGCTAGATGGGGTAATGAGGGCAAGCAGAGTTGCAAATGAAGCCCGGGATTTAAATATCCCGGGCTTCATTTGCATGTTCCCAGGCGCCGCCATTTTTAAATCCCCCTTAATCCGAAAGTTCGGACTAAGGGGGATTTAAAAATGGCGGTGCCCGGGAACATGCAAATGAAGCCCGGGATATTTAAATCCCGGGCTTCATTTGCAACTCCGCTTGCCCTCATTACCCTACCTAGCTAGAACTAACGAGCTAGTGTAGACGTACCCTAATATCCTGGCACCAATATTGGCCACAACTGCACAGGGTCCCTAAGGTACATACTGTACTGCCACACCGTCCAAGTCACATCAGTCCCAACCCTACACTCAACATGTGTGATTTTATATTTTTAAGTCATGTTACGGAGTTTGATGGAACTACATGTGTTAGGAAAATAATTCAGGAGTGGCAGCATTCTACGAATACAGTAGTATGCAGTTAGTGGAAAAGTCTCATTTTTCCATCACGCACAGTTACACAAAGTCTGTTCTAGCAATTGCATGTTGGGGACTTTCATCTAATGAAATGGTAGCATCCCAATGTTAGTTTATTTTTTAACATAAGGGAAAGAAAATAGTAGGGCCAATACATATCGGGGGAGGGGCTAAATAGAATGTAGAACCTTTCTTGGAGGAAACGTGATTTGCTTAACAGCTTAAAACTACTCAGTCTGTGCTTTGCTCAAAATGGTTTTCATCTGTGTGATTCCAAACAATCCATGCCCAATGTGAATCCTGACTCTCCACATAAATTCAAACACACATTCTATGCAGCAAATCTATTTCACTTTCCTAATTTTGGTTATTTCCCTTCAGCATCCTTTATCCCTCATCTCATACAGCTACCATCTGTCTCTAGCTCCTGTGGTACAACCCCACAGCACAGAGAGAAAAGGAAGTTAGAATGGAAAAGACCTATTATTATCCAATCCTTCCCTTGCCCATTGTAGAATTGCTCCCTGCAGTACATTTACTAGTTATTCTCTTGCTGTAGTCTAAAGAGAATCAAACACACACACAAACCAGCCTTCCTTCATCCTATGCCCAAATGTTATTTAGCTTCCACTTGAGCTTTTTTCTGACTAAAACTACCAATAGCTACATGTTCCCATCCCCATGTTCTTGTATTTTGGAAGAGAGAAGGCACTCAGTAACAACCGGTTGGATTCTATATTCAGACTAACTCCCAGTGTGAGCCTGATTCTCCACCGCCTAGTACTTGGTGTAATGATAGTCCCAGATCCAAAGCCTATTTAAATGAATACAAAGGCTTTCATTGATTTAAATGGACTTTGGATCATGCCCTTACACTCAGTCGTGTTTTACAGTGACTTTGCAAAGCTCAATACAATGAAGACTCAGACCCACTTGTTTCTCCCATCTCCACTCTGTTCCCTTCAGTGTTATCTAGTCTGAGTAGAGTTTGGCCAAAAAAATCTGTTAATCTATATTCCAAATTTTAAACATATTGTGTTTGTGCCCCTTTTGTGTTTTTTTTCCCTATTACTATTCTAGCAACTCACTTTACTGGAAGAAGTGTTCATGCACACAGAGAATTTTTGACACACATTGCAGGAAATTCATGCAAAGTGGCTTTTTAATTAGTCATGAGTATTTGCACCAGAATTCCGATTTTAAATGTTATGCTCCAGGCCATGAAGCCCGACCAGCTGTATACAGACTACCTACAATGAACTGTGCATGAACAAGTTACTGTCCAAGAATTAGCTGCAGATATTATTCAGCAACAATTTCTGAATAATAAATTTGAGGAAATTGTGGTCTGTTCAATTAGAAGCAAAATTCATGGAGTAAGTTATTCATTATGAACTGTTTGCCCAGCTCTAATTATGTGTTGCATTTATTGACTTATGCTCTGCTCCATTAGCATTAGTTAAAATCCTTCATTAAAAAAAATAGAGTGATATGATTTCTAGTTCAGTTAACTGTTTCGTCAACACATCTCACGAAGTAAAGTCTTTTTTTTACACGTTGGCCGAATGTTTTATTTAAAGCTATTATTGTTCTCTCTATAATCATGTCAATTACCTCAACTTGCAAACAATATAAAAATATAGCCACATGTGTACACAATATAATTACAGACAAGCAAAAGGAACTCTGTTTTACAAGGATAAATTGGAAAATGGTACATGTTTCTTTCCATTTACAGATTACTTTATACACAACACTTGTTTTTAGAGTTCTGACTCTCCAGGGATTGCTAAGGAAAGTGCTTAACATCTTTTTGCTTTTGCACTGTAGGAATGAAGACTGTTTCATTAATGAGAGAATTTGGTCATGTTCAGTTGCACATCTGTCCTGAAAACAGAATTTAGCAGAGCAGTGAGCTACTGTGCAGCCTTATGTGGACATGCAAGTAAATCTGGACTATTTCTGAATTCCCTAATTAAGGGATTCTCTGACAGGGAATTTCTAGGTTTTCTTTTCCTTCAACTAATACTTGATAATCTGTGCTTTGGGTGAAAGGAAACACAAATGCTAGGAAAGGAGGGAAACACAGACCACAGCTGCTATTTTACTGTATCAAACACATAACTCAATTCTTTTAAAGTGCTAAAAAGAGTTGGTTGCAAGGCACAATGTAAAAATAAAGTAATAATTAGATCAAAATTGCACAATGAAATCTTGCCCAACTGAAATCAGCAGGAGTTTTTCCATTGACTTCAATGAAGACAGGATTTTACCCATACAGCCTAATCCTGCATACACTGCATTGGAGCGCCCTGCTGTGACAAACTCCTTACAGGAGAGACAAAAGACTGGCTAATATCTTTTTTGAGACTAGTAATTTTCCCTAACTCAGACCCCAGGCCTGACTCTCAGATTATATAAATCAGAATACACTGGATTTACAGCTGCTGAAAATGGGAGCCCCTGTAATGAAGGGTATGTGTACACTGCAATGAGAGATGTGATTGTTACATGTGTAGACAAACCCAAGCTAGCTTTAGTCTAGTTAGCTCAGTTACCAATAGCAGAGAAACTGTGGCAATAGAAGCTTCAGCATGGGCTGCAGAAAGCTATATGGGACCTTGGGTCCATATGTGGGCAGCTAGCACACGCTGAAACCCATGTAGCCATAGCTTCACTGCTATTAATACTCATGTTAACTAGACCAAAGTGAGCTCACGGATGTTTACACGGGCTGGAATCACACCTCCGACTGCAGTGTAGACATACCCTAGGTTTTGCTAATCCCATACCAGGTCAGTGATTTTCAAGCTGGAGCCGGAGCTCAGGGTTCTAGCCTAAGACAGGAAGTCTCCACAGCTGTGAAACAATCCCACAGTCTGAGTCCCGTGAGCTCGCATCGGCTGGCCCAGGCCAGTTGCAGATTTTTTTTTATTTATAGGCTTTTAGATAAATTTCAGTAGAATTCTATTGTCCTATTGGCTCTGTCCTCATTACATTCTATAGAGCTTTACCCTAAGATTCTTAATGGTATGGGGTTTTTTTTTTTTACACTCATGGCAATGTTTCCCCTTGCCTTCTTGGCCATTTTATTCCTTGCTAATAGAAGAACGCTGACGTTAGCTTTGAAAATCAGGTTTGCACTCATCAAAACTTTGAAGGGAATACTCAATAGCATAATATTCACTCTCCTGAGCCTCTTTTGGCAAGACACTGTGTGCCTCAGTTTCCCCATCTATAAACTTTAAAGAATACTCATCGGGCTTTGTTAAGTGCTTATAATCTGTGGGTGAGAAGTGCTGGTATTGTTTTGTTAAAGCATGGTCCAGTGGTTAGTACAGGTTCACAATTCACATTGACAAATACTATCTGGGTAAATTAGTTTGTCTCTCTGCACTTCAAGTCATCTGTAAAGTGGGGATTGTAATATTTCCTTAGTTCACAGGGCTGTTGTGAAAATAAACACATCATGAATTTTGAAGCACTTGGTGCACTGTATAAGAGCTAAGTATTATTATTATTGATTGCAGCACTTTTTTGCACGGTTTCATCTCCCAAATTCCTTAAATGATATTTTAGTTTAGGCTTTTTGTAGATATCTTATAGGCTTGCCTGCCATTTGCAAATAGCCCTCTTTAAGGTCAATCAGTGACACTATTCACATGGACAAGGTGGAGAGGATTTGGTCATTGTGTGTGTGTGTGCGCGCGTCTGTGTGAGTGACACACAAACATTCTATTTCTTCATACACAGAGTCAAGAAAAAAACAACTCTCCCTCACAACTTCAGTGTGATCCTGGTAATTAATTTTCATGATTTAAGCAATTGAGTCCATTTACTGAGTTACTTATTATTGCATTACACCATTACTTAGAATAAAAACGGCTAACTCTATATCCTAAAAATATTAACCCCATCAACTCAATCACGTATAATTGCATTCAATGTCTCCTTTCTTGTCACTGAATTTTATTAACATTCATAGGCTACCTTCATGGCTGCTTTATATCACTGCTAATTATGAAACCGGGGTGGGCAAAGAGGAAGAGTATTTTCATGATGTATTGGAACAAAAGGCTATTCACCCTCAGAAATTCATGTCAGCGCTGGATCATTTAGTCCATAATTGTGTTTATAGACGTCATCTTTCATTAGCACAAAAAAGGGTTGAGTGGGTTTCCCTGCCGTTTTGAGCTCCTAGGAGAAAAACTTAATTTGATATTAAGCCTGCTTTCACCCACAGCTAGCAAGGAAACAGCGCCATGCGCTTGAGATGAAAACCTGGCCATAGTCATCTATGCCTTTGTTACTTCGAGGCTGTATTACAGCAGTGCTCCCCAAATAGGGAAGACTGGGGAAAGGCACAGAAATTGTAGCTGGTCCAGAATGCAGAACAGGGAGATGAGAGCATCTCACAGTAATACTTTGCCTCCCTAAACTGGTTACCCAGAACCAATTTACAGTCCTGGTCCTCATATTCTAAGTCCTCAGTAGTGTAGGGCTTGACTACAATCCCATGCCAAGCTAAACTGCTTATTTAACATTTTTCAAGCTGTTACCAAGCAGTTAGCTAGTTATGTGACTTTTATCAAGCTGTCCTTAGCTCTCAGAGAGTCATTTATGTTTTCTCTAAGCAGCTGAAGTCAATGCTTAATAAATGTTGAGTAAAGCATCTCTTAAACATTTCATTAATGCATGTCTTATTTTTAGAGCTAAACAGCAGCTAAGCCTTAACTACAGCTTCTTGCAAATATTGGGAACACTGCATAGGACTGAAACCATATAGTTGGACTGAACAGCTACTTCGCAAAATACAAGCCATTCATAGATGGATACTATTTTTAATCCCACTCAAACACCTTAATACCCTCTAAAAAATGCCACGTTGAAATCACTTTGTTAAGCACTACACTAAAATACTTCTCCCTGAGTCGCACCTCTAGAATAATGTGATCAACAAATATATGATACTAGTAGGTGAGGCCCATCTTTCACCGGGCAAAGTCATTTTGCATAGATTATTTTTATAGGAAACTTCAAGAAATTAAATATATGTAATAGAATTTTTTATTAATGTGCTTTCAAAAGGGAAGTAAAAGAACAATTTTAAATTTGTAGGATTTCAACTTCAAACATTATTAATTTTATTGAATAATTAACATACATACTAAATTTGAACCAGAATCTCATAAAGCTTCCATTACTCTTTCCATAACTAATTTGAATATTTTTGTGATTTGTAACAGTAAAATTTTCTTTGCACTAACATAACAGTTGAATAGGTGACTATTTTAATTTTGTTGGCAACTCTCTTTTTTATGAACTCCAATCATAATAATCATGACTTTTTTCCCAAAAATAATTATTTAAACCTTCCATCCAACACGTTCTGGTATAAAAAGTAGTGCATTCAGCTAATTTAAGTGGCAGGATTGTTTATGCAAAATGTGATATCTGTAGGTAATTGCAAAGTGTGATTTTAGTTTGCACAAACAAATCCACAAACAAACTCTTCAAAGTACATAGCAGATAGACGTTAGACCCAGGATGCTCATTGGAACTGGAGACACTGCATTGTTGGTACAGGACACGTGGCTAGTGAAGCCTCTAAAGCAAAAAAGTTGGGATGATCTCTTCTCAATGAGCCCTACAGAGCTCAATATAAGTTTCATCATATATTTGTACTGGCTTTTCCTCACTATAGGAAGTGGTATGCACATATCATATGAATCCAGAATCCACTGAAGTGATGGATGGTTTCTTAACAATGACATTACAGCTTCCAATCTCCCACATTTGGCATTTGGATAATATAGTGACTGGCGTTAAGTGGATACAGCACATAATCAGTGCTCTCTAGGAATGTTCAGACTTTATGTATTATTATCAATTGGTAGGAGAGGGAACTACAAAGTAAAAAAGCGGAACTACTGAGCTTTGCAATACACTCCATCTACTTTGGATAAGTTACAAACTCGCTGTTCCTCAATTTACCAATCTGTACCATGAATATAATACACAACTCTCAGTGGCTGGGAAAACCTACATTTGTACTGCAGTTTGAAGTTTTCAGATAAGAGATCCTACAGCAGTATTTTAATTATAAAACTCTGGTAATATTATCTTTTCATTGTAAGGGTATGTCTACGCTAGCCTCCTAGTTTGAACTAGGGAGGCTAATGTAGGCATTCAAAGTTGCAAATCAAGCCCAGGATTTAAATATCCTGTGCTTGATTTGCATCTTCCCGGCCAGTCGCCATTTTTGAAATTTACACGGCAGGGACCTGGTATTTCAAATTAAAGCCCCTAAATCGAACTACTTGTTAAACCTCCTTGCAGGAGGAATAACAGGTAGTTTGATTTAGGGCTTTAAATTGAAATACCGGATCCCTGCCGTGTGTAGACGCGGGCAGTTAGTCTGGACTTGTAAATTTCAAAAATGGCGACCGGCCGGGAAGATGCAAATCAAGCGTGGGATATTTAAATCCCGGGCTTGATTTGCAACTTCAAATGCCTACATTGGCCTCCCTAGTTCGAACTAGGGGCCTTGTGTAGACATACCCTAAGAGAACAGTACAGGAGTGCAGAAAAACGTCTCTAAACTTAGCACCCCGTGGCATTCCATCGTTACTATTAATATATAGTTGTTTTATGCATCAGCAAAATATTTTAAGTATGTCCTGTTACCATCAGGTGTGGGTGGTCAGATGCCATATTGCTCACAGAGCAGTTGCCAAGCTGCATACTAGTAGTTTCATCAAGGAAACGGGAAAAGCATGCAATCTAAATTAAGGAATTCTTTAGAACAAAGCTAGATGATGAAACTGTACAGGAGCTGCAATAAAAATTATAGGTGTGTTTCCAGGTTTCAAAATTCAGGCTCCAAATCCAGCGGCCTAAAAGAGCGTATCTGAACCAGCTCAAACTTTGCTGGAAATGAACAAAAGGCATGTGGATTCCCAACCCACAGAAGGAACAAAAGTTTTTATTTGAACTCCTGTGCCCTGGAACCGGTGATTCAGATAAAAACACAACTCAGATGCAAACATCTCCGGTCTTGATTTTGCAAAAGCCAAACACACCTACTTTGACCTCTCTTTAAACTTTCAGTCATTCAACAAGATTTCCTTGAAATGATGGATGATCTTTCGTCTCTGACTCTTCTGCCAAGCCAGCCAACGTAAGCCCAAGCAAGTTTATTAACTATCTTTCACCTCTTTTCTGTAGGGCGGGCCTGAAGCGGAAACAAATCAAACAGACAGCAGAGGACTCAGTCTTTTAGGGCCACTGCACTACATTATAATCTCTGCAATTCATGGGCCAAACTGTGATTTTCTCTCCAAAAGTAAGACCCGATAGCGGTACGCCTTCTGGCCTGATCCTCTATTCTAGTAGCATGGGACTCAAGAAAATCATAAAACTGGTTCTATTTGTTCTATATGCAAACAGATTAGACACATCTCATTTATATACATGAAAGATAAGTGGATCCCCCAAAAAACCAATCCATTTAAGAATCTGTATATTTTTCAGTGCAACAAGAAATACCAAAAAGGAAAGAGAATAAGTAACTTTAAATCAAGGACAGCAGTAACACATTTGCATTTGCTTTACGTGTTGTGAGCTTTAGAACCTTATTTGGTATGATATCCAATAAATAATGAATACTTATTACGCTAGTAATCCCTCCTTCCCATCTTGCTGAAGTTACTCCTCACATAACAAGACATGTCTTGCAGAGAAGCAAACTATAATGAGAGGCCCAGCACGTTTTATAATGCATTAAAATGAGGAATGGAAAACAATATAAAATATCACATGCATCATCAATAGGCTGGTAGAAATCTCTTTAAATATTTTTTTTTCTTGGATTCTGGACAGACATTTTGCTATTCTTTTCCTGGTCCCTGGTTGCCTCTTTGGAAGGGAAAATAGTGAAGTTGTATTTAGCAGCCTGTTTCACTTCTTCTTTGCTCATGGGAAAATGCTACACAGCAGCTTCTGAAAATTAACTGAACAAGGAGCCCCAGGAATGCCAACTGTTGCCCATGTGATCAGTTTGGCTGTTTGGCAAAGATGGGTGTTTTCCCAAGCCTTGGTTTGATTTGAAGAAAACCTGTTCATGTGCCCATCTGTATGAGAACCATGTAAGTTAGAACAATTCTATAATCCATCTGGGAACTGCCGTCCTCTCCCAACTCCAGTATGGCATCAACATAGAAACCCACACCTAGGCAGTAAACAAGTAGAACGAGTCCTTAGACTATAATCTCTGGCTGTCTAAGGCAATAAAGGGCAGGTGCTGTCAGCTGAATTCACTGTTTATAACTGTAATCTCCAGTTTTGAGGGGGCATTTATTCACTTTCTTTGGCGCATGGTGTTCAGTCCAGTATATAAGCAGGCATATCTCTAATAACTTTGGGTTCTAATCAGTCTACTCTTGCCATCTCCTGTTTAACTGTATGTACAGGGAGCTCTTGCCATTTGCAGAGGATACGTTCTTGAGATCACCATGCATGATGAAATCCACAAATACTAGGGTGGGTGGGTGTGGGTGTGGGTGTGTTCCCAGCGCAAAACAACCACATTTTCCCATCCACTTCTAGTTTCTGATAGTGACCACATACAATACTGATGAAGTGTGATTCCCAGAATATTTGTGATTATGTGTCACAGTGTCATGTCCCCAGTGAAATTTCCTGGTACTGGATGGCTCTGTTACTAGAGCGCACTGAAAAAGCATCATCTCGCAGCACCGTGTGCTTGGGCTGGTGTGGCACCATGCACTACAAATACGCAAAACACAGATACCGAACCCATAAATGGTGAAGGCATCCTGTACTCTAGCTGGTCACCCAACACCTCATCTTGTGACTATGGACGGTAGCTTTAGCACACAGCTAAATCACTCAAGTGGGTATAATAGGGTGCAGCAGCGACGCATTTGTAGATTTAGGGGACAAGGAGGGATGGAAAATACCAGTCATTATTCACAGGAATAACAAGGGCAATGACTGGTAATCATTTAGACCAAGATTTTCAAAAGTGACAAGGGCTTCAATTTTGGGATGTCTAACTTGAAGGTACCCAATTCTCATAAAATGCTGAAGCACTCCTTCTTTGAATAATAGGCCCCTTTAAAGGTGCCCAATATGGGGCTCCCAAAATCAAGGCACCCAAAATCTCTACAGTAGTTGCTTTTGAAAATCATTTCTGTAAAGTACATATTGAACAATCTCTGGAGGATCTTAGATAGATTTTTAAATGACTAAGTTCTTTATCCTGTCACATTTGCTGGGCACTAGTACACTTAGCACCGTTTAATTCTTTTAAACTGTACTGTTTGATTAATTTGATACTGTATTTTAGTTCAGCGGAGTCAAGACAAAATAAATGGATTCTTAATTGGTGAGAGTTCAGTTCCTCTGGCAGAGGAGGCCGACAAGGAAAAGAGACACAACGCGCAAATGATGCACTCAGTGCTGACTTTCAACTGCCACCATTTCTTGACAGGTATAAAAATTAAATATTAGAGAGCTGGGGGAGAGAGCAAGAGAGACACTGAAGGTAATAGTGAAATGCCATACCAGCCATTTGGAAGCAAAGCTTGTTCTTGCAGCTTGAACAAGGATGCAGCCAAAATAACATGGCATATACACCCTTGAAGTCACAGAATTATGTTGCACCACATGAAGCTTTCCTTGACCTGCAGTGTGAATTCCACGGAACACTGATTTCCTGTAGTCCCTTGTGCTTGCACAGGTGAAAGTTTCAAAGGCCCAATAAATACAATACTGGATATTTCAGTTAGAAGCTATCACAAGACAGGTTTTGGGGTTTTCTCTTCACCCTCTTCCCTCCTCCGCTCTTTCCTCCCTCACCCGCAACAACCATGCCTGCTTTACACACAGAGTAGAGCTGATCAGAGTAATGCTCTTGGCCTCTCTCAAACCATTCCTTACTCCTCTATTTGAATATTACTACTGAATTGTCATTTCTTCTTTTACTTGGCTTTGTTGAGCCACATGCCCTGCGGTACTTAGACATTAGGTAAAATATGCCCTACAGTACCAAGTTAGACATTAGGTAAAACCACCATAATATTAATCTCTAATGGGTGTGAAGAAATCTTTAGTAAAATATAAGCAAATTATGCAACACCATTCTGATCAGAATCCTGATTCACTAGGAAATTCATTCACCATTAACACCACTTCACCAAATGGGACCAAAGACATGTCTGAGGCTACGGCTACACTGCCATTTTTTTGTGGAAGAAGATATGCAAATCGCGCTTGCATTTGCATACCTTCTTCCGATTCTTTTTGTCGAAGAGGTTTTTCCAGTGAAAAACCCCCTGTAGATGGGGCCATTAGTCAGAAACCCCCCTCTTTTGCAAGACTCTTTATTCCTCTTAAATCAAGGTTTACAGGGTCTTGCTAAAGAGGGCTTTTTTCCGACAAATGGCTCCATCTACACAGGGCTTTTTATTGGAAAAAAAATTAAAAGAACTAGAAGAAGATATGCAAATGCAAGCACAATTTGTATATTCTCTTCCATAAAAAAACCCGCAGTGTAGCCATAGCCTGAGAGACAGATCGGTTGGTGTACACATTCATCAGGTGTTGCCTGAGTTATTCTTTTTTTTTAAATTTTTACAATGATTGAAAATTGAAGTTCTATTCTTTGAGTCTCTCTATGCCCTGGGAAGTAGGTAAATAACACGAACATGAGATAAAGCACTTATTAACCCAAACACTCATTCTTTTAGATTTGCTACCCATTTATACAGTCATGTCCAGCTTACTCAGTCTGAACTAGCAGATACAGAACTTAGCTCCTTTCATGATAGATAACCGGACTCCAAGTATTCATTTTTTATTAGCATTTGTCTAGCCCAAAACTACTATTTTCAGTTCCCCCAGAAAAGACCCCATTTAATTATTCCATTATTGATGTTTATATATTAAATGTTCACATTAGCCAATACAGGAGAGATCCTCATGCTGTCTTACCTTCTGTACAATCAAGAGATAAGTGTATCTCTGAACTCTATCTAGCAGTGCTGCTCTTTTAGTCTTTGAACAGTACTTGTCAGAGTAATTAATGAAATTCTTATCAACTGTGACACTGGCCTGTCTTTCTTCCTGATGCTGCCTGATACCATGGTTGCTTTGATTCCATTGATTGTTGGTGGTACTTTAAGATTATTTGGAGTCACTGTCCATTTTAGCGGTGCTGCATTTAATTGATTCTGTTTATATCCCTCTGGAGAAGGCTACTTTCTTTTCCGCAAACAGGAAATCTCTCATACATGCTCTTAGCATAGGTAGAAATGGGGGTTCTATTTGTGGCCCTACTTTTTTGAATTGCAGCTTCTCTTTGGGGAAGCCATTAGATGCAATTGTGTCAGTTTTCTCTCCTATGTATGCTGATGGCATTCAACAGTGCTTTTCATTTAAACCTTTTGACGGTGGAGTGAATTCACTGCTGTCAGGGTGCATTATGGATATTAGATCGTGAATGAGCTGTAACTTTCTGCAGTTGAACATTTATAACACAAAGACAATTTCATTGGGTCCTGTCATTGCTTAACACCTAATCCCTTGACTACTCAAGATCTTGCTTATTTGCAAGTCCCTGCAATTCAGCCTTAGTGCCTCTGTCATTCATATTTGTTTAGTTTACTATACGGGACTATTTTCACTGCTAGATTGTAATCTTTTACAGATATGGCCAAGACATCTTTAGTTTTACATCCTACCTTGACTTCCCTGTTAGGGAAGTAATAGTGCAGTCGATGAACCGATAAGCAAAAACGTATAGGCTAATTCTAAAGATTACACACATTTCCCTCCCCACACCTTGCCCGTAAATTTTTTAGCAGGCAGCCCGTCTCGGTTCTGGCTTAGACAAGTCAGGGACCTACCTCTGGTGTAGCTCTGCATTTAAAGTGTATTAGGAGCCAAGATGGGGGGTAGAGGAGAGAGGCAGCCCGCTTCAGTCCTGGCTCATGCCAGGAACTACCCCTGCTGCGGCTTTGCATTTAAAGCGTATTAGGAGTCAGGCAGGCAGGCAGCACGGCTCAGTTTTGGCTCACGCCGGGTCTGGGAGCTCAGACCCTCCATAGACAGGGGCTGCTGCCACCCCGCACTCCTGCCTCTTTATCAGCACAGGGTGACAGGCAATCTATTATGCAAAGGATTGATTTCAAATCTCACACAATTAAATTCTATCTTTATGCATTTGTTAAATTACCCTTCTTTCTTTTGGTGCCATAATCTGGGAGTTTGGCTTCTGTCGCCAGCCAGGTACAAAACAGTTCCCCATTACCTGGACCAAGCCTTTTCTTGCTCTGTCCCAGTCAAGTTGAAACCTTAACTCACTAAAGAAATACTGAAGCCAGCAGTCATTGTTACAGTTCATGACCAATATTGACCTAAAAGCAGCGTGTGACTAACTGAGATTTTAAGGCATGTGAACGATTCTGTACGAGGTAAATACTGTTGTCTTCGGGATTTGTTACTATATTAAAACCAATTGGCGTTTAATTCAAAATTTTAATCTAGTTATTATTCATCGGCCTGTCTTTGAAGCTGCTAGTTCAATCCTAGATCCCCATGGGATAATTATCTATTTTAGAGTGTGTTTGTCAGTGTGTCTGTCTGCGAGTCTGTTCAAGAACTCCTCCTAAATGGTAAGATGTGGGGCCACAAAATTGGTAGGCAACTTCCCCTCCTCCTAACTTAAAGCAAGGTCAGAGTTTGGTCGTGCCAGGAGAACAGAAGCCCCAGGAAAAGGACTGTTTTCCTTAACATGCAAAGGGAGGGGCTGCTTTTCCGAGGGATGCGATATGAGAAAGGCCACTGGGGGCAGCAACCCTGCTGGGGAGAGCTATCCTGCAGAATGCTCTGCCATCTTGCTGCCCCAAACCCAGGGTGACCTTGGAGGGGGAGAGAACTGGTCCAGGGCAGGCTGGGAGGAAAGAGCAGGCCCTGGGTGGGCTTGGGAGTAGCCGGGAGGTGAGGGGGAGGAAGCAGGCCCCCAGCTGTCTGGGAAGCTGGCTCGGGGGTGGAGAGAGCAGGCCCTGCTTATACCAATCTTCTTATGCTTATTAGTGCCACAATCATCAGTAGGTGGCACACATTTTATTTGGAGGGGTAAAGGCTATTTTTAATTTTTGTAGCTAATAATTACTTTTTTTAAAAAATAGGTATTTAAAATCCAGAAACATTTTCCCATTAAAATGTAACAATTTTACTTTAGGTCTAATTTGAGATTAAAGGGGAAAAGGGGCTTTTAAAAAAATGTTTTGCACTAATAGTTAAACTGAAAGTAAAGCCATTCCGTCAAGAATCACAAACTGAGCCAACTCTCATGATCCTCAGTTGTTTCTAATTGAGCTTAAGCCAGTTTCTTTAGCTTTACATGCAGGTAAACTCTGATACCTTTATGGGATTTTACTGCAAAAGGAACATTTGTCTCCAGTCCTTCTGGTGGCCAGACTCACAGCTTATATAGAGCCCTCTTAACTACAAACTTCTTGGGGCACAGACCTTATTGTCTCATTCATGTCATCTCTTGATTGAATCTCCACATCTGAGCTCCTTTAAACTTTGAAGAAATTTGTATTCTCTTTTGAATTTTTTGAGGCTTAAGCTTGTCTCTGATCAATCGTACTTGTTAAGTACCTTGACCTTGTATAGCAGTTGCCCTTAAACACAAGCTAGTTATTCCCTCAATTAGAAACATTGCATCAGTATTTCCTATACTTACTTAGGAAATAGTGACGGAATATTAAACATTCCAATCATTTAAGGCTACCAGTTTGTTTTCAAAGGTAACCACTGCATGCCAATTTATAACTAACAGTACTAATGAAGAGTTGCTAATGATTAATTAGGGCAGATATTTGGAACTGTCAGATGTCTCAGACATCACATCTGACACTAAAGAGTGCATCCTGCCTTCTGTTAATCTAAGGCCATTTTCAGTAACTGCATCTTCTCTGGTTCGTCATCTGTTTATTGCAGATAAATACAGTTATATATCAAGGATCAGAGGAGAAAACTGTTTATTCGATGTGGAAGCCCATAGAGATTCCTGAAGAGGGGAGAAATTCAGAAACTGTTGTCGACAAATCCCTGAAGTCCTTAGCAGTGTCCAGCTATATGGAGAGGACATGTAGGAGGGAGCAAGCAGAATATTGATATGCATCAACAGGGGATAGAAATTGTTGTAATGTTATTTGTCTACCAAGGCACTGTTTACATTTGGCCTTGAATATGCTGTATGCATGGCCTTGGTTAATGGGGGAAGGAGGTTGTTTCTCTGGAGATGGTATAAGGTAAAGCTAGGGTTCAAAAATATCTGCTAAAACAGAAAGGCAGAAGAAATTGGGGGCAAATTCTCAGCTCTCTCCTACTCGCATTGTGGGTGTGGGTAAGCTTCCTGCAAGTCTCCTGTTGGGGGATTTCCTAGCATGAAGGCATCCTCAATAGATGGCCAACTGTTGAAGCTAGATCCCATGCCTTCCTACCCTACTGTGCATAGGAAGGCATAAGGAGGGATGAAGAAAGGGCAGCACTGGACAGTAGTGTACTCCAGCGGATCTCCAGTTAGCTCCTAGTCCCTGACTGGTCTAGGGTGGGGCAGTCCTAGGAAAGTCTGCCAACAGGGGTAAAAGAGGCAAGTCCAGCGATTCAAAGGGTCCCAGGGCTCCTGGCCGTCGCCAATGCTACCATGGCAATGACTGGAACCCCAGGTCCTTTAAATCACCACTGGATCACAGTGTGGCATGCTCCAGGTGATGGTAAGGGCTAATGGGGAGGGTGGGAGGCCATGCTCTGGGCAGTGCTGAAGGCTGGCTGCTCCAGTCCCACCCCTTCCAGGAGCATGGGAGCCGGAAATTCTGTTGACCCCCCCAGTCTTCAGTCTGTTCTATTTTGTGTCTTGGGCTAAGCTGAGAACTGGATAGACATATCGGGCCCCCCAGCAATTTCATTTTTCTTACACTGTAAAGAATTGTGTCTTTGAGCTTATTCCTACTGATGGAGAGAAAGATTTTGAGCAACCTGAATTTAAAAAATAAATTATATGGGTTGGAGAAAATGGAATAAGGATTTGGGGGGAAAAAACAGTTAAAAGAAATAGGAGATGGAATAAGCAAGGAATTCATGAGGAATTATTTGGTCCAAAGAGTAATAAACATACAGAATAAGTTGCCCAAGAAGCCCACCAAAAGCAGAGAATATTAAATGAGAGAGACAGAAAGAACATTTTATGGAGAAAAAAGACACATAGTGGATATTAGGAGATGGGAATCCACGGAACCATATGTGCTTGAATTTAGCTGTTATCATTTAATGATGCTGGTTGTTTAATCTGTGTTAGATTTAGGGCCCGATTTTACTTACTACTTATGCAGCACTCACCACAGACACTAGCTTCATGGACACCACAATTTTAGTAGACATTAAATGGATCATGAGAAATCAGGCAGCAGAGCAATGGATGGCTAAACTGATAATGGGATATAAATCCTTTCATTTTTTGGGTCAGTACAGCATTGACCCAGTCTGATGACTGTTGAAGATCCTATATGAAATGAATTCTCTATTCAGGCATGGATTCTACAAGCACACATTCAAGAGAGCAGGAGTCCACCCACCCATGCAGGAGTGGGGCAATAGTTTTGAAGGGCTTACCTGTCACAAATGTTCTCTGAGTGCTTGGGCAGCCACCCAGAAGAGATTCAGATGCCACCCAGCTGATTAGCAGAGCACCTACAGCCAGTAGCAGGTGTTGCTAGTGGTGGTGCACATCCGCACATATGTCAGTACACATAACATTTATTCCAAACATGGATGGAAAAAATTAGGAGGAACATTGCTTGTCACCACTGGTCCCCATTAAGCAAGGGGGCCAAAAACTGAATGGCTCACAAAAACTGGCATTCTCTCCCCCCCCCCTTTCAGATCAGGGCTAAAGCAGAATGCATTGCTGCTACAGTAATTTACCAGTCCAGGGAGATAGGTGACTTTGGCTTCCAGAGACAGAAAACTGACTCTTTTCCATGCACTCAGTTTTTAGAAAGAAAAAAATAAGATAATTTATAAACTTTGCTGCTTTTCACATCACTACTCAGGCTGTAATCAGAAATAATTATTGAAGTGCTTTAAGCATCTTTCACGGTGTCATTTACCATTTTGTTTAGCTTTATTCCTTTTGTCTCCAGCTCCAAGGAGAGAAAAAGGCACATACATCCAGAAAGTCATTGTTAAAAGGGAATATATAGATATAAACTCCACAACAGGCTTCCATTACTACTCTTTTCAGTTAAGAAAAATTGAGTGGGAGGACATGGGACAAGTGTCATCTTTAACTTAGCATCAGGCTATGTCTTCACTCAGCAGAAGATTGACGCTGCCATGATCCATCTTTCGGAGTTTAATTTAGCAGGTCTAGTTAAGACCTGCTAAATCAAACTCAGAGGGCACCCCATTGTGGACAGCTGGTACTCCTGCTCCTGCAAGGAGTAAGGAAGCCAACAGGAGTGTTTGCTTCCACCAGGCTTTCACTGTGGGTACAGCGGGGAAAATCAAATCAAAGTATGTGGACTCCAGCTACATATTTAACATAGCTGGAGTTGCATATCTTGATTTGACCTTCCCTTTTTCTGTAGGCGAGGCCTCAGTAAAATACAAGCAAAGACTACTCTGCTCAGGGAAGCATTTGAACGAGAATGGGGGATATTCCAAAATATAGGAAAAATCTATTGCTTTTACTCTCAAGATTTCAGGTGAAGCAAACCAAACCTAGCACCTCTGAGATGTTCAGACGTGGTATCTCCTCAGCTTCCTGCATGGCAGGCTGGAGCATTTTAGCCACACCACCAGTCAGCTGACAAATCTGGGTACAAAAGTTTGCGCTCTGAAATGTGTAATTTCTTCCAAATGTTTGCAGGTAAATTTATCTCTGAGTTACAGTGGTGAAAAGGTATGATTGATGATAGAGTATTCTTCTAGCATAACTTCTGCCAGCGGCTTACTGAAATCAAAAGGCTGTTGGAAAGGAATTTATGAAGGAATTGCTTTCTGGAGTCATCCTGATTTAATAAATAATAGGTGGCTTTCTGAGGTAGTTGTGTTGCAGCAGCATACACCTGGATGAAAACCAGCATGAAAGGCCAATTTATTTACCATTAGTTTTTTTTTTAAACTTCATTACCAGGCAATTTCTGAGCAGTATGACAGCCTCCTTAATTTGCCTCTGCTTTGTGTAAAGCAGATGTCCTTGCTTACCAAACTGATTAGTAAGTGGTTTATATTATTCCAGTGGTTGCCAGTGTTATTGCAGAAATGTTGAGTGAGGCTGTAAAGCAAGGGTGTTTTTGAAAACACCTGGGATGACAGGCTGTCTGATTCAGAAGGGATACAGGAGTGCAGTAGAGGCCTTGATGTAGAAATCAGCTTAGATTTATGTCCTTCCCATTTTTAAGAAGCACTTTACCTTTCAGTAAAGACTGTATGGGAACTATCAGTGGATACCATGATGATAAGCGTAGGGGTATATAACCTTAACAGGGCAGATACAGCACTGGATTGAGAGTCAGGAGACCTGAGTTCAATTCCAAGCTCTGCAGCTGGCCAGCTGTGTGACCTGGGTATGTCACTGCAACCTCAGATCTTCTATTTTCCCTCTCAACATTTATCTGTTTAGATTGGGAGCTGTCTCATACTGTATATTTCAGGGATGTGAATGATTAACCAGTAACTTGCTTATTGGGTGATGCTTTTCTGTTGCGGTTAACCAGCAGCCAAGCAAAGCCCAGTAGCCCCTTGCAGCCCAGCTAGGCCTACTGCACAGTGAAGCAGGCATGGCTGGGCCCAAGTAGCCTGCCATGCTGTGGGCAGGACAATCCCTGCTCATAACAGGTCCGGCCTGGCTGGAACATTTGCCACAGGCAGGGGATGTTCCAGTCCGGCCTGTGTAACATCAAAAAGGGAGTATAAGGTCTCATTTTGTCCACCAATTGGGCTTCGTTTCTGACCGACCCTTTCATTTCACTGATTCTGGGTTCCACACTTTTCTTGTTTACCGGGCATGAACTTAACACAGTGCTTGCGTTCTATCAGGAGGCCTTTGTGGTTTGACTAATTCAGTCTGTCTTTGCATCTTTTTCCCCTCCAAAGTTTGTTGTGACGTCTGATGACCTTCCACATACTTTTTACAGCTGCACTTGCAATTAGGGTAGATTTGCAGCCCCTATTATCAGAATGGATCCAAACGGGCATGGTGTGAAACAGTGTGACAACCATGATGACCCTAGAAAACTACGGATTTGTTACAATATATGATGGTATTCCATGTCAATCATGCAACGCACTGCAATTTACTACGGTGCTTTGGGTCATTCGTGTAGCTTATGCTAATAGCTTCTTAAAGTCTTTTTCTCTTCTGCTGCATGGATGATGTAATGATAATGACACACACATTGAAAGCCCTTGTTAATCACCGGTTCAGTCAGGCTTAAGCCTATTGCTGCCAAGTCCCCATTCTCTTTTAGACGCTCACACAGCCTGATGTGGGGAACATGATGTTCGAGCAGCTGAACCAATGTTACTGAAGCCTCTGATGAAGCCCCACACAAATGTAGGTAGGTGAGCCTGAGATAGGCTAGAGTGTGCAAGTACAAGATTTGTGCCATTGCTATTGGAATGTCCCTAGACCAGCAGGACTGGCAATAGAAAAGCCTGTCTCGTGGAACCAGAGCCGAGCAGACCAATCAAGAGGAACGCATGGCAATTCCAAAATGTTGGCTCTCTCTTCACACCTTTACAAAGGTTTTGGACTCCAGGAGGTTTCCAATATATATACCTAGTATTAATCTGAAACGCTCATCTGTTTGCCCTCAAATTTCATTTGAATAGAGATAGAGATACTCACACAAAGATTCTTTCCTTTTCTGTCCCATTGGGAAACAAGGTGATCTCACTATGAATAATTCTCTTTTAACTAAGAGAAAGTATGTGGTCCCATCACTCACATAAGAAATCAGTCCAAACTCCCAGATTCTAAACCCCTCTTGACCTTGGTGAATGGCTGAAATTACAAACACTGATCCAATTTTTGCAATCAATGTACAGTGCCCAAGGGATAATCAATAGTGTTTGTACAGCCACACAAACGTTAGCACAAGCCAGAGGCACGTGTGCTGCCATCAGGGCACCATAGGTTTTTAAAACAAATGTTCCTCTTTAAAATGTGAAGTTATTACTTACACAGGATTTTTCATCTCAGGTGTTGAAAATGCTTTACAAACATCACACCCCCTCCTAACATATTAGAATTACCATGCTTTCCTTTCAGCTTTGGTGCCAGGATTCAGTTTTTTCTACTGCCAATCCTGTTGACCTGGGATCATTCCAACAGGAGGGTAAACTGAGGTATGGCAGTAAGAAACGTATTCAGGGTATGATAGTTGAACCAAAAGACTCCTGGCTCACAGTCTCCTACTCTAATCACTTACTCAAACACCCTTTTATGTACATTGTGGAACATGAAAACAATTTGCCAATGTGGGGAATCTCTGTAACGTACTTTCTAATTTTTTCATACAACAGCAGATAGGCCAAAAAATCTGGAGTGCATTCCATCCCTACCAACCAGATCTGTCTTCCCCGGTATGACCCCTCAGCACCCGGCACTCCTAGTTCCAGCACTTGTGGTACCCCAGGATTCCATCTTCTACCTCATTCTTGGGCAAAGAGTACATCCAACTACTGAGAGAGGGCGGTGCTTTCTGTACCCTAGGGACACCTCTTCTACATAAGTCTCATCTGATCCAGCCAGTGCTCGAGTGGTATTTGGTACAGACTAGGGTATGGACCATGAAAGCTGAGGTGATATATAAGACCAGGACTGTATTCACTTTCCTGCCATCTGCTTCTGGTCAGAAGGCTATAGCTGTTTCTCTCAGGCAGTGTCTACACTTATCTATAATTATCATTCTCTATTCTGAAGTAATTATTCCCCTTTATTCGGCACTAGTGAGGCCACAACTAGAGTATTGCATTCAGTTCTGGGGCACCCACTACAGAAAGGATATGGATGCATTGGAGAAAGTCCAGCAGAGAGCAACAAAATGATTAGGGGGCTGGAGCACATGATTTACAAGGAGAGGCTGCGGGATTTGGGCTTTTTTTGTCTACAGAAGACAAGAGTGAGGGGGGATTTCATAACAGCCTTCAACTACCCGAAGGGAAGTTCAAAAGAAGTTGGAGAGAAGCTGTTCTCAGTAGTGATGGATGGCAGAACAAGGAACAGTGGTCTCAAGTTGCAGAGAGGGTGGTCTAGCTTGGATATTAGGAAAAACTGTTTCATTAGGAGGGTGGTGAAGCACTGGAATGAGTTTCCTAGGCAGATGGTAGAATCTCCAGCTGGAAAGGATTTTAAGTACTGGCTTGACAAAGCCCTGGCTGGCATGATTTAGTTGGGGTTGGTCCTGCTTTGGAGTCAGCAGTGTGGGGTGGAAGGCAGGCACTGGTCCACCAGTTTGGGTCTACCTGCATGTTTTGGCTCCAGCCTGCTCCCCTCACCCTCCGCACTGCCTCCTTGCTATCAGAGGCAGCAGTATGGAGGTGGGGGAGCAGGCAGATTCAGTGTTTGTGGGGAGTCTGCCAGCTCCTCACGGGCACCAGCTCCCACTTCCCCCCTTGCTGCCTCTGATATAGAGGCAGCAGGGGAGGGGAGGAGGGGAGTGTGTGTAGTCAACAAGATTAACCCATAAGCCAGAGCTTATCAGTTAATTGTGTAGTCGACTACACATTGATATCCCTAATGCTTTCCAGTCACCAGTTAGCTGGGAGCCTGGCCGGGCTGGATCAGCCCCCTGTGGCGTGGGCTGGGGGTACTCTGATGTGGCAGGCCTGGCTGGGCTACATAGTGGGCCTGGCCTAGCTGGAGCAGCCCATGGCATGGCAGGCCTTGCTGGGCTAGAGCAGCCCCCTGCTTGTTCCGCGCCACTGGTGGTGGTGGTGGTGGGGGGCTGCCCCAGTTCAGCCGGGCCTGCTGTGCTGTGCCACTCTGCAGCAGCCCCCAACCCATGCCTCGAGTGAGGGGCTGCTCCAGCCCAGCCAACGCCCCCCCCCCCCCTCACCCACAGGATCCCATTTAAGCGATTAACTGGTTGAACATAAAGTTTAACAGGGTAACTGACTTCATGGGATATCACATCCCTAATGCAGAATAGTCAAGTCAGTTGCAAAGTCCATCCATTTACCTAGCTTTTATGAAGGAATGGTCATGAAGGGCTGGTAGCTGCAGCTGATGAGGTTTTAGGTGGCTATTTTCTGTTTTTTTAGGGACTCTGCTAGCTTTATCCTCCTTTGTGACTGTTCTCTCATATCAATAGAGCCCTGGAGAGGCAACTTTTAATGTGTCATATAATGTAAAAATATATCTCTACTTTCTGTATTACCTTCAAGGGCAATGTTTACTGGATCTGATATAGCTTATTAATTTTCTCCATTGTAATTTTCAAAACAAATTCAGTAGAAGAGACAAGTATGTCCATGTCCCATTACTCATTAACAGAAGAGGAATAAATATATTATTTGTAACATTCTCTCTCAATTTTTTAAATGTCTAATTTTGGTACACTGGATCATGCTACAAAATATATCTGTGAACTATCTCTATTTGCTACATATACTACCATTGTTTGGAAGTAACATGACTTACTGAAATGACAAATACGTGTTTTTTAAAAGGAGGTGGAGCTTGGAAGAAAACCTCTTTCTGCCATAGAGAAGAGAGAGAGAGAGCGAGAGCGAGAGCGAGAGCGAGAGAAATGTTTACACATAAACCTATATTGCATAGTTTCTTAGCAACTGTAGTTTAAGACTAATTGGAGCCAGTTTTATTTACAAGCATTTTTACACATTTAAACTTGCTGCTTTAATTGCTTTTTATTATTAAAGAGAAACATAAAAAAATTAAATATTTTTGATTACTGTTTTGTTTTCTAAAACACAAGGCCTGGGAGTACACATTTCAGTGCAGTCATTAAAGTGGAGTGCCTTTTGAGGCAGAATTCTATGAATGCACTCTGGCTTATAAAAAATGTATAAGATGATAGTGCTGAAAAAAGCTCTGAGGCGTGACATGGTCTATCATGTTGTGCATGCATGAGTTAGCTTTTACAAGATCAGAACCAGGAGCTAAAATAAATGCTATTCATTGTGAGCCTAAAGCTTTGGAAGTTCAGTATCACATTGCTTGAGGTCAGTACCAGAGTGACTCAAAAGGTACTTTCTGTAGAGGGTCATACATTTTTTAAAATGTTCAACAAACATGTCCACTCTTGATTCTTTATCACATGAAGCTTCGGATCCAAAACACAACTGGCCATTTTCTGGTTTCCTCTTTTCAAACAGCACAAATGTTAGAATTAATTTGTTCTCCATCTTGTTATAAAAAAAGGTCTGCAGTGTTCTTGTTTCTGGATTTTAAAAGTCAAATATCACTGAATGGAAAAAGCAATAGTTTCACAATGAGTGTAAAAGGGAACAATTTTGCAAGGGCTGAGCCATTTACTGTCAAAGAAAATTACATACTATTTACTATTTTGACATTCTGGAGTGTAATCGTCAAACTATTAGGGTTTGGAGGTCTTCAAGAGATGCAATTCAAATTAACATTAAAACTAAATGGATTTTCTTTGATGAAATAATGATAAATAATAACACAGATGACTTTGGTTGTTTGCAAAATAACTCATTTGTAGTTAGCTGTCCATAATTCTCTGAAAATGTCTCAAGGTTCAGGGTAAAGTATCTTTAAATATGAGATGGTTTACACCTTTGTCTCTCATAACAAACATTTATTATTCTTTGTTACAGTTTACCATTCAAGTTCAATATATGAAAAGCATGCCGAAATATATTCTGTTCAATACCAAGAAAATACGCATAAAAAAATCTAACTACATTATTATTATGGTGACTCCAAGTAACAAAAACAATCAGGTTGACAATAGAAACAATTCAGCCATACCCCACAAATGCATTTTCATCACATTTCTTTCCTGTGTTTTGCCTTCTAAGTCGACTGTTCTTTTGCACCAACGTAAAGTGTCAGCTGTGACTTTGTGAGTAGCTTTGAGTAATGGGATCAGCTAATGTTCTGTACATGAAGAAAGTCCATATCATTCTCTTCTCTAAAAATACCGCTGGCTGCCACTAGAGCCAGTCAACAGTGATGAATAGCTAACGGGACAAGCAGGTCTCTAAATTTACTTCATATCTGACAGCACTTCAGCTGATAAGGGTAAAGAATCCCACAAATTCCAAGGCACTTGCTTGCTTCATGAATATATGCACACAGTATGGGATTCTTAATGATCTAGATTTTTTCCTTTCCCATTAAACCAAGCAGATTCCACATTAAAAAGCTGTTAGTAAATTCTGAAACATGCTACTGATTCAAGCAAAAAGTCATGTTTGAGTCTTAAAATGTGTTCCTTTCCAAAAAATAACCTCCCCAAATACTTAAGTGATGTCAAAGAAGAAAAGGTTTCAGTTCAAAGCATTTGCAAAGTGTTGAAAATGTTTGTCTTCTGAATATATACAGTGAATTGCCATCATTAATTTTACCTGGTTCATTAATTTGTGACTGTCTGTCCCTGCTATACTGTATTGCAGAACTTTATTTCCTGATGGCCGTTTGATGACGTTATGCCGATATATTTGTGTATTTTTAATAAAGGTCCCATTTTTATTTACCAGCAGAATTTTATTGAAATGAGGGGTATTTATTGCACACCTAACCAATCTCTGTATTGGCAATTATGTCATAATTGTTTTCAAATTCAAAAAAGGGAGTGGGGAGATAGGAGATAATTAAGTCACATAAACACTATCCAAATTGCATTTGCTTTGAGTTTTGTTTTGCACAATTCAGTTTAATTGAATCATCTATAATTCTTCTCACTTATATTTTCAGCCTGGAGGAAACTACAGAAGACATTATGAATGAAGGTCTGGCTGGCAAATTTCTTGAGAGCACAGATTCCAAAAATCTATTGGATTTGCCATAAAAAAAAGAGCAAAAGAGTATGTGGAAAAACGGCCTCTAGCAAATTGATGTCTGTCAGCCAGTGAACCTTGATTTCACTATTAATACGTCTTGGTTCACTGCATGCAGCTTTCAGTAAGCATCAGCAATGCTTCAAACTCACATACACACACGTGCGTATACACACATACTAGTCGATTCCCGTCAAGCCAAGCTGTCATATTCGATGAATCACTCTAACAATGGCTTAGGCAGAGTACTCTCCTAACTCAATTAGTGATGCACTTTTCAGTAATAATTGATTTGAGTAACATTTGCTTCTAAGTTTAATAAGAGACACTTTTCACAAATGAAAGTGGCTATGCTTAAGGATCAAGTCAATTTGCTATCTGCAAAATGTAATATTTGCTGCATTAATATTAAAATTAGAGACGAAAAAATATGTACCCAGTACAAGCACCTAATCCATATCTATTCTGGGTCAGGATTGTGAATGTAACTTTTTTATCTGTGACCTGAAAGAAAACATAAAAATAGCACTGATAAAGTTTACAGATGACCCAAAAATTGGAGGAGTGAGAAATAATGAAGGCAGGTCATTACAGAAGAGATCTGGTAAGGAATCAGCATGTGTTTTAATATAGCTAAATGTAGATGCATACATCTAGGAACAAAGAGTGTAGGCTGTACTCACAGGGTGGATGAGAGTTCTGGGTGGAGAGTCAACTGAACGTAAGCACTTAGTGAAATGCTATGGCCAAAGGCTAATGAGATCTGCTGCTGCATAGGCAAGGGAATCTCAATTATTTAACCTCTCTACTTAGCATTGGTACGCCCACTGTTAGAATAGTTTCGCCAACTATGATGTTCACAATTCAAGAAGGATGTTGAAAACCAGACAAAGGTTCAGAGAAGAACCACAAAAAAGAATGACTGAAAAATTAAACAACATGCCAAATAGATCAATCTATTTATCTTAGCAAAGAAAAGGTTAAAAGGTGACTTGATTATAGTCTATAAGTGTCTAGATAGGGAACAAATATTTGATAAGGGGCTCTTCAATCTAGAAGAGAAAAGTACAACACGATCCAATGGCTGGAAATTAAAGCTGGACAAATTTAGATTGAAAATAAAGGGTGCATTATTAATAGTGAGGGGAATTAACCATCGGAACAGTTTAACAAGGGGTGCTGGAAATTAGTAAACTCAGATTGAATGATTCTCTCTGCTCTATGAATTATTTTAGGGAAGTTCTCTGGTTTATGCAGGAAGTCAGACTAGATAATCACAGTGGAGCCTTCTGGCCTTGGAATTTTAAAAAATAGCTTAAAATATATTTTGTTTGGGACACTATTCCACAAATTGAAAGATCCTACAGAGATACTTTCCTTTTCAGGATAAACTAAAAAAATGAGACCATCTATATATGTTTTGTTAAGTCTATAAAGTGCTACCAGACCATTTGTTGTTTTTTTAGTTTATCCTGAACAGACTAACTCAGCTACCCCCTGAAGCTTTCCTTTTCAGGTTCTCTCTTCTTCCTTTTTCTCTCTCTTTTTGGTGTGTACATTCTTCAAATATGTATATCTAGCTTTCCTATTTATACGACCCCCATTAATTCAGTATTTGACAAACAACTGTGAACGTACTTATCTGATGCCAGCCTGGTGAGATAGGTAAATTCTATTATCCACATTTACAGAGCGGGAACTGAGGCTCAGGGAAATTAAGTGACTTGCCCAAAATTACACAAGATGTCTGTGGCCCTGCTTTATACCCTAATGACTGAACCATCTGTCCCAATCTCCCTCAGCTGTGATTCTGCTAAAAGGTCCTTATTTAGAAGTTCATCTCAATGCAGCATTTACATTCAGCTATATTACAACACATGTTGTTTTCTTGTGTCCATGCTACTAGACCTCTTCTGTTGTGAGCTGGCTTCATTATTTCTCACTCCCCCCATCTTTATGCAAACTTTATCAGTCCTGATTTGGTGTTTTCTTTCAGATCACAGATGAAAAAGTTACAATCACAATCCTGACCCAGAATAAATATGGATTAGGTGCCTGTACCGAGTACGTATTTTTCATCTCCGATTTTAATAATAGTAATGCAGCAAATATTACATATTTCTCTCCATTCCCAAGACAGTCAAGGGGAATTGGCAAAGACAGAAAGCCGGAAGTTACAATATACCTGCCTCTCCATTTCCTCAGAACAAACCCCAGAGTCTTTAAAAATAAAGACTTTCAAAATTTGGAGATTTTTACGAAAATTTTGTATGTAGTTTGTTCACTTCCATGAGCTTCCTACTCAATGCCAAATTCTTTTCTCTTGTATACCTGCATATATCTGGACTGACTCCACATATTTAAGCGGTACTGCTCCAGAGTCACAAAGGTACAAATGAGGGTATGTTTACACTGCATAGTTTTTCCGGAAAAATGGCTGTACACTTACGTCCACACTGCAATTGCGTTCTTTCAACAAAGTAAAAAGAACTCAGGGGGTTTTTCAACAGTGGTAAACCTCTTTCTACGAGGAAGAAACCTTTTTCCGAAAGAGTTCTTTCAGAAAAAAGGCATGTCTGGATGGGGAAGAGGGTTTTTTTTTTCTCGAAAGAAGAGTCCTCCAGGAAAAAACAAAGGTGCCCTGGTGCCCACTCCAGCCATACTAATCATCTTAAATGCGAGTTAGCATCCAATCAATGTGTACGCTATCTTAGAAAAAAGCAGATTGCTTTTGCTGTGTGGACGCTCTCTTTCTCAAGAAGTTTTTCCAGAAGATCTCTTCTGGAAAAGCTTCTTCTGAAAGAAGCCTGCAGTCTAGACATAGCCCGAGGGAAATTTGTTTACCAGAAGAGACAGAGGCATAGTCACAGGCAAATTTAATATACTTCTGGCCAAGCCAAGGTAGTCATGCAAAGTGCTCATATCACAAATAGCTTCTGAGCCAAAGGGAAGCTTTATATGAGTGAAATAGAGTAATGATCAGGCCATTGTAGGGAACAAGCCCAGAGACAAGTAGATGAGCTAGCAAGATGGACCTAATGAGAATTGTTTAGCAGAGAAAGAGGAAGAGGGTCTAGTGCTTTAAATGCAGATTTCTCTTTGGCCTCTGCTCTCATCTCTTCATTGAATCAGGGAAGCATAGGGTTGGAAGAGACCTCAGGAGTCATTGAGTCCAGCCCCCTGCCCAAAGCAGGACCAACCCCAACTAAATCATCCCAGCCAGGGCTTTGTCAAGCTGAGACTTAAAAGCCTCAAAGCATGGAGATTCTACCGCCTTCCTAGGTAACCCATTCCAATGCTTCACCTCCCTCCTAGAGAAACAGTTTTTCCTAATATCCAACCTAGACCTCTTCCACTGAACAACCTGAGGAGAGAACTGATGGTGAAGTTGGTGAACAGAACAAGAAGTGAAGGCTGGAGACTCATTAGGCAACACGATATATGTATCAAATGGAGAGCAGCATTTGGAAAAGAGCTGTAAAAAGCATCACCGGAGCTCTTGGAATGGAATTTCAAACGTGCTCAGCCAGGCCCGCCAACAAGGGCCTGCCCCAGAGCCTGGCAACTGACCAGGGCCCTTTAAATCACCACCAAAGTGCCACATGGCATGCTCCAGCTGGCTCTGAGGATGGCCTGGAAGGTAAGAGCAGGGAGGCAATCACAGCACAGCACAGCACGCTCTGGACAGTCTGGAGTGCTGTCTCTCCAGTCCTGCATCTTCTACTCAAGGCTCCTCCCCTTCTGGGAGCACGAACCTTCCCCTCCCCCTGCCCAGGGCCCCACAAAGCTGTTAGCCCCCTTGGGCACAGCACACACAACAGGGTCCAGATATTCAAAAGTGCTCAGTGTCCAAATCCTTACAGTGAGAACAATGGGAGTGCCTGGGCACTGAATGCACTTCAGCAGAGTACCACTCACTTAGGGTATGTGCCAAGCCCCTTGGCTAATCCAGCTGCCTCACCCTTGTAGAAAGGAACTGTTTGATGCCCCCTTATTAACAAAAGGAGACTCCAAGACATAAGATATACTTTCTCCTTTGCATGCAGCACAGTCATGCATTACAAGGCACTGCTGGGGTTGATTTTCACAACGAGGCTAAACTACCTAAAAACAAGAATAAAACTCCTGTCTCTCTCGTAGACAAGTGCCTAGAGATCGGAGAGATTTCCCCCAAGTTACCACCCTTGGAAATATCCGCTCAGATATGCTGTTTTTTTCTTTTCAGGCACATCACACACTAGCAAACTTTCCCAACATGGAGCCGCTAACCCCCTTGATCAGATGCACATGACAGGTAAATAAACTCTATGCAGGGAACCGCCAATGACGAGAACAGGAGTGGCATGTGTGAAGTGGCTCCAGAATAGGGCATTAAGTTAGGTCTACTGCAGTCAGAAAGAACAAAGGCTTTTTTGCCACACTCTGCTACACATTCATAATGCAGCTAGATGTACTGAAGTCATTTCAGTCATTTGAAATCACAACCCTGCTAATACAAGGCCATGTTGCTCCATGAGTAACACTGAGAACACGCTGATCTTAAACAAGGGCCGATGGACTCTTCAACAATAGCAAATACATTAGCATTTTACTTAGCTTCATGATTGGTACAGCGCCTATGGCTGTACCAGTGAACACATCTGATCTTTAGGCATGCTACATGCCTCCCGCTGATTCTGACACCGGTATTCAGCGCCTCATAAAATCAGGACTGAGGCGCTTGTTTACAGACCTCCTAATTGTTGTAGCCCTGGTGAAAGTGCTGTGATATCATTAGCTAAATGACCAGTGTTAACTCCTCAAATGGCCTATAAATGATCAAAGGAAACAAAATCTCAGAAAGAGATCAAATGTTGATAGGCCTGGAAACAGCTCTCAGTCCTGCCAAAGGGATGAATGGCTTAGTCTTCTTGCTGGAGCAATAAATAAGGAATTGAGATTTGAAACAGAACAGTAAAATGGTGATCATGAGGCAGATAGGGCAGTGATTTTCAAACTACGTGTCACGACTCAGGACTCAGTCATAGAATGTCAAACACTGGGTCTCACTGCCGGGGGATCGGTGGGGGTGCTAAGGCAACTGCCTGCCTGTCCTGGTATCACTGATGGTGCTGTTCCCCAGAAGCGGCCAGTAACAGGCCTGGCTCCTGGGGAGGAGGGGAGAGCTCACAGAGCTCTGCACACTGCCTGTGCCCTGAGCACTAGCACAGCATCTCCATTGGCTGGGAACCTGCTACTAGCTGCTTCTGGGGTACAGCAGGGTCTGTGGTCAGGGCCGGCCCACAACATTTTGGCACCCGAGACAGAGAGCTCAAATGATGCCCCCGTGCCCGGGCCAGAACTTTGAAAGGTTTCAATTCTGCCTTCTTGTTCTACTCCTCTCATGGCACTCCACCATCTCTGTGCATCTAGAGCAGAGAGACTACATATGCACCAGCAGCAGACACAATTTTCTACACTCTGAGTCCTAGTGGCGCCCCCCTCCCCACAGTCTGGCACCTGAGGCGGCCGCCTCAGTTCGCCTCATGGTAAGGCCACCCCTATCTGTGGTGCCAGGAGAGGCAGGAAGCTGCCTTAGCATCCCTGCTGCACTGCTGACCAAGAGCCGCTCAAGGCAAGCCCCACCTGCCTCAGCCCTGACCCCTCGCCAAAGTCGGAGCCCCCTCCAGTTCTCATCCTTATCCCCACCCCAGAGCCCACACTCTAGTCAAATCACGTTGGGTTGCGGGCATCAATAATTTTCTTCAATTGCATCATGAGAAAAAAAAAGTTTGAAAACCATGGAGATAAGTCAGAACCACCAGCAAGTATCTAGAATGCCAAAACTACACAATGGAATGTAAAAAGGACCCCAGCCTGTAACTGGCTATTCACATTTGCTTTTTGTCAGTGAGCTAAAGACAACACTGATGTGGTCTGCCAATGGGCTTAAATTGTCATTACATTAAAGCTACTAGTACTGTACTATCAAATACATCTTCATAAGCTGTTAACAAAGTGTGTTGTAACCCAGTCTTTGAGTGGTTTCATTCGTCAGTAAAAGTTATATTTAGAACAATTACTATGATATGGGTTAGGAATTAAACAAGCTAGGCCAGAGATACATCTTATATAAGACTCTAGTAATGCTACACCCCTGCCTGTAAATTACAGTGAGAAGTCAAACTGAGCATATCCCAAAGATGAAGGCTCTCAGCCAGCCAAGAAAGCTCTTTCTCTGGTTCCAGGAACTCACAACAGGTGCTACTTAGAGAATTAGAAATATCTATGGAGGATTTCTGAGTTCTAGATCATTTATAGGTTTTATCACCAACATCTTGATTTGCCCCAGAAAAAGGAAAAGGAAGAATCAGATTAGGACTATAACTGACTGCTAGGTTAATAGGCTCAGGGAAGAAGAAGTGTTTAGCCACAGTCTAAACATTATTAATCTAACTGGCATGCATCCTTCTTCCTGAAGAGAAGCACTAACAACCATCCTGATTACTGAGCCCACTCTTGCTCTTCTGGCTTCCAATCAGCCATTATCAAGGAATTGGATGCATCTCATAGGCATTTGCTAATAAATACGAGATTCTGGATTTAAGATTTATTTAGGAGATATCTCCATTTCATACCTGGTACACAAAACTGTCTTGCCGTGTAGGACTTAATGGAGAATATACAGAATGGTTTCCAAATTACAAGGCACCATTTGCCCAAGATCTCAAAGAACTTTGTATGTCTTAATGAGACTAACCAGAGACCTGTATTTCCCACACTAGCTACATATTCTAGCCCCTCCCTCTATCAGTTATAAAAATGGAAAACAAAACAAAATACGTCAGAGTGTCAATTTCTGCTTGTAGCTATGAAAGCTACAACTCAACAGCACTCTGTTTCATTACGTCCAAGGCAAGTCACTATTTTTTGCTAAAAGAGTAAGTTATGACACATCTTGGATCCTGAGTTGGCCCATTTTCACTCACCGCCACTATAAAAGTCTCTGGATGCCAACCTGACAAATCGGAGTAATTTCCCAGGTTTCTGGGGGCACTTTTGCAGCCTGTACTGAAGTGTGTGCTGCTGCAAGCTTTATTGCTCTGGTCCCCCATCTCTCTAGATGAAAGCTAGCTTGGGTATGTCTGTGCAATTGCACTATAGACATGGTGACTGCAATACAGACATACCCAGAGCCTCTCATAATTGAGTGAAGAAAGCAGAATTCAAGGGATAGTCTGAATGTAACTGCATAGTTACCATCAGACAACTATTTAGTGGCCTATGTGAAATGAAATAGGTAGTCTCAGTGTAGATTTTCACCCAGAGATTACTGTAATGTTGACAGGTGGAATCAAACTTGGGACCTTTGGAGCTTACAACCTGAGCCTCTGCCATATGACCTAAAGTCAGCTGGATAGTAGCTAAGGATGTAGAGCAGACTCATGATTCTCTCTGTAACTAGTCTTGATGCCAGTAGCTGGGACAGTACACCACACCCAGAAGGTGTGCGGGTAACACTACCACCATTGATCAGTGACCAGAGAGCCACAAAATTATCTGTGCAGTAGAAAAAGAAGACTAACCCTCCTCAACGTCAGGGCTAGCGTACACTGATAAACAGGTCTGGGAGGGCGTACTCACTGCTGCTGCTTCCCCACAATCTCTGTTCTATGGATATGCACAGAGCTCGAGTCTCCAGAAGCGTCTGTCTGAAACCTGTCACCAAAGCTCAGTTTGCACAGACATTTTTTTAAAGAAAAATGGTGCCGTAGTCTCTCATTGTACATAGCTGCATTTTAAAAACAAATGTGGACACTGTAAGGAGCAGCTCAGGATGTTTTAAATTACAACACTAAAGAATTATAACTAGATTCTGAAATTCGGAGCTTCTTTCTAGAAATAAGAAAGAGGGGGAGACAAGTGAACTATGCAGAGCGGCTGGTATTGCTGACATTCATGACTTATTCTTTCATTAGCAATAAGGGATGCAGAGGCAGACAGCATCGTAGGACAGAGATCATTATCAAGTATGCTGAGTATCCAGCATTACATGTTCATGTGCTCAGTTTGGATGGGCAACTGCTTGGGGCCAAGCCTGAATTTCTACACCTCGGGTGCCACAACAAGCTAAATCCCTCTTGAAACCTGACACTGTTTCTACAGTTGGACTTTTCATCCTGTACCCCTGTCACCATGCACAAGTCATTTGCCTGTTTCTGTGCTTTCCTTGCTGTTGGCTGGGATAACATCACACACCAGAAGGAATAACCTTTTCTTTAAGCACTTCTCACCCAAACTAAACCAGATTTGCCAAAAATATTGTATACATGAGATTCAGAGCCCCAATCTCCAAGCAATGGGCTTTATCGAAAAATTTCTGACATTTGCCTATTATGACATGATACAACATTCCTACGTTTTCGCTCTAACATTATTCAAATTTCTAACATCTACAACTTCACTCCTATCAACACCACCATACTTTTAGAGAACGAGTCTTGGGTTTCCTCTTTCTGATTTATCCTTTAGCCAGTTTAGCTAATACTACTGTTTATTCTCAGATATATGGTATTCCTCATATCTAACAGTTGATAGTCAACAAAGCATGAATGTGATGTATAGCTATTGCTTGTAACAGCACAGCATTTCTCACTGGAGGCTGAATACTGAATCTTGGGATTTGAAGAGTCTCAGCAGATTATGGTGGGTTATGCTTTCTGATTGATTGGCAGAAGATTATAATGGCTTGTAGCAATATACAAGATGCAATCAAATACACTATGAAGACTACCAAAATTAACCCCTTAAAAGCCCTCTGCTGTTGACTATAACTCAGAAAGCATCACATGTGGCATTATCTGAACACAAAGATAGCCTTGGTATACTTTGTTGGCTGTGACAGTCAAGATCAATATTGGAGACCAAATGCCAACAGTAAAAGGGCAATGTCAGTCAGTATTTCACTGACTAAACTGCCCTTATCTGAAGCTCTCATGCTTCACTGGGTGAAAATACAGCCATTGATCTTAGTGTCACAACTCAAATTCTTCATACATCAACTAGTTTTTTTTCCTTTTCAACTGAATTTCTGGGCCACTATATTTTTTTATGATCAATATTTCTATCACTCTCACATGAACTCAATTTTTATCATATTAACCTTTAAATACAGTTTTTAACATATCTGTTTGGTGTACAGTCACAATTCTTTAACTCAACATCTGTTTCACACCTGTGTCAAAGCGCTATGTGAAGTTCAGACTTCTTTCAGCAACCAATGCAAACGTACTCTACTCTTTTGGGTTGACTTATGTACCAATCATATTCTCACAGAGTATTCCAGAACTGTGGCTTCCCAAAATTTCCATTGTTCAATTTTCCCTTTCCAGGAGTTCATATCACAGCTGTAAAAAATGGTTGTATAAATAGAAGAGGTCTCAAGGTAGGAGAGAGATTTTACTAGAAAATTCATCTGGCTACTTTTAGTTACAGAAGAATTTAAACGGGAGAAAGGAAAATGAATAACAATAATCTGTGTAAATATTGTCATTTGTCTTCTGGAAGTAGCTTGGCCATTTAACAGAACAAAGGAAGGGAAAAACCTGTGCTCAGAAAGTGTTCAGTAAATTGAGTAGAGGACAGTTAGAAGAGACAAACAATTTAGTAGTTAAATCAGGGGACAGGCAATCAGGAGACATGAATTCTGTTCGTGGCTGTATCAATGACCTGCTGCCTGACCATGGGTGTACCAATTCAACTCACTCACCAGTTTCTCCATTTATAAGAAGATATTACTAAAGATAAACCTCTCAGAGAAATGAAGGTTGGAAGGCACCTTAGGTCATCTGGTCCACTGTCCTGCACCAAGACAAGTGTTTACCTAACCTGTTCTTGTAATTGATTTGAGATCTACAGATGAAAATCACTACCTACTATATATTTGAGTTTGTATGTCTGTCTGTTTAAGAACTCCTAAACAGTAAAAGCTAGAGCCACCAAATTTGTATACAGCTTCCTCTTACCATAACTTAAAAGGAAGATAAAGGTTGGGTTGTGCCAGGAAAATAGGATGTACCTGGAATGGGATTGTATCTCATAAATCCATACAGAAAAGAGAAAGAATTACCAGGCAGATGGAAGGAGTTGGCTGGAGATGCACTGCCATCTGTCTGGGACTACCGTAGTCCTGAGCCTCCCATTCCCAGGAGGAAGGGCAGGGTGGCTGAAGCCCTCCCAAATTCATACAAGGACATTGCTGGCTGTTCCCCTTCATCACAGAGTTTGGGGAAAGTGCACAGTTTGCTGCATTCCTCACTCTGGCTGGGCAGATGAACCTAGACCTACCCCAGACAGGGGACCTCTCCTAGCTGTGCCCGCTGCAGCAGCTATGGGCAGGTGCTACTTACCTGGCCCCAAACTTCTGAGATGATAGAGGGCTAGGGCTGTCCTCTCTCCCTGGGGCAGCCTGCATACTGAACCCCCCATTCCTAGCTCAACAGCAGAGCAATGTTTTAAAAGGAGAAAAACAAAAATTAATTGAGTTAAGGAGTTGAGTAACATCAGGTAAATCTTCTAGACTACTATCAGTGTCAAGTATTATTACAGTCAGTATAATGCTATTCTACATCACATGCTTTGTAAAGTAAACTATGTGGCTGTGTCTAGACTGGCCAGTTTTTCTGGAAAATCAGCTACTTTTCCGGAAAAACTTGCCAGCTGTCTACACTGGCCGCTTGAATTTCCGCAAGAACAAGGATGATCTCATGTAAGAAATCAGTTCTTCTTGCGGAAATACTATGCTGCTCCCGTTCGGGCAAAAGTCCTTTTGCGCAAAAGGGCCAGTGTAGACAGCTGAGATTTGTTTTGCGCAAAAAAGTCCTGATCGCGAAAATGGTGATCGAGGCTTTTTTTTGCAGAAAAATGCGTCTAGATTGGCACGGATGCTTTTCTGCAAAAAGTGCTTTTGTCGAAAAGTGTCCATGCCAATCTAGACGCTCTGTTCCGAAAATGCTTTTAATGGAAAACTTTTCCGTTAAAAGTATTTCCGGAAAATCATGCCAGTCTAGACGTAGCTGGGATGTACATGATAAAATGTGGTTATTAATGCTTAAAATTTTTAAATTATGCTGAAAAGAATAAAAATATACCTGGTGATTTGATGTAAACCAGCCTAATCAATGTATGCTACTCTATTTAAAAATTAATAAATTATAAGGAAAACCTGACCCCACACACATTTTGCCTGTGTATGGAATGACAATACATAGCCCAATGCGAATCCCAGTGACTAAGGCACTGAGCCTTAAACTGGATCTTTATGGGTGGACTGTGACTGTAAGAATCCTGTTGATATCTGTTAGGCTTCCACTGCAGCCAGATGCAGTAACAGGGCCTAAATTTGCAACTAAGCGTTCATCATGGATATTCTTAAAGACAACTATGCCATCATTATAGTGGGATAGCACACATCACACATCATTATAAATTAGTAGATGTTTCCTTCTGAAAGATACTACCTTTAAAAATTTAAATGTGTTCCGTTTGGAGTATAATTTTAATACCAGCATTGATTTCTCCCACAGGAAATTGCTGTAAACCCAAATGTTTCCTCTGTTATTGTGTTTCGCTGTCATTACCCAAATTGTCAACAAAAGCAAAGATCATTATAACCCCACAGAAAGTTGGTAATGGCAAACTGGCTCAGATCCCTACAGGACTATCTCAAGCAAAATTATTCCAGGCAAAAGGGAAATGAGGGTTTGTTCACATATCCGTGGAAGGAAAATTTCTCTCTCTCTGCTGTGACTCGGTGACAGGAGCAAGCAAGAGAAATGGGGAAGATGGCTTGATGTTGGCAAATCAGGAGTGCGTACTCAGAAGTCAATTTCATTTATGTTAGATGACAACAGTTTAATGGTAACAGGATTGATTGGAGCCACACATGACAATAACAAGCCTCCATTTCTCCAAGACGGGGAGCTCTTGAAGTGAAGTATATAATAGGAAAAAAAATAGAGGCTTGGTTTTGTGTATAATTAACCTTTTGTTGACAGTAAGCCTTTTCTCTTGATGTTATAGCTTTAGTTTATAAATTCAGCATGAGCAGGTGGCATAACCCCCCCCCCCATAGTGGCACTTCACTATGGGGTTAAAGGCACAGGTTAGGAGACTCCCTTTCAAATGATGGAAGCCATTAAAATTGTGTCTTCAAGGAATATTTTTTCCTCTTACTGTTTTGCTGTTAATGCCACCTGTCTTATAGGAATTTATTCCACAACATCCTTTGCATGGCTGATGAATAGTGAAAAGATGTACTTAAATTGGGAGCTGGGAAGGAAAGGGAGGGGCAAAAGCATCCCATGTAATAAATATCCATCAAAACTTTGACCTATGCATTTGATAACAGGATAATTACCTAGTTATACAGGCAACTGTTTAGAAGGGTCCTATTACATTTAGATTAAAAGGTCACATGTAACCATATTTTAACTGATGTAGGTATTGAGAGAGGTGGCAGCAGGGAACTGGGAGTCAGAGACCCTTGGGTTCTATTTTTGGCTCTGCTAGTAGGAGACCTGCTTAACTTCTCTCTGCCTTACTTTAACCATCTGAAAACATGACTACAATAATAGATTTTGGAGGCTAAATTAATGTTTGCCAAGTACTTTAAGAGCCATGAATGACTGGCACCATGTAATGCGGTATCATTAAAATTAGTTTAGGAATACATTTTTTCCAGGCAGTTTGAGAATGGATGGCATGCAGCTATATCCTGCAGGATCCTTTGAGTTTTTCTAGCATGTTTTTTGCTGTGTTAATATATTACTGAGATACTCTCTTTTAAATATATGGGATTTATTTAAACTTCATTCATTCCATTAGCCAGATTTTAGGATTTTGAGCCACTGTTAACCATTTCCATACATTTTTTTACACTTTTTTGTTGTTGCAATATCTCCTGCTGCAGGAAGCCTCTGGGTAAAATGAAATGTAAAATGATTAAATTGATGGATGCCAGTTTCTTATATGGGCAATGGATTTTTGAAAATCCGTCTGCCTCAACTGATCTCTCTCCCTAACTCTCCACCTCCTCATTATTTTTGCTGAGCTCATATCCCAGATGACAATCAGAGGATTTAAAGCAAGGATTATGGAGAACATTCTGCTCCACATATAAAATCCATCATCATCAATGGTCACAACAGTCCCACAGATCACCCCATTTCCCATTATTGCTGACTTAGTAATAATTAGGCTGTGAAAATCTGTAAACAAATAAAATGGGAGGTGCATGTGCATACACGTAAAACATCCTTTTTTTGGCCTATAGAATCCTTCTAATCAAAAGAGCACAAAAAAGCACTGATTAACGTGTAATTAATTGGCTGTTCTCCCTACAGGTTGAACTTCTCTTGTCTGGCACTCTTGGGATCTGACCAGCGCTGAACCAGAGAACTTTCCAGACCATGGGAGGTCAATATTGTCCAGCAGCATTACCAGCACTTCCACTGCTTTCTGGGCTCAGACATTTAGGGGTAAATTAGAGCTGAATAACACCACAAAACTCTTGAGAGCCAGGACTGGTGGCTGTAAACAAGCTTTATGGGACTGCGGGAAACACCCATGATAAGTGGACACTCAGCTAATTAAAATCATTCCAGATCATGGATGTTACTGGACCAGAGGGGTTCAATCTGTATTTCCTTTTCCCCAACACAGCGTAGAAATATATTTTCAGTGCAGAGAGGGACCAAAACTTTAAATTAACAACTGCCTTCTCTGCACCTTCTTAGGAAAGAGAATTAAAATAGAGAATTAGCTCTCAGCCATCCCACAGTTTTGGCTTTACAAAACCAAGGCCACCTGAAGTTAAAGCTCTCTACTTTCAAATGAATCACCCTCGTCTTTCATTGGAGAGGTCATCAAAACAAATAGATCCAAATCACTGCTAGACTTTGGGAAAGTTAACAAATTCACTCTAGTTCCATTGTAATCGACTTTCCTAGAAGGGACTGTATGTGTGCCATTGCCATCTACTGGATGGAGTTAGAACCACATTTCTGGATTTTTAGCAGCATGGGATCTATAATGCATAGATTCCTTTTTTTTCTTAAATGGCATAAAGTTGTGCTTTTGGATGAAGAGGATTTGCTGCCACCAATAAGTTCTGAAAGGCCATGATCTTATATGATGTGCACAGTGATGACCACTAACAATGTGTTACCACATATCTCTAAGGTCTCCTCCGTCTTTTGGGAATTATATACTGTGGGCTATTCCAGGAAATAATCACTTGTAATTAGTATAATCCAAATAGCTCAAATAGACCTTATGAATATATTTTAAAAGCCTAAGCCATAAAAAACAAAACACCATCTATAGTTTTTGTCAAAGTGCTTCATGTGATCCTTGCTTATAACAGGATTCAAATGAAAAACTACTGTAATGCATATGAGCTTTTAGGTTTCTAGTTAATATGTGGCAAGTTAGACACTAAGAATGGATTGTGGCCAATCCCAGGAGAGGATGGAAACATAGATTACAAAATAACATGAAAATTAGAGTGATGGCCATTACCAATGGGATTAACACTCACAGTCAAACAACAGCATTGAACGGTAAAACTGACATTCCTTTTACTAACAGTTCTCCTGGCTGCACTCCTCAGATGCCATCCCTCCTATCTTTTTTGGAAAACATATGCTTGTTTTTAAAAGGGCTAAAGAATCAACCCTTAAGGAACTTCAAAATGAAAAATCAAGTCTTAGAGGTGGGGGGCAAGACTAGGCCACAGATGATAGGAAAAGAATTTTTTTCTTTATTTAAAAAAGAAATTTTAAAATTCCAAAATGTTTATAGCATGTGACACAAGACACTTATGTGAATTCCACTGATTCTGAGTTACTGTGTTATAGGGCTAATGCAATGGGACTTGTCACCATTTTTCATGAAAAGCAGAGACAGTCATATAAGGCCTGTGAAACATGTAGTTCACACAAAAGTTTGAAAATCTTTTAATAGGACATTCATTGCCTATGACCATGCTTTTGTGAGTCTCTATTTTTTCCAGTCTGGCTCCAGAGTGGACACGTTACATTTAAAGAATTGCATTCCTGTTTTGTTACATGATGTCCCCCATTTCACAGACAAGACAGCAATAGGATTTAGAATCATAGAACACTAGAACTGGAAGGGACCCTCGAGAGGTCATCGAGTCCAGTCGCCTGTCCTCATGGCCGGACCCAGTACTGTCTAGGCCATCCCTGATAGATGTCTATCTAACGTGCTCTTAAATATCGCCAGAGATGGAGACTGCCTCCCTAGGCAATTTATTCCAGTGTTTAACCACCCTGACAGTTAGGAAGTTTTTCCTAATGTCCAAGCTAAACCTCCTTTGCTGCAGTTTAAGCCCATTGCTTCTTGTCCTATCCTCAGAGGCTAAGGAGAACAATTTTTCTCCCTCCTCCTTGTGACACCCTTTTAGATACCTGAGAAGCTTCTCTGAGAAAGGATCTCAAGAGAGGGGCTTGGTTAACCATATGAGTTTATACATAAATAATTGATAAACCTTCCCACCCCATCCATTCCTAACAGTCCCCCAAATCCAAAAATACTGTATGACTTTATAAACAGGTAAACAAAAATCCCTCTCATTAGTTCTTGACTTGTGTTTGGAGTAACACACAGGCAATAGCTTCAATTGTATTTTCTCTTATTGTTAGTACTTGTGAACACTTATGGTTCGTTGACTGAGCCTCATTACCCCTGGAGATTGTTTGTTCATCTGTTTGTCAGAATTTAATTACTGGAGCACAACCACTGAAACACAAACGTTCAGACACAGCCTAATATTCTCCTCTTCTCTATCTCCTCTAGGTAGCTTGATTTCCTCTCTAGAAAATTACTCTTAATCAACTTGTCATTGTTTTAAAACAACAGATTTCATAACCAAAGCGGGAACAGCTCTTTTAGCATTAGGAGTGCTTTCAACACAGCCGCCCCTGAAATCTGTTGTCTCTACTGAATAGCAAAAGAAACTTGTTTGGGCTTCTTAGTCAGAAAGTGGAAACCAAATATTCATACTGTGCTTACTGAGAGATCTCTCCCTGCCTATCCACTGTGTCTCTAAACCTGAATAGTCAGCCTGCTGCAGCAGAATTCCAGAAGGGCTGGGGAAAGGATTTGGATCTACACAATGGCCAGCTCACTAGATCTGCCACTGCTGTTCTTGCTGCAGCCATCTCCCCACTGAACAAGGATTTACAGATAGATCTTACAGATTAGGACTGCAGGGCATGCACTGTATCACAGATCTTTTGTGCGGTGTGACCCATAGATCACAGCCAGAGATTTAGACCTTTTTGCCAAATGAGTGGCCCTGCTTCATCTCAGCGGGCTGCAAGGTTGTCGGAACTAAGACGGTCTCCCAGGATAGGGTAGTTTTGCTAACTTTACTTGCATACCTAGAATTTGCAGGATGTGCCGACTGGACCGTAGCAGCGCTTTGGATGCGGTGGAAGTGTACGGCTCTCACAGTCAGCATTGTGTGCTATCAGCATGCACCTCATTTCATGTGCCCTTGCTTTAGGGCAGTGTCACTTTAGTAATGCCAGTATATGGACAGACACCAGTGGGATCTGGTAATTCTGCATGTGGGCAATAGTATACAAAATGTATCGGGGCAGCACATGGGATCCTGATGGGCTACAGGTTGCCTAATACTGTGGCAAACAAAACCATTTTAATTAAAGCATTTATTCTACTAATATAGTGGAAATCATATTAGTAGATGACTAGATGACAAAACCCAGAGGAAAGTCTGGAAGAGCTGGGGGCAAAATGTTCTCGGCTACAACGGTGTGGAAGAAACCTCCAGAAGAGAGTAGGAAAATCCAGAGTCTGAAAATCGTCTCTTCAAAATACCTTCCTCCAAATAGTAACTCCCATCACTGACACTCAAACTACCCCAACTCAACCAATCCCCTGCATAAACTTACTAGAAAACTAACAGTATTTAAAAAGCCAAAGACAAAAACCTTACTCCAACCAAAGTTTTTACCGTGAAAAAGGAGGCATGCCACAGACTCTTTGAAGCACTATCCATTTTGTCTGGAAGGCTGTCAGATGCCGTAGTGATGGGTGGCAGTATAAAACACAAAACCAGGTATAAGTTTCCCACAAACCCATGAGATAGGCAGTGCTATTCTATTAGTAGATCCATGGTAATCTTATTTTGAGACAGCTATAGGTTCTGCTGCCCCTCTTATCTATCTATCTAAGGTGTTTGTCTGTCTGTGAGTCCATTTGTTCAAGAACTCCTAAACTGTAAGAGCTAGGACCACCAAATTTGTCATACAGTTTCCTCTTCTCCCAACTTAAAGCAAAGTAAGGGTCTGGCTGTGCCAGGAAAATGGGGCGTGCCTAGAATTTGAAACTTTTCCATAACATGGAAAGGGAAGGAGGAGAACGGAGGGACACAATTCTCATAATCCCCTAGAGTGAGCTCTAGGGAGCACTATTGTGGAGAGTGACCACTGGAGACAGCCATAACAGCAAGGCATGTAGTGACTATTTTCTTCCACTACTTGATCTGAGGAAGTGGGTCTGGCCCACGAAAGCTCATCTTCTAATAAACCATCTTGTTAGTCTTTAAAGTGCTACATAGTCCTGTATTTTATAACAGCAAGGGAGAGGACAGCAGGGCTGGGGCTCTGCCATCTTGCCTGACACTGGTAAGTTGCCTCTCTGCCTAAAACCCCTCTGCCCCCACCCCAGCCTCACGAGCCCTCTGACCCTGGGCCAGCCCGGAGCTTTCTGGGTAAGTCTGCTAGTAGCTTATGTAATATATTGAGGCAGGGACTACTATTACTCTCGCCTAGCTTAGCACAATGGAGCTCCATTCTAGTTTGTCCCTTAGACGCTACCATAATAAACATGATTAATAATAATGTAATATACTATGGAAACATATTTAGCTAAAATAAATCCAAAGCAGCTTCTCGGCCTGATCTGACTGCCTCTCTAAATGAGCATAGTCTTCTAGTAGCTGCTGTGTTAATGTCCCTACTCAGTGCAGCGGAGGATATATAGGAGGATTCAAGGGGCTGCAGATGTCATTTGAATGCATCGTAAAGAAGGAAGCTTTTGAAGTGTATGAAGTTGTTTATGGGTAGTTTAGCAGTGACTGTCAAATTAGCCATCTTAAAATAAAAAGGGGGGAGCAGCATTGTCAGCTATTGTAATTTTTAACACAAGTGTCACAAAGCTTAGTGTGTTTCTTAACGTCATATCAACAGGTGACTTAATGCCAGCTTCCATTTTCAAACAAAAAGTTTTGTGCCCGCATGGCTGCTGAGAAAAGCATGACAACTGGAACTTTAAAGGCTCAAATACAAATACGCAAATTAAATGGACCTAATTAAAAAAAATCTTTCTTGTTTGGGGGGGATACGTGTGGCTTCTGTTTTTTTACAAACTTGAGACAGGCAATACTATCACCACCATGCCGGGGTGACTAGGACCTGTGGTGGAAAGGCTACCCAGAGAGACAGGGAGGGGGAATGTGTGCTCACTCCATTTAGCAATTAAAATTTTGACAAGGGTATAGGGGGATAGTGAGTCTCCTGAGTGTGACAAGTCATCTATGCCACTGGTCAATGTCTTCCCCTTTTTTCCTTGCATTCAAATAGCAAAAAATTAACTCTTAAGGCCTAACAGTGCTGGATATCAGACTGCAAAGAAAGTCTTCTCATTTGAATCTTATATAGTTGTTTCATTTAAAGGTGTAAGAATACAATATCGACAGCCTCTCTTGCACAGAGTCCTGTTGTGCAGGTAAACAACCATTCACCAGCTCACCCAGGAGAAAACAGACACCGAGATGGGATTCAGAGTGGCCAGCTGCAAGTTTATCATGACTCTAACAACTAAAGAGGAAGCGCTCCTTGCCATCAATAATAGATTAACTAGTGTTAAGCTATACAACTACAACACAATGCCTAACCCTCCCTAGCCAAACTCAGGAGTGAACCTAGCTGCTGAATCTCACCACCTTCTCCCTGTGTGGAATAAGGTTACAGATGTATGACCACTAAAGACCTCCTGTACCCAGGTCAGCTCTGCCAACAATCTGCTCCGTGACCATAAGCCGGTCACTTCACAGCATTGTGCTTCTATTTACCCTCCTCATCATTGTCTTTTCTATGTAAATTGTAAGCTCTTTGTGACAGGGACTGAGTTCTTAACCAGTGTTCCCTATAAGCTGTGTGGCAGCATAACCCGCAGCTGTTTAATGAGCCCCACCCAGCCAAGGGCTCAGGACTTGCACACTGAGCTGCCTGGTGGGGGTAGAAGCATTTCTCCCTCAGATACAGTAGCAGCTCCTGCTGAGGGCAGAGCAGCAAATCTCTCCCAGCTGGCAGGGAGGGGACGTGTCACAAGGAGGCCCCAATCATGGCTAGTTTCTGTAAGGAAAATGAAGAAAATAAACACCTCCTGCTCGCATGCATCTTTGCAGGATCTGGCCCCGAACATGTAAATTACAACTAAGACAAAGAAAGAGCGATTATACGAAAGAAACAATAATCTAAACTTTATTAAGAAAACGGTCAGTAAAATAATTTTAATTCTGTAGGCTGTGACAAGATTTTATACAGGAAAAAGTAGCAATTCAGCTCATCAGCTGCAATTTCAAATGCTTGTATAATTGGCAGCAAAGTGACAGAAATAATATTTTATGGGACGTTAAAAGAATGCAGAGCATGAAGTGACAAAAAGAAGCAGGTACACCCACTGACAATTAGCTAATAGAAAAGAATAGAATGAACCAAAAAAAAAAAAGCTAATCAAAAGAATAAATGATTGATGGATAAAATAAATTGCTTGAAGGATCAAAGCAGATCGAAGTCAGTTATTACTCTTGAAGAAATATCAAAAGGCAATTATGCTATTTTCACACATCATTATTTGCCATTTTCTGGAATTCAAATGGACACGTTACTATATAAAAATATTATATTTAAATAAAAGCAGAGTCTATTTTTCAGCCATTGAACAGATATGTTTGTGAGACTGTCTGCATGCACAGGAGGAGTTTGTACCCTGAATTTTTGGTGCTTCTAATAGATTTATAAGGCTATTATGTTTATCTACCACGCTGTCAGAGAGTTTTGGATCATTCTGGCAGACAGACTGCTATTGGATACGTACCTCAGAGGGAGCCTTACAGAGACAGTATTAAGTACTATCAATAATGCACCTTCCTTTAAAACAGTGTTTAAAGATAAAAATCCTGTATTTGTCACTTGTCTTCATCCTGCATCTTTCTATAAACCATCAGTTTGATAGTTTTTTGCTCTATGGAACTGACTCAGACTACGTCTGCTAGTGATATTGAGCAGACCAAGTGACTTGGTTGAATGAACATTTCCGAGTTGTGTTAGACACAGAGATAACTTCAACACAGAGTCATCATTGCCACCGTTACACACAAAAATGAGCTGTATAAAAAAGACAATTTCTCAGCTCCTGCTTATCCTCTTGCCACAACACCATAATAAGGGAATAAGTATATGTCACAAAATTAAAAAGCAACACATTTACAAAACTGACTAAAGGAAGATTAAAGATATCACAGATGCTAAGAGCTTACATCGATCAAAATAAGGATTAGCCATTTATAGTACTAATAAGAAATTCCGCCGTTACATAGATAAGATAAAAACGTGTATGGCATACAAACCCCCATGCATAAGGGCATATGCCAATCTCTTCTTTAAAGTTAGAAAAAAAAATGCTATCAGAATGTAATTCCTTACTTGTCCACTAGGTGGGCTACTGCACTTTCATTGGAAGCACAATGGGGCAGGCCAATGGACTGGTGGGGCGGGGAGGGGCAGGGAAGGAGGATAAAGGGGGCAATTGCCCAGGGGCCTGGTGATTCAAAGGGACCAGGGTTCTGAGCTGCCGCCACCACTACTGTGACACCAGTGGCAGCCAGAGCCTCAGGCCCTCCCAAATCACCACCAAAACCCTGAGCAGCACACTAAAGCAGGAGTGGGGAACTTTTTTGAGGGTTAGGAGCCGCTGACCCACAGAACAATCAGCTGGGAGCAGGATACCTCATTGTTGTGGCCCCCGAGAAACAGAAAGACACTCCCCACATTCCCCTCTCACACTAGTGAGGCCTGGGGTATTAGATTTTGTGGCCCCCCTAAGCTCTGGGATTGGGCCAAAAATGAGAGTGTAGAAGGGGGCTGCTTGGAAGTAGGCTTGGTGTGAGGCATCTGCCCAAGAGTTCAGGTGCAAGAGCAAAGTGGGGATGAGGGGTCTGGGTGTGATGGGTAGATGCAGGGCAGAAGCGCCAACACCAGCTCCCTGATGCTGGAGAGGGGGGGGTCTGGATACAAGCAAGCCAGAGGATGCATCTGGCCCCCAGGACTTAGGTTCCCCACCCCTGCACTGAAGGGGAGGGGTGGTTAGCCTCCATCCCTGCTCCTTGCGCCCAAGGCCCCACCCTTTCTGGCAGCATGGAGCCCCTCCTCATTGCCCAGGGGCAATTCTGTTAACTCCCTTGCAATGGGAGACTTTAATTCAACTTTGCAAATTCACTGTTATGCCTCAAAATGACTTGCACAAAAAAAAGTCAAACCAACTCTAGCTAAACTCCTGGCAAATCTCTAAACACATATTTCTGCCACTTACTGGTCCTACTTTCAAAAATCCCATTCTGTATTTCTCACATTACTATAATATTCCCTTCTTGTCATTAATATTGTGCTCAGTGCAATGCTAATATTTTTCAGTTCACTGTCAGAGAGCTAAATCTACAGCAAGCTAATCTGCCATAAAGTCATGTTTTATACACATGACTACAAATTGAGTTTTACACTCCATGGAAAGCAATCTTCCATCTTTAAGGGTATCCTGAGACATGGAATTAGATCTATTCTTGTGGCATTACTAAATCATAAGATGAAATATAATTTGATGTGCAAATGATATTGTAAACCCAAGGCAATGGAGCACTGAGAATGTTTTTAGTACTAACTTACTTGTTTGCTTAGTATTAAATGCCTTTCTGACAAAATTAGTCTCTATTTATAATGGAAACAGCATTATGTAAACTTTTTCCATAGCACAGATCCCATTCTAGCAAGTGCACATATTTATTTGTACACATTTATTCCCAAATTGGGCAGCCTACTTTAAACGTAGATTTTTTTGGCCTTTGAGTACAATCTGTGTTCTAAATGATCTCTGTGCATATCAATTACATTTCAGACATTTTGAAGAACTTTTTTTTTGGGGGGAGGGTCACCCATCATTCGGGATTAACTTTATTCCATTTATCAAGTTTCCAAATAACTTCCAAAATAAATGAATTGCCAGACTGTCATTTACACTGACAACAAGGTTTTGGTGTTGTCCAGTATCATAAAGGAAGCGGGGTTGGGTATCATCAATACCTAGTTAGCATATCCCCCAGAGTAAAAAAAAGATACTGTAGGAAGTAGTATGCATGAATAGTACATGGACATGCTTTTATCCACGTTTATTTGAAGCAACTTCTTATTAGGGTATTAGGTGGTGCCACAGTTGTAATCTTTCTAAAGAGAGGTAAAATTCGAGTCCTGATAATTTATTATTTATATTGCAGTAGCATCTAGGATCCCAAGTTATGGAGCAGGATCCCATTGTGCTAGGCATTGTACAAACACAGAATAGAATCAGGGTGCATGTCTCAAAGACCTTACAATTTAAGGCAGCACTGGGCAGCATACGTTAGTGAGTGGGCCACATGAGTGGTCCTTTCATTTCAGTGGGCTGCAAGACTGTTTTAACCAAGACAGTCTTCTGGGATAGGGTATTTTGCTAACTGCGCTCTTGTACTTAGAATTTTGTGGGATGCGCAGATTGAACCGTACCCATGCTTTGATTGGCTGCAGAGGGAGGATACAGCTCTCACAGTCAGTGTTGTGTGCAATCAATACGCACCTCACTTTGGTTGTGTCTAAACTACATGGCTCCATCAATGGAGCCATGTAGATTAGGCTGATCGGCAGAGGGAAATGAAGCCGCGATTTAAATAATCACGGCTTCATTTAAATTTAAATGGCTGCTGTGCTGAGCCGACAAACAGCTGATCAGCTGTTTGTCGGACGCTCCCGCGCCGACCTGAAAGCCCTTTATCGACCTCCCCATTATGCCTCGTAGGATGAGGTTTACCGGGGAGGTCAATAAAGGGCTTTCATGTCGACAGGGGAGCGTCCAGACTGCCCCGATCTGCAGACAAACAGCTGATCGGCAGAGCGGGGCAGCCATTTAAATTTAAATGAAGCCGTGATTATTTAAATTGCGGCTTCATTTCCCTTTGCCGAACAAACAAATCTACATGGCTCCGTTGATGGAGTCATGTAGTTTAGATGTACCCTTTGTGTGCTCTTTCTTTACATGCATGACACCTTATTAATACCGGTAGGGAAAAAACTGACACGGACAGAATTCAGAGGAATCTGGCAACGCTGCATGTGGGAATCTGGCAACCCTGGATGTGTCTCACGGGCCACACATAGAAACCTGATTGACCACATGCAACCTGTGGGCTACAGGTTGCCCACAATTGATCTAAAGGCTGGTCTACCCTACAGATTAGTTAAAATTATATCACTTAGGGCTGTGAAAAATTATGCTCATCTAAGCACTGTGTAAACATCAATATGTCAACAAAAGAATTCTTCCGTTGACCTAGCTACCACCTCTTGAAGAGGTAGATGTTTGACACTGACAGACAGACCTCTGCAATTGTTGCAATAAGCATCTATGCTACAGGACTGTGCAATTGTACCACTATAGTGTTTCTTGTGTTTACATGTCCCGAGTTACAATGTGCAATCATTAAAATACCATGGCACTTATGACAATTTCAGACATTTGGCCTGGTACTTTGGCCAGGCAGCTACATTCCAGTGGTGAGCACAGTAATTTCCACCAATATATTGCAAATATTTCCATAAAAGTCTACTTGGATGCTTACCTATGAAAGATGCTGCAGACATGAAAAACAGTGATAGAAAATTTAAGATGGTTGATCTTAAATCCATTATTGACTTTGGCCCAGAACCTCAAAGATAGGCTTGAACTGAGTTAGAATTGACTGGTGCTAAACCAAAATCAGTGTCCATGCAGCCTTTTGCACCACGTTACATCCTTTAAAAACAATTCAAGTTAAACTGGTGCAAATTTCTTGTGTACACAAGACCTGTATAGATTACACAAGTTGCAACAAGGAAGTGGAAAAATCAGGCCATTGACCCACAGAAAATTCAGTCTGGGACCACAAAGTGAGAAGCAAAAAACATCTCACTGACCACAGGCCAGATCCAAGTAAACATAAAAGAGAATTCTCATTTTTGGATACCTGCACTATTTTGTCTTTCGAGGCGCTTTACAACCTGAAGTCCTTATCTTCATCTATGATATCTCTTTTCACTCTCTTTGTTGCCCAAGCTATATGACAATCTGACATGAGGACTTTCTCCTACTGTAATGTCCTGGCTTTCCTGCATGTTGTTCCATAGACCTGGAAGTAGGTTTCTAACATGGTCTGACAGGTTTTCACCTTCTCTTCTCAAATTCACTTCTTTAGGAAGTACTATGAACCCTAGACCTTATACACTGTGCTGGCTAAGGATAGAAAAATCCCTCTTGGGGCATGAAAATAAGTGGAGTTTTAGTTCTGTTTAATATACCCAGGAGAAAAGATCTGGAAAGAGGTCAAAGAGGAAGAGGGCCAGGTTTGAGACCAGCACAGAGTAGAAAAATTCAATGAATAGAGTCAGTATTAAAACCTACGCATTATTCTAGTAGAGTATCATATTTTCTATTTGGCTATTTTTTTCCTTTGGTGACTCACAAGAGTTTCAAATAATTTCTCAATAGGTGAACTTTTTTATATTAATTTGTAGACAAAGAACACTTACATTTTTTCCAAGGGAGGGAACAAGAAACTTTTACTCCACCACCTACACCCAAGATGATTGACAGTTGCATTACCTAGAGCTAGGTCCAAGCCCAAACCTCTGTTGCATCTTGATCTGAACAGCAAAGTTCAAGCTTATCTCCAGCATTAGCTCCTTACTCTGTCAGAGAATCAGCATACCAACTGAAGCAGAGCAATGGAAGGAGAACAATTACAAGTGACTGCACATCACTTTGCATCTATTGGCATGCTAATTCTCAGACAGAATAGGAAATTACGGCTGATGTCAATCACTAAACTGAGTTCAACTGCACACATTGGTGTTGATGGGAGTGTAACGCACAGCATCCAAATCACTGACAAACATATTCCCATTAATGGAGAGGTGAAAGAGAAAATAACATAAATTGAGAGACGGAAGCGCCAAGTGGAGGATCAACACTTGGCCTGTACAGTTCTTTCATGTGTAAAGTATGCACGTTTTCAATAAGGAGCTAGTCCCTTCTTTCATTAATAAAGATACTTTGAACTTAACCCCCCTTCTTTCATCAGTGCGCCATGGAACAATTTACAAAGGAAAGTAGTACCAGGATAGCTATAAAGGAAAATTGAGGCAGAGAGAGATTAAATGACTTGCCCAGTAAGGCAGGCTGTAAGAAAGCAGGGAATAAGCTGTATCTCCTGACTCCTAGCCCCGAGTCAAATTAGACAGTGTTGTTGCCAAAAATCAATAAAGTACATGTGAGGTGGTGGATATTGTCACCATCACTGTTCCCTGTAAGATGAATACTTAAGTGGACACCCAGGAGAGATTCAAATGACACCCAGCAAATTAGCAGAGTTCCCGCAACTGCCCACATCCAGCAGTGTGTGTTTCTATTGGTAGTGCACATCCTCACATGCCTTGTGTGCATAACTAAATTTATTCTGCACATGGATGGAAAAAAAAATAAGAGGGAACACTGGTCACCACTGCAGGTGACTATTGGAATTTATGAGCACTAAACACAAATGCTTACCAGTTAATGAAAATCTATTAGATTTAGCATTACCATGTTCCTAAACTTTTCTCCCTTAGAGGAGAGTCCCATTCAGCACATCCTCTCTTGAGATGCAATTGTCCACAAATAAGGATGATGAAGCTGTCTCAAATAAGTTCATTCTCCTACATGTGCTATCATGTCAAGAGGCTAGGCAGGTGTGCACTGTAGTCTTAAAGGGGCATTGTGCTCCGTAAGTGTTCATTGTGTGGATGCACAAAGGAATGTACACCACAATACTGATTACTAAAGAGATATGGGAAAAAGGGGGCTGATCCAAAATTTAGGTTGTTCCCATTTTCAATCCCAAAAGTTAACACACTTTTCCCTTTGTTTCCTCTTCTATTAGATTTGACCAAAAAAAATCCTGACTACTTGAAAAGTAGAAAAGCAGTGGGAGGAAGGAAACTCTGTTTCAATGATTCAGTTGGCTAATTTGCCCCTGCATTAAATCATTCCTGTGCACCCTGAGATATTATTGGGGCGCCCCTATGTCAGAGTCAAATACTGGCCTGAGGTTCTAAAGCATGTAGAAATAAGTGTGTGTGTGTGTGTGTGTGTGTGTGTGTGTGTGTGTGTGTGTGTGTATTTTAAGGAGAACATTAATTTATAATTTTGCAGTCTAAAAGAAGGACATTAAAGACAAAGTATAAGGAAAGAATTGACTACAGGTTGAACCTCTCTAATCCAGCAGCCTTGGTACCTGAGAGTGCCAAACCAGAGAATTTGCCAAACCATAGGAGGTCAATATTGTCCAACATTACCAACACTTCCACTTATTGGCCTTTTGGAAGACATTTAGGGGTAAATTAGAGCAAAAATAACAACACAGAACACTGAGAGCCAGGACTGGTGACTGTAAACAAACTTTATGGGACTGTGAGAACTTGGCCCCACCAATGATAGGTGAACATCTGGCTACCTAAAATCATGCTGGACCACAGATGCTGATGGACCAGAGAGTGCCGGACTAGAGAGTTTCAACCTGTAGTTGCTTTATAGGAATTCAATACAGTACCCTATTCTTAAGCATCAGGCATATCTCACTGTCTGTGGAAAGATACTGGGCATGACGTACAAATGGTCTTATCTTATCTATCATTTCTTCCCACTGACATGGTACCCTTTACTGTTTTAGTTAAAAGACAATAAAGATATTTCTACCTATATGCTGCAGCATGGCTTGTAATGGCATGCCAACTATGGGCATGGCATGGTATGTCAATTACTCACCCTGAATGAATAATATAGAGTCAAATCCTATTGTAAATTTGATCTCTCACATGGCAGATCTATTATAATATGCGGCTAGGTGGGGGATGGAAGAGGCACATTGATAGATGGATGCAGTCTGTTTTGAATCACAGCTATTACTCCCTTTGTTGACTTGCCTCTTTTTGAAAGCATGACCCCTTTTAGAGGTAGAACTGGTACACTGGGGAGGGTGAACCAGCTGCCATAGTGCCAGTTATAAATATTAAATTGCCTGAAATTCAGGCTATTTCTCAGTAGCATGTATTTTCCCCGTCTACATTCCTTAAACAGGCACAGATGCTACAGCTGCAGATTCCTTCGTTTCCGTGGCCAACACTCTTAGGAAGAAAATCCCAGCTACTTTAGGCTATAAATAAATAAATTCCTTAATTAAAATTAAGTGATTTTGAAATGGAAACACTCCTGTCCCCCAATCAAACAGTTGTCATGTTTTTCCCACAGCAGTCTCTGAACTCTGGGTTTATTTCCTTCCCCACATTTTGTCACAACTCAAAAAAAAAAAAAAAAAAAAAAAGGCATAAAGAGCTTCACCTTATCCCAGCAAAAATTTAGCTTGCATTTGTCAAGACTTATATTTAAAAAATGAAATTCTATTTGTTTTCCCCCCAACACAGGAAGCTATTATATATACATTATCTTTATGTGCATGATTGGGAATAATAGATGATTTGTGAAGTTATCTATTATGGGGAATAATCAAGATTAATGAGCCCTGTGGCACTTGCTGAATGCCTCCAGAGATTTATTACTCAGGTTGTTCGTTTTTCTTGTTGTGTTGGCGCTGTCAAAAGTCCTATAACAAATGCAAACAGAGACGTGTATTAATTGCAAATGGAGAACTGCATTGTTACTAAATATTTTAAACTGTGCTGTCTGCAAGGCATCTTCATAAGCTGGGAGATTTCACAGCTGGCAGGTTTGTGATGAACTTGCCTGTCAATGGAAGTCCCCAATTTTGGATCAAATACTATGAGGGGAGGAGCCTCTTCTATTAGTTCTCGATGGCTTGCAGGGATTCACATTTCGCTGTATGTAGATCCACACACTGTCAAATCACACTTGGGATTTCCTAATCACACTCATTGGCTGACTCTGTTTCCCCAAGGATAAATTTGATGGTTTTGGAAAAAAGCAGAGACTATGCGTAGCAGTGTAACAGTTGCACAGAAACCAAGGAGAAGACCCTATGAAGGACATTGGAGGCCCCCGTAAGAGATAAAAATTCAGACTGCAATGCAAATGATAGAATTCAGCTACAGCCATCTAGTGTTTGTTTTCTCCTCTGTACCTGTCAGATCCTTACCCAGCTTTCAGAGGCTATCAAGAAGGTGGAGATGTCAAAACCTGAAACTTCCTAATATAACTTGCCCCTAGATAACTCCTTTTTAGTGTATGTTACAAGGTTCTAAATGCCTGAAATAACAATGGGATGATTTTGTGCCCTGTATATGGCACAAAGACATAATCATGTACATACAGTGACAGACTTGACTACGAATTACCCAATCTCTGGCGGCTTGCGCCATAACCTGCGTGTTATTTAAAACCCAAATCTGACTGGAGAACATCTAATTTTTAACTAATTAATCTAATTACTTGAGCGAATTTCAAAAAGAAAGTGTTTGCTTTCAGAAGATGCAATGCACATATGTCTTAAGACACACGTGAGTTTTGTTTATGCTTCTAAACCTGCCGGAGAGGACACTATAACGTGCAATTGTCAAAATGATAATGGTGCTTTCATCAGCTCACGTTCTTATTTTCCCACTGAGATGTCAGCTGTCAACAGATTCAATGCCATGAACAGGAGGGTCATTGTGACCTGTGACCCCATTGCTAGACAGATTAGGATGAAGTTATGTACTGAGGAATTGATGTACTCTGGGAGTTTTGGGTAGTTGTGCTTCTCTGTAATAAAAACGGTCAACGAAGAGCTTCTTGGTTTATCAAATACATTTTCCTGCATTGCACCTATTTGGCAATGCTCTCAGGTTGTACCTAGTACGGAAGCTTTAAAATGCCACCTACTATGCTGAGCATATCCTAGCCTGCAGGATGAATTCCACTGAATCATTACAAATTCCTGTAAAAGGAGAGGGAAATTTCCAGTGCCAGGACTGTAAATAATTTTTTTAGAAAAAGGAAAATATTAATGCTGCCTCTTAAATATCCTCAACACTGCGATATTAAGTCCAAGTTATGTAAGTAATGCACACCCAACTTAATGACAAATCAGTTTAGGCATGCAGCCAGGACATGCAGCCCATGCATTTTAGTGAGTGGTATAGTCTGTAGATTTACTCTTGGACTAGGAACTACTGTACTGGTTTCCCCCTTCACATGCCATGCTGTGGATATTTCAGCACTAGTGAACCCACTCACATGGAATGTCTGGAAGTCTCTATTCATATGCATATACATATGTGCAGTTCTTTCATGCTCATTGGCATGAGGGCCACTGTCAAGTCTCCTTCCCCACTCTGGCATGATAAATGCTTTTGGGGGCCTGCAAAAGTACCCCAAAACCTTATCTTTCCAGGCTTTGGTAAAAAACTTCCCCCCAAAATCTTAACCTAGATTTTGGGGATAAAACTCCACTGCCACCACCCAAGTACTAATAAGAAAATTAGTGGAGAGATCACTTGGGAAATCTCACCCCTAAAGTACAAACCAAGACACAAAAATTAACCAATGCCAGGTTAAGAAAAGAAAAGAGAAAGAACTTTTATTATCATCACAATATTCCTGTTGCAAGCATAATGACAGGATGGAAAGTTACAATGTAATATATTCGTGGAGGAGAAACCCACCTTGGGCCAGGAACTTAGGCTACGTCTAGACTGCAAGCCTCTTTCGAAAGAGGCTTTTTCGAAAGATACTTTCGAAAAAGCCTCTTTCGAAAAAGAGCGTCTAGACTGCAAGCAGTACTTTCGAAAAAGCAAGCCGCTTTTTCAAAAAAAGCACCCAGGCAGTCTGGATGCTCTCTTTCGAAAAAGCCCTGTTTGCATTCAAGAACGCCTTTTTTTCGAAAGAGCACTTTCGAAAAAAGGCGTTTTCCTCGTGAAATGAGGTTTTCCTCCGTCGAAAGAAAAGCCGCATTCTTTCGATTTAATTTCGAAAGAATGCAGCTGCAGTCTAGACGCAGGTGAAGTTTTTTCGAAAAAAGACTACTTTTTTCGAAAAAACCCTTGAGTCTGGACACAGCCTTAGTTACAAAAGAGAGCAAAAAGCATTTTTAAATGCACAGACATCAGATCCCATTTCCCAACCCATAAAACAATAAAACCTAACGAATTTATCTAAACTTTACCCTACTTACAGAAGAGTGAAGAGTCTATTCTTGGAGGGAGACATTCTATTCTTGGAGGGAGACATTCTATCTGTCCCCATCAGTAGATGGAGAGCAACTGCCCAGGACGAAGGAGGGAGAAACCAAACATTCCTTTGTCCTACTTTGAAATTCCTACCTACCCTCCTATTGGCTGAATCTATCTGACTTAGTTAAGCTTAATCCCTTAGTTCCCAGGCTGCTGGCTAATCCTCATGATCATAACATCCACTTAGAAGGCGTGGAGGCGCAAGTGACATATTTACATGCTTCTATGGAGAAAATCACTCCGCAGTCCCAGGCACATTTTTCTGATGCCACGTATTGGCACAGGCACTGGGTCTGTGTAATGCAATATTAATCTAGTTCAGAAACCAACATTATGCAGCACTGCCTTGAGTGCAACACTGGAGTGGCATTCAAGGATGGTATAGCATGGTGCTCCCTTTCTCAAAGCTGTGTTATAAGCCTTCTCCAAAGGAGTTCAGACAAGGAACAAAGTTGTCCCCTATGTTGCCTACTTTGTACATGACAACACATTGTTAAGCTTGTTGGGTGAGATGGTAGCATTGGAGCTCACCATCATGCACTACCAAGCAAATGTCATGTGTCAACATCAGGACATGTGCATTTTGTGATTCCATTCAATGAACATGTCCAGGAGTACTAGGATATTTTTCCTCTTCCCCTTCTGTGGTAGACAATGGACGCTTGTCCCATTCTTCCCTCTATCCCTTCACTTTATTTGTAGGGAAGGAGAGGATGCGTCCTTCTCCCTCCCACCCCTCCACACTTCCTAGCTTCTTTGAAGACTGCAGGAGTGAAAGGATCCCATCTGTTAACTAGAGGCTGCTTCTAGAGCCTTACAAAGTCCTATCAGAGCAAGACACTTAATTTGTGGATGCCCCATAAACTGGTCCACAAACAACAGAGCAGAAGAGACTCTAGAATCATATGTTATAGTATCTTATACTAAATTAAAGATATCAAATGGCCTTGGGAAAAATAGACTCACTTGTTCTAAGAGAATAAAACAAAAGGGTAGCATATTCATATTTGCTGGAGCTGAAATCTTAGAAAGATGCCTGATAACATACAACATACTAATTTGGAGATCTACGCAAACTGATTATAGAAGAGGCAATAAACAGATCTTTAACATCACTCCTGTCTGGAACAAAACCAGTTTTAAAGGATCTTAACTCTTTGGTTATTTTTTTTTCTTTCATAAATCAGGCACTCCAGTCTAAAGCAGAACCCCAAAGCGAGGAAAGATGGTTTGCAATCATGCTGAACAAAAGAATAGGAAATACTGGGGAAAAAAACACCTGTTAAGGAAGCCAGTTTTTGTTAGGTAGCCAATCAAATGTGGGAGGATTCTAAAAATGTTTGGTTTTCTCTGGGTTTCTAGATGGTCACAGATGTAAACTGCAGTTTGTCATGACGTTCCTTGCAGAATTAGGATATGTACTGAAAATAAGGAGTACCAATATGAGCTGAACTTTTTAAATATTGAATTAATTCATGAGTAATAAGGTTAGAATTTTTCTCTCCATATTATATAGAAAATAAGAAATACTAGAAAAATTTAACAATACAATCCAGTTGGTTTTAAAAGGTCATTCAGCTAAATATGTAAAATACTGGTAGATTTTTATTTTATTTTAATAGAATCCATGTGCTCAAAGCATTTGTGAACACTGGTGCATTTCTTTTTTGCCTTTAGGTGTTACACTGCTTTGCCTTAACATAAGTTTGTGTTTGGATGGCTGTTACAAAAATTGATAGGGCCTGTATGATCTGCAAACAATTTTCCTGTTTTCTTATCAAGTATTACTCTTTGCATCATAATAATTCTTATCACATTATACATTGTGTTAACATGAGATATTCAACGGAGAGCAAAACCTGACAAAGACAACTACACTTATTTTCAGATCTCAATGTTACCAATTTGGAAACTGGCCATGTCTGCCCAGAAAACAGAGCAGTTTGAAAACAAGACAGGTTTTGCTCCAAGAATTGGCAGACATGAGAATTTACCCACAAGTTGTATAAACACTATAGATTAAAATGAGATGTTGCCACTCAAAATTGTGATCTACAGCACGATGACTAACATTTGAAAGGATATGTGATACAAGCCACTCAACCCAAAAGGCAAGAATTGTTCAAGTTCACAAACATGGCCATGTTTATCTGTATCTGACAGTATTTTATACATCATTTTACTCTTTAATGTCTTCAAAGCACAAATACTCAGCTTCATCAATATAAAACAGTAAATAAATATCTATTAATTATTTACCATCAGCAGTATCAGAACTTCAACTAATTAAAAAATCCCAACATTTTTAAAAATAGATAAGTTGGATGCTGAAATGCTATAAAAAACAAACATCAGAAAGTCTGGAAATACCTACTTTTTGTTCCATTATTAACATTATCCCTATCCGCTTGTCCACTACCACAATCCCATCTAATTTTTATGCTCTGGGGTTCACAATCGTGAAATTCCAAAGACTGACTTTAAATTCTAAGCCACCCATATTTAGAAAATAAGGATTGGGACCTCATCTCCATATGCTTTATACTAGCCAAAAATCAGCATCTCAAACTTCACCCTGCCATATGTTGTAGCCTTCACTCAATTAGGGATTGAAAATGTTTCCTTCTCTCCAGGTTATGGCATGCATACTCTAGCTAGAGACCGGTGATCAATATTTTAACATGCCTGTCCTCAACATATAAATCACAAAGCTCAATTTCCTGAACACCCTGACAAGATGGGCCTTAGATTCTGTGCTTGAAACAATAGAAGGCTCCTGGTAGGTCAAACATGATGCAGTTCACTCTTAACAGCACATTATTGACATTTCTATAGAGAAAAGGCAAGAAGAACTTTCCTTTAATAACTGAAGAACATATTAAGGATATAAAGCCCTGAAAGCTCAGAGAAGTAAAGTAATACATTTAGAGTAATAGATTAAGACATTTGGTTAAGTATTTAAATACATAGCAGCAATGATTCCAGAGCTTTTAGGATTCACAGCTGTAGCTCTGAAGCTTCAAACCTCTGAAGCAGCTGAGAAAGTGTATAACTGTCTCTATGGAGTTGAAGGCTCTGTAACAGTAGGCATGGGGCTTTCGGGAGTTCATGGTGGGAACTTCTAACCTCCATAAGAGTCATTCAGAAATTGCAAAGTTTTATCTCAGTCAAGGGAAGAGAGAGAGAGAGAGAGACAGACAGACAGACACGCACACACAGATTGATGCAGTCTGGGCCTCTAGTAGGGAAGTGTTTTAAATCCAAGCAGTTTGTGGGACAGTTCCTGCAGAGTTTATAATTTCAGATGTTGAGTTGGTTAACTCCTGGAAGCTACACACTCTGCAAGGCCTTTCCCCCAGCCAAGTCAGCTCCAAAACTCACAAACTCTATAGGTTTGGCTTCCAAAACTCAGCTGAAGAAGTTTACTAACTCCTGGATTCTATCCATTTTTAAAAAGAAGATGCACTTCTCAGAAGTTCAGATATACTCCAAAACTACTCCCCAAACTTCAAACGAATACACCAACCAATTAATCAATGAAGCCAAGGAGAAAGAAATTGGATTCGGATTTTCGCAGCCTTGATACCCAAATATTTTGTATCTGATAATCTTTTCCCTCTTTTGACTCTCCAAACACTTGTTCCCCTACCGAATGGGACGAGTCTGGCAAGTTTGATAGGAATGCATAAAATATGGTTCATTGAACCATCTGCGCCCATTTGTGTCAGCAGAGAAATTCATGTCATTCCAATGTAGTCTAAATTCTTTTATTGTTTTTCCGTTATCCCCTCCTGCACTTAATGGTTATTTGTTCATGTGTCTTGTGAGATTCATTTAAATAAGGAAATAAATATGAAAAAAGTGGTTTGGGATGGACTTATGAGTCTTGCAATTTCCATTCCATACTATATGGATGACAGACTAGAGCACCTCAACTCGACAGAACTTGCACAATGTTCATGGATGGCCACCTTCTCTCTCATCTGTTATTCCACTCACTCCCTCATATTCATTCACTAAAGAACTATAGAATGTGCTTCTGTCAGAACACAAATGATATAATATTGCTGTACCTAATTTTTATGCTTCTGTATCATGTATAGATGGGAAATTTTTCCAGTTCCATTTTTATTTTTTTAACGGCATGGCCGTTAAAAACTTTCTAACAGGACATCAGACAATCTTTCTAAAGGGAAAAGGGAGGAACCCTCATTTCTGCATTTTTTCTCTAGAATACCTTTTCTGATTAGCTTCAAAACTGGAGCAAAAATATCCATCCTCTAGCAAAATGACAGGTGGAAATCATTTTTAGAAGGTGCATCAGAATAAATAAAGTTTTATAATTAAAGGAAGTTAGACTATAACTACAAAGTGACCCTCAGACCTTGATTGTAATTACAGATTGTCCCATTCTCCCTTCCCCAAGAAGTCCTCAGTTGTTTCTTCTACACACATAGCTGCTCCCTCCAAAACAATAAACCTAAGCAGATTTGTACAGTATGGTAAAAAATGGTATAATCAGGAATATTTGGAGAAAATTAAATAAAAGAAAACAAGCACTAATCCTGCACTGGGATCCATTAGCACAGATCATATACCTTCATGGAGTTTCTTTGATTTCATTGGATTAGACCAGCAGAAATTGATGCAGGATTGATGCCTGACACTGGGCGTCAGAAAAAAAAATCCCAACACTGACATTTATAAGGAAATGTTTTCACAGCACAGTTAATTCGATTTAGAATTCCAGCTACACTGCTCACTCCAGTCCTGTCCACACACAAGTCTCTAGCTTGCTTTAAGAGATGCTTTCAGTTTGAGTTCGTGGGCCTAATAGGTTGTGTATACACTACGGATGTAATAGTGTAGTCAATTAACCTATAAACAAAAGCTTATAGGTTAATGCTAAAGACTACACACATTTCTCCCCTCCCCATCACCTGCCAGTACATTTTTTAGAAAGCTGGCCAGCATCCCAGCTCAGTCCTGGATCACGCTGGGTTCGGGACCTGTTCTGCTGTGGCTCTGCATTAGGAGCCAGGCAGGCAGCCCAGTTCAGTTCCAGCTTGTGTTGAGTCCAGGAGCTCAACCCCCCGTCCTCTGGACAGGAGCTGCTGCCACCCTGTGCTGCTGCTTCTGTATCAGAGGCAGCAGCGCAGGGAGACAGGCATCCATTCCACGAGGGGAGCTTGTTTTTAAACTATCTCCCCTTGCAGACCAGCTCCCACCTGGCACCCCACACTGCTACCTCTGATACAGTAGCGTGGAGTAGCAGGGGGCTCCTCGGGAGTGGGGATGGATCACACTGGCTTCCGGCCCCATCCTTGGGAACTATAGAATAATTGACTAACTGATAAGAATTCATGAGGTTAATCGACTATTCAGTTAACCAATATGTAACATCCCTAGTCTACACTGCAGAAGGAAGCCATGGACTTGCACTAACCCTGTTTGAGCTAAAACAAAAAACAGGACTATGTAGCACTTTAAAGACTAAAAAGATGGTTTATTAGGTGATGAGCTTTCATGGGCCAGACCCACTTCCTCAGATCAAATAGTGGAAGAAAATTGGCATGACCATATATACCAAAGGATACAATAAAAAAATGAACACATATGAAAAGGACAAATCAGATTTCAGAACAGAAGGGGGATGGGGGGGGGGGGGGGAGAAAGGAGGGAGGTAAATGTCTGTGAGCTAATGACATTAGATTTGATAATTAGGGAAGCTATCTTTATAATGGGTAAGGAAATTAGTGTCTTTGTTAAGACCTAGGCGTAAAGTGTCAAATTTAAGCATGAATGACAGTTCAGAGGATTCTCTTCCAAGTCTGGTGTTAAAATATCTTTCAAGCAGGATGCAGGTAATCAAGTCATTGAGACAATGCCCTTTCTGGTTGAAATGGCAAGAAACTCTTTTTTCTTTGTGATCCTTTCTAATATTTGTTTTGTGGGCATTGATTCTTTGGTGAAGTATCTGAGACGTTTGTCCAATGTACAGAGCAGACAGACACTCTCAGCACATGATAGCATACATTATATTTCTGGATGAGCAGGAATATGTGTTCTTGATCTTATAACTCACTTGGTTAGGTCCAATAATGGTATCAGCAGAGTGAATATGTGGACAAAGCTGGCAGAGGGTTTAAACAGCAATGTGGACAAAGCAGCACAGGCAGTGATTAGCCAGTGATTTGCCTGCCTGCCTGGATCCAAGCTCAGGGGCTAGCACAAGCCATTACTCACACTGCTAATTTTAGTGCAATAGCTCAAGCACAGCTAACGTGCCTGTCTCCTTGAGCTAGGAAGCAGAGTCACAGGCCCAGCTACAATGCAGACATACCCTTGCGGGAGTGGGTTGAAGATCCATGGAAGCTGATGCTCCAGCTACTAATGCAGTGGAGATGAGACAGCTCACGTTACAAGGACTCATCAACCGTGAATCCAATAACTCTGCTAATCCAATCACCCTGCTGCTAATGAAATCACTCAGGGTTGTTCTGAAGCATGGCTGTTCTCACTCTAGTTCAGCTAGCTTGACTGCAGTAACTTCAGCGTGCTAACTGATGCTAGCTGTTGCAGTGAAGACAAGCCCTCTGACTTGAATAACCTCCCAGGGGAAGTGGAGGAAAACCCACTGTTTAAAATGCTTTAGACAAAGTACTTAATTTCACTAGTCTTTCCAATACATTTTCCCATAGGGCTTTGGCAGCCCAGCTGTCACTAGACTTCACTGGGAATTTGATAACCAAAGTTTGAGGTGCACTTTGAGAAAAAACAAACAAACCACCAGTCTCGATTGTGCAACTGGATCTATATGGATGCCTGGTTAGAGAGCATATAACAGGGGCTCAAGAGGCCACCTATAGGGTTTCAACTGCAGAATCAGGGCCTTAATGCAAAGAAACTGCTTTGTGATTCTGGAATACTCAGAGGACAATAGATTCACTGCATGGTCCTGAGCTTAGCAGAAGGGAGTCTGTGATCTGTTGCATTTTTGTGCATATCATGCTTGCTGCTAAGTAAGCAACAGAGGTCCAGAGTTGCCTGATGAGGCTGGGGAGAGGGGAGGGAAGGGCAAAGGCAGAAGATACCCCAGGCCCTGGCAATTTAAAGAGGCCGGGGTTCTGGCACTGCTGCTACAGTAGCTGCGGTGGCAACCAGAGCACCACGCCCTTTAAATTGGGACTGCCTGTCCTCGGCCCCACCCCTTCTATCGTCGGACCCACCCCTTCCGGGAGCGTTGAGCTGGCCCCCCCTTCTGGGGGCACACAGCCAGCCTCCCCACCTTGTCCAGGGGGCCACGAAGCTGTCAGTGCCCATGGTTGCTATAGAGTGACTATACCGCTACATGATAACTCTTGAAGGCTGTTGATTGTTCAACAGTGCTTAATAAAATAATAATTTAGTTCTTCACACACGTAAATTGTATTAACACGTAAAAAATTTTTTTTATGTACAGCGGGTTTCGCCAGCCAAGATGTGAAACAGGAATACATATGCAGGCCAATCATCACACATATATTTACAAACCATAAAAATTAAAAGCTTTTTCCCCCTTTGCCGTTCACATTAAAATAAGAGGAAATTTGTAAGATAAACAGTTCTAGTTAATATGTCTTCTAGAGATGTGCTCCTACAAATGTTTTACATGAAACAGTATAGTTCACAGACAACTGTTACTAATTTCATCTTTTGTTCTAAACTTTTATGCTGTACATACCAAAAAATTGCAATTTTAAGAACAAACGTGGGCACTGAACTTCTACTTTGAATTTTTGCAGTGCCTTCCACCAGTGAATCCCAAGCAATTTATAAACATGAAGAAATTCAGGCTCTCAGTACCCTTGGAAGGTATTATTCACATTAGACCACTGGGAGATTGAGTGTGTTGACCGAGTCACAAAGCATGCTCCACCCTTTCCTGCCCGCCTTTTCCCAGCATTCCTCAAATTGTCGAGAAGCAGCACTGTGCAGGATAGAACCGCCCAGCCTGCATCTTCCCCACTGCCAGTGAATGGCGGGGTGGCAGTGGCAGCTGCTGTTGCACAGACTGCCAGCACTGCCCCAGCCCTCTGACCCATCCCCCCACATCACCATGGAGAACAGCGCCTTCTTTTGTGCTTTGAAAATAGTGAGAGATGATAGAAACAAAAATAAGTTCTTGGACAGCTATTTCTAAAAATTGTAGCCAAAGGTAGGCCCCCAAAACACTTAAAAAAGTGGGTTGGGATTTCAGAATTGATGAGCAATCAGTGGCTCCCACTGAAAATTCAGCAACCCCCCTTTTTTAAAGATGCTTAAATGTGGCTGCAAGGACCTAACTTTATGCCTCTAATTTTGAAAATCTTGGCCATTGATTAAAAAGCATTCAAATAAATCTCATTTTTCCCAAGAAAATCTATGCTCCATGTACAAAATGTGAAATAGAGACAAGAAAGCTCTCATCTTTCTGACAGATGCTTGTTGAACTGTAGGAACAGAGTTATATTTTGTTGGAAAATATTGACCACAACTACATATGTAATAGAAAAAATGGCTAGTAATGCAGATACACCCTCCTATAAAAAAGCACGATTGCCTTTTAAAAAGTCATTTGGAGGACTGCACGTAAAAGGCTGTAAAGTTATGAGTCAAGTGACTATAAGAGTCAGCACTTTCTGAACTTGGTTTAAGTGTTTTTGGTGGAGTAGGACTAGAATTATACTGGTGACATAGTGAAATTCTATTAGACACTATCTACTGCACGGGATAAAAGAGATGGAAAATGTTATAACCAAGAATGTTTCTAGCAGCTGTGTCTGGTAAGAATTAGCTATTATGATTCAGGATGTCACCTGACTGTGACAGAGACTAAGATAGAATTCCAGCTCCTCCAATCTCCAGCACCACTGGCTAGAAACATTAATAAAATTTAAGATGGGGGGGGGGGGAACCTGACTATTTTATGATTTCTCAAATACTTGCTATTGCCATAGACCAGAGACAAGAGTGAATGAACTGGCTGGGCCCGATCATTTACACATACTTCATTACACAAACATCAGCTGAACAATTATCACAACATCCCTCTGTTACCCTCCTTTCACAGAGGAGTAAGCAGAGTCACAGAGATGTGAAATGACATCCCCAAAGCCATTGGGGAAGACACAATGCCAAGATTCAAAATTAGGAGTCCCTGACTAGAGTCCCAACATATTTTTCATGCCTCTCTAACTTGTCGACACTCTGGCCTGACAAAATCTATATTTGTGAAACCAGTTTATTCAAAACCAATCAAATCCTTCCCATACCCTCTGAAAAATCCAACTGCCGCAAAACGGGGTTTTCACTAGGTGGAGTGGGGCCTGGGAAAAATACAGCTTATATGCCCCCCATAGGGCAGGGAGCATGCAGGGTCTCCCCCTGGGATGTTGGTGGGGGGATGTGGCAAAGGACATGCTTATGGGGGTGATAGAGCAAGGCACACCCATTGATGGTTGACGGTTGCCTGTCTGCTAGATGCTGCCTTCTGCCCAACGTGGGCTGGGACTCCCACACTGTCTGTTCTCCACATTTGAATAACGGCAGGGCTGGGGTGGACACACAGGGCAGCACCTTCCTGCCAGGGCCACCCTGGGCCAGATAGGGCCCAAGATCTGAGGGAGGAGGTGGGGACCATGTGATCTGTGCACAGGTGCCACAGGTGAGCCCAGTTCTCTGTGAAGCAGCCAGAAACCCTTGATCCAGGCTATCAAGCCCCATGACTCCCAGTTATATGAAATGGTATAAACCACTGGGCAGAGGCGGGGCCAGACATATCATGCTGCCTCCAGCTCATTGGATCAAGGCAGACAGCTACAGTCCTCAGCCCGTCTGACACCGTGATGTCGAAGCGTATGGTGCCCCACAGCATAGGGCCCAGAGTGGTTGCCTCAATTTGCTGTACCCAAGCAACAGCTCTGGCAGCAAAGCATAAAGACCACAATTTCAGGGCCAGTGTGGGTCACACATAGAACCCTTGGGCCGCAGGTTGCTCACCACTGATCTAGCAAGAACAATCCAAATGGATGGAGGAGCAAGACTCTACTAGAATCAATATTCAAATCTACACACACTGCTGGTGTCTTTTTCACCTTCTGCCCCATTCTTCATACCCTCACCGGATTTTGTCATTGACCTGGATTTTAAGATGTTAATGGGAGGGATTGCCTCTACTGCTCTTTTTCTATGATGCTTGACAAAACAAGGACTTGATCAGCACCTCTTAGAGCTACTGTGATACAGAGAGAAAAAAATGTTTTAATCGGCCATATACAGTCCTAACGAATGAAGCCTTTGAAAGTATTTTTTGCCTGTATTGCCACTGGATACTCCATAAAGTGAAACAGAGTTTCTGGCTTCCTCCAGGGCACCTGCTTTCAATTACAAGAAACATACAGCACCTTCAGAGTTTGAGCCTTTTCAACATCTGTAATTTGCAGATATGTATCTGTTGCATTCAGATTACTGCTAAAACTGCAGAACACTTTCTAGCTTTCAGCGGCATGTCTGAGAAACTTTAGAGGTGGACAGTAAATAACGGCATTTGCAATCGCTTTTTAAAGACTGATAAACCAGTCTAAATGAAATGTTTTAACTTGTGCAGAAATCTTACCTCACTCCTGTTAGAAGGTTCATTCAGCAGCCACTTGATTAGAAATTTAATCTGTAGGGAACGTATGCACTGTGATGTTGCTATGCAGCCAAATGCACCAATCCCTTCCTCATGTAGCAGAATATATTTCAAAGCACTTCTAACTGACCAGCAGAACTAACCAATCACAGCTGGTGTCACTGCTCAGGTTTTTTAGTGTGAGCCAGAACCTTGTGACTGTTCAGTCTGGAGAATGGCTACAGGTACAAAATTGATTCCTTTCTTCCCCCCACCCTCCGTATCTGTGGATTAATATGATTTAGTGTATTCAGTGGTTTACATTGCATACCAATCTCATTTTCCTTCCCTGTATTATGCAGCTATCAATTTTCTGTTCTGTATGCTCCAAAACATGACAGGGTGACTGGTCCACACAAAATATGCAAACACACGAATAAACCAAAATTTGTCTCCTGTGCTGCAAATTAAGTCATTACTTCTTCAATGAATGCGGAGAACAAATACTCTTCATAACAGCCCTTCACATATTTAAAGACTTATTAAATATAAGTCTTCTTTTCTCAAAACTAAAACATGCCTGGGTTTTTAATATGTTTCCTCAAGAGTCAGATTTTCTAAAACATATATAATTTTCATTGTTCTACTCTGGACTCTCTCCAATTTGTTCATATTTTTCTAGAATTGTGGTACCCAAAACTGGACAATATGCTCTTGCTAAGACCTAATTAGTGCTAGGTACATTCCTACTAGCTGCATAGCATTTTTATAGTGCACTTTTGATAAGTGTGTATTTGCATATTTTTGTAATAGATTAGTGACTCCAAAGGCAAATTCAGGAATGCTTGATATAAATATTGTGTGTATATTTTCACAACAGAGTCTGCTTAAAAGCTCCTTCAGAGCCACCGTGGTCTTATCTATAAGAGGTTTGCATTCCATTTGCACTAACCATGATGGTCTATTAAACGAACAGTATTTCATTAAAATATTATGCAGGACATATTTCTAGGACACAGAAATAAGTTCTGAAAATAAATCAGTTTTTTTTAAAAAGGGTCAAACATTTATTAACATCCATTTCAGCCTTGCAGAATTCTACGTTCCTACTTGATTAGGTTGAGTGATTTTTAAAAAAAATTGTTTTTGGAGGAGGAGGAACATACCATTAGATGTTCCCTAATTTTAAACTGATATGCAGCCAACACTAAGCAGATGATGTCACTTCCCTTATATTCTTCCTTTACATATTTTATGCTGTTAAATAGGTAAGATAAAGACATTAGTTTACAATTTGCTTTGGCAGTTGACTTTTTATATAATTTCAATGGATAATATTGATGTTGATTCTGAAGCATTTTTTTCCAATTTAAATTTAAAGTGTTTTTATTTTTATCGATTTAAATTTTCACACTTGTGAGAAATTATGAGTGTAGCACCATCAGACAATTATTTGATGACAGAAGATACTTGAGATTCAAAAAGTTAAGCTTTGTAAACATCAAAGCACAAAACTAGCAATATCAGATGTCAAAATGTTAGCCTTAAATCATATTCTGAGTTCTCGGGCAGCACTGGCTATCTGAAAATGTCAGTTATCACCAAAGGAAATATTTTCGCCCTTTGTGTGTGCCTATGATGAAATCAACATTTATCAGAATTTACCAATACAAATCAAATCCTTCCAAGGTTATTTGCAGTAAGTGAGTCTTGGCTCCATCTTGTCAGTTTGCTTGGAATATTGGTAATTTAAAAAAATGAATCTTTCTGCAATTGTTATGGCTTGATAATCTCTTGTTTACAGTTAGCAATTGGAGAGGATGAGAGAGAAAAACCTGCATAAAGGCCCCATCTAAAACAACATGAGAAATTATAAAAACTGACTATAGAATGTATGAAAAGTAAACCAAGTGAAAAAGAAGTGAAACCATTCCCCCCCCCAATCTTTTTTCAGTTTTAGTCATTTTAAGTGCAATGTGTAACCACAATCTTTTTTTTTCCTTTCTTTTTTTTTTTTTTAAGACAGATGTGCAATTTTTTAAAACTGACAGTGTTTAATTCCTCCAATATACGAAGCATGTCTGGTTCCTTAAACAAAAAATTCTTACAAATGCCATACACTGTACAAAACAATCACAATTAGGTGGGCTAGTTTGAGAACCATAGTCTGAACTCTTATTCCCTAGCTTTTTTATTAGTCTTCTCCCTCTGCCCCCGCCAGTAGATTGTCACTGTGGCAACATGCAATTAAAAACAAGACAAGCAAATTACCACCAAAAAGCAGGGGGGAAATAAAAAAGGAAAAGGAAGATCATATGAATATGCATATCTGTCTTTTAAATGCACTTTCATCTGGTAACAGAAAAGACCTTATAAAGTACAGTTCTCCTCTTTGAGGATGTGAAAAGTCACATGACACTTTTTGGAACATAGGCATTCACCCATAAGCTCTGTACAAAATGTCGCTTTCTCTCTTCCAATTATGTGTGTTATTCAGCGTGGCTGAATTTCAGAGGAACTGTACCTCTGGCTTGATCTGGCACGGCACAGTGATTCCTAACAGTGTTTGAAAGGGCCCTTAGCTCCCCAAAGGATCAGACCTTCAGATCATTTCTATGAAAATATATTTCAAGACAATGTGTCAGATAAGAAAATTGTTAAAATACCTCACAATCCTATCCGATCGCTGCTTCTCTGCACCTTTTTTCCTTATGAGCTTCCTGGTATAGGTTCACATCAGACCTTCAACCTTTCTCTGAGCTTGCTTTGTGGCTTAGTGATATGAAAAGTGTCATTTGATCATTTTAGTAAACCACCTGCTCATTGGTAAACTTTTCTCCCCCCAGTGCATAAAATGCTTTGAGTTTATTGTTTTTATAAACCTATCAGATTAAATTAGGGAAGAAGGGGACAACTATCCCTTAGTTCACTAAACAAATGCAATTACCTGTAATTTAAAAATATTAATTAGCTTCTGAGTTACAGACATTTATATGCATTTATATGCACAACTAAATTCAACAATGAAAAAGCTCCAAAATCTGTCGGGAAGGAAGTGGTAAATACCGTGCAAGGTCTATCTCCTCTTAGGTAGCTAAGCTCTGAACTGAGAGGAAACCTTAAATAAATAATCTTGTAATTGCTATTTCATTTGGTATCCAAATACTTCAAGCTAATAAAATTAAGCATTAAATGATTACAAGGATAATCTATGAACAACATATACACACATCTCATAAAAGAAATATTACAGAAATGGATACTGGATCTCAAAACTCTCTCCATAATGTGCAGTGTCATTTCATTTTAGATGATTTCACACTCACCAGAGAGTTTATAGTATGCAGACAACCCAACTCAATCAACTGATTTATCTCTATAACTGCAGATCACATTATCTCGTGAATTAACTGATGTATAGGCCGGTGACGTGCTGTCTTCTAATGGAACGCAAGTTTTAGCCTTGGCATTCGTGTTCTAGATATCGAGATTTTATATATTTGGCTGAGGAAAAAGAAAATATATGGGAAGCTGTGATCATTAGGCTTTGCTTTGGACAAACAGTGCCAAAAGAGATGTTAGCAGAAGTTCATATATAAACATTTTTATTTTCTAACTGTATTTAATGTAAGTGTAAAGAGTGGGAGTGACGACTCTGTTAGTCACAACTCAAAGGCCACCAGCAGCTGTACAGTATAAATGTGCCTCATGTCCCCCCACCAACATAACAGCTTCACCTGGCGGAGTGAAAGAACAATTTATTTCCACAGGCTATCCAGTTCTCGGCCTATCTGCTGAGATGTGTGCCAGATGTGATTGTGGTTGTGTTGTGCACTGACCAAAGCAATCACAAACGGGGAGCTGACAGCCTTGTTGGGCCATGTGTGAGGGCAGCTCCATGCTCCTGGAAGCAGTCGGGGCCTCAATCAGAATAGGTGGGGTCAAGGCAGCCATTGCCCTGCCTACCAGCTGGGAGAGACTCACTCCTCTGTCTTCGGCAGGGAGTGGCTGCTGTAGCTGAAGGAGAAGTGCCTAGGGTTGCCAGATGGTTTCAACAAAAATACTGGACACACTTGACATTGCATCACAATCGACATGACATCTTATTTTGAAAATACCGGACATTTATATTTTCTCATTTATATTTTCTCAATTTGTTTCCCAAACAGAAAGCTCAAATACTGACCTGTCCGGTTCAAAACCGGATACCTGGCAACCCTAGAAGTGCCCCTCCCGCAGCCAGGCAACTCCTTGTGCAGCAGCCTGAGCCCCTGGGTGGGGTTAAGCAAGCAGCTGTGGGGCCATGCTGTCACACAGCTTAGAGGGAACCTTGATCCAAGCATGGTGCACCCTCCCCCCTTCCTCAGAGCCACATGAAGCGCACAGCACAGCACTCCAGTGGTAAAGCAGCAGCAGCGTCCAGAGCTGTGAGCTCTTTTGAATCACTTAGCACCGGGGCAGATACCACCCTCAGCCCCCATCAGCGGGCCTGCCACCAACTTATTTCACACACTCCACTGAACAGCCATCCACCAGCAACACTTTAAATCACTACCAACCCAAGCTATATTGGAAATGGCAACAGAAATAACTGAAAGCCCCTGCGTTTCATTCTTAATCTCCTGAGTCACGCTTCTCAGTGATTTGTTTGAAAGAGTCAAGCCTTTAGGGAAACTTCCACATATGGTTCATGAACTGTTTATCTACTCATTTGCTTATTTAACTTTATAATCACAACACAGATGTAAAATATGCCAGAACAGTAATGCCAGCAACATTTGGGTTTCTCTGCAAAAATCAGGAATATATGAACCAAGGTAATGCTGTCAAAAGTTTTTTTAAATATACCGTTGGTCAAAAATCTACCCTTAACTTACAATCTACGCGATACAACTGAATTCAACAGCATTCCATAGGAAAGAACATGCCCCAAGAAAGTTAATCATTTTCTAATACTATGCATCTTAGGGTTTTCTATAGAACTTATTCACCACAGTTATCAAATGTTGCCCAGATGAATGTTCTGAACAGCTGAATATTTAAAATCTGTTCAATTGTTGCCATCAGGAGACAACTGACAATTGCAAGCTATGTAAAGCTGAATTCTAAATAAATGAAACCAAATAACCAAGACAGACAAATATTTTTCTTACCGTGAAGTTTATTACAAATACAGCTGGTTGAATTACTCATTGTAAATAATATGCTTAGCAAATATAGCTCATTTTTTCTTTTTCTGTGAACCTCCTTTAAAAAAAAACTTCCAGGGACCAGATCTTTAATTGAAGCTACACTGCTCAGCATTAGCTGAGAAACCGATCCTAATATACAGCTACACTGCTGCTTTTTTCAATCCTTTTGTTGGAAGAGGCATTTCGGACATTTGGCCCGTCTAGACTGCACCAAATGTTGGAAAAAAAACCTTCTTTCGGAAGCCCACTTATTCCTCGTAGAACGAGGAATACAGGGGCTTCTGAAAGAGCGTGTTTGCTCTTCCGTTTTGTTTTTCTGGAAGAGCAAATGCATCCTTGGACGCAGTAGAGCTTTTCCGGGATACTTTCAGTATTCCGGAAAAACTCTTGTAGTCTAGCTGTACCCATATTAGGGAGGAGTACAGCTTGGGTAATAAGAGTTGGCTGTAAATACACAGAATGCATGGTTAATAGTTTGAAAGGATAAGAATATTAATTTTATCTTTGGATTAAGTAAAAAAATCAAAATAAAAAAGTATGATTTCTCTCTAACATGCCTAAAGAAGATTCTTGGACATGTTACGACTAGTTAGGGGCAAATGTCAGAAGTTGGGATACTTCAGGCTTTTTTGTACTATCCATACTTCTTAGCAATGTGAATCTGGGATAGGACCTTGAATTTTCACAATTCAGAAATGAAGGAAAGAAATCCAAAGCACAGATGGGAAGGAGGGACAAAGCAAAGTTCACTGATGACTTTCAAACCTCAGAAAAGGCCAGACAAAACAGATATTTATTTCAAGAGAATTGTATATCAATTTAATTACTTCCAGGGCAGCCTTAACATATACAGTGAAATCTTGGCACCACTGAAGGCAATGGTAAAGCTCCCTTTGACTTTGGTACCGGTAGGTGTATTCGCAAAATAGTTACAAATAATAAATCAGATTAAAAAAGTAAATTAAAGTTCAAACAGTGTACATAACCAGAAACAAATATGTGAAATAATCCACACAAACGATCTGCTCTCTCAGACTACTTGCTCCTAAAGCAGGGTCTCAACCTGTAGGCCCGTGAGCCATCCCCAGCCAGAGCAGTTGCACAATCCAGCCTGGAAATCTCGTGGGTCCAGAGAGGGCTGTTCATTACTATTCCCTGAGCCCCACACCTTCTTGCCAGTCCCCTTACTCTCCTCCCCTCCATGGCACCCCATCCCTGCAGGCTCTGGGGTTCACTTGGAGGGGGTAGTCTGGCAGATTGCAGCAGAGCGAATGCACTTGCTGAGTGCCCACCACTTCACCATGGCTCTGTTGCCCTGGGAATGCAGGGGTCCCAACGACTGCTACTGCCCGGTGGTAGGCTCCCCCACAATGATCCCCAAAGCTGAATTCTCAGGGATGGGGCTCCATGGGTGGGGAGAGCACGGAGTAGTGGCAGGAAGGGACAGGGCTTGGGAAATAGTAATGAACAGCCCTCCCCAGACCCACCGGGACTCCCAGGCCAGGTTGTACAATCACTGTGACAGGGGATGGCCTTCAGGCTGAGAGTTTGAGACCTGTATCCAAAAGGCTGATCACACCTTTTGACGTAGCGGGGGTACTGTCTGCTTTTGTGATCCTATGCTGCTATGCAGGGACTTTGGGAGCGTCTGTGTCTGTGCAGTGCCAAGCAGGGGATGGGGGTCTCCTGAGCCAAGACACACAGACAATGGCCAAGCAGCTTCACACCTGGCCAGGGAAAGGAGTTTGAACAAAGGAAGGGGTGTGGCTGCCTAGGGGGAGTGAGTGACCAGTGGCTGGGAGAAGGGGCAGTCTACAGGAAGAAGATGAGTAAGGCAAACTAAAGCCAGAACGTGGAGGGGGTGGGGTGGGGCTGGTTCCAGGGCCCTTGAACCTCTAGCCCCCAGGAGGGATAAGGCTGTCCACTCTCAGTGTATTCTGCTACCATAGCCTATGTCCCTGAGAACCAATAAAACCTCCTACTCTACTGGCTGACAGAGTCACATCTGGCTGCGGATGGAGTTGCAGGGTCGGGGGCTCCCCGATGCATCGTCACAACCAGTATTCCTAATGACCTGTTCTTTTTCCTTTTGTTCTCGAAACAACATAGGGTTTGATTCTCTGAATTCTTACTGCAGGGTGAACCTCTCCAGTCTGGTACCCTTGGGACTTGACTGGTTCCGAACCATAGTAAGGATGTTAAGATGCAGATAACTAGCTAATCGAATAGCCAATGGAATTTCCATTGACTACTCAATTAATCAATAAGGGGGGGATGCTTGCTACCCCCGCTGCGCCTCCCTTTTAAATGTAGTAAGAGCCAGGCAGCTCCTACTATATATAAACTTCAGAGCCGCAGCGGGGTAGGCTCCGTGGGGCGATGCAAGCCGGGACTAAGCAGTCCCCACTTGCACCACCCTGGGAACTAACCCCGCTGCAGCTCTGCCTTTTAAATAGAGCCTGGTGGCTCTTACTACAATTGAAAAGCAGAGGCGCAGCATCTGGGACTGAGTGTGAGCTGGGACAGCTGATTCCCAGCTCGCGCTTGGTCCCCCGCTGCGCCTCTGTCTCCTCCCCCACCTCTTGCAGAGATAGTGCTGGGGGGAACTGGCTTTTAAGCTGGTTCCTCTCTACACTGGCTCCTGCCTCCCCCACCTTGCTGATAGAGGCAGCAATGGGGAAGGAGGAAGCAACTGTTTGAGTATTGACTCAACGACACGAGAAGCCTAGGCCTGGTCTGCTGGGGGGAAGCAGCTAGTGCGGGGCTGCCTCACCCCGTTTGTAAGTAGGGATCCGATGTAAGTTGGATCCATGTAACCCGAGGACTGCCTGTAATTAGAATCAGAATCTGTCCGCTTGGTCTGATTTTTGTGTTCATATAGTTGCCACGGAGACACACACTCATGTGAAGACACAAGTACAATGAATTAGATAAACTGCAGTCCATGAACAGGGAGCACTTCAAGACTTGTCTGGTTTAGATCCTACTACTTCGAAGGTTAAGATTTTCAATTTCTTGAGGCAATTAAATGTATCTTTGCCAATTTGCCAAAATCCATTTCTATCAGTGGGCAAAGAGCATATGAAATTGTAGCCTGAGATTAAATATAAATTAGAATATCTAAAGGAGAAATTGCAACTGACTAAAATGTCTGTGGTCATTCCCATCAGGAGAAACACACATGGTTCTTAATCAGATAAAAAGCTGATCTATCTAAATGCAACATCTGTACTTCGGAGCCCTAATCCACTCTGGATGAAAAACAAACAATGTGTTTTTAGGTTTTTAATATTCAAAAGACAACCTACAAAGGAATTTCGTTTTTCCCTTGAAAGTCCCGTGTAGCATTTAAAGAGTTAAAACTACTGAAGTGAAAGCACTCTGCCTGAGGCCAAGTTTTTCTATAGCCTCTCTACTTCACTGCATTTTCATCTCCTGTGTCCTGACAGCTGTTATCATGAAGAGTGCTGCTACATGCCTATTGCTGTTCCAAAAAATGTTCTTCTCAGCTCTGAGTTTGCTTTTCAAGGCTTTAAAACCATGCTGCATTGGGGGGTTGGGTTAAGGGGCGTGGAGAAAGCAGCAGTTACATGGGAGTTTTTTGGTCATTGAATGCCCCCACCTACTTCAAACACATTTAAACCTCCCCTCTTCCCCAGAAAATAGATTAATTTCTTTCTCCCCTACATTGTGTCATTCTTTCTTATTTGTAACAAATACTTTGCACTTACATAGTGCAATTCCTATGAGGCTCTGAAAACAGTTACAAACATCTGTCAATTAAGTCTCAATCTCAACATGAAGGAAATATACTGATTTTTAGATGGGTATATTATGCCACACAGATTAAAGAATTTGTCCTAGTAAGTAGCAGAACCAGGACAACACCCAGAAGTCCTAGTTTCCTTTTTCTAACCATTAAATTGCACTGTTCTTAAAAAAACAACAAAGGCCACGTTTTGTATTTTTAAACTAAAAGCCTTCAAAAGGAGGAATATTAACTTTCCAGGGATACACACACACACAGATATTGCCGAATAAATTATACATATAAGGGCCAATTTGCAAGAAGAAGAACATTAATGTATTTTTAATGGCTGAGCTAAGGGTAAGTCTGTATACAGTATTTTAATTCTAGTACATTAGCGTTGCATTTATACATTAGCAGCTAAATGTGATAATGTCAAACTCTCCGGTGGTTGTGGAATCATAATAAGGGTTGTATTAGCATGAAAAAAAAAGAGACAAATGATTTAACCCCCTGAAACCATTCAGAGAATTTTTACAATGTCCCATCTTTTTTGCATGGCTGATCAAAGTTGCAATGGGAAACCAATCAACAGATATGAAAAAAAGAATCCGTGCTTATGTATACTGCTGGAATTGAAAGCAGAAAGCTGTCTTTTTCACAGATTAATTTTTTCCATGTTCTTAAACCAGAAAATGTGGGATTTTTATGGAATGTATTATATATAAAATAACTTTATAGCTGTAGCCAAAGTAAAATAAACCAATGCATCTGAAGATAATATTTCTGCTTAAGAGGTTGGTTATTTTTTCATGGCTGAAAAACCACAAGTAATGGTCTGACAATCAACACTGTTATGTTTGGCCCGTGCAGTCCACAGCCAATTTCTAGCCATTCAGAACCGTATTTCAAGGTATATGGTCTCAAATGTATGCACTGAGGGCACCCACCAAAGGTGAAGCATTCTCCTTGGATTAACACTTACTCCAATAACTAGAAGTAGTTCTGTAGCACCTTAAAGACTAAGGGTACATCTACACAGCAACTTTATTTCAAAATAACAGTCTGCATCTACACAGCAGGCAGTTATTTCAAAATAATATCAAAAGACTGTCAAGCTGGAGGACTTCTTACTCCGACTCTTGTAACTCTCGTAGGACAAGGCGTAAGGGAAGTTGGAGGAAGAGTGCTGTATTTTAAAATAAGTGCTGTGTAGACGCTCCCTATTTCTAAATAAGCTACGCAATCGGCATAGCTCATTTTGCATAGCTTATTTCTAGTTAAGCCCTGCTGTGTAGACACACTAAGGGTATGTCTACACTGCCACCCTAGTTCGAACTAGGGTGGCTGTGTAGACACACTAACTGATTTATTTGGGCCTAAGCGTTTGTGGGTAAAAACCACTTCAGCAGATACATTTGATGAAGTGGGTTTTACCCACAAAAGCTTGTGTCCAAATAAATCTGTTAGTTTTTAAGGGGTCACAGGACTCCTCACTGTTATGCAGATAGAGACTAACAGGTTTACCCCCTCTGAGACTTATTCCAGTGAACTCTCCCACAAGACCACACCTAAGGTTTCCTTTACAGGAGTTCCATGTTTATCATGCTACTTAATGTGTTTTTCCTCTCTCTAGATTAACACTTAGCGAAATGTAAATTTCTTGAAGGTAATTACCTGGCTGCATTTCAAGGAAGTCTTTAAAATTACAGTTTTCTTTGGCAAGAGATTATACTGGGGGTAACATAATAGAGTAGTGGATTTGGAATTCACTTCACTCCAATTACAAACACAGTTTGGAGTTCTCTGGCATAGCTTTAGGCGCAATTGACTTTCTTCTGGTCAGCACACTCATCTTCATTTTACTAGCACATTTGCATTTGACCCACATAATTTGCACTCTGGTGGGCCACTCAGTTCTGGTCTAGATCTGACATTCTTCAGTGGTTGCATGCTTTTCCACTGAGTGATTTTTTTCAGCACCGTGGCTTGTATTTTCACAACTATGCAGATGATACCATGGTTTGCTTGGCTTGGCTGATTCCTAAACACTAGAGTGCAGACTCAGTTGTGGCTGATCAGTTGTAAAAGTCTTGTAATTTCATTACATTGTATTCGAATTAAAAAGGCAGACGTTATCATCTTTTGGAGTGGGGCCTATGCATCTCACACAATTTTCATAGAGCCTCTCATTCTTGGCTCTGCTTCACTTCTGCATTATGTTATTTTTACTCTGGTGCGACTTCATTTGTATTTAGATTGTAAAGTCCTTAGGGCCTGGGGTATATCTTACACCAGCACATAGCCTATGTCTAGACTGCAGAGTTAAATTGGAAAAAGAAACACAATTTGTGGTATGCAAATTGTGCCATTTTCCGATTTACTTTTGAAAAAGCCTTTTCTGAAATTTGGCACATCTACACGGTGCCAAATTTCAGAAAAAAGTGCTCTTTCAACACATCCCTTATGCCTCGAAGAACGAGATTTACAGGGATGGCGAAAGAGCGCATCCACTTTCTCAAAAATGTTTTGGACTGAAGGTATCCCGGAAAAGCAATGTAGTCTAGATGTAGTCATAGGCAGGCAACGTGACCTTCATCAAAATGGAGACATTTAAGTGATATTCCAATATAAAACCAACTTCATTGACAATTGGAGAAACACAATGATGAATCAGGCCTCTTGTGTTTTTCATCTTCACTTACCTACCTTTGCCTAGACCACATTGATAGCACAACCGTATTTTACTTTTTGTAATAGTCTCCCCAACTCTCCTCACTGCTTGATCTGTTCTAAAACTTTAAGAGACATCACCTATTAACCTTTACTTTAGCCTTGGTTTAGCAGTCCTTCATCTTTCCCCTCTTCATACCTTTATAATTCCTTAACTTTAGGTTAATGCTCACAGCTTATTAACATTTTCTGATATTCACCCATTTGGTCTTCTCATATTTAGAAACACTCCATTTTACTTTTTATCAGGTCTGATTTTTAACTCTGGAAGGATCTCAGAGAGCTCACAGGTTTGGTTCTGAGGAACACACAGATATTTGAATACTCATTTGAATCTCTTAAGTGGGTAAATTGAGGGCAGATATTGGAAGATTTTCAAAACGTTATTATTTTTGCTCCAGTCCTAAATACTAAACTTCTCTTCTGTGTGTTGGCCTCATGACTCTCATGGCTAGTAAAGGCCGGCAATAAGACAGTGGAAACTGTAAACATCTCTCTGTCGGGAGGAGATGTGCAAGCATCAAATCAAGAGGCCAACACTTGATGTGATTGTTAGCTTCATGGGGCCACATGACTATGAACTATGCTATCCCAGTAAGACACTGCCGAGATTGAATAACCTTGTGTACTTGCTACAAAACTTGTATTTTTTTAAAAAACTCATGTATTGGGTTAGAGGGATGATGGAAAGGACAGTACAGCAGGGCCCACGGCCACCCCAGACCCTGGGACAAGGTGTGGGAGCAAGGGTGTGTGCACGTGTGTGTCCATCTCTGCACCACTAGAAGGGACAGGCCTCGGGTCGAGGGACAGGGCCGAGGCAGCCATCCATCGGTGCTGCCTGGACCACAGAATGCCTCCTCCAGCCCTCAGAGCTGCACTGAGCGCCCTGTGCGGTACTCCCGCAGGAATTCAAAGGGGTCTGGGGCTCCAGCTGCTGCCACAAACCCCTTTCAATCACTGGGCCCTGGAACAACTGCTCCCTTCACATGCCCCAGCAGCGGGCCTGGGATAGTATGATGGCAGGATCGATTGTTAGTTAATTATTAATAATAATACCAACCCGTGCTACAACACTAAGTTTAAATATAGTCTGGGAAATGCTTTCTAATCCTGGGAGGTAGGCAACTATAAGCACTATCTCCTCTTTACAGCTGGGGAGACTGAGGCAGGGCCATTAAGACTTCCCCAAGGCAATACCCGCAAATCATACCAAAGCCAAGATTTAAATGTTAAATGCTTGGGAAGGTGGGCTTGAACAAAGACATTAAGAATGTTGTATTATAAAGCGAGCCTTCCCTGTATTTAACACCTCATTTACATCAAAAGCTAAGTACAGGGATACTTCCAGGCCCTTCAATTAGCCTCATTAGCACCAGTCCTACAATGACCTGTACTTTTTTTTGTTTTTTAAACAATGAACTTGATTTCTGTTATTTCCACTCCAGCTCATCATCCCATCAAGTGGGATGAAAGCTAATGATACTATATACTATAGTATATATGTATTTGTTAGTCTCTACGATGCCACAGGACTACTATTTGTTTTTAAAATAGATCAGAGGGGGAAGTTCTATTGCCCAAAGAAATGTTCAACATCTATATTCCCTTTCTCTAAGGCACAGAAGGAGACCCTATAACCTATTTAAAAACTATCTCTTGGTTTTAAACCAATTTAATAATTTTCGGGTACCTGAAAACTGTTAAACCTCATAAGAACATAAGAACGGCCGTACTGGGTCAGACCAAAGGTCCATCTAGCCCAGGAGCCTGTCTGCTGAGAGTGGCCAGCACCAGGCGCCCCATAGAGGGTGGACCGAAGACAATGATCAAGTGATTTGTCTCCTGCCATCTCTCTCCAGCCTCTGACAAACAGAGGCCAGGGACACCATTTCTATTCCCTGGCTAATATCCTTTTATGGACCTAACATCCATGAAATTATCTAGCTTTTCTTTAAACTCTTTTATAGTCCTAGCCTTCACAGCCTCCTCTGGCAAGGAGTTCCATAGGTTGACTACACGCGATGTGAAGAAGAACTTTCGTTTATTAGTTTTAAATCTGCTACCCATTAACTTCATTTGGTGTCCTCTAGTTCTTCTATAATGGGAACTAATAAATAACTTTTCTTTATTTGCCCCTAAATTCACCCCTTTTCTATTAAAGCCCCTAAATCGAACTACCTGTTAAACCTCCTTGCAGGAGTTTTAGGGCTTTAATTCAAAATACCAGGTCCTTGCTGCGTGTAGACGCAGGCAGTTAGTCCGGACTTGTACATTTCAAAAAATGATGACCGAACGGGAAGATGCAAATCAAGCACAGGATATTTAAATCCCGGGCTTGATTTGCAACTTTGAATGTCTACATTAGTCTTCCTAGTTTGAACTAGGGGGCTAGTGTAGACATACCCTTGCTGTGTAAAGGAATGACAGCAAGTATATTAGTTTGCCCTAAATCATATTGAAATCAATGCAAAGGCCCCTTTCTTGACTTCAATAGGAGGTGGATGAAGCTCTGTGTCTTGCACAGAAGTGGGGAGGTAATTTGGCCCTTCCCGGTTTCTTGCTCCAAAGCTGGAACCTGCTGCTTGCTCCTCTCCATTCTCATGAGTTGTATACATGGAGTGTAACTTTATAAAGTGGGTTTTATCCACAAAAGCTCATGATTCTATATATTTTTAATTTGGCCCTTCCCGGTTTCTTGCTCCAAAGCTGGAACCTGCTGCTTGCTCCTCTTCATTCTCACGAGTTGTATACATGGAGTATAACTTTATAAAGTGGGTTTTATCCACAAAAGCTCATGATTCTATATATTTTTGTTAGTCTCTAAGATGCCCGGGACTACTCATCATTTACATGGAGGCATGCTCTTGTCTTGCGGCTAGCCTCACAAGGGAAAGGGCTCAAAGCCTACCTGTTTTCCCTTTAGAAAAAGCCGAGGTTCCAGCTTAATGATGCTTTTTTACTTTAAATCTCTAAAGACAGAGCAAGTTGCACAGCTGTACAATTTCTGCAGCATAACCAGGAGATCATAAAATATGACCAGCTGAGTCATATTGGACAGCACTAAAGCCATTTAGCAGAACCATGTGCAGAAAAAAGCACCTAAGTCAGCGAGTACAGAACATGTGACTAATGATGAGATGAAAGGGAGATAACTAAGTCTTCTTGGAAGAATCACAAAAACAGGTGTCTGTGGGGAGGAAGCTAGGAAGTTACAGTCTGGTTAGTCTTTTTAGTGAGAAAGAAAATACTAGATGGGCCAATTCAGTCAAAGAGCCTACTTGTGTGCTTCAAGTTGCAAAACACGGAAGATATTTGCAGATGTGGGGCCAGAATCCAGTGTGTTCTTAACTCAGACTAGTGAACTTGGGATAAAATACCAATGAACTTGGCTTTTAACTCACATTCGCAGCTCGAATTCAACGCAAGGCTCCCCTAAGAGGTTTTAACCCTAGCCACTCACTTGAGTTAAAAGCTGAGTTGTTGTGTCTCCACTGTTACTTTAATGTGAGTTAGCAAATCTGAGTTAAGAACATACTCTAGCCCCCCCCCCCCCCCCGTCACGAAGGCATACCTATCCAGCTCGTCTACACTGAAGCTGAAGGTATAATTTCCAGTTTGGGCAGAGGCACAGGCAGCAGCTTTGTTCATATGACTGTGCTAAAAAATAGCAGTGTCTGAAACCTTAGGTATTTGGGACAGCTAGTCCATCACGCCAAGCACACAGCTGCAGTTCTCCTGAGCTTTTTGGCTAGCATAAGCATATTTACCTGAGCTGGATATTATACCTCCATCTTAGTACAAAGAGGGCCTGGCACACGCAGAGAAACGAGAGCTCGTAATAACTATGTGACTTGGTTTCACAAAAGGTAAAAAAAAGTCACATTGAACAAATCTGGTGGAATTGTTTGTGACAACACAGAAAGCAGACACGCAAAGTAAGGGAAACAATCTGTTTGAATTTCCAAAAGGCAATTAAACATAGCTCTGCAGAGTACCCTGATCCAGCAGATAACAGCTAGGAGGGGAGGGGGGGGATTGTCCACAGGAAAACACTAGATATTATAAACCGGGCTAAAAAATTAGCTTGTGTGGAAAACTGGGACTGATCTCCCTGCAGAAGAGACTGTTTTAAAGGAGAAATTGTGAAATGCTTCCAGGTACTCAAGGGGATATTGAAGGCTGACACAGACCAACTCTTTGAACAAGTGAGAAATTTGTGGATTCAATAATCCAATCAGAAAACTGATGGTGATATGGGAATGCAACAGAGAAGCTTTTTCTCCACAATGATGAACTTACCAAATGTCCTACCAAGGACACCCAAAGAACATTTAACTCTACTTAAGAAGGGGCCTGAGATGAAAAACTGCTGATTATCTGGCTGGCCCACATAACTGATTGAAGTCTCATGGATTTCTAAACTCTCGTTAATTATGGTTGTCTAGTAAGGCATCAGTTTCCACTTAAGGTTTTAAAAGTAGTATCCCTTTTTAAATATGAATCTGGAAAAAGTCTTTGATGTGACTTTGGTATTTAATTTTTTAAGCTCCCTTGAATGATTTTGTGAAGGGCACAGATATTAATGCTTTTTACATTGTATGATAATGGTGGTTCATCAGAACAAATGACAAATTAATTTCAGCACAACGATCAACTGTAGTAACAGGAAAAGAGCTACAAAAATCTCCTCTAGAAAAAGAAAATTCAAACCAAACCAACCAAAACCCCAACACACCTAAATCTGAGATTGAAATCCTGTTGAAAATGAATGAATTAGCAATTTTTTTTACTCCTAGCTCAGGTCTTTAAAAGCAGAGCTTGAGTGCAGATTATTGCTTTGTACAGTAGGTTCCAGTTTTCAGCTGAGCATGTATGAGGTGGAATATGGAGGGGGAAAAAAAGAAAAATATATTAATGTCTACTCTTCAGAAACAGTACTCTTGTCTGGCTGTGCTGAATTTCCTGAGCCTGCAGGCAGAATAGATATAGTCCATCATAGAGGCTAAGAAATGAGAAGCCAAATACAAAGAACAGCAAATGTGTTATTTTTAAAATCTCATGGTTTTAAAGCTAATCTCATGACTTTTGGGGATTGACAAGATTTTTGAAGGCTACTACTGCCATTACTGCAAACAGTGATTGATTACCCACGGTAAAAATTAAATCAGATTAAATTCAAACACTGAAAACACTGAGAAGTTGTTGCTGAGTTTTTGACTTTTTAAAAACTGACCCAATTCCATAAAAAGCTGTTACCTACGTGTGTGTGTGTGTGTGTGTGTGTGAGTGAGAGAGTATTTACAAAAGGGGATAATGTCTGTTTGATAATGGGTTCATAGTTACTCAAAAGGTCCTTTTAAAGCATAACAAATCTAAAATTTTGAATTCAGGACAAAAAAAATTATTTGAAATTATTAATTTTCAAGGTTTTGATGCAAAAATAACCATTGTGCAGATATGCTGGAAAAACTGAGTCTTCTCCCACCCACCCCCAAAAACCCCCCCACAAAAATTGTACTGAAAACATTTTTGTCATTTGTACAGAGTGCTGTGCAGAGCTGATTGTGCAGCTAAGACAGGAAGAGCAAAAAGAGAGAAACCACAGGCAAGCTGTTGCACTCAGCTTCCCCCTCTGCTAATGGTACTTCCTGTATAAAGGTCAGAACTCTGCATACAAAGCTCAGGAGCCCCAGTGGTGCAACTTAACTTCATTTGTCACTGCAAGGCGGCTCTTCTTTTCTTGACTGAAATCTCTGGCAGCTATTCCCTTCCACCCACCTATCTTATGCCGCAGAAGCTAGGATCTGCTCTTCTCTGGTTATATTGTTTCTTACTATGTATAGCAGTGATAATTTCCTGTGTTGAAGAAAACAGAATCCATTATTATATAACACACATCCAGAGGGAGCTAGGACTACTAGAGGACAACACTCTGTGCTGTCTCCTCCTTATACTTGTCTCACTCTCATCCATTGCATTAATGCATCACCCACTTTTGCAGAGATAAGCTTGAAAACATGAAGCAGGTGTAACCCAAAGGTTCAGAAAGAAGAAGGGAAATAAAAGAACCCAACTATTATTTTGTTTTTAAAAAGTTTCATGATTTTTGAATGCTTTGAGTGGGCCAGCCTGATTGTAGAGTAAAGTGAGATGGATAAAGAGTTGGGTGGGGGTTTGCCTTCAAAGCTTTTGATTTATTTCTTTGGGGTCCAGGAGTGTGACTGTAGTTTAAAAAAACTTTACTGTCACCTAATTTTTAGAGAGAAGGAGCACAATTTTTTCTCAAATATCGTGACCATTCGAAAGAATTTCATTTTTTTTTAAATGTAGACACTTTGAAAATTTAGTCACTTTTGAAAAAAAAAAAAAACGGTAGGCCTTAAATCTATAAAAACAATGCTAGTGCTGTATAAAAAAAATAAGTGTGATATAGCTGGAGTAGGTCACTATCAGAATAAGGCTATTAGAGGATTACTTATTCTGTCAGTGAAGCCTCTCAAGACCAGCAGAATCATTGAATACTAGAACCGGAAGGGACCTTAAGAGGTCATCAAGTCCAGGCTCCTTCCCTCACAGCAGGACTTGTCCAAGCTACATCTTGATAAATGTCTAACCCACCTGCTCTAAAGTAACTCCAATGATGGAGATTCCACAACCTCCCTAGGCAATTTATTTCAGTGCTTAACCACCTGCCAGTTAGGAAGTTTTTCCTAACATCCAACCTAAACTTCCCTTGCTGCAATTTAAACCCATTGCTTCTTGTGTTATCAGACCAGGGCCGGCTTTAGGAAGTGCAGGGCCCAATTTTGGTTGAGCAAAAAAAAAAAAAAAAAACAACTCAGACTCATAGCCCCTTTAAGTCCCCAACTACAGGGCAGACTCCTGCCTTCCAGCCAAACCCAAGGGCTGACTCCCCCTCCTGCGGCGCACAGAAGCCGCCACACTCCTCCTCCGGGGCCAACGCCCCCTCCCGCAACGCACCCAGCACACTTCCAGGTTTGGGGCATGGGGCCCTTTTTTGGGGGGGGGGGGGCACGAGAGAATCGGCCTAAAGCCAGCCCTGTATCAGACATTAAGGAGAATATTTTTTCTTCCTCTTCCTTATAACATCCTTTTAGGCATTTGAAAACTGCTATCATTACCCTCTCAGTTTTCTCTTTTTCAAACTAAAACTCCATTCTTTCAGTCTTCCCTCATAGGTCATGTTTTCTAGACTTTTAATTTTTTTGGGGGGGGAGGGGCTCTTCTCTGGACATTCGGAGTGATCATAAACTAAACACACAGACAAACCCAACTAGAGTGTGTGTGTGTGTGTGGGGGGGGAAATCATAAGAGTGAGTGCTGCCCCCTCATACATGGTTTCAGGAAAGGGCAGTTTCAAACTCTTTATTTACCCTGGGTGTAGGGGGAAGTTTGACCCAAGCAATATATTAAATACATTACATCATTCAGTTTGATTGAAGACATTTTACATTTTGTAAAATACCAGACAGACCTCACTTCATTGTTCTGTCGCTACCACGAGTTTGAAATGCACTGCCATTAGCTTAAAATCTATAGTGCAGTTACTCAAATGTAGTCATTTAATATTTACATCACACATATGTGCACACAAAATGCTCCCTGTCACTGAATGAAGGAAAAAACAACAACCACCCCAGACTACTGGCTGAGGCGTAAACAAACTCTACTGTCTGTTAGGGATTAAGTTTTATTTTTAAAGAACCTCAGAGGTAAGACTAGCATGTTTAAGTATTCTTAAATTTTACCTCAGATGTTTTAATAGTGCAGTTTTACAGCTGAGTGAATCTTAATCACACGATGCTGTCAAATAAGAGACCTAATTATCCCCAGAAGTTAATATTGCCACACTAAAATAAAATACATGGATCTGGAGATTTGTCTGGTAGACACACATATTGCGAACACTCGAAAATCAAGCAAAGCTATCCCAAACACACATCTATCCAAAATAACAGGCTGCATTGTGTTCGTTATTTCTGATCCTAAATGTCTGATTTCACCATCACAATTTATTTTGACACCAATGCACCACTGAGACAATTACGGCGGAAGACAACCCCGTTTTTTTTTTCAGAAGAATATTGACTTTAATGAATCTATTCGCATTAAAATGAATTTTAAGATACTGTTCTGCAACAGGCTACATTATACAATACAGGCAAATCAACTGCTCATTGACAAATGGCGATGCAAATGTTCAACTGCCAGCCATGAGGATAATCTGCATCTATATACCTCCGCCCTTGTCATTTGACATTCACAGAGGAATACACTCAGCCTCTGAGCAATACACAAATGTTTTGCAAAGCTCTGAGCTCTCTTGTGAAGCTCGGCAAATAATAATGCACCCTATATTACGGGTTACTGGAGAAGTAACATCATAATAAAAAATAATGCTTCACATTTTTTACTTCTATCACACTCCAAAAGTTTTAGTTGCATTACCTGAATATATTAAGATGAGTTCTGAAATCTGAGGAGTTTCCAATTCAAATAGGCAATACAGAGGAAAAGATGCACAACACAAGATGCACTTAGCTTCCATACTGGACTTTTCATCCAGTATTCACAAAGCACAATGCAGACATAAGTAGAATAGTCTCCATTTTACAGGCAGAGAAAATAAGGTCAGCTAAGGCAACAGAGAAAGACTGTAGCATATCCACTGGAAAAAGCAGCCTCCCACATGCAACACAGGCTATTACTAAAGGAAGAATAACTTTTTTAGACAGCTTGAAGAGAAACATTTATAGTCTACACAAAAAATATACCTTGCTTATCTATGAGAGCTATTAAACACATAAAGCAGACTGCCAAAAATACTGTGAAGTTAATGCAATGGGGGGTCTATTACCTTTCTTCCTTTTGAGCATAAATCCCTAATATCACAGGGAAGTTGCACAAATCCATGAGGACAATTTAAAAGGGGGTCAAAATAGAAACAAAAAGAAGAGGTATTCTACCCAACCTCTGTTTCTGATTGAATGCCACCTCTCAAATTAAATTTCGACATGTAAATAGTTGTCAGACTCCAAAGCATGCCCTTCTCAGATCTAACTTTTCATCGGTAGATTTAGTAAAACACCGCCTCTTTACATTCAGAAAATTCTTCACAACCATAAGAACTAGAAAATAAAATTTAAATTCTAGAGAAACTGATAGAGCTACCCAAATACTGGGGTAGTTCTCTACTATGCACCAGCTCAAACTTCCCCCCTATTGTTTTTCCAAAATGACATGGCAAATTAAATATAATGCCACACTGATAGAAAGAGGATGTTAAGAAGCTACCTATTTCCATTACTATATTCTTTGTGTGTTACAGAGAAGATACCATTGTTGTAAACACTTACACTGTAATATATTATTGTGTATGTTACTAGTTTGACACTTATGTCCTCTGAGGAGGAAGAAACACTGCCTATATGCTCTCTAGTGGACAAACAGGATTTTTTACAAGGTCCCTCTTCTCCCCTCCTTTTTAAATATGATCAGAGATGATCTGAAAGGCTTCTGTTCTGCCAAGATCCCAGTCCAAGGTTCTGTGTTTCTCTGGCAACAGTGACATTACTAACAACTGAAGCAGGGTAGGGAGCAGCATACACTGCATTCCTCATGGAGTGTCAAGTGTTCGCAACATCAGTGTTGCAAAAACATTATAGAAGCTGTAGCATGGACCTTGGCAGGAGATAAAAGGAAAAAAGACTTCAATATTTTGATTTAAATTATTTTATTTGCCATGTTTAAGTGTACACATGCTATATTAAATGCCGTGGTTGGTTAGATAACCATTATTTGTTTAAAAGAATATTAGTCAGTTTATCTTCAAAACCTGGGGTTTTGTAGGCCACTTTGTAGAATTTCTCCATAAGTGTTTGAAAGTCTGTACAAATAGGAATTTTCTCTTTAAAAAAAAAAACCATTTTGAAGCTTCAAAAAATGACCATCTTGTAGGACCTCTCAGGGCATATTCGTGTTAAAAATTTGCAAAGGTGCTTAGATACTAGTAGGTCAGGGAGGGGTGTATGTGTAAGAGAGAGTGTGAGAAAGAGAGAGAATCAGCCAATTCATGGTTCTCCGAAAGTCCTGGGAGTGAGAGAGAGGAGTAGGTAAATAGAAGTCTCCAGGGCCCCAATGTGGAAGAAGTGTGGGGAAAGGGGACAGAGAGGGAGTGTGTGGGCTGCATGTGGCCCACAGGTCACTGATTGCCCTACACTGGATTTGGATCTTGTGGCCCACTGAAATAAAGGAGGGTCAATTCTGTGGTCCATTCACTAATTTGGGTTGCCCCTCGTTGTAGATCATGGTTGCTACTGATGCTATATATAATTGTAACAAATGCATGTATCATTTTCGTATCTGAAGTTATATATGTAGGCCCGATGTCTTTCTAATGTGTTTGCTTCTGGGTAGCGCCCACGAGGTATTGAGCCTGCACATCTGGAAGGGACTATTCAAAGTTAAATGGTTTGCCAAGGGACACTTAACCCACAATGGACCTGGAAGACACTATCTACACTTAACGGACGTCCCTATGCATGTTAGGTAATGGCTGCTGTGACTTATCAAAATCACGCTTGGACATATGATTTGTCCATGTGACCCCAAACACCATCTTGTTCCCTCTGATTATCCATAGTGAGAACAATGGATCTCCCTTCACTTGGCAGAAGCTATAAAAGGCCCTGGAAACCAGGGACGTTAGATATCAGGTAACTGAATAGCCATGTAACCGCACGAAATCTTAGCAGTTACATGACTACTCGATAGTCCCTGGGGGTGGGGCCAGCAGGCAGTGCACTCTGACCCCATTCCCGGGGAGCCCTCTGCCACTCCACACTGCTGCCTCTGTATCCCCAGTTGTCAGGGTTCAGGGGCTGGACTGATTGTGGGGAGCATGGGGCTGGTGTTGTGGGGAGCACAGCCCCCCTTGGGAGCACAGCTCCAGCAGCAGCAGGGCCAGCACAGCAGGGACTGTAGCCCTGCCTGGGCTGAAGGCAGTGGAGCTAATGGGGGCTGGCAGCACAGCCCTGGTTGGGGCTAGCATTGCGGGGAGTGTAGCCCTGCCCAGGCCAGAGGCAGCAGGGCCGGTGCCCAGGAGCACAGCCCAGACCGGAGCACATAAGCATAGCCTAGGCTAGCAACGAGAGCATAGACCCAGTTGGGGTCAGTGTGCTAGGAAACATAGTCCCGGCTCCGTACAGGAAGCACAGCCCCAGCAGGGTTGCGGGCAGCGGACCTGCAGCGTGGAGCAGGGCCAACACCTGGGAGGGGGGGCCTTGACCTCCCCTGGCCTGGCAAACTCTGGTGTTCGGGACCACTCAGGTTGCCGAACCAGGGAGGTCCCACCTGAATCTTGGTATGAGCATTAGTCTTGGGGTTAAAGGTAGGTGGGTTGAGGGACTCCATTTCCAAGAAGGGATAAACAGAGTCAGTGCCCAGGAAACGTGCCAAATAAGCCAGAGGAAGAACCTGTGCTGCAGCCCCCCGAGGGACCAGAAACTCAAGAGACCCTAGGGCAGTGGTTTTCAGACTAGGGGTCACAACTCAGAACTGGGTTGTGGAATGTCGGGCACTGGTCTCGTCACTGCAGGGGGATGAGGTGACTAGTGGGGGGGTTCTAAGGCAGCTACCTGCCTGTCTGGCACTGCAGACTGCGCTGCGCCCCAGAAATGGCCAGCAATAGACCCAGCTCCTGGGGGGCGGGGAGCGTGCACAGGGCTCCACGCACTGTCCCTGCTCTAAGCACTAGCTTCGTACTCCCATTGGCTGGGAACCTGCTGCTGGCTGCTTCTGGGGCCCAGCATGTTTTGCAGTACCAGGAGAGGCAGGAAGCTGCCTTAGCACCCCCGCTGCACCACTGACAGGGAGCCATGCAAGGTAAGCCCCTCCTGCCCCAGCCCTGACCCCACCCCAAAGCAGGAGCTTCCTTCTACACCCCAAAACTCTCATCCTCAGCACCCCTCCAGAGCCCACACACTAGTCAAATTATGTTGTGTCGAGGGCATCAACAATTTTCTTCAGCTGGGTCATGAGGAAAAAAGGTTTGGATCCCCTAGGGGAGTGGTTTTCAGAACAGAAAGCCTTGGGTTCCCTTGCAGAAATCCCAGTTAGTGGCCAGTAGGGGATGCTCACTGGGATTTGTGCAGTCCTGACTTGACACGAGAAATAAATTTGAAATCTTGCAAACTCTTGCAGACAGGAGAACCCAGCTCTATTAGATTTGACAGCGATAGGCACACTATAAATGACTGGATGGATAACCTTTGTTTTACCTTTAGAAAATCTTTGGTAAGGGACAAATAAACTGTTTTAGAGGCATATTGCTGAGGCAGAGTGGGAATTCTAGCTCTGCCATTATCCATGCTGTACTTTTCTGTGGATAAACTGAGACTTTCAGTCTCAGGGGTTGTCACCTTTCACCGGCATTAAATTAACTTTAAAAAAAAATGTCAGACAAGATGAAAGAATTTAGCTCTCTGTTCCTTTTTCACACAGGAATCACGCAATCAAGTTGTGACATATTACCCTCTCAGCTGCAAATGCAGAGCCTGAAGGAGCCCATTCTCCTTTAAATTATGTGCATGCATCACCTTTATCTCTGTCCTAGGTATTTACCCTAGGCTCTTAGCACCTGGGTTGGCAGTATAGTCTTAAGTGCCAAATTCCCGAGAGCAACACGAGTTACATGTCTGCTTGCAATGAGGGGTTTCTTAGAATTGGTATTATATAGGTCAATCATACTGTGGTTATGGTCTACACTGCAGCTGGGATGTGTAATTCCCAGCTCGGGTAAGCATAGATGCACTAGCTCTGCTTAAACTAGCATGCTAAAAATAGCAGAGCGGCCACAGTGGCGCGGGGCTGTGAGCTGCAGCTGTTTAAGATCCTCCATGCATACTCAGACAGCTGTTGGGGCCATATACTGCTATTTTCAGCACGCCCCTTTGAGCAGAACTAGCACAGTTACATGTACCCAAGCTGTGAAACACACTTCTCAGCTGCAGTGTAGACATGCCTTGTACATTTCTTTCTGGTAAGGCTACTAAATACTCACTTTGTGTAAGCTGATTGGATACAACTTGCTCTGTAACCTGTTTCCTAGGAAATCAACCAAGTAAAATCACTTGAGAACAGGACTCTCTGTTCATCCTTAAGCATTCTTCCTCCTCCTCCCTCACTATGGGGCACAGAATTAATTGTCAATCATATCAACCTACTGAATTTAAAACTGTAAATTTAAATAAGTCATTTAAAAGTAATTTAAAACTGTACTTTTAAATGATTCATTTAAATTTATTTTAAAACTGTGGTTTTAAAATGATTTATTTGTATTGGGCTGTACGGGCGTAAGCATCAAATGACAACACTGAAGTCGACTGACTTGAATGCAGAGGAGCGACTTCAGGTTTGCCCCAGTGTAAGAGAGCTGAACATGGCAAAGCATTGCTCAGTGTCTGTTAAGCACCAAAATACAGGACTATGTAGCACTTTAAAGACTAACAAGATGGTTTATTAGATGATGAGCTTTCGTGGGCCCGACCCACTTCCTCAGATCAAATAGTGGAAGAAAATTGTCACAACCATATATACCAAAGGATACAATTAAAAAAAATGAACACATATGAAAAGGACAAATCAAATTTCCATCATTCCATTTTGTTTCAGCTACACCAGACTAACACGGCTACATTTCTATCACTGTTAAGCACCAGAATCATCTGCTTTGTATTCTGCTTTTTGACTAACACAGCCTGTTATCAGTTTCTTCTCCCCTCTTTCCGCCTCCACAAAATGCAGCCGGGAGGGAGTGCTAGAAACAAAGGCACTGGAAGGTGGACTTTCCTCAGGAAACAAAGCTCAGGTTTCTTCCCTTTTGCCTTTCATTGCCTCTGGTTATTAGGGTCTCCACAGAATACTCTGTTCAGTGCCCCCTGATCTGAGTGCCGCAGGTAAGGCAGCACCTGTGCCCAGGATGAATCAGCATTTTCCTCCCCTAAAACTAGGGCATGCTGGGACTGTTGGGGCAGTTACATAAGGTTGCAGCAGCTTGGGAGGTTGGCGTCACAGGGTGAGAAGTAATGCAGAGAAAGCTTGTCATGCGGCATGAGTGGTCCTGGGAAAGTAGCCAACAGGCATGGGCTACTTCTGTCTGTAACTCAGGCTTCTTATTGTACCACAGAAGTCACATTGCTGCTGGTCCTGCATGAGGCACGAGAGGTAGAGAAGACACAGGAGATGCCTTTCCCCACTATAAAAGTGCTGCACAAGAAGCAACTGTTACCGGTAGCTGTGGGGGAGTTGGACAGTACTGACACATGATAAAAAGGGTCCTACCAAATTCACGGTCCATTATGGCCAATTTCACAGCCACAGGACTTGAAAGTTGGTAAATGTTGCATTTTCAGCTGTTTAAGCCTGAAATTTCATGGTGGTGTAATGGTGGGGTCCCAACCCAAAGGGAGACGAGTGGTCACAAACCTGGTGTAAAGGGAGGGGGATCATGTGATTGCCACCCTCACCTCTGGGCTGCCTTCAGAGCTGGGACTCTGAAGGCAGCAGCTGCAGAACTTCCTGCAGCTTCAGGTGGTTCCAGTAGAGGTGAGACTGGTCTTGTCTCCCAGTGCCTGACCAGTTTTCAGGGAAGGAACAGGTCCTGTCTTTCCCCTGCCCAATCAGAGGTAGGAAGCCCCCATTGATCAGGTGCTCCTAGGAACAAGGAGACATCAAATTTCACAGGGAAGGACTTATTTCACAGTCCACGACCAGAATGTAATGGCTGTGAAATTGTTAGGGCCCTACTGGATCAATCAGGGTGGGTCGTATGCATGACTTCTATGTACCCTGGTAATCAGGGGGGAAAGCAGATTACAATTTGCCTAAAGGATCCACTACATTATAATTTTGCCATCTAAGCATAGTTAATGTTTGACTTTTAATATATTTTATATTATAGAATATATAAATATAGTTTAATTTAAAATACTATAGATAAAAGGTACTTTAAATTAAACCGGAAGCCATTCCAGACTGGGTGTTTTGTGTTTCACTCCCCTATTTCATAGCGACTTTCCCTTATCAACCCAGGAAGTAATCCTGAACCTGCCCACTACTATTCTTCCATCTTTGGTGTTTAGTTTTCTGATTCTCTCTCAGACTTGTACTTGATTCAGAATTAGTTACCTAAACGTATGGCCTACATATTTATATATTAATGGGAGTCTCTTTCAAGAAGGAATCAGAAATAATGGGGAAAGCCAATGAAAAGTAGATTTATATTTTGAAAGGAGATTGACATTTTCTCATTTACTGTTATTTCCCCCCATATACCATGACCTCCCTGGCTCCTCCCTACCCATACTTAACCCCCTTCCCCCGCCCCGACTCACCTTGGTGCCCTCTATCAAGTTCTTTGTTCTAATCCTCAGCTCCAACCTACGTCTTCAGCCTTGTCTCTTCTGCTGTTTCCTCTCCTCCCCTTCCTTTTGTTTCAGTCTTTCATTCATTAGACATAACAAATCCTGGATCTTGGCAGAGGATTAGACTAGCTCACCCTTGCGGTCCCATTTGAATTCTATGATTTCCAATTCTGTGCAATCTTTCACACTGCTCTCAATGTATGGAACATTCTAACCAAACTTGGCTTCATTCAAATCGCTCCAGAAAAACACACTTCTGCTCTGCTACTTACAAGAGAGGAGGTTCATAACTGGCATGTGTTCACATAGGAGTGTGTGCATGTTTTTTGTTCACACATCCTAATTCATATGAATACACAACTATTAATATTAAGTAATATTAATACAAAATTATTAATACACAATTGCAAAAAAGTTATATCCAGAATTTTTTGTTAGGAAACTCTACCTACCAAAATCTTAACTGAGCATAGATTTCTGCATAAACGGAGACACAAATTAGCATGTGGTACATACCCTGCATTGCCTGGTGAATGTGCAGAAATGCATGTAGCTCTCATTTTATACTTTAGCTCTTTGTTCCAAGAATAATCATGTTAAACTAGTCTGCATTTCAATGTGTTTGAGCCAGTAGACGACAACAATCACTTCAACTATACAAATCCTTTTTTTATTCCTGTTGCACTGTTCCTTGTCATTAACTCTGCCTCCAATTTTAGTATCATTTGCGGTACGAATGGAGATGGAGAGCTTGTTTTCAGCACAGTCATCCGTTCTGCAGTGTTTGTTTTATTTTTATTTATTTTAATATTACACACGAAGGACTCCATCCTGCAAGTGGTGAGCACCAAAACATTTAAGTTTAACTCTGAATTCTTAATGTGCTTAACACTGAACTAAATGGGATTCATGTGCTTAACTCTGCAATCCATGGGACTCATGTCATTAAAGATAAAGCACATGTTTAAATGCTTTGTTGGATCAAGGGCAGAGTCTATGGCAGGGGTCTCAAACTCTGAGCCTGTGGGGGAAGGAGGGGTTGAGGGATCCCTGGTCAGAATGATTGTGAAATCTGGTCAGGGGCTCCCAGAAGGCCAAGGGGGGGCTGTCTGACACCCACTCCCAAGCCCTGCCCTTTCCCCCCATGGCACCCCATCCTCAAGGACATAGCTCTGAGAATCACTAGGGGTGGGGGGAGTTGGTGCCACAGGGCAGCAGCAGTCGTCCACCTTCCAAGGTGGCAGAAGCCACGGAAGAAGCAGAGCACACCGAGTGAATTCACTCATTTTGCTTCCCTGTGGCTCTTTCCACTGCAAGAAGTTCGGGGGGTGGGAGGGGAGGGGAGGTGTGACTCCTGCTTCTGTGTGGTGCCAGGTGATCCCCAAAGCTGCGCTCATGGGGGACAATGCCATGGAAGGAGGACAAAACATGGCTTGGAGGCTAGTAATGGACAGGGATGCGGATGGCTCACAGGCATCTTGAAGACTGAGCACAAGTCTTAAAACTGATCTTGGGTCATGGTACTTCTAATTTATGCCAAACTTGATTCTATTGCAGGTTAACTGTTCTTGAGCCAGTACCTAATTTCAACTCCTAATCTATGACCCTCTGTCTTTATTCATTATTCTCTGGCTATAGAATTTTGCTCACTTTTTTAATGTTGAGTAATTGTTATCACTGGTTTTAGGGCAACGAAGAAATAAAATTAACTCCCCCAAAAGAATAGGGGGAAAACTGAATGTTGACAATGAATGCCTTAAAAAACCCCAACAACTTCTTAAAGAAATTCAAGGGAAAACATACAGGTTTTGATACTACGTTGTTAAAACATATACAGACAACAGCCTTGTAAAATATATAATTAGCTCAGCTACAAAATCTAACTTTACTAATGAACCTTACAGCAACAATTTTACTAATGATGATTATAATAGAAAATAAAGAGAATTCACTCAACCACTGGGAGGAAAAACCCAATTCTCCCAGGTGAATAAGCTAGCAGAATTTCACAATGCTGGTGTACTGCGTGGTATTTTAGTTGGTATGAGTATAACAGACTTCAGGGTTTACAAGAAAACCAACATCCAAATTAATCTGACTCTACTGCGACAATTTTTACCATGCTACATTACAAAGCAATTAAAGGTATTCAGCCAATGAGATTTCTGCTGGCTGAACGTGGACTGGTTGGACATTCTCAACCTTATAACTTGGAATGGAGAGGCTGCCTCATGCTGTGGAACTAATAACTGTGTTTATATTATTCCATTTTACAATGGCTGGACTGCTCCATTTGGAGGTTACATGGAAAGGAAACTATTCTTAAATAGCAATACATTTTTTTTATTTCTAGCTGCTTCATAATTCAGCGCATTATAATACATTTTTATGGTTCCTTGAGGGTCCACATTTTGTTGGTAATATTTGTATCATTCAATGTTTGCCTGGGACAGAACCATTTGGTTTCACTCTGCACTCTTAGAGCCTGGTGCCAGGACATTTCATGGTGCTTGACACTATGATGCAAAGAGGAGATCACCTCATAGCCCTATATCCATCATAACATACATCAAGAATGAGATATTTTTTGTGGTGTGGAAAGGTTGGAAGAAACCATGCAGTCTCCACACAGTGCAGAGCACTAGAAAGCAAAGTCCACAATCTCATTACAATATAACTTCGGAGATACCACAGCAGAAGGGACAACTGAGATCTGACCATCTGTAGAACATGGGCTCATAGAACTTCCCCACAATCATTCCCAGAACATGCGTGCGTATGTGTATAACATTTTAGAAAAACATCCAATCGCTATTTAAAATTCTGATAGAGAATCCACCATGAACCTTGGTACATTCCAAAGTTAGCAGCCCTCACTGTCAAAAATAGACTTATTTTCACGCCACATTTGTCTAGCCTCAGCTTCCAGCCATTGGATCAGATTATACTTTCTGAAAGAGATGAGACCATTATTAAATATTTGTTCCCCACATAGATACTTATAGACTGTAATTACCCCTCAACTTCTCTTTGTTAAACTAAATGGCTGTGTCTACATTGGCCCCTATTCTGTAATAGGGATGCTAATGTAGCACTTTGGAATAGGCAAATCCGCGGGGGATTTAAATATCCCCCACGGCATTTGCATTAACATGGCTGCCGCTTTTTTCCGGCTTGTAGATAAGCTGGAGAAAAGCGCCAGTCTGGACGCGATCCTCTGGAAAATAAGCTCTTTTCCGGAGGATCTCTTATTCCTACTTTCAAGGGTCCTCAGCAGGGGCTCTTGTGCATTTCAAAGCTATGGAGCCTAGGGTCAGCATTGGACTCCCCAGCTGATCCAGGTTTTGAGGAAATGCTGCTTGGAACTCAGGTTTAGCTGACCCAGCTGACCCCAGGCTCCACGGTGCTTCAGTGTTTTAAAGAGGCAGCCACAGATCAGCTGTACGGTGGCTGCCCCTTTGAAATCCCAAGGCAGAGTTTCAAACAGCAGCTCTGCACAGCTGATCCCTGGCTCAGCTGTTCAGTGCTGCCACTTTGAAGTACCCCTTCTTCCCCCGTCCTTTACTGCCTCTATCTGATAGAGGCAGCAGGGGGGACGGGGGAAATTGACTAGTCCTTAACATCCTTATGCAGGAGCATGCCATGTGAGCAGCATTTTAAGGGGCCCAGGGGCTTTGGCTGCCAACACCAATGCCAACTACTGCAGCAGGAATGGCCAAGAGGTCTGGGCCCTTTTAAATCATCAGGACCCAGGACTACTGCTCCGTTTGCTGTCAGCAGGCCTGCTTACTGGTCATGCTATTGGTAACTATGCTGGCCTACTGTGGACCTGCCTTGGCTATGGAGCCCTAGGCAGCTTCCTACTTATCCTAGGCTTAAAGACATGTGTACACACGGGCACACACTAATAGCAACACATAGCTTCTCCCCTCCAGACCATCTCTGTGGGAGGCCACAGAGATGTTCAGAGTAGGTCAGAGAAGAAATCACAAAATGAACCATTTGGCTGTCAGTTCAGGACTCTCTAAATTAATGAAGCATTTTAATTCCCAAATCAACATGAGCAAAGTTAATTTTGGGCAAGTGTGCTAGATTCTAAACCTATTACTATTACAACTACCTTAAACCTCATCTACATTCCTTAGGGAGCAGAAGAGGAGAATAATCAAACGTGACACCAGCCAAAACATGTGAAGAGCTAGATTTTTCTTAGCTGTAACACCAGAATGTTGTGTATTTTTACATGGTAGATATTCAATATTGCTAGTATTGGTCCACAGATACCCCCTTTTTGTAGGTAATCATATAATATTCCATCTTCTTTACACACTCTTTACTACATACTGTCCCATTTGTCCTCCCCCCGCTAGGTGGTTCTGACTCTACCTACTGGCAAAATGAGGATAAGATTTTCCTACTTTGCTGGGGTACTGACACACAGATGGTTACAAAGAGCACTGAAATCCTCAGAGTGTGCTATAGCCATGAAAAGTACATTATTGTAGTTACTATTTCTATTAGAGAAAATGAGTACAAGACAATAGAATGGATGTCTATCCTTGAGAATAGTGTGCCTGAAAATCAGGTCACTTTTTTAGGTACCCAAACTTTAAAATTTTGGCCTTTGTAGATCATCTGTGCTATTTAAAGCTGAATATCTTGGCCACGCTGAAATACATAAAGCTCCTTTGCCTCTTTCTTTGCTTGCCATCTTAAATCATATGGGCTACGTTTACACTGGCCCCTTCTTCGGAAGGGGCATGCTAATTTTGAACTTGGGAATAGGGAAATCCGCGGGGGATTTAAATATCCCCGCGGGATTTAAATAAACATGGCCGCCGCTTTTTTCCGGCTTGGGGAAAAGCCAGAAAAAAGCGTCTAGACTGGTGCGATCCTCCGGAATAAAGCCCTTTTCCGGAGGATCTCTTATTCCTACTTTGAAGTGCTTTGAAGTAGGAATAAGAGATCCTCCGGAAAAGGGCTTTATTCCGGAGGATCGCGCCAGTCTACACGCTTTTTTCCGGCTTTTTCCCAAGCCGGAAAAAAAGCGGTGGCTATGTTTATTTAAATCCCGCGGGGGATATTTAAATCCCCCGCGGATTTTCCTATTCCCAAGTTCAAACTTAGCATGCCCCTTCCGAAGAAGGGGCCAGTGTAGACGTAGCCATGTTGTTTGATGCAAAGACTGGATCTTCTTCCTTTGTGCTTATTACCTTCTGGGGTCTACCACATCAAATCAACAAGAAGAAGAATTAGCAGCTCTCTCTTTATATACTTCAGTGAATTTGTAGTTTAAGAAGGTTCTGGATCACCAGACTTGTACACACCGAATTCCCATTAATCAATACAGCTGAACAATAAGAATCCAAAGCTTCCCAAAATTACTCTGACTCTGACCTAGATCACTTCTAAGGGCTCTGAGAGTAGGTCATTTCTTCACGCTCTTTAATTCCTGGTCTTGATGAGACAAGAATGCTACTTAGAGCCAATTAAGCTTGTGATTCTTGTGACATTGAGACTTTCCTTCTATAAACTAGACTTGGCCCACTGACTTATTTTATACACGGAGTATCTGTGAAAAGGTGAAAAAAAATCAAAGATTACCTATCATATCTGGTATGCCAATGGTGGAAGATCCTGTATTTAAATACCATTCCTGCATGGCAGTATACAAAATGGTTAATTTTTCATTAAAAAATTCATTTTAGGTTACAGGAATACAAAAACAAACAAAAAAACAAGCAACCACCACTCCCCACTCCCTCATTCCTCCCTGCTTTTTTCCTCTTTAAAGCCATAAAGCCAATGGAGTTTTGATTAAAATACAAAATAACTGCTTCCATCCTTCAATGAGGTCTCAAGTTTCAAGCCAGAGTACAATTTTACTACTATGTAATAAACTACTGCACTAGAAAAGTTTACAAGGAGGATATTGAAAGACCCTTTTACAATACTGGCTCTGCAAATGGCATGCCTTATATATACTTTTTTGTTGGACTATAATATTTTAATAGTATTTATCAATATAGTTTTCACAAAGTCAAAGCCATTTTGTATTGATTGTATAATCAAGCCATGAGACAAAGCACTGCAAAACCATGCATTCATAACTTTTCACTAATATTTAGATCACACACCTTTGTCGCTCAATCTTTAGAATTAAAGCATATCTGTTTATGTAGGCCTGTTTACTCACACTCGGTAGGGTAAAACATGCACAGGACACAACACGAAGCAAGAAACACTTTGCTTATACTTCTGTAGTGCTGTATGTTTACAGTACTTTCCAGGAATACAATGGATTGAAATTGAGAGCATTTGCATTTTCTTTGTACTTTTCTGGGTTTTTTATATTCAGTGATGCTATTAGCAAAACAATAGTAATGTCGCATAAGTATTTTATTCTGTTCAGTTTCTGCTCTGCATGGTATTCTGTACTCATCATGGTGGCAATTGGGTGCCTTCTGTTTGTCAGGGCTGGGAACGGGTGACAGGGGATGGATTACTAGAGGATTACCCGTTTTTGTTCTCTCTCTCTGGGGCACCTGGCTAGATGGACCTTTGATCTGATCTAGTATGGCCAGTCTTATATTCCAGAAACATTTTCCTCTCTGTACAACATATAACACAATGGATCCTTGGCCATGATTGGGATTCCTAGGAGCTATTACAATGTGCATACACACATACCTATTACTATATATTTTAGAAATGTGCATGTGTCTGTCCATACATCAATCCATGAGTCCATTTGTTCAAGAACTATTCCTAAACGTCAAGAGATAGGGCCACCAAAATTTGGTATGCAGCTTCCTCTTATCACAACTTAAAGCAAAATAAAAGTTTAGTTGTGCCAGGATAATGGGATGTGCCTGGAATTCAATTGTTTCTCATAAAATGGAAAAGGGAGGGATTTGTAGGAGGGTGCTATGCTGTAGAATGACCACGGGGGGGTTGCAAGGTGCCAGAGATGGGGACTGGGGCAGATATAAACCTACTGGACCAGCAGCAGTAGGGACAGCTACCTAATATATATTTCAGAGAGTTTGTTTCTCTGTGTGTGTGTGTGTCTGCCTATGTGTCTGTCTGTGTACCTGTCTTCCAGCAAGAGGACATGCACCCCTGCCCTGGCCATACCCACTGCAGCACCCATAGACAGCTACTTCTAACCTGGCCCCAAGCTGCTGTGGTTAGAGAGGTCTGGGGTTATCCTCTTCCCTTGGGACAACCTGAACACTGAACCCCTCATCCACAGCCCCATCCCAGAACAATGATTTAAATGAAAAAACAAAAACAAAACTTATTTGAGTTTGGGACTTGAGCAATGCTGGGTAAATCACCTAGTAACAAACAACATGACATAGGTACATCTGAAAATGTTATCCTAAGTGAGTTAGGTGCCTAAGTCCCATTTTCAGAAATGACTTAAGACTTCTAAGCCACTTAGTGATGTTACCCACAACTAGTGTATGGTGTGAATTTGTCTTCCTTCCATCATTTTCCATGGGGAAAATCATGGGAGATCTTTTACAGGTTGAACATCTATAATCTGGACTTCCCCTGTCTGGCAACATCTGTGATCCAGAAGCCATAGGTGCTCCAGGGCTGGAGCACTCACAAGGAAAAGCCAAGGGCCCCATGCTCAGCAACACTGACCCTGCCCCTCGAATACCTTCTGAAGTGCCACAAATAGCTAATTTGAGGCATTCAAGATCAGGGAGGTAGGGGAAGAGGCGGGCTAGGAGTGCAGTGCAGTGGCTGGGGGCTGGGAGCAAAATGTCTTCCCCCAAGAGCCCTCTTGTCCCCCCTCTGTCAATACCGGCCCCACTGCTACCACCAGAGTGGAGTCCTGGAGGCAGGAGAAGTAGAGGGGCTGGTACTGACCTCCTTGGTCCGGCAAATTCCCTGGTTTAGGACCAGACAGGTCTCAAGGATGCCAGACCAGGGAGGTTTGACCTCTATAACCATATGTACATTGTACTACATTTTTTGAGTTAGCAAAGTCAAGGCTGAGAAGTTACTTAGAATGGAAGTTTATCAGGCTTATAGAGATCATCAGATCCTGCTGAAGTTCTTTCCAAGTCTTGAAACAGATCCCCCAAAACCATGTCTCCTGAATACACTAGTTGATGCTGTCAGCGTCTCACATAAACACTGCTGTACCTTCTTCTATTTTGCCTCCTAGGCATGGCACAGCCTTCTTGACCTCTTCAGTGAGTCCCCTGCCCTTTTCAAATTCAAATCCTTCTTCAAGATCTGCTTGTGTTGAATAGAGGACATATACATTAAATGAAAAAGAAAGAAAAAAATGTGTCCCGTTCCTCCTAACCTCTACTTGCTCATGTGCCTGTGCTTAGACTGTGAGGTCCTTGAAGCAAAGGCTTCTGGAAACCAGCTGGCACAAAGGGGATGCTACCATAAACAAAACGATAATTCATGGCAGAAGACCAGGTTGCACTGAAATCTGTGACAAAATTTCCACTGGTTTTAAATGAGACCAAGATTTTCTCCATTGTTCTGTTCCTGAAGAGCTTACAGTCCAAGGTCATGTTTGGTACCTTCATTCAGGTTGAGCTGAACCTTATCCACCAATGAACCCATTTTTGGAACAAAAACAAAAGTGTAACAAAGGCCTTTCAATGAAACAGGACACTGGCAAGTGATAGTTAACTGTGAAGGTCTGGAAGGCTGATGTGGGTACGCAGGCAAGTCATTTAATCTTCGTGCCTCTGTTCTTTCTTGTTTATTTAAATGGCAAGCTCTTTTACTGTGCCTCTGTAGTTTCCACTCCAACTCATCTAATGAAGTGGGTTTTATCCATGAAAACTCCTGATACTATGCCTTTGTATATGCCACAGGACTCCTCGTTGTTTGTGGCCAGAGTCTAGCACAGTGGGCCCCACTGGGGCTATGTCCTTCTGCAATACAAAGCATCCGTGGCAAGATCACTGCATTTCAATAATGCAGTCCCCTGGCCACTATGATCACAAATTAAAAGCAGTTAAAAAAAAAAAATCTTGCACCAAGCCACGAGCATGGGGGCGGAATGTGACACTTACAGGTATCACTCCTCTCTGATTCCAGTGTGACAGGTTCTGTTAAGTTTGGGGCTAAATAGAAAATGTTGCAATCTAAAAACAAACTGTTTCATCACGTACTTACCTTAAAAAAAATAAAACCTAGGAATCCTGTTGCACTTTAATGACTAATAGATTTATTTGGGTATAAGCTTTTGCGGGTAAAAACACTTCGTCAGATGCATTTGATAAAGTGGTTTTTACCCACGAAAGCTTATGACCAAATAAATCTGTTAGGCTGTGTCTAGACTACACGGCTCCATCGACGGAGCCATGTAGATTAGGGTTGTAGGCAAAGGGAAATAAAGCGGCGATTTAAATAATCGCCACTTCATTTAAATTTACATGGCTGCCGCACTGAGCCGACAAACAGCTGATCAGCTGTTTGTCGACTCAGCGCGCTAGTCTGGACGCTCCCCTGCCGACATCAAAGCCCTTTGTCGGCAGCCTCATTATTCCTAGTGGGATGAGGTTTACCGGGGCTGCTGACAAAGGGCTTTGATGTCGGCAGGGGAGCATCCAGACTAGCCATGGAGCCATAACCACCTGTTCAGTGGTTTCTAAGGGCATGTCTAGACTGCAGCACTATTTTGGGATACCGGAGGCTATTCCACGAAATAGCTATTCCACATCTTTTGAACCAGACTGTTATTTTTTAAATAGATTTCAAAATGATAGGCTCACTATTCCGATGTCCCTGTTTCCTTCATTCCACGAGGGTTAAGAGACATTTTGGAATAGTGATTTATTTTGAAATTAGATCAAAGTAAGATACACAATTTGTGTAGCTCAAATTGCGTATCTTATTTCGACCTTCGGATGCAGTGTAGATGCACCCTCCGGTGCCTCAGGACTCCTTGTTCTTTTTGCAGACACAGACTAAGACTACTACCCCTCTGATACTTATCTAAAACCGTAACTAGCACTTTCCAGCATATTCCAAAGGGCTCCCACTCAGCAGCTCCCACTGGCCATGCATCTCACATGATTATGCATATTTTCTAGCAGCACTATACTCATTAGGGATGTTAAAAAGCAGGTTATTGGGAAACTATGTAACCACTGAAAATGTCAATGGTTACACGGTTATGCACACCCTCAGCGTGGGGCAGCTGCCAGCTCCCCAGGAGCTAGTGCATGTTGGAAGCTAGATGTTGGCTTTTAAGGGGGGATACGATAGAGGTCTATAAAATCATGTCTGATGTGGAAAAAGTGAATAAGGAAAAGTTATTTACTTATTCCCACAATATAAGATCTAGGGGTCACCAAATAAAATTAATAGGCAGCAGGTTAAAACAAACAAAAGGCAGTTTTTCTTCACTCAGCACACAGTCAACCTGTGGAACTCCTTGCCATAGGATGCGGTGAAGGCTAGAATTTTAACAAGGGTCAAAAAAAAGCTAGATATATTAATGGAGGTTAGGTCCATCACTGGCTATTAGCCAGGAGGGGCAGGAATGGGATCCCTAGCCTCTGTTTCTCTGGAGGTGGGAGACGGGGAGGGATCATGTGAGGATTACCTGTTGGGATCCCTCTCTCTGGGGCATCTGGTATTGGCCACTGTCGGCAGACAAGATACTGGGCTAGATGGACCTTTGTCTGACCCAGTATGGCCGTTTTTATGGCTCTCACCTGCAGGCCACGCTCCCAGGAAGCCAACTGCTGCCCCCTGCTGTTGCTTCTGATATAGAGACAACAGCATAGGGCAGCAACCACCTGCCTTGGAACCAGTGTGATGGTGCACACGGGCTCCCGGCTGCCAGGGACCCTGCACATAACCATTCCTGGCTCATCGGTTAACTGTGTAAATGGTTAACTTATTACATCCCTAATACTCATTCAGTATCCACTGCTGTCTATCAGTCATTCTCCACCTGTCATGTCATAGCGCAGGTTAAGTAAACACTACCACAGGAGGGAGGCTCAATTCTAATACACACGTTCATGTTTAATTGAACTAGACATCAGCAGTTTTTGAAACAAAGAACATCACCAAGCATCGAAAAGGACTGAATTTAACCATTATTAAAATGACAAAACTTGGGATCACTGACTGTCAACAATTTTCACCCCCTAATTAAACCGTCGGCTAGCATTTTCAGTAGCGATACTTGGGGCTAGCCACTTGGAAAACTGTTGATTTTGCCATGGTTTGTGCTCCAAGTTAATAGAGTTGATTTCAAACAAGCACTTCCCCTATGTAATTCATTACAATTGCTTCAAATCCTTTGTGTAATGCTGATCACTCTGAAATCAAAACATGTATGCAGATTGCCTCGCACGTGAGTACAGACTGCCTGCTGCTCTATGGTACTATATACCCTAGGCATGCACAGAGGAGAGGAAAGAGGAAAACATTCCGGTTCACCCCAAATCCTGGGCAGATTATGAAGATTCTTTGTGTGAAAAGTTATAAATGCTGAAAAATGAGTCAATACAGGGAAAAACATTGTTCTGAAATGATATTCCAGGAGAATTGTAAATAATGAAGCCTTGGGTCCAAGTTTTCCAGGTTCCTAAAATTAGCTTCTCAAGCCAAGTGAAG